>NC_080834.1:95786564-96411564 GCF_030435755.1 Ochotona princeps | reverse complement strand
TGGGGTCCTTGCTTGCATGCACCAAGATCTCATATGGATGTCCCACATGCTGCATTTACCTTCTATTCCTTGCCTGTGGCCTGGGAAAGCAGTGGAGGACAGCCCAAGGCCTTGGGATCCTGCATCCATGTGGGAGATCTGAGGGGCTCCTGACTTCAGCTCAGCTCAGCTCTGGCCATTACAGCCATTTGGAGATTTAACCAGCCAGTGAAGGATCTTTCTGTCTGTCTCTTCTTCCTGTGAATCTGACTTTCCTATAAATAAAGATAAATCTTTAAAAAAAATAAATCTTTAAAAAGTGGCGAAAGAAAAAAATAGGCTATTGAGCTAAATTTGGCTATCAAACTTATTTTAATTGGAACACATTACACCCATTTAGTTACATATTTACTATGTCTGCTTTTGCCCTATAAAGGGCAGAGTATTTTGAGACTAAGTGGCTTGCCAGGCTAAATATATTCTACCTGCCATTTCACAGGGGAAGTTTACTGACCTTCTTTAAAGCATTAATATTTGATATTGTCATATCAGCAACATTCTATAGGATCTTCACCTACTAAAAGTAATTCATGGTGATCAGCAGGATGTTGGTATTCCATGTTAAACCTTTTAAGTCCCAGCTGCTCCACTTGCACCCTAGATCCCTGCCAATTCACCTGGGAAAGCAGCGCAAGATGACCTGAGTCCTTGGGCCCCTGCACGTAGGTGGGAGCCCCAGAGGAAATTCTGTGCTCCTGGCTTCAGACAAACCCAGCTCTGACCATTGTGACAATTTGGGGTGCAAACTATCATACAGAAGACTATTTCTCTCCCTTTTTCCCTTTCTCTAATTCTCTCTGTAAATCTTGGTTTTCAAATAAATAAATACATCTAAAAAATAGCAACTCATAAAATTTTCAAAAAAACTAAGAAAGTTATATATGTGTATAAGGCAATAACTGCCTCAGTGAATCTATACGCAGATTATTCAAAACAGTCACTTTGCGTTGGATGATGTTAATTTAAGATCACAGAAGTTCATAAAATTGTATTTATCTTCCTTTTTCTCAAAAGGAAGAAGTACAAGAACCCAAATATTCACACAATATGTGAGGGTACCACAAGCATGTAAATCTCAACTGTTAGTTTAGTATTTTTCTTAGATAATTATTTAATTCGATAATAAACATCTATATTATTACATGATCTTTCTTTGCCTCAGATTTTTTCTATTGAAGAAAGGAATAATGATAATATCTACCTCCATAAAAACAAGGCTAACCAAGCATGAAATCTTTAAAATGAATGTTTATTATTGTTTTATATCAAGAGTTATACTATGCTAAGTAAGTGCTTGCATTTTACGTTGCTTTTATTTTCACATATATGCTATTTTAGTGGTTAAACAAAGATTTAATCATTATCTTTATTATAATAAATTGTTAGATAAAACATATAATGAAAACTTTGTAAAGACATGCATTTATACTTATTTAGTTATATGAAAGAGAGAGAGATCCTCCATCTACCTGTCTACACCCCAGAGGTCTACAGAAGCCAGGTCTGGACCAGAAGTTCTTGGTCTTCCATGTGGGTGTCATTCCCCAAGAACTTGTGTCATCATTTGCTGCTTTAGAGAATACATTAGCAGCAGATCAGAAGTTGAACTGGTGCTAAAATCAGAGATTGTAACATGGGCAGTGGGCATCCTAAGCACCTGCCTCTGCTACGGTCCAGAAAGGTAGGCAATTCTCTGCTAATTCTGTGGGGTTTGATCAAGTGTAGTTATTGCTGGTAACATGAACTTGTCCCATCATGCCCTTCTTCTAAACTCCAAAATTTTTCCTGGGGATTTGCCCATGATGCAATCAACACAAAATCAGTGCAATGCACACATTTTTCTTCTTGCAAATGGCTGACTTGATTTACTCAGCCTGTTCCTGTGCACACTAGGTCTCATTTATCTCTACTGGTGCCATGATTAGGATTTGTGCCGATTGATAGGATCTTGACAATTGCTTTCTGGGTAGGAAAGTTTTGTTATCCCCTTATTACAAATTTCTCTATCGTTCTTAACCTTGTTATGCAAAGCACAAGCATCCATTTGCTATACATAAAACATCAAGTTGCTCAGACAACTTTTGAAAATTGAACATCTACCAGTTTGCAATATTTTCAAAGCATTTTTATACACAATATCATTATGCTTAAGCGAAATAGGAGAAAAAGCATTATTTTTACCTTTGGACAAGTAAAGAATCTGGAGGAACTCAATTGAAAATGTCCGTAAATATAAAATAGTTCAACCGGAGTATCTGGGAAACCTATTGTAGGTTATTTAATATTTAAATATATTTAGGCTTAGTTTTTATAGTGAGAAACTGGTTTGCATACTATTACTTGTCATGTTAATAGAATTATATTAAACAACCTCCTTGTATCTGTTTTATTTCCCCTTCCTTATTTCATTCTTCTGTCATCTGGCAATGCCTAAAACTAGGCATTTGTGTCATAGTACTGCCATCTACTAACTCTGTTGCTTTAGCTCTAACAGTCTTTGTTCCCTCATATTTAGAGTGTTAAGAAAAATAGTGAAGCACTCATTGAGTTATTGGAAAGAACAAATGAGATTAGAGATGTCAAGAGTTAGCACAGGATATGGTTCACGGGAAACGATCAATAATCATGAGTTGTTACTATTCTCATTCTCTGTTCTAAACGTGTGTGAGTGAACCTGTTTCACTTTCCTTTCCTAAAAGAAGTCACAGAATATCTGCATGTAGAATCTAGAACATAGGGAAATTCTGGGAAAGTTGGGCTGAAAGGGCGCGAGCATAAATGGTGCTCTACTGTTCCTCTGTCTCCTTTCCTGGCCATTCAGAGCACTCACACTTAATCACTGCTAAAGATATGTTCTCAGAAATAGGAAAAAAGGAATATTATCTCCAAAGTTGTAGAAGCAAAGTTCAGGGAGCCTGGATGCTGGAAGGGCAGCACCATCAGGAAAGCAGCGCTGAGACGAGTGTCCCTAGGATAGGTGTCTTTGAGAATCCCTGCTTTACTGTCACCTCAAAACAGACATGGGACCCTGACACAAACCCTTGTCAGGGCTGAGGTGACCCAACTCTGACCCACAGCCCAATGAATTAAAGGAAAAAAAATGCTGACATAGGAATGCAATTTGTTAGTTTTTATTTAAAATGAATACAAGTAATGATAGGCATCCCTCCCTCTAAGCTTTCAAATTCTCTTTTTTTTTCTATAATAAACATTGGATCTTTTTTGTTTGTTTTTAAAGTAATATTTTTATTCATGAACACCAACACCCCAAAGAGAACATAAAAAGGCGTCAAGAACAGATTTTAAAAGATAAAGCAAAACCATCATACTCTGTCTCCAGAACATTTGGATTTATTTGATGCCTATTTTTCCTTATGTTGAGTTATACCTTTCAATTTTGCTTGTGCTGAAAGATCATTATTTCAGTGGCATGTGTCAAGATCACACATGCCAAAGTTTTTATTAAAGACCAGCAGCAGTGCTACTAACAAGGAGTCTCTGAGTATATTTTATTTTGAAAAAAACCAAAAAAACAAAACCAAAAACAAGTTCAGGTGAACTGGATTCCCTTTTCAAGTTACTGCTCTTATTGATAAAAGTTTATTGGCAACCTCTTGTGGTTTTGACCCTGCTCCCGCAAGGTTTAGGGATAGAGGATTGAGAAAGTGGTGGTTGAACATTGGATCTTTTTTATCTCTAGTCATATTTGCTCTCCTAGCTCCCAATTGTCAAACATTTTTTTTCATTGTTGATAAATTCTTATTCTCTTATTAACATGAGAGTTTATGAAGTGTCAGAACTTTACTTTCAATACAGCATTATTTCCCCATAATTTTCAGTGAATTGAAATAACAAAAATTATTTACATAAAATTGGAATTTTATTAGATGATACTTACTTTTATAGAAAAACAATTTAACAAACCTAAATCTTTATCTTTCTTTTCTTTTTAAATTTACTTTTAATTTCTATATCTTTTCACATATCCTTAGTTTTATAAAGTGGAGAGAAACTAGGGAGTCTTTGGATGCCCATAATTATGTGATAGCTTCAATAATTTTCGTCTTCCACTATCTTTTAAAAATCTGCATATGTTCTTTTAAAAATAATTTGTGATGTTTGTGTTCTCATTTGGTTCTCCACATCTGCGAAATTAAAATTAGTTAAAAATCTGTGCTTTTTGAAGTCATCAGATAGAAGAGATTAGAAAAGCATGATTAAATTATATAAGGAAGGGACATTTAGTCTAGCAATTAGAACGGTAAGACGCATGTGATCCCTGACTGGCTCCTGACTACAGCTTCCCTCTAATGCAAACCCAGCTCAGGAAGAGAGATGGCAACAAAGATAGTTCAGGTAATTTAGTCTCTACCAACCCTAGATGATCTGGATTGATTCTCAGCTATCATTTATAGCTCTGACAATTATATGCAATAGAGCAGTGAGCCAATGTATATACTATCTATCTATCTATCTATCTATCTATCTATCTATCTATCTATCTCTTTTCCCCGCAAATACATTTAAAAGACATTAAAACAGGGCCTGGCACGATAGCCTAGTAGCTAAAGTACTCCCCTTGAATGTGCCAAGATCCCATATGAACACCAGTTCTAATCCCAATGGCTCCATTTCCCATCCTGCTCCCTGCTTGTGGCCAAGGAAAGCAGCTGAGGATGGCCCAAAGCCTTGGGATCCTGCACCCACATGGAAGAGCTGGGTTAGGCTCCAGGCTTCTGGCTTCGAATCAGCTCAACTCTATCCATTATGCTCGCTTAGGGAGTAAATCAATAGATGGAAAATCTTCCTCTCTGTCTCTACTCCTTTCTGTAAATCTGACTTTGTAGTAACAAATAAATAGCTCTTTTTAAAAAAAAAAAAAAAAAAAAGACATTAGGGCCCAGCACGATATCCCAGCGGCTAAAATCCTCACCTTGTAAGTGCTGGGCACAGGTTCTAATCCCAGCAGCCTTGCTTTCCCTCCAGCTCTCTGCTTGTGGCCTGGGAAAGCAAGTGAAGATAGTCTAAAGCTTTGGGACACTGCACCCATGTGGGAGACCCCAAAGAGGCTCCTTGCTCCTGGCTTCAGATCGGCTCAGCTCCAGCTGTTTCAGCCGCTTGGGAAGTGAATCAACAGAGGGAAGATGATAAAAATAAATAAATATTTTTTAAAAAATAGACATTAAAACAGTGTTGATGTGCCACATTGGGTTAAATTACTATTGTATCTTTAGAGTGAAGATTTGACTCCTAGCTACTTTGATTTTAATCTGGTTCTCTACTAAAGCACTTGGGAAAGCAAGAGAGACAGCCAAAGCACCGTGGCCCCTGCCACCCATGGAAAAGAATAGAATAGAACCCTGGGCTTCTGGTTTCAGTCTGAATCATGCTTATGAACTGAGCCAGCGCACAGAAGGTGCCTCTTCCACATGCCCCCTGTGCATGTCTGGCGAGGGTTATCTCTTCATCTCTCCCTCAGTCACTCTGCCTTTCCCATAAATAAATAAATCTGAAAAAAGTGTGGATATGAATCTGAGACAAGAAAACATTGAAACAAAAAGCCATTTTATTCATGACACAGATGCTGAACACCCAAATAGCATTTGGATGTCTGTTGGTTGAAAGAACACGGTTGGGCAATGTCGGAAACCGCTTCATGAACGTCCCACCCAAGCAGACATGAGGGCCCTGAGCACTTTCTGAGATTGCCACAGGGATTCTAAGGAAGAACCGGATCCAGTATAAAAGTGTGTTAAGGGTGGTTGAATACAAAAGAAAAAGTGAACTAGGAGATTCCAGAATTGCATCCTGGAAGGGAAGGGGACCATAAGCAGAAATAATTAGAATATTTAGCGTCGGCATAAAACAACTAGATTCTAATTTCAGATGTAAAGATATCTCCAAACAAATGTCAAGTTTCTTCTTAGGTGCCTTATTAGCTCCTTCTCTAGTTTTTCTGACTTTCATCTCTCTTCCTACTCCTGCATTCTCTGATTTGACCTCCTCATCTGTAGCTCCCTAACAGGTTGCAATAGGTTTCTACGGTTACCACAACAAAGTAGCACAGCTTGTGTGGCTAAACAACAGAAACTGATTTTCTCACAAAGTGAAAGACTGGGTATTTCCAATACCAAGGATCAGCAGGGCTAATTTTTTTCTGAGACTTCTCACCTTGGTTTATAAATTTGCATCTTTTTCCTGTGTCTTTATCAGACATTTTCTCTGTACTGGTTTATGTGCGAAATCTCCTCATACAAAATGCTAGTCATATCAAATTGTGGCTCACAAGTGTCTCATTTTAATTTAGACAATTTTATTAAGGACGGTTCTTCAAAGTTAGTCCTATTCTGAGATCCCATGAGTAGGTTAGTCAAACTTAAGAATTGGGAAGACAACTCAGCCCTAACAGAGTTAGCAAGGTGACTACTTCTCCATTTCCAGAGGATAAACTGTTCCTTCATAACATACTATAAGAAAAGAAAGTGCTCATTGAGTACACTAGTGCCAGAGGCTCTTCTATAAAACCCACTGACTGGAAAATCTGCACTCTGGCCATTCAGTACCTAGATCCCTTGGAGTGGAGTAGAGATTCAACTATTTGAGGAGAAACTTGGCAGGGTACTGCAGAAAGGCCCAGTTGCTGCCTTGTCGACGTTATGTGGATTCAGGCAATTTGGCTGAGGTCCCAGAGACCTTTCTGGGACAGGTCGCTTCATCAGTCATTAGGATGGGCAATCTTGGCAACACTTCCTTCATGTCTTTTCTAAGGGTATCAGACCAAATATTTTCTCCTTTTAGTATTTCTAATCAAGATAATTGGAAAACTGTGCCATGTAACATTGTCAAGAATTGCTACTGAGACAAATTTAGTAAAAGCCCAGTCAATTGCAGCCTTTGACATTCAGCCAAATTATTCCTCTTGTCTCCTATTGGCTTGGACTGTCTTCTACAAAATCCTGATGGTCAAACCCCTGACTCACAGGCCAAAAGGGCAGAAGCATTTCAACTAATAAATTCAACAAATATGGTAATAATGTGAAATCAGTATCAAAGTCATAAAATAAAATAAAGGTCTGGGTGAAACTGAAAACCAATGCATCAAATTGGGTGTCTATAATAGTGCTTCAAATGGTCCATCTTCCATATCCTGTTTCACTTAGGGATATCAGGAAGTCCATAAATTCTATTTCATATCCTTCTCTGTTGCCATTATTATTCAAGTCATTTCTCATTCTCCTCAGATTTAGGAATAAGGGACTGTCTGGAGTTAAAGAAGAGCCAGGACTTGAATTCAGGCACTCTGATATGGCCATGAGAATCCTAAGTGGCATATTAACCACTACACAAAATGCTTATGCCAATTTTAGTTTCTTTTTATTCTATTTTTTAAATCTGCCCCCCTTTCCAACAATTAACAAATCTCATGCTGGTACACAATAACTCTGAAACAGCTAATCGTATTTATTAACTCTTCCTCAAACAATAGGAAGGGGGGGCGTCTAATCTAGTACCTTAGAGGGAATATCACATATCAGTCGATGGAAGAAGATAGTTTCTAGTATGAAAAACCACTGCCTGATTTTTGCATTGTGGCATAGTGGATAAAACTGCTCACTGTGAGGCCGGCATCCCACATGAACACCGATTTATGTCCCAGCTACTCCACGCCTGATCTAGATTCCTGTTAACGGGCTGGGATAAATATCAGAAACTGGGTGAAGTGTTTAGGACCCCATTACTCACAGGGGAAACTTGGATGAAGCTACTATCTCTCCTGGCTTCAATCTGGCCCAGCCCTGGTCGAGCCCTGGTCCTTGTGAGCACCTCAGGAATGCTCAGGAATGGATGAGTAGATGGAAGATCTTGCTATCTCTATATCTTCCACTCTGTGTAACCCATTCTTGATCATTTCATTAATGAGAGATGTGCAGATTTCATGTATTTTATGTGTTAAGTTAAGGAATATAGTGATACTTCCCACTCTGCCTTCTCACTCACAGTCCCAATCCTTTCTCCTTCCTTTTTTTTTTAACATTTATGATGACATTCAGATTATTTTATAATCACAGGCTTAACCATCATTAGGAAAGCCATTTCACAAATAGCAAATATGAAAACCACAGCTCCTCAAGTGATTGTTCGTGAAGGACATCCATTGTAAAATAGAAGGGAAACCAATGGAGGAGGGGAAGGACTTTGGAAAAGGGCATGGCCACCCCAGAACCTACAGAGATATATCATAAAACAGAATAAAATATCTTTAATTGAAAAAATGGTATAGCCAAGAATTGCAAGCTACCACTAAATCTCAAAATATCCATTTCATTCCTAATATATGTATAAGCCAGCTCCAAAAAGACAAATAGCATGTTTTCCATGAACTGGAGTAACTTATTTACTGAGTACAAAATATATAATCATATGTTTGACTTTAAAATGAATCAATAAATTTTTCAAAAGATAAATCAATCATCAATTATGACCTCCTAGTAATCAGTATTTAACCTTTTTATTTCTATGTATAATTAAGGATAGACACTACAAATAACTCTAAGATATTAATTTCCTCCATTCCTTACCTCCTTAGAAAATTGGGAAATGATGCAAAGGATGTGATTTTTGGATGGAGATAGGAGTAGGCAGGGTTCATATGCTCTCAGTGTGGTGGGTGGAGATTATATGGTCTCACACCATTGTGACCAACTCCACGGATTTCAGAGTGTGTGTTGGTAATAATCTTGGCAGTGTGCTTTGATGTC
Source organism: Ochotona princeps (assembly GCF_030435755.1). Classification (NCBI taxonomy): domain Eukaryota; kingdom Metazoa; phylum Chordata; class Mammalia; order Lagomorpha; family Ochotonidae; genus Ochotona; species Ochotona princeps. Next base: position 96,402,766 of record NC_080834.1, on the reverse strand, counting down.
ACTGGAGATTAATTAAATGTAGTGTAGAGAGCTTATTAAGTGATACCATGAACACAGTTTAGGATAGACTGAGAATAATACTAAGAAGCATTTTGCACTTAAATTCTACCAGTCACTTGGCTTGTCCAGCCCTGTGTATCTCTTCTCATTGTGAACTGAGCAAAATGTTTAGTTGTTATTTCCAGAATTAATTATGCATTGTTTTCCCCAAGATACATTTTTATTTTTCCTGAGATCTTTCTCCTTCTGAAGTTTTATCAGCTGTCTTCAATGTATAATGTAGAGTTTTCTCTATGTCGTATCTTAGAATTTTCCTCTGTAGAGGATACTGTTTCAATTCCCACAATGTACAGAGTTAGTAAGAGGATTGTCAGAGTGTGTAACAATGTTTAGCTCACCATCCATGGGGTCCAAGTCTCCAACAACAAACACAGCTACCGTACGTCTTGAGCAATCAATTTGGCGTCTCTTCAGCCAGCACTGGAAACAGAAGAGCACGATTCCACAGAGAAGAACCACCAGGAATATCAGAAGCAGGAACCTGTCACAGAGGTAGCAAACAGGGAGTGAGGATGGGAGAAAGAAGAGCCTCTGATAGCACATGAACGGGGCTGCAACTGGTTTGCTGCAAGTAATCGGAGGTGCCGAAATCTTTGCAGCCATGGTATTCTCTGCTGTCCCTCATATCAGGCAATGACAATCATTCCTTCTTGCAAATGTGCAGGTTATTCTAAAAAAGTAATGTTTTGGTTCCTTCATTTTCCTTTTACTTAATTCATCACTACCTAAGTACTTGCTCAGTCAGTATTACAGAAGTTGAACATAGTTTACATGTTAAATTAGGGAGTCAACAAATAGATGACTCGGAGAACTAATGATGCTAAATTTGGGAAATACAGAATTCAGGATCTAGGAGGTCATAATAGCTGCTTTCAGATTTCTGAGGGATTGTCTCCTGAGAGAGGCTGCAATAATACTTTGGCTTTTGAGAACAGAAATAAAATGGATAGAGGAGTCACTTAGAGAAATTTGAAAAAGAACAATTGCTTAAAAAACCCCAAGGCTGGTGAAACGTTTGTTATTAAAATAGTAAGTCCCTTGTTACAAAAAAATATATTTAAGAAAATATTGGCCTAAAACTTGAAACCAATATGGCGGAATATGTGCCCTAAAATTTCCATAAGCTATTCAATTCCTGTGACTTCTAAAATTATTCAGGAAAAAAATTGTATATATACCAACAAATATTAATTTTTTTAAATGAGAATATTCTTACCAGATGTCCCAGCTGTTGGAGTTTTGTCCATGATAATGTTCACACCTGGTAATGAAGGAAGCACAGTTAGCACTATGCTTCTAACTGGACAATGTTTATACCATCTGGACCTCCAAATTGTACTAGCCTTATCTATATCCCTCAGAACAATCACACGCTTATATCCACAAACATCTATGATCTCAACCTGAGAAAACACGTGTCTGCCTTTCATTTAACCCAGGCACTGGAAAACAGATAAATTTGAAACTATCAGGAATGTAAACAGAAAATGTTCCTGGTTCTGGTATGATTCTGGAGTTGCAAATGCCCTCATACTCTGAGAAGCTAGTGACTAACTTCTTTATCAAAATAAGTGTTGTTTAAAAAATAATAAAAATTATTCTTGCTATTTTTATGGTACAGTTCCAAAGGCTCTGGGATTTCCCCTACCTACTCCCCAACACCCCCACCCCCAAACTGATTTCCCCTTTTTATTGCAATGTATAGTCCTTACTGAAAAGTCATAAGTCCACCATTTGGCTGTTTAAGTGTATCCTGACATTGTAGATATGGACAATGGCAAAATCCAGCATCCTATTGTCAAGAGTTTGGAAGACTGCAGTATGCCATCTGGATATGATAGTCTGTATTACACAGTTCCTACACATTCAGTTAAATACAAAGACAGAAAACAAAATGGACAACAAGAAGAAAAATAGAAAATTTACAGCAACAAAATATTAAAATAACATGCTGCAGAATGACTTATGAGTCACTAAAGAAATGAAAAAGAAAGTAAAACAAAAACTTTCTTGAAGAAAACTGTGTTATTATATGACCTACGTGTCACTGAAGTAATTAACAATAGTAAAAGAAAAAAAAAACCTTTTTTTCCAATTACAATAAAAGCTAAAATTTCCAAACCCATGAGCTGTTCCATTTATCCAGATATGTAGAAACTGTCATAAACCAAATTCTCCATTAAAATTCTTATTAATCCCTGCTAATATTTAATATCCTGATAGGGAATAGTGGACCTTTGCCAACTGGTTGTATTCCAGTTGGACAATTGGTCAGGAAAGAAATCGGGCCAGGAGAAAAATAAACATAAAAATGACTACCAGCATCATTAACCAAGGAATTAGAAGTTCACATGTTTACCTAGAATTGTCAAATCCTTCGTGTGTAGGTACTACTCAATTATGTTTAATTTATATTTTCAAAGATTTGCTTACCTATTTGAAAGGCAGAATTACAGAGACTGAGAGACAGGGAAAGAGAGCCAGAAACTGAGAGAAATATCTCCACTACGTTGGCTCAATCTCCAGTTAACTGTAACAGCTGTAAGTGGACCAGGCCAAAGCTAGGAGCCAGAAGGCCTCGCACATGGGTTGAGAGGGCCCGAGCTTCTGAGGCTCCCTCAGGCCACCAGCAGGGAGCTGGATTGGAAACAGCATCCAGGACTTGAAGGGGGTGCCATATGGAATGTTGACTTCCAGATGACTATTTAACCCATTATACCAAAATATTGGCCCCCAGTGAAGCAAGTTTTAAAAGGTCACACAAAAATAAACTTCACAGTGTGATTTTTCAGTAGATTTAATTTCTCAGGTTTCAAAATGCATAGATTACCGATCTTGGAGTCCTTCATTATGCTTAAGATTTGCACTGGGCACATGTTGCCAATGGATTTTTTTTCTTATGTGGAACACTATTATGATTTTCTGGGCTTAAGTATTGGAAATCTGTTCGTAATAGCCTAATAAACAACACATTTTCTTTAGTGATTTTAAAAACACCACTCAGTCCTTTCCAATTTGAAAGATGTTCTAAATGTCAGTTGATTAATTGCTTCTTACATCCCCCAGGAGAGAGCCATGCCCATGATTTTATAGTTGAGAAAAAGGCCTCTTAACATATACATAGTGTCAACTTAAACTTTTCCAAAGATTTGTTCACTCATTCACTTATTCATTCATTCATTTAAAAGGTAGAATCACACACACACACACACACACACACACACAGACTTGAGTTATGGAGAGAGATCAATCTTCCACCACTGGTTCACTCCCCAAATGCCTGCACAGTGGAGCTTGGCCTTGACTTTGGCCTGGCTCAGCCCTGGGCAATCTGGGCAGAGTACTAGCAGGTAGAAAATCTCTCTCTCATCTTCTGTCTTCTCCTCTCCTCTCTTCCTCCCTTTCTGCAATTCTTTCAAGTAAATAAATTCATCTTTATTTTACATAATGATCATCAGGAAAAGATTTTGTTTAAAATAATTCATGAAAGAGCCTTATGTTGTATTATTATACAGTCACCAAAAAGAATGGAAAGGTGAACATTTAGCCTATTGATTCGGAGGCTGGTTTGTACACTTGCTCCATGTTGATGTCTGACTCTGGTTCTTCACTTGAGCTTCACACTAATGTAGTACTCTGGGAAACAGTGGTCATTGTTCAGGTGATTAGGCTCCTACCTCTCAAACGGGAAACCTGGATTGAATTTCAACATCCTTCTTTGGCTTAGACACAAATCTTTACAGATATTAACAGAGAGGACTTCATTTGGGAGCTGTCTGTGAGTGCCTTTTTCTCTCTAATTCTCAAAATTCATTTTTTTTCAAGAACATATATTTATGTTTAGAATTAAAGTTCTCATTGAGGAAAGCAATTCAGGGAATTCAATGCTATTTTGGCATATATTCTTTGTCACAAATATAACCATTTCATCTAAATAGTTATTAGTAAAATATAAATGTATACCAAACCACTATTAATGCTTATTCCCCTTAAAGGTGGTATTTTGAGGAAATATTCCTTTTGGAATTTTTATGTGTTGTATCATTTTTATAGTCAGCAAGCATTAACAAGTTACATTAAAATGTAAATATTTTTAAACTGCAGAATTACATGTACAGAATTACATAAATTTTCTTGGTGTCTTATGTTACTCAAAGAATGGAAAGTTCTTGTTTTTGAAACATAGACATCCAAACTCATGTCACAGAATATGGACTGTTTCAGTTTCCTGTAATATACATCTCTACTTCTCTTCCTTGGCATTTTGAAATAAATCATATAGGAGTAAGTGAGATTTTAAATATTAGTTTCTTGGTATTGTTTCCTAATTTTATTTTATTTTTTTCTTATTTATTTAATTATTTATTATTATTATTATCATTTTATGATACAGTTCCATAGGCTCCTGGGATTTCCCTTATCACTTCCCCAATTCCTAATTTTATTTTTAAATCACTCATTGCCCTCCTTTCCTCCAGGACTAAGCAAATGCCCAACTTGCTTGCTTCATTTTCTAATCCTGTGCTCCCTCTAGTGGAAGTTCTGATATGCAATACAAGGCCTGGGAAATGCAGGGTGTGTGTGTGTCCGTGTGTGTGTGTGTGTGTGTGTGTGTGTGTGAGTTTCAAAGTCAAAGGCACTAAGGGGAACACTAGTTTCCCCATTGGACTGTAAATGCTGTACAACTAAGTGCAACTGTGGAAAACAAAGCAAGGAGGTATAATCAGCCAAAGAGTAAAAACTTATCTTAAATTGTCCCACTTTGCATAACCCCTTGACCGATATTTTTATTTCCTTTTCAAATTCTGTTCTTTAAAGGAAGAAATGTGAGCCTTTACAAATAGTCCATGATGTGAGCTTTAAACTAAATACTTTAAATATTTTAAGTACAAGATATTCACTATAGGAGAGATTATATTTTTTGGAAATGAAATTACTCTGAAGAGGGAAGTCAAGTTGGTATGATGATGTTAAAAGGAAACAAAAATGTGAGAGTGTGATAAGAGTTGACAATAATGTTTAATGGAAACATTATAAAAATCTTCAAAATTCCCAAGAAATGGATGTTCAAAGAGATAATTTCTGTTCCTATGAAAACTCCTAAAGGTCTTTCCTTACTTGGATGTTGTAGAGAAGATTTCTGTTTCACATGGTTAGATGAAGTGGTGTTTACTGACGGATACTCTCAGTGCTGAAAAATGTCAGCCTAAAGTGAACAACAAATGTGTTGATTTGGTAAATTTAAGAAGAGAAACTGCAGAGAGTGGCACACTTCCATTTTAGGTCTATAACTTCAAGGGAAGTAAATCACCTCCAAACTCACAACATGTTAAGGTAGAGTTACACTTCTGTAATCCTAATTTTACAGTGGAGCAACTTGGCCAAAGAGAAACATAAAAACTTACCCAAGATTACATTGTTAGAAATGAAAGAGGCAGAATTTAGACTGAAATGACCTATCTGAGGAGTTCTTATCTCTTACCACTGTGCAATACTATGGCTGAAAACAGCAAGAGTAAACTCTAAGCTCATGTTGCCTCATGCAGAACTGCCTTAATACATGCAACATACTGAGTTCCAAAATGGTTTAATAAATGATTGAAAATATACACAAAATAAAATGGAAGCATAGGCACCATCAGAAAAAGAAATTTAACCAAGAAGGATATCAGTTTAATAGCTGAATGCAAAAATCCCATCTAGAAAATTGGAACTGAGCTTCAGATCTGGCTTAAGCTTTTTTATAATAAAAATGATGAGATACAGAATTGAAATTGTGGTAACCTTTAAAATCAGCAACTACGTTTGGTGGAGAAAACAGAGAAAAATTCTAACCATGGGGCTTCATTAAGAGAAGAACATTGTGAAGAAAGTAAACAATGTGGATCAAAGCACTCAGAAAAATGCAACAAATTCCATGTTTTTCTTCCCATTTAAAAAATTGTTCCTCAGAGGAGTCAAGATGGTGGAATAGGGTAAGGACACATTTAAACAAATGGAGAAATATTAGTCATTTTGAAGCAAAGAGGCACATTCCAGGAAACAGAAAAGGACAGAACAACAGCAGAGAGGTACTGAAGACTGACAGACATAGGAAGGCAATGGACACAAAGGCGCAGTGTCGCGGTGACAGATATAACAGCAGCATTCAGCAAGTGGCAATCTGAATTGCACCAGGAGCTGGAACTACACCAGCAATCAAGTATGAAGAAACTTTCACTAGGGGAGCTCATGAACTGAATCCAAACAAAGAACTGCTCTTTCTGCTGGTCTGTTTGACTTGACCAGGAGCAGAGACAGAGTGGCAGGTCCCAGGCAGGCACTGTGAGAACAGGGTGGATTTCACAGCCCAGTCCTCCCCCCTAGAGCTATATCGGGCACCATTTTGTTTAAGGAGGAAAGGGCTATGGACAGTACTGCACATGCACTGAACTTGGGAGTGAACTCATTTCTGGTTCAGTGAACTGCAACAACATGGCATCCTATAGGTTCCACCCAAGATAGGTCCAGATAGCCCTCACACCTGATGGCCAGCAGGTCAAAAACTCTAGTAGTGGCAAATTAGGCGCTATTTCGTAGTGTGGCAAAAAATTTAAGACTGCAGGGAAAGCAGTGAGCTGCACATGTGCTGAGCTTGGTGAGAACTCACTGAGTTCAGTTTGTTACACTGGCCCCACAGGAAAATAATACCAACTATGACATTGTATGGGTCAAAATAGGTCCATGTGGTTCTCAGACCTAATGGCCAACAGGTTCCGGCAAGATTACCACCAACAACCACCTAACTAATTAGGACACCTGGTGTCTCCCTAATCCTGAGACCTGCTCAAACCAGAAGTGGGATAAAATTTGTACAGACAATGGTGCAACCTCAGCATGGTATCACAAGAGATGGTGACTGGTGAGCCAGGAACTGAGGTTACGGAGACCATGGTGTAAATCTAACATAAGAACACAGACCTGGAATTCACTGGAGGGAGTGGTACAAGTGACTGCAAACAGAGAGTCATGTACCAATTGCAATAAGTAAAATCAAACTGTAGACTTTTGAGTGACATAGCCTAGAAACCTGCCCCAAGGAGAAGAATCTAATAACCAGAAGTATAATGACCAAGAGCAAAAGAAGAAACAAAGGCAAAATCAATATCCCCTGCAAAGGAGCAAAACCCTTTGCTAAGCTCAGAGTTAACTGAGCAAGCAATTGAGAAAATGGGGAATACAGAATTCAAAGCTCTTGTTATAAAACTTCTTATCAACAATGAAAAGCATATAAAGCAGGCATTCAAGGAATTTAAGGAATAATCAAACTGGAGATGAATCAAATGAAAAGTGATATATCAGAAATGAAGAATACAGTAGAGCAAATTAAAGGTACAGTAGAGAGTCTCCAAAATAGAATGAAGGAGGCAGAAGAAAGAATCTCAGAACTGGAAGAAGAGAATAAACTAGGAGTATAATTGCAAGAGGTACTATATTTTATATCATGTATTAATTACAATATTTACATTGTACCATGAGAAGGGGTGGCAATGAAATATCTGTACATAAATGTAATTACAAAATAAAAGAAGTATATTAGATAAAACTAACCTAATATTTGAGAGCAAGGTTAAGAAGGACTAATATATCAAATTTTTTAAAAAAGAATGTAACTCTATTCTTCCACATAAAAGTTAATTAATGAAAATATTTTGAATTTCTGATTATCAATGATGGTTTCTCCACAATCCAACCTAGGCAGCCAGATAACCTTTTTTCCCCCTTTCTTTCTTTCCTTCTTTTCTTTTGTTTTCAGTTTTTCCTTTTCTATTTCTTTGCATTGCAATCCAAGTCTTTCTTTTCTCTTTCCATTTGCATGTGAACTCTGAGAAAGTTGTCTTTTTATGTTTCTCACTCCTAAGTTGTAGTTGGAATACATCATCCTTACGGATCCTTTCTCTTGTACGCCTTAGTGTCTTTGTTACTGTGCTATTTACTTGGAAAGGATAAATATGTCTACTTTTCTGGGAAACATAATGTAACAGAAGGTATTGTCTCAGAGAAACAATTCTAAACTGAGAATTCTTTGAATAAATATAAGTAGAGAAAGAAGATTTTGTTTGGGTGTAGTGGCTTTTTATTCTTTCAGGAACCAGTATGTCTTTCACTGTATACTTGTACTACGAACACTAACTGGTACAAATATTTGAGATACTCTGCTTCATAATCCCAGCTACCCTCTCCTTCCTTCTTTGTCTTTATTGCTGATTTGCCTATTACATGAGCTGGCCTCCTGTTTTCACTTAAATCACTAGGCATTAAATAATAATTAATAGAACAGACCATTTAGTTTCAAATTGATAGGGAAAATTTGTAAAATTGAAGTCCTACTATGAACTTATTATGTTTCAATAAATTGTCTCAAATTCTCACCTGAAAAGGAGACCACTGCCCTCAGCAACTCTCAGTCAGCAAAAACTATTGCTCAGTCTGCCATGTTATTAGAGGTTTGGATTCAATGTATAAGATCCTTTCCAGTGATGAATGGTTTTATTTTGCTCTTCTGTGTCAAAGACAGGAGGTGAATGAACTGGGGCCAGTATTGTGTCCCAGAGTAAGCCATGCGTTGCGATATCTGCATCCCATATTAGAGCGCTGGTTCCAGTCCCAGCTGTTCTGCTTCCTATTCAATTCCCTGCTAATGTGCCTGGGGAAGCAACAGAAATGGGCCAAAGTGTTTGGACCCTGGCCACCCTTATGAAAACCAGAATGGAGTTTTGTCTCCTGGCTTCACCCTGGCACAGCCACAGTTGTTTCAGCCATTTAGGGAGAGAAGCAGCAAGCAGAAAATCTTTCTGAGTTTCATTCCCTTTCTGTCATTATTATACCTTTCAAGTAGATAAACAATTGCCTGTGTGTAAGAACATAGTTGCAAATATAGTTTAATCAAGCTTTGTTTTATGTTTCTGTCAAAAAACACAATAAGACTAATAGACTACTATAGTATTAATGATCTCTGATGTTTTTAAAGAATTTAATGTTAAACATTATAGTTATACAAGTGAAATTGGTATCTTTTTTTTGCTTTTTACTTGTTGAAGTCTTTACTTAATATTAAACATATGACTGCAATGTAAATGCTAATATCTTATCTTAGAAACTTAGGCAAAAATCAAAAAGTCTTTTAAAAGCAAAAAAATAAATTAAGAAGAAGAGAGTAGATGAGGCTAGCCAGTGTCAGGTAACCATGCACACAACATTGAAAATCTGTGTCATGTCACAGCAAAAGATAGCACCTTAAATGCCAAAATGAATGCAAGCAGACAGTAAGAGAGAGCTGTGCAGGAACTTAAAATGTGTCACAAGCATAGGAAGCAAATTGCCAACAAGAAGACAATCTATGACAAACAGATGAGTGATTCCAGGACCTAAAGAAACTTCCTCAGCCCTCAGCAAGGCCTATTATTCTGTAGCCAGTGCTCAGAGACCCTGGATGTAAGAGAAACAGGCAAGGAAAAAATGACAACAGCTGGCTGGGAGGGCCGCAAGCAGAGGACAGTGCCTGGCAGAGTGCTCTTCTGACACTTGTGCTAAGTCACATTGCATTAGAGTTCACATTAATCACCAGCAGCATTAGTAACAGCACCTTCCTCCTATCTCCTAAGCAGAATTCTGAGAACCATTAAGTCTATAGCAGAAAAAGAGGGAAAAAAAGGAATCTATTTTTCACATAATTCATATCAAAAGCACTTTGAAATTCACACATCTCATGGGTCAGAATTTGGCTTATTTGCTTAGAGTGTAAGCTGAATTATCACAAAAACTGCCTCCCATCATTTCTATGATTTATAATGATCAGTAAGCCGTGGGTTATAGGATGATTCTTTCAAGAACTTAAAGCACCCTGCAAACTCAAAGGAACTAAATTTAGTGAGTCAAAACATTTAAAATCCACAAGTCCCCTTCTTTATCTACTAAAGCTCATCATAATACAAATGATCCTCCCTGTTTTTAGAAAAAATGAGGCTATCTGCTTTTCAAAGCTATTTTTTCTTTACATGATTATAGTGATCATTTGAACCTAATTTGGGGCTTCTCAGACTGAATTGAGCCTCTTTGGTTCTTCAGGTTTTTGAAATGCCAAATAAATATATAGGGTCTCTTGTTGTTTACTTACATTTCATTTTCTTCACATGGTAGGTCCGAGAGCACCAACTGAAACACATATTTAGAACAAAAATCCACATATCTCATCAGTATCATCTTTTAATACAAGTAGTGCACACAGGCTGTTTGAGCTAATATCATTCTGTTTATTATTATTATTAAAAACTCCATAACAGGGTTTATTTTCAGTGTACTGAATTTAAGTTGAATTTTTAAAAAGTCTCTGTGAAGAATCGTAACACCATCAGTGACAGGTGATAAAGGCCATGAATTGGATTTCTCCCATACAAACTATACTAGCTGGATTTGAGAACAGTTTCTGGTCTTTGTATACGCAGACTTTGCTGACTCTAAAGAGCTTCAGTATGCTTTACAGTTTTTGTTGTTGTTGTTGTTGTTTTGTTTGGTTTAGTTTGGTTTCCTTTGCTTTTCAAGTTTCAACTATAGGAAGGGGTACATTATTTTGCAGAATTATTTTCATGTGAAGGGACCTCCTACTAAGTACACAGAAGCAGAAATTAATCCTATTAGCAGCAATGGATATTAAATACATGCATAAAGAGGTGATTTCAACCTGCTCTAACACTAACATTCATTTAAAATATCTCATGGTATTCTTGTTCATACTTGCAATCACTTTTATCAAAAAGGAGGGGGGAAAGTGATAACTGATTATTTTAATATACCCCAAACACAAGTATTCTAGCACAATGATCTAAATTCTGTTTTGAACTTTATATAATATTTCACACTCACAAAGAAAAAAGAGACCATTTTCTGATAGTTTTGTGTGTTTCCCCACTCCTTGAATGGGGATTGCTGTACACAGTGAGAAAACCTTTATCTCTTAAACATAGCTTCAAATGCCAGGTTTATGAAGTCAACAGAGGTACTTTCTTTCCTGAAATGTAACATACAAATGTAAGTACAAATAAGAAGTAAGATCATTTCAAATGGTAGACATGGGCTTATTGGATGAGCTAGTTTTTTTTCCTCCACATGTATCATTAGCATCTTGTAGTTACTCTACCAAGTTTATCTGGGTAGAGATTTGTGGAGATGCAGATTGAACTGTGAATTGGCCATCCATGAGTAGTATGGTAATAAACAATTTTTAAACACAGATAACGAGTTGCTAGAATGCTGTAAATAGAGTTGCATACTAACAGAGAGGAAAATTAGCATTCAAATTTTGTTTATAAATAAAGTTCACTAATGGGTAAATGAAATCATTTTGGATTCCGCCTAACAGATAAACAAAGGCAGCATTTTACTTTCAAGTCACTTCATTGTGTTCAATGTGTGTCAGAGAGAGGTACACAGTACCACATTGTTACCAACTCACTGCCAATTCATTAGTTGTCAGACTTCTGAGTTATGAAATGTTGAATGAAGTCTTTTAATTATTTTAATAGCTTACACCTAAATCTTTCAGATGCATTGCATCCAAGTAACAGATACAGAGATGCTAATTTGGGGCAGAAGATGAAGGGATGTTAGAGAAAAAGCAGCAAAATAAATCCCCAAATGGCTCTGACTACATCAGGCAGTATTGAAAAACTGTCGAGCATCAAGTGTGATTGCAGGCAACAGCAACATGCCTTTAATTAATCCACCCATAGCATTTACCTCGAAGTTAATGGCATTGTTTTATTGTTAAAAACTTCACAGCATAGCCAAGTTAAGCAAAGTTTCGTTTGCATCACATTATTTTGATATCCATATTAATACACGAACAAAAAATAAGACTGATATTGTGCACATTTTGTTTTCTGTGTCTCTGAGCAGTGAACATAATAAATTACAAGTTGCTGGTAATGCTGTCATAAAGAAAACCTTTTAAAGGCAGAGTAACTAATTTGCACAAGGAATACATTTGTAGGAAATCTAGTGCTTAAGGTGCCTTTCAAAATGCTTTCCCAGAAAGAGAGATGATTACCTGAAAGAGTGACAAACAGAAGGTTCCTGGAGTTGAGATCACCGAAGTGACACCAAAAGGTCTGAATCTTGACATGATTGAAGGCCAGTCTGCCAGACAGCAGTCTCTTCACTGTTTATCCTCCTCTGTTTAGAACTTGTTAGCTTCTCTATACATCATACTTCGCACCAGGGCAAGTGTTAAGGATGGCTCTTTTGGATTAGTGCATGCTGGGGAATGGAATGTCAGGTGCATGCTCACAGGTACCAGGAGTTCAAGGAATTTCAGGTTAGGTCAGCACATTGCTACTGTTTGTTAGGGCCTTAAATGTAGAGGTTATAAATGCAGAGCTATTAGGCTAGCTGGCTGATTAAATGTCATCCAACATTCAGGTGCATGTTTCATTCCAGAGAACTTGTGATTGCTTTATATGCTATCATTTAGAACACGTATTCAGTTTCTTCTTTCTTGGTCCTTTTTTTTTATCTGTTTTTACTACATATAATTTCAATCCTTTTTTCACCAAATCTTGTACACAAAGTTTTTCTTGTTTTATAAATAGGTTCATATATGACAATTTTCAATTCATCTCTTCAACAGTGTGTATTTCAGTGTTATTTTAATAAAATAACCCCAACATTGCCAACAAACAAAAAAACTTGGAAAATTCTTCAGGAAATTTCTTCAGGAAAATTCTTCAGGAAAAAACTGCTACACCAGTATTATATATTAAAATTTATTATAAAGGTGTAGCAATTCACAAAAATCGGTACTGACTCATCCAAACAGTAAAATAGATGAGACAGTAAGCTTGAACTTAGATTTAAATAAACACAGAGACACTTTTGAACATCATTTTAAGTCACTGCAGAAAACAGTGTCATTCAAAGAGCCATGAAGGACAGAATTGTGTGGAAAGAAGGTAGCAGTGATTTTAAGATATTTATGTTTCCTTATAGTTAGATAAATACTATGCATTGATGACCAAATTGCCAGGCTCAAAAAAAACCTATATAACTTGGGAGGGATAGTTATGAGGAAACAAACTCAAAAAAGACACGGTTGAGAAAACTGTACAACTTCTTTGGAAGAAAACTAGTGCTATCTATAAACACAATCAGTAAAAATATTCTAAGCAAAGAATTCTTTACAAAGAAGCTATCCTACAGATGCTTCTACACATGAAATAAATAATCATATGCAATGATATTAATTGAAACACCATTGCTAATGCTTTGGAAATCCCAAATGTCCACCAAAATATGGCTGGTTAAATATAATATGATTATAGTCACTGAAAAGGTGCTGGGAAGGTTGCTGAAAAGGTGGATGCAGGTGTAGAAGGGCTCTAAGAAGCATTAGTGGAATGGAACAAAGCCCATAGACTAATATGTGCATCATGCTACCTTTTATGCTTTAGGCCTGTTAACTATGGTGGGTCTCTATAAAATATACACATATTTACTTACATATACAAAATATATAATTACATCAATCTATTAATAGTGATTGACACTGTAATAAGGAAATGAGAGACTAAGGAAACAAGAATAGGAAGAAAATGACTTTTCACTATTAGATGTTTGTATTTTGGGTGTATAAGGCTTCTTCCGAAAGGTAATGGAAATGCACAGCACATAAAAGGAAGACATGATTTTGAAAACTTTTTTGCTTCAAGATAAACTTATCTTTTAACTGTATTTTTCCACTAAATTTTGAAGTACTCGTGTTGCATGCATTTTATAGTATCTGTATGATATTAATTATATCTATTTATGTATCTCCAAGGATCAGTGTTGAAATGGATCTAGAATATCAAACAAATGTATTGTAGTTCAAGCTGATTGAAGCTCCACAGATTTAACTCAAATTATAACATAGGAAATCACACAAGATCACATACATAGATAGTACTGGGCACAAAACCATGTTATCGGTTTACCTAAATAAACCACCATTCTGAATTGAGCACTGAGGTGTGTGAACTAGTTGCATTTAGATGGGCTGAGCAGACTCTGCAGTGGCCCTGATCTGTTTAGCATGTAACCATGGTCACTGTCATGAATTTCAAAGCAGAGGAAGGGCTGAGTACCAACATCAAAAGCAAAAAGTAAACCCATGTTTAATGTTCTTTATCCCTGAGACAGTCACCATTTTGACTGTCTCCAAGTCTGTTATTAAACAGAATACAAAATGACCTTTTCACTGATTAATTTAAGTGGTTAGAAGTCTGACTTTGGTTAGTGGAGTCAATGATTTAAGAAATTCTGGAAAATAAGAGAAAGATCTGGTAACTCAAAAAGAGAGTGGAGACAAGGGCAGCATGACTGGTCTTGTTTTAGAAACTGCAATGAAGAGAGCCTGTGCCATGGCTCACAAAGCTATTCTTCCACCTTTAGGCACCAGCACCCCATGTGGGCCGCAGTTTGTGTGCTGGCTGTTGCACTTCTGATCCAGCTGCCCGCTTATGACCTGGAAAAACATTAGATCAAGTCCTTGAACCTGGCCCACCATGTGGGAGACCCAGAAAAGGCTCCTGATTTCTGCTTTCAAGTAAGTTAGATTTGCCTATTGCAACCATGTGGGGAGTGAACCAGCAGAGATGATCTCTCTGTGTCTCCTTCTGTGTATAAATCTGCATTTTTAATAAAACACAGATAAATAAGTAAATTGCAACGAAGTCTATCTAGATGCATGGATTTAATATTCTTGTCAAAAAAGGAGAGAGAGAAAGGGAACTTTTATCCCTCGGTTCATTGATTCATTCATTCACTTCCCACATGGCCACAGCTGGGCCAGCCTGAAGCCAGAGCTAGCAAGTTCATCAGGGTCTTTCACATGAGTGGCAGTGACCCAAATACCTGGACGATTTCCGTTCCTTTCCCCACACCATTAGCAGGGAGCTGGATGAAAAGTGGAGTAGCCAGAGTATGACACAGCACACAGATGGGTACCAGCATCACACATGCATCTTTAACCACTATGCCACAATACAGTCTCTTCTAGTTCTCCTGTTTATGAGAAGAAATTAATTCTTCAATGAACAGGTAGATATTAAGCAATATGAAAACTGACCTTGGGATCCATAGCCTGGAAGGGGTCCACATTTTTGTAACTCTGAATTCACATCAATATTTATGTGTAAAAGTCATGACACGCAGCCTTCTAAAAGGAACTAAGGACAAAAATTATAAACATTAAGAAATAATAAATAACAACATGAATAGCAATGGGCCTGCATATAGAAAATGGAAAGAACGAGCAAGGAAGGATATTACTCTTAAAGTCAAAGGAGCCATGTAATGGTCTAGAAGTCAGAAAACCTCAGCTAAATTCACCACTAGTAGTAGTAGTAACTAGCAGTATGCAAGGCACTGATCTTCTTAGGAAAATTTTCTCTAAAATGAAAATGATATTGTTGTCTTGATCCCTCAGATAATTTTATTTAAACATAGAATTGAAAATATTGACTTAAAGGAGCCATTACATAAATATAATAAATTGATTACTATAGAAAAATTAAAGAAGTCCAAAATCAGGTCAGCATCCCATAGAAAGTATAATGAGAGCAATGTAAGAAGGTCGTAAAATCAAGCACCATGCTGCATCAGTCTGTTATTTTGTATCATTTACCTCTTTTCCTACTTAGAAAATATTAATCATTTCATCAAAACAATGGCCAAATTTCAGTCTTCGTCTTATTTGAAGTAGAAGTCAGCATTTGTCATAATTAATCATCTCTAAGTCTTTTCAACACCTTCTTCACCCAGCTGCTGGAACAATGAGTTTCCTGACTTTTTCTCACTTTTTTGGCCATTTTTCTCCATTACCCCAGAACTGACACATGAGAGGTGTCCTAAGATGCAGCCTTCAGAATCATTTCTTATTTATATGAATTCATTCTCTCAGAAACTTCACTCAATTTCCTTGATTATCATCTATAAAGTCAGTTTTTAAAATTACTTTCTTCAATCCAGATCTCTTCTGAAATTAATCAGTGCCAGTTCCACGTCACCATTTGCATGTATAGTAGACTTCTGTAAATATCACAGCCTCAGCATGATGGTTGAATGGCTAAACCTTCAGCTTGCAGGCGCCTGGTTGTCATAGGGGCTCCAGTTCATGTCCCAGCTGCTCCACTTCCCACCCAGTCCCCTGCTTATCACCTGGAAAATCTGTGAAGGATGGTCCAAAGCCTCGGGACCCTGCACCTGCGTGCATCCCAGAAGACACTCAGATCGACTCAGCCCCGGCTCTTGCAGCCATTTGAGGAGTGAACCAACAGAGGGAAATCTTGCTCTCTGTATCTCCTTCTCTCCCTAAATATTATATCTTTTTAATAAAAGTGAATAAATCTTTTCATAAAATAAATAATAAATAGATGTATCATAAATGTAGTCTTTGTTCTTTCAAGTTTTCCACCACAGATATCCTTATTTCATTAATTTTTCATTATTTCATTTGGACCCCACACACTGGAGGGAAGAGAGGACAGAGAGAAAGAACAGGCGAGCTCTGGACCAAGGCCCAGATCCTGAGGCACGAACTCCATCCACACCTCTAACCTGGGAGGCTGGGGCAGGGCAGGAGGTGGGCGTGCGGGGGGGTTCTGCTGAGACTTCACTACTGCCTCCTAGGGTCAACTTCACTCGCAGAAAACTCAAACTTGCAGGATTTAATAGCAAAGTTGGGTGTCAAAATGAGGCACTCCAACATGGGATCTGAGCTTCTTAGCTATCATTATAGCGGCTAAGCCAAATAACCCACTATAAATATTTTTTATTCTAGATTTAATATGCCATTTCAATCTAGCAACAAATCCTGCAGCATCTACTTTTAGAATATAGACAGGCCTCCACCAGTTTTCCCTGACGTTACCATCTGGTTTTCTCCTAATTATTCATAAACCATAATTGTCTATCTTCAGAACCATTGCAGCATCTTTTTAAGAACTTTTTACAAGTCCCCAGCTATAATCCTCTCTCAATTTAGCAATCAAAGTGATCCCCCTAACTGTACATCACATCTTTATTTCTCTATACAAAACTCCTAAATAACTTTGTAAGGTACATTCTCATCTTTTTCTTTTTTTTTTTTTTTTTTTTTTTTGGCTTCATGCACACTACCCTCCTCTTAGTTCAGTCTGTCCCAGGCATATTTTGCCTCTGCTTTGCCTTAATCTTCCCAATTACCTGCCTCGGAACCCTTGAATTTTCACTCCACTTTGTCGGAATTGCACCTCCCTCCTTCGTCCAGATAGCTTAGTCCCTCATCTCCTTGTGAAAATACCACAATATCAGCACATTTTTTCTCCTTAAAAGTTATATTTATCCTTGAAACACTTTCTGTAGTTTATGTTTCCCAAATTATTTTAGGGAAACTCTGTTTCTAATATTGTATGTATAATATTCATTTTTGCCTTTGTAATTCTCCCAGAAGGTAAACATGATGAAGAAAAGGAGAGGTGACTATTCTACTCCCTGTATTTCTTCAGTACGAAGAACGGGAAGTTTCACACAGTAAGTATTAAAAAGCTATTTGATGAACAAACTAGTTGATACAGTAGCCAGTGAATGAGCTAACTTGGAAACTCGAAGTATGGATTTCATCTCTTTTAATTCTAGATAATGTGAAAAGCAGAAAACAAGCATACTTTTGGATTACTTTTTGCTAGAGTTTTTTTCAGGCAGTATCTTGTGAGCATAAGATGTTAACTAGAAAAAAAATATGCAGAAGAAAAGGAAGTCAAAGCTTCCACAAAGACCCTTATAACTGAATGTAGAGCCAAGTTGGATTTTAAGTGGAAAAACTTGACATTCATTTGTTCTACACTCATTACTCTATTGTACCAGCAACTAAGAGGCCATGTCTGAAATGGACCATTAAGTGCAGACTTTGCAAATTTAACACAAATTGTATCACCCTGAAGAGTGCTTTGACATAACTTAGAGTTAAATATTTGCCTTAAGTGCCAATGTTTATGGTAATAATTGACAAACCACGTGTATGCTGGATGTCTGTAAGGGCACAAATTGTTTTCTTTTTTTTTTTTTTTTTAAAGATTTATTCATTTTATTACAGCCAGATATATACAGAGGAGAGACAGAGAGGAAGATCTTCCGTCCGATGATTCACTCCCCAAGTGAGCCGCAACGGGCCGATGCGCGCCGATCCGAAGCCGGGAACCTGGAACCTCTTCCGGGTCTCCCACGCGGGTGCAGTGTCCCAAAGCATTGGGCCGTCCTCAACTGCTTTCCCAGGCCACAAGCAGGGAGCTGGATGGGAAGTGGAGCTGCCGGGATTAGAACCGGCGCCCATATGGGATCCCGGGGCTTTCAAGGCGAGGACTTTAGCCGCTAGGCCACGCCGCCGGGCCCCACAAATTGTTTTCTTAAACTTGCATTATGGAATTCCTGAAAAATCACAAATTCTAGGTATGTTTTCAAAGCTTTCAGATAAGCACTGTAGTTGCCAAATAGCTGTTTATTGGTTTGATAAATACAATTTGACAGATACTAACCGCAACTTAGTTTCACTCACATTTCTTGATGGAATTTGTTTTCTTGTCAAATATTAAAAGTTTAAGGTCCTAGGCTTTACAAAACATTACAACACTTTGTGAGAGTGTGAGAAATAGTCTTAGTTTTCTTCTCAAATGCCAAATTATTTGCATTTACTTTCATTTTTAGGTGTCTGGCTTTCCCCTTGCTTACACAAACTAGAGTTAGTAATTCTTTAAAAGTAATAATCAAAATACACTTTTTTGAGGTGTGTTCTTGTTTTAAATCTAGAAGTGGTAACAGAAGAATCTTGAGCCTATAAATTTTGTTTCTTCCAACTACATTTAGTAAAGGAGAAATGTGACTTGCTAGGCCCATTTGTCAGTAGGGCAATTGGCTTTAGTTTGCTTATGGAGGAAAATACAGGCTCCAAGAAGGTATTTTTTTTCCACATACCACATTGACCAAAATATCCATGAGTTTTTGATCTAAGCAGGTCACAAGAATTGTAGCTACTGTTACATCAAGTCCCTGCTTCTTAGCTAGCAAGTTAGAAACACTGATTCACTAAGGCTTTATCCTGACTTTCCACATAAAGTCACTGTTTCCCACATAAGGAGAAACTAAAAGGACTTGGCTTCTATTATGTATCAAAGATAACACAGCTAAGGAATAACTTGATGTAATTACAAGCAGAAACAATTATGCTAGCCAGTACTATTCATTCACAGAATTCTCTTACTTCCATTAGTATGAACTTACTGCCTTCTACCCATTGAATACATGCTGAATCACAATTCTGTTTCTTAAATGATGGTCACTACCAAGATTTTCTTCTACCAAAGTTTGTCAACACTTACTATGTGCTACCCATACTGGAGAAAATAGCTGAAACTTCAAGTTGGTCCCTCAAGTAAAACATAAGATTAGAATATAATACATTTCATTTTCCTTAATAACTGTGTAAAAAGAAACAACTTAAATATAAAAAGATGGCAATTTATTTTTGCAAGGAGAGAGCTGAAAATAATATCACACACCCAAAATCTATTTCTGTGTTTTAACACAGGTTTTATTTACTCCTCTTCCAGGTGTCCTAGGTTATAATCCCATGAATGACTTAAATAATTGTGTAAGATTCATTCATTTATGCTGGTAACAATTAGATAAGGCAGGCCTACTTTTGTATAATAACACACAAGAAAAGTAGAGTATGTGGATTATAGAAAACATTCCTAATATACTAACCAAAAATGACAAAAACTCACAATTTTCTGAATGTGAATGTTTTAGATGTATAATATTATTTCTATTTCATACAAGGTTTCATGGAGGAGATAATATTGGAGATAGATCCTGAGACACAAAGACTGGTTGAGGATGGCATCTGGGAACGTCAGTGTGCCTAGAAACATGTAGAAATGGATGATGGAATCTTTGAATAGCAGAATAAAGAAATAGGGAAACAGAATAAAAAAATTTTCACATTTTTGTGCAAGATGATACCATGGCTAGTATTGCAGTTATAGATGATTCTGGCTGCAGAAAAACGCCAACCTAAGTGTTGGCCAGTATTAACATCTAGATCAGAAAATGCTCGAGTATGCTTCAGCATATTACTAAGGATTAATCAAGGCTTCACTTAGTTTTTACTCAGATGCTAAAAAATGCTGATCATGATCAGATTCCTAGAAGAATTATGAGAACAATTTAGGTTACGAGTGACCCAGAATGTCAAAAAAGCAAAATTTTTGTTTCCTTATTGCATCATTTTTCCTAGAATTTGCTTGAATGAAGAATGAGAGCAGAAGTGCAGGACAGTTGAACAAACACCGTGAGGAGCATTTACTGTGGCTGGGCAACAGAGCATTTTATCCTTATAATTCAAACTGTAATTTAGGTTGTAATAGGGTGACACTAAGTGGCTGAAAAGGGAAAGACTTAGTCACTACAAATCAACGTTAGGAACAAAACATGGCACTTTCCATGACATATATGATTTCATAGAAATAACATGAGAAAGTCATGTTCATAGCGGCTCGGAATGATCAAGGCTAGATCAACAACTCCCAGTTTCTTTCCTTCTGTGAGGCTTAAGATCGCAATACACGGATGAAAAGCAAAAAAGCCTACGGAAACTGAATTATACAAACTGAATTGAAGATAAGAACTTGTTCTTTCAAACATAAAAGATAGTGCTCTATTATTTTCCTCTGGCTCAGAGGTATATTGATTAGAAACTTTTTCATTTTTTACTGCTATCAATGACAGTAATAATAATAAAATATATTGATGGTGATAAAAATAATAATTTTTACTTCAGTATACAAAACTTACAATGAGATTTTAGGAAATATTTGAGGAAATTCTTACCTAAGATACTGCTTTGACAGTTTCAAAAATATCTGTATAAAGGTAGAATGAGATATATTTCCTTCTGGTAAAAGTTATTTTTAATTTTAATCTTTATTTGATTCCTTTTAATACATTTGAAACTCTTCTTAAAAAGCACTTATTTTAATCTTTCAAAAATAACAAATTTCATAATTTAATGTATATTTGTTCATTCAGTAAACAGTTAAACCAGATAAAACTATAATATTGTGGATTAAAAAATTTTAACATTTGTTCGTTACGTTTTATACAACCCAGTACTAACAGAGTACTTGTAGGTGATGGAAATTGATAAATGGGAATTTTATGCATGGGTTCTTCCAATGTCTACCATGAAGTTCCAATTTGGAGCAACCAATTTTATCTCTGAGCAGCCCTCACAAAATGAATTTTATTACTTAAATTCAGCTTGAATATTTCTGTTAAGGCATTCTACAAACTGGTTCTAATTCTGGTTTTTGAATCCACATAGAGCAAATTCATTCCATTTTACATTGTATAAAATTGTATAAAATTTGAAATACGTTTAATGTCAAGACAAACAGTTCTTATTCTGCCATGCATCTATGGTTTAAGCTATTTAGTTGCCTGACCTGAAAGGTGAAAATCCCAAACTGGCACTTGAAAATCCTGGCTGCTTTATCTTCCAAACTGTTTCTTCTGTGAGTTTCTGTAACATCTGTCTCTTTTGGCTTTCTTCCTGTTTCTCAGACTCTCCTTCTATTTCTTAATGTTTTAAGTAGCTCCTGTAACGTCTGTGTTCCCAGTAACCAACCCTTCATCCCTTGAATTCTTTATGATAGGGACCTTAGATTACCTCAGAATGTCCATTGACTTCAATTCCATGCATTTGTTAAATGTTTCCAGACTTGTAGTTTTAGCTGAAAATGCCTGAACTAAAAAATGAAGGTCTGCATTTTCAACTATCCCATAGATATATCTTCTTGACAGCTTCCAGAAAACCTTCCATAAGTGAGTGCACCATCTTGTGTAGAGCTGCCATTCATTCTGTGTTCACTGTGTAATGCAACACTATCTAAGCCATTCCTCAAAATGGAAATACAGATGTGTCCTTGATACCATCATTCTGGCCCCTTAGTTACCATATTTGCATCAATTTGTAACTGGATCTCTACAACTTCTTGCTATATGTTGTTCTACTAATTTGTCCCTTTGATTTTTTTCTTCATCTACCAATATACTCTGCTAGGCTGACTTATTTTTCTGAATTGTAAATCTGATCACATAACTCTTTATACAATAGCATAATTTTCTTCAAGATAGTTCTTGATTTTCTTTTTCATTTCTTCAGTGACACATTAGTCATTCAGTAGCCTGTCATTTAACTTCATGGCATTTTTAATTTCTTTTCTTCCCATTGTTGATTCTGTTTGGTGGCTTGTTCTTTTTTTTTTTTTTTATCCATTTTATTGTATTGTTGTTGACAATCTTTACATAGTTAACTATAGTTGAAGGAAAAACAAGAAAAAGAAAAAAAAAAGGTTCTGGGGGATAGGGAGGTGGGCAATGCTATTATGTCCATATTGTTTCCATCATGTATCTGAGGTAAAGGGGGATATTGAGGGAGAAGCCCCACCTGGTTTCCCGCCCACCCCAAGTCCCGGATGTGGGGCATGCTCTGAGATATGTGCTCAAGTGGAGTTAATAGTTCTCCAGTTATGAGTCACTGCCAGTTTCGCTCGATGAGGTGGTCCACTGATTGATATGGTCCATCATGAAGTCTCCATTTGTCCCATATTTCGCTGCCAACATGTAGCTGGGATGAATGATTGTCCTATTCTGTCTTCTGTCTTTTCTTGGTTAGAATTCTGAGTCCAGCAGTTCAAGTGGGGAGATCTCCAAAGATACTTTGAGGTATTCCCAGATTAGTTTCTTGTGTGTTCTAGCAAGCACAGGGCCCGGCACAGTCCATCACCCTGATCAGCTGGTGGTTGCAATTGCTGGGATGGTTCTGTTTTCAGTCCCGAGTTGCACTGGAACCAATGGGTGTTGCAGTCCAGTCTGGTTCGGCCCTTACATCAACCAGTGGGAGCTGCAGCCTAGTTGGTGGCTTGTTCTTTAAGGGGATGTATAGTGACTGTGTAATGAAGACTATCATACCCAGATGTGAGGATACAATGCCGTATGCATCTCTACTTCCAGTTTAAGATGGACTCCCAGTGAAACTGTTAACTATATCTTGGCAATAACTGGACTCTGCCATTGTCCATGCCCACAATGATGCACATATGACTGTTTATGAAGAACTATATGATAGTAATAATATAAGAGAACTCAGTGGAGGGGGAGGGAATTTGGAGAGGGGATAGGGGATATCCCAGGGCCTAAAGAACTGTATCATAAAATGAATATAATAATAATAAAATATGTATATAGTGCTTTCCAATAGCTTCAAAATTTAATAAATCTATTAAGTTATATGGTTCTCATTTTCCTACTTCAGAAGATTGTTGAAAGTAGTATCAAGACCATAACATCAAGAGATCTAACAGTTATAATAAGGTGTTAAAATAGATAAATTTGAAAGAAATTTTTATTTAATATTTTACCCTGTTTTAAATAATTGATAGATATAATAAACTAAAATTATTTAAAATATGTGGTCCGCTGAATTTGATGCATAAACAAAGGTACTTCTGCAAACTCAAGGGAAATGGGACAGATGCATGTTTGTATATATCCATGATTTTATCGTCATTGTCAAAACATTTCCACCAACTCCAGATTCCCCTAAAGTTTCTTTATAATCCTGGCCTTCCTCCAGTCAGTTTTCAGGTAATCACTTTCTTTCTGATTTTTACACCAGAATTATCAGCCAATATGATTGTATACAAATGAAGAAACAGAGTATGAGTTCTTTTGTATCAGTTTACTTTCCTCAAATGTATCTGTATTGTTTCCTTGTCAACTGTTCATCTGTTTTTATACTGAATAATGTCCATTTTACTGCAATTTGTTTATGGTTTCACTTGGTGAGGAAATATGCATTTTACTGCAATTTGTTTATGGTTTCACTTGGTGAGGAAATGTGGTTGGTTTTTAGTTATTTTATCAGCTAAAAATAAAGATTTTTTTGAACATAAAACAGTTTTGTGAGGATAAGTATTTTCAATTTTTTTTTTTTTTTTTGGATAAACAGAATTGGAATGGCTGAGGCACCTGGGAAAACCTTTCACCTTTTAGGAAAATGTGTAAGTATTTTTAGGGTTGTTGTAATATTATATAATAACATCTGCAGTGAATGACTGTGAAAAATACTCCATATTTTTGTAAACATTTCCTGCAGTCATCAATGTCTCATGCTGTGGGTGACCTGAAGGGACATTCATCATGTTATTTTACTTGTACTAATCCGATCACTGAAAATGCTAAGCAATTTTCCATATGTATTTGGGGTATTTGTGTATCTTTCGTAAGACATATGTTAAAATTTATAATTTTTAGACTGATCCATCTTACTATGGAGTTGCAAAGGGTTTTAACATGTTCAGATGCAAACCTTTACTATTTTACAGTCAGTTGCTTATAATTTTATCTTATTATAAATCTTTATAACAAATGTTTTTGCTCTCTAATAAGTATTATTCACCACAATTTCACAGAAATTATTTCCACTTTTTTTTCCTACTGGAGATTTTCAGTTATTCTTCTTACTTTATGATCCACTTTAAATAATTTTTGTGCTTGGGATGAGATAAGGAATGAGTTTTTCCCATAGGATCATTTGAGGAAGTTCCACAAGCACTCTGGCTTGAGAATTTTAAATTAGTAATGAATATTAAGCTTTATCAGGAAGCTTTAAGTAGGAGCAGGGTTGCAGTATGGTGTGTGGAGCCATAGTCTGGGACGCTGGCATTAGGGTGCCTGTTCATGTCCTGGTTACTCCACTTCAGAGCCAGTTCCCTGCCAGTGCCCAAGAAAAGCAGTGGAAGATGGCCCAAGCCCTCATGAACATGCTGTTTGTACGGAAAACTCAGCAGTTTCTAGCTCCTGCTTCAGCCTGATTCAACCTCTGCTTCTGCACGTACTGAGAGTGAATCAGCAGATGAAGGTCTCCATTTCTTCTCTTTCTTGATGTATATATCCATGACTTTCAAATAAATGAATAGATATTTTCAAAAAAATACTTTAGCTGTATTGATTGAAATGACAAATGTATAGAATTTCTTTTCATTCTATTTGTATGGTGATTTTTGTTACATTTTTAAATATCAAGCCAGCTTGCTTTCTTGGGATAGGAATTGGTCTTAATATACCACATTGTGTTTATGGCAGCTCATAGATATGCAAGTTACATTTTATACTACCCACCGTTTAAAACAAACAAAGCTGTGGAAAATGGAACTAAAAATATAAGATTATATTGGGTTAGAAACTTTCAAAGCTATGTGTAATTTTTTTTTAGTAATATAAATTTCCATGAACTTTTGAAGCATTCTACTGCCATTCAATGATTTAAAATACATTAACATTATACAGTCATCGTCACAATTTCAGCATGTCATAATTACCTGCAATCATTGTCAATCGTGATCAACTCCCTGTCCTTCGATCCCTGGAAAATCACCACTAATCTGTTTTCTGTTCTCTTTGATTTCTCTATTGTGTAAAAGTAATGTAATGGGATGGTATATTATGTGGTCTGTTTTTTTCCATGATTCATGTATATTTTATGGGCAAAGTTATAGACACATATTTACTTGTGTATTGTGGGTATCTCCAAAAGGTTTAAGTGTGAATGTGTGTATACCTGTTTGTATGTGTGTGTATACACATATTTGTATATATTATGTATATATTATGTGTATACATGTATATATGGGTCTTTGTGTGTGTATGCATAGGGTTTAGCAAAATATATGTAGATAGAAACGCAAAAATATACATACGCATTTCTCTGTTAAATGGTAACTCTTGGGCCCGGCGGCGTGGCCTAGCGGCTAAAGTCCTCGCCTTGAAAGCCCCGGGATCCCATATGGGCGCCGGTTCTAATCCCGGCAGCTCCACTTCCCATCCAGCTCCCTGCTTGTGGCCTGGGAAAGCAGTTGAGGACAGCCCAATGCATTGGGACACTGCACCCGCGTGGGAGACCCGGAAGAGGTTCCAGGTTCCCGGCTTCGGATCGGCGCGCATCGGCCCGTTGCGGCTCACTTGGGGAGTGAATCATCGGATGGAAGATCTTCCTCTCTGTCTCTCCTCCTCTGTATATCTGACTGTAATAAAATGAATAAATCTTTAAAAAAAAAATGGTAACTCTTAAGTTAATGAAAAAATGTCATGTGATTTCCTAAAGTAAGTTGTACCATTTGCAATATTAATAATGTATAAAAGTTCAGACTTCTCCACATTATTTTTGGTACTGTTGTCAAGCTTTTAAAGCTTAGTCATCCTAGATATGTTATAAAGTTATATCTCTCTGTAGTTTGGGTCAACAGTTTCCTGATGAATGATTTTTAGCATATTTTGTTATGCTTATTAACCATTTATCTTTGGTCTTTAGCATATTCATTTTAATACATTTTTTCTTATACATTTTGCATCATTTTCATTAAAAATTGTATGAACCTGACTTTTATGAGTCTGGAACCTTTACGGAGAAAATGTATTTAAAATGAGTATGTAATTAATTCCTGTTCCTCATTTCTTACGGTTCATTTTTCTTTGCTGTGTTTTTCTTTTTACACATATAATTGTCAAATTTGTTGGCACCATGATTTTCTTATGTCTTTATTATCTTTTTAATGCACATATATTAATCATATTTTTTTTCACTATTAGAGACACACAGATTGAGTGGCAGGGAGGAGAAAGAGAGGAGTACGTGCAAGCCCAAGAACCAGAGGAGCTGATGGTCTAACTCTGAGTCCAAGGCCCGTGTTCTGAGAAGTGACAAGAGGAACGAGCATGTCAGCTCCACATTATAGACTGTATTTACCCTCCCTTTACCTTTTTGTTCTGAACTGTAGGCTTTGTTATAATTTTCTGGAAACTGTTGTGATCTTTCTGCTAGTGATTACTCAATCTAGCAGAGGTAAATCACAACTTTTTCTTTTTCCACTCATTGGGGCTGATGGCTCAAAGCTCAATTTGCTTCTTTGAAGATCATTCACACTCTGTGTGTCAGTGCTCCACACTCATTGGGCTGTGATTTGTATGAGGGCATTTGCAAAATTCAGTGTTTTCATTTACACCTCTTTTCCACCTGGGTTCCCATTCTTGACTCCTGTGATCAGAAAAGAAGACTCATGTATTGGAACTTGAGCTGCCCATGTGATATCACTCTCTGGCAATGGTTCATTTTTAACTTTTTCCAAACACAGGAAAAGTAACACTGAGAACTCTCCTGTACTTGTTTCTCCTTCCTGTTTTGTCTCCATGCTGTTGATTACCCCAATAGCACAAGAGATAGTTCCCTTATTTTGTAAAGAGTTGTGGCTTCCTGTAGAAAGTCTGGGGTATCTAGAGCTCACACAGCATATCAGACATAGAGCATGGATTGCTCTCTTTGTAGCTTGTGCTAACCCATTTTAGGGATCAGAATTTCCACAGAGAATTGTACACACACTTCGATTATGGGGAAGAAGGAAGGATTGTGACGAAAGAACTGGCATTCAGCTGTTTATCCTACCTCTCCAAAGCATTGTGAGGTTCGTAGTACAGAGGAAAGGACATCGGAATTTTAGTCCACTTGGAGTTAACTCATTGTCTATGCTCAGATTATCTTTCTCATAACACATTTACGTAGTATTATATCACCAGAAACTTGTACGGAGTTTCTTTTATTCCCTCCAGATTCCTTTAGAAAGTGAAAACTTGCAATACTCGTAAGTCTGACATAACTAGGTCAATAGTTACTTTTGTTTACTATCTTTGGACATTAACAAGTGTTTTAGTATTTATATTCACTTTTTGAAGCTAAAAGGAAACCAATGAAGCAAACTGGGGTTGAGTGTTCTCTCCACCATTGATGCCCCCATGTTTGATGTTAAAATTTTAAAAATCTGCAGATCTAGTATGGCTTTAATCATATCTTTTATTTGCCTTGATTAGGAATTAGGTACCTAATGACCCAATGTCAGCTGGTTAGGAATTAGGTACCTAATGTAAGTTGTCAATTCAACCATTAATTTATAAACTATTTGATTTTTAGAGAAAGCAATTAAGAATATGATGAACCCATTGTGGAAAAGACTATCTGGCTGCTCTTTGTGAAGCTCATCACTTAAAAGAATAGCTATGCCATAAAGCACATCTTAAATTTATGGCTGGAAGACTGAAGCTGCTGTGACTCTGATTTTCCTATCTTAATAAGCTTTTTACTCTTCAGTAAATGAATAAGGAGCAATTTTTAAATTAGGTTTGATACTTCATGCAGTTACATTAATTTCTGCTTCATCACAGTATTCCCATTTGTACATCAGTAATTTATCTAAACAGTTTATAATTGACATTCAGGTACAAAAGTATAACAAAAAAATAATCTTTAATTGTAAGCCTTAAATTTCATTTCATCTTGTGTAGGAAAGGACACAAATGAAGCAAATGACTTTTTAAACTATGAAAGTTGTAATTTTTACTCCATTTTTTGAAATACGGATACAGTATTAGACTGGACTTTGAAATTAGATGATAATAGCTGGCACTATTCATGAAGCATTATCAAGTCAATTTCCTTGGCAAAACCATTTAGCAATGAATACTGTAATATATTCTACTTTAGGACATTTTATCAGCTAATTCATGCATATTGTATTTGAAATTTCACATTTGGATGATATATGAGAATACAGCATGATGAATACCAAAAATGATTATTGAGGACTTCAGAATTTTGATGACTATGAATAGTTTATTTTCTTTTTTATTTTAGATTCTCAAAGAACTTATCTGTAATTCTCATGTTAATTTTTTGCATTTTTATTTCTTACTCACAATTATTTTATTAAAACATATTTAGAGCCATAATACATTATTTGTTATATCATTATGAATTTTTATTCAATTCTACAGTTTGGAATTGAGTGATCTTAAAAGTGAGAAGATTATACTTTGAATTTGACTGAGCAATTTTCACTAAACCCAATAACCCTTTTGTTCTGTATGGCTTCAAAACACAGAAAACATGCTGCTGTCACTGTATCAGCAGTGAAAGAGTGAAACTCTTTCCGAAATACAGTCTTATTTTCTTCGGCATCTTATGCCTGGCAATCTTTCAATATATAAAGTTGTGATACTAATAGTGTTAGTTCACCTGATTCTGACAAAGTAGCGAGCCGATACAGGATTTGATTTTTCCTGCTAAGAACCTGTTAAAATAATGTCTAATGTGTAGCTGAACTCACAAAATGAAAAGAGAATGCACAGGTGATAGGAAGAGTGACGAGTTTACAGTCTAAATCTCTGAAATTTAGTGCAGCTGATAGGAAATCTAAGTAGTGGACTCAATGTGTTTGCACTTCAATTTATTTTAGGAGTTTTTCTGCTGTGTCATTTTTGTCTTGGCACATCATTACATATAGATTGTTATAATGATAAATATAGTAAATACTTTCATCAACAAAATAATTAATGATTTCTTTTTTATGAAAACATTAAATATCTCTGCCTCTGGGCCTGATACAAGAGCCTACTTGCTAAACCCTAGCCTTGTATATGCCGCGATCCCATATGCACACCAGTGTGTGTCTTGGTTGCTCCACTTTCCCATCCAGCTCTCTACTTGTGGCCTGGGAAAGCACACAAAGATGGCTCGAAGCCTTGTGACCCTGCACCCATGTGGGAGACCTGGAAGAAGCTCCCTGCTCCTGGCTCCTGGCTTTGGATCAGCTCAGTTGCAGTCACCTGGGTAGTGAAGCAGTGGATGGAAGGATTTTCTCTTTATATCTCATTCTCTCTGTGGATCTGCCACTCCAGTAAAAATAAATAAATTTTCAAGGAACAAAATTTGCTTCTAACTCTTGAAATATACGTTATTGGTAAACATTTGCACTATCGCACAATAGAGCAGAACTCATTAGCTGTAACTTTTTTGGAAAGATGCATTCATTTGAAAGGAAAACACAGAGATCAAGAGAGAAGAGAAACTGAAAGACAGAGAAGAGAGAGTTCTTCCAGTCCCTGGTTCACTCCTTAAACGTCCATATTGACCAAGGATGGGCGAGGCCGAAGTCAGAAACCAAGAGCTTCATCTGGCAAGAAACACTTGGGTCATACTCACCTGCTTTGCACAAGCCATTAGCAGGGAGCTGAATCTGAAATGGAGCAGCTGGCACTTGACTAACACATGTATGGGAAGGCGACTTCAATGGCAGTAGCTTTACTCACACTGCTGTTACACTGGCACCTAATTATAATATTTGTATTGTGATTGTATTCATTTCCTCTACTCCCTACTTTCTGGTAAACAATGCTAATCTTTAATTTTTAAACCTTTATTTTTGATGATATTTAGATAGTTGGCTAGTGTGGGAAGGGTCCAGAATTAGGGAAAAGTAGGCAAGACCATTTTTTCCAAATTTTTTCTTTCTTCTTTCTATATTGGGCGGCGGGGCGGCGGGGAGGCAGAAACCACACCCAGCTTGCCAACTGCCTCAGTACCTGGGGATAGGCAATGGCCACCCGATGTTGTCCCAGGATTCCCAAGGTGGAGTACACTCTAAGGATTCCACCCAAGTAGCTTTGATAGTTTTGAAATGCTGTCGAGCTTGCTGTTCCAAGGATGAGGAAAACTTCCAAAGTCCATTAGCTGTCATAGTTCACTTCAGAGACTCCGTTTTCCGAGATATTTGCTGTCAACACTGGGCTGATGTAGTTGAACAATTTATTCTGCCCTCCTTCCTATGCTATGGTTCCCAATGTCCTCTGCAAGCCCCAATGGACTGCCTTATCCTCCCTGTGCATCTGACATGCCATCTACTGTTCCATCTAAGCCACTAAGGAGGCCCAGTTCTGACACATGCACTCTATGGTCAGATCACAGCTCCTCTGATTCTCCCCATGGTTGGAGTTCTGAGTGTCCAGTTGGGGAAATCCCCAAAGAAACCTTGTCTGAGATTATCCCAGACTTGACTCTTACATTCCAGTCCGGGATCTGGCTCAGTCCATCACCCACATCTGCCTACACACACACACACACACACACACACACACACACACACACACACGTTGTTGCCATTGCTGGGTTGATTCTGTCCTCCAGTCTTGTGTGTTACATAAACCAGTGCATGCTGCAGCCCAGTCCCATGCTGCCCACCACACACTTTGCCCTCATGTACACCAGCAGGAACTGTAGCCAAGCTGCAGCAATCCCCAATGACTACCGCTAGATGGGCCCCCAGCACTGGTTCCTGTGCTTGACAGTGTGTGCAGCAGACTGGTCCACTCTGTCCCATATCCCATTCAGGTTTCGTACATGTTAACTGGCGTTGAAGCTTAGCTCCACTCAACCAATTCCACTATCCAGCCCACACTGTGTCAGTGGGCGCCACCAACTGTGTAACAAGGTTGGCCTCCAGCCCTGGTTCTCATGCTCATCAGTGAGAGTTGCAGCATTTTTTTCAGAGGGGTGCCCCGCAGTTTCCTTACTGGGCCTACTCCCACTCCTGGACCTCATACTCTCCAGATCTTGCAGTCTAGAACCTTGTTTATGGTCATGCCTAGCTCAGCCCTCATCCCCGCCCCTACCTCACACCTTCAGCTCCTGAGTAAACCAGTGGAAACTGTAGTTGCACAGGGTTAGGTGCATATATCCCCCACAGAGTCTGCCCCAAAAGCTGGTTCCCTCGCATGCTAGTGTCATGGCACAGCCTAACATTACCCATCTCCTGTTGTGACTTGTACAGTCAGGTGCTGTGATCTAGCCCTGCCACATAGGCTCCAAACTCCAGCTTTACTGCATACCAGTGTGTGGTGTTCTGTGGTGGTCAATGCTAACTAGCCCAGCTCAGGTCTCCTATGTGGGTTGATGTATCAGTCTGACCCAGAAAGGTCCTCCAGCTTCTACCCATCAAACCACTTTGTCTCCACCCCCTTGCTTATCTGCAAGTGCAGTGGCCTTGTCAATGGAGGTCCCTCAGAAATTATTCCTCACCTGTAACATACTCCTTTAATGGTCCTCCCTCCTACACATTCCCTTGCCCCTTACCCCAATCAACCCACAGGCCCTGAGCCAGGGCATGTATGGGTTCCCCAGCCCAGTCTTTCAAAGCCTGATCTTGTGGTGGAGTGAAGTGCTGGCCTGGATCTCTACCCATCTGCTAGGACTCCAAGCTTTTAGCAGGCATGCTGGCCTGGGATCTTACACCTCCACATATCCCAAACCCATGCCCTTTGAAGTTCCCCAAGCCTGGTCCACCTGCTAGGTGGCATGCTAACCTAGGGCCCTCTCCCCATCCAACCCAGGACCATGCTCGTGAAAATCCCCAAGCTCTGCTCTGTCTGCCTGGACGTGAGCCCCAGGTCCCCACTAAACCCTGCCAGTGCCATCCCCAATGTCCCCACAAACCCTTCTCAGGGTTTAAACCTGCCAGCAGATCCCAAGGTCACCAAGGGTGAGGCAATGGTATTCTTTGTTCATGAAAATCATAAGAGGCAAATGAGTGAGAAATGTCCATTTATTCAATAAAAACCCCAGGGTTTTAACGGTTACGGAAGGGGGAGGGTAGGAAGGCATCTTCTGGCAGTCCCCACACCCACCAAAGACAATGTTATTGGCTAGATGACATGTCTATTTTCCTTGACCTTCTGGTCATGTCAGAGGTTATGTTCTACATATATGCCTAGAAGCTGTGCCTCAGGCCATGGACAGTAAGCTCTAAACCATGTCCGCAAGGTAGCAGACAGGGGCTCAGAGGCAATTGCCCACAATGCTTCACCCTCAGGCGCTTAACAACCTGCCATCATGGGTCTCCTGATACCAACAATGGTGGTGGGCCCTGCCGTACTGGCACAAAAGGCCTGTTAAACTTTTACGAGATTCTACACATGAGTAGATTCTACATATAAGTTAAATTGCATGTACCTGGCTTATTTCTTTTAATATACTGTCTTCCAGGTTATTCATGTTGTTTTCAGTTATAAGGTTTCAATCTTTTCTTAATAATATTCTAAAATATGTGTATACCACATTTTCTCTGTTAATTGTCTTAACGGATTAAGATTTGCTAGGATTTAAAATGCCTAGGCTATTTTGGGTAGTTAGGTGATATATTAACAGATTTCATTTTTTTTCTAGGATATATATGCAATAAACAGACCACTGGATAAACATGCTTGAAATGAGCAACTTTTATTTCAAAGTTTTGGATTCATAAAACTGACAAGGAAGTAAAACACTTCTGTGTGGTCCTATATTTAGTCAAGAAATGAAGTTCACATATGAAGTCTTTCTGGAGATAATCAAAGATCTAAATAATTTCTCCATTAATTTGTTTAAAAGTTTGAAGAATAAGTAATCACAAATTCATGTTTCTGCAGAGAGCACAAACATTAAATTCTTCTGAATAATTATCAGAGGTCAGTATAATCCTGACATCAAAATCTAATGAGCAGGAAAATAAAGCTTGCAGGAGTCCTACAATAGAAGCAAGAAGACGATAACTACTAATATTTGAACACACAGGACTGCAAAGTTTAATTCCAGAGAAGATGCCAAACAGAGAAAAAAAATCTAGTAAATTAGATGTCATTTTTACTTCTTTCTGGATTTGTTTCAATATACATTCAATAGAAAGTTTTATCAAATGTATTAATTAGGACAATTTAATTCAATCTCCTTACTTCTGCTTTCTGAAGTCGGAAGCTGAGAAGTGGAGAGCTATATAAAATTGGGTTACCAAGAGCAGACAGAAAGCAATGAAGAGTCTCACCTGCCTAGGTTCTGGAAGCAATAAAGTGTAAATAAGATAGAGAAAAAGAGAAAGTGTAAATATGGATTTACATCTGATTAATAAAAATCTAAATTGTCAATAAACACAAACTGTAGAAACCTCTATCTCAATAATTAACAAAAATTACCCGTAAGCTATTATACACAGCAAATGTAAATATTAAAACACTTCAAAAAGATGCATTAAAATTCACATTACAAGGAAATCTTATAGAAGAATGACTGTTGAAATGATTTCACAATAAAATTTATTTACATGAAATTAACTGAGAATGCATGAGTGAGGTGGCTGTGGAGATGCAGTGTTAGCGGGCAGCATGAGACACCTGCTATTCGGCTTGAGTGTGATGGGAGTCCTGTTCCCAGTTCCCATTCTATTCTCTGTTAATGTCCCCCATCAAGGATGTGAAGGATGGCCAAGATACTTGGGTCGCTGCCCCCAGTGCTGCAGCCTTTTGAGCAGTGAACCAATGCATCAGTTCTCTGTCTCTTGTGCACCATATCAGTCTGCCTTTCAAAGAAATAAATTAAAAAATAATCTTTCAATGAAAAAGAACAGAAGATACTATGAGTACATATGTGGAATACATTTATTTGAAATTCAACATGACAATGAGATAAAAATATAAAACACAGACTCAAAGTCAGTAAGGATGGAATGAGAACAGTCAGCATGTCTATGATGCAAGTTCTAGAAATAAGACAATACAAAAAAAGCAGGAAGTCTACAACTTTAAGGGAAAATGATTGAGAATTTTAAGAGTAAAATCCTACACGTATAATTTTTAAAAAGATTTATTTATTTTTATTGCAAAGTCAGATATACAGAGGAGGAGAGGCAGAGAGGAAGATTTTTTTGTCCGAAGATTCACTCCCCAAGTGACTGCAACGGCCGGTACTGAGCTAATCCAAAGCCAGGAGCCAGGAACTTCTTCCAGGTCTCCCAAGTGGGTGCAGCTTCCCCCTTGACTGCTTTCCCAGGCCACAGCAGGGAGCTGGATGGGAAGCAGAGCTGCAGGGATTACAACCGGCACCCATATGGGATCCCAGTGCGTTCAAGGCAAGGACTTCAGCTGCTAGGCCACCGCGCTGGGTCCCGTGCATAATATTTATAGGCAATATGGAGAATAAGTATCGCCACACACACAGTTTAGTGCAAGTTCATAACCTTAAAGATACAATGTAAAATACATTTAGATATGTAAAGAATCTAAACTCACTAGTTAGATAGAAATCATACAGCATTAGACTTAATTTTTATTTTTTGAAAGTTCAGTTTGTTTGAAAGATGAAATGAGAAAGAGAGAGAGAGAGGGAGAGGGAGATGCTATCTACTTGTTCTCATCCCAAATATCTCTAACAATTGTTGATTGGGCAGGCTGACTTCAGTATCAAAGCTCCACCTAAGCTTCCCAAAGGTGTACTGGGGGTCAAAATACTTGGATCATCAATAATTTTTTCCCCCAGGGACATTAACAGGAAGCTGAATTAGAAGAGGAATTGTTAGAACTAAAATTTTAATTCCAATAAGGGATGCCAATGTCACCAGCTGCATCTGAATCCGATGTAGCGCAATAACCTAATATGATCTTTTAAAAAGACTAGATTTTTTAAATTTTCTTTTCTTTCATTCTTTTTTTTTTAATTTTTTTTTTTTAGCAGAGGGGTCCCTGTTATTGGGTCAACCTGTTGTTTGTTCTTTTTCTTTTATTATTATGATTATTTTTTATTGGAAAGTCAGATATAAAGAAAGGAGGAGAGAAAAAGGAAGATCTTTCATGTAATGATTCACTCCTCAAGAGGTTGCAGCAGCTGGAAGAGAGCCAATCCAAAGCCAGGAGCACAGAGCTTCTTTACAGGTCTCCAATACGGGTGCAGAGTCCCAAAGCTTTGGGCCATCTTCAACTGCTTTCCCAGGCCACAAGCAGGGAGCTGGATGGGAATTGAGGCTGCCAGGATCAGAACCAGCACCCATATGAGATCCTGGCACATGCAAAGTGAGGACTTTAGCCACTAGGCTATCGCACTGGGCCCAAGACTGGATATTATTAAAAATAACAACAAAGTGTGCTATCTACATGATAATCTAATATTAAAATAATAATAAATAAATGAAACAACTTATAAACCAAGTAAATCTCATTTTTTCAATGTTAGTAATAGGACAAAAGAAGAATTTTTAAGAATCAAGGATATTATATGTAGCATAATAATAGAGAAGGTATTACAAAAAAAGTGATCAACAATACAGGCAATGCTTACAAGTTATACTTTCAGGATATCATAAAAAGCAAAGATTCTTTGTTATACTTTCTACCCTACCCTCCTTTATGCCAGCCCTTCATTCTTTTAATTTTTACAATGACATGCCTTTAACTTTTTTTGCAAACACAAGATTAAAAATCATAAATAATTCAACAAAATAATAAGTAGTACATAATAAAACTACTATTCTTTGTTTTCTTTTACTTGAGGATTTTTGTTTTTCATGATACAGTTTCATAGGCTCTGAGATTTCTCTTTCTACCTGCACTCTTTCCTCACCCCTTCATTGTGTTCCCCAGTATTATTGCAATTGTCCTTTAGCAATAGTCACAAGTTGATCATAATATTTAAGTGTATTTAAGTGTATATTGTAGGTAGAGACAGTGGTAGAAAATCTAGCATTTATTTCCATTAGGAGTCCAACTTTTAATCAGGGATAGAGATGCATACTGCAATGTGTCTTCAATTCTCAGTATGCTACTCCACGGAATACTACTCAGCGATTAAAATATTGAAAGTCTGTCATTTGTAACAAAATGGTCCCAACTAGAGACCATTATGCTCAATGAAATAAGCCAGTCCCAAAAGGACAAAAATCATTTGTTCATTCTGATATAAGGCAACCTTCAAACAAAATGCATGATGAATAGATATATAGGTAAACATGTATATATATGTTATATATTATATAAATAATACATAATATATATGTTTATTTGGAGGAACTGTATAATGAAATCTACTGTTTTTTAGAACTATAGAAAAGAGGTCTACACAATAACCAAACCTTAAATGTCAATTGCACTTACATATGCTTTTTTGTATTAGTTATATTAGCTATAGAAGAAAAATATATTTGCATTTTATAAACTGATTTATTTCACTAACCTTAATGGTCTCTTTGTTGTAGAAGCTAAGATTTCATTGTGTTTGCAGATAATTGAAAAGTATTCAATTGCATATAGGTGCTACAATTTTTTTAGGCAGTAATTATTGATGTACTTATTAGTTAATTCCATATCTCACTTACTTTGAATTGAGCTGTGTAAATATGAGGGTATAAATGTCTTTTTACATGCTGATTTCCATGCTTTGGGGTAAATTCTGGTTGTGAAATGGCTGGTCATAAGACACATCTCATTTCAGATTTCTGAGGAATTTTCATACTGTCTTCCATGATAGCTGTACCAGTTTACATTCCAAATAATGGGGTATTAGGGTAGCTGTTAACCCACATCCTTGCCCTTATCTATTTCTTTACTTCTTTATTTATAATTTTGGAATAATGGTCATTCTAAATGGCGTGAGGTAAGGCCTCATTCTGTATTTTTTTTGTGTTCTGATGATGGCTGGTGCTCCTCAGTGTTTGTTCCCATTTGTGTTTCAGCATTTGAAATTTGCAGTTCATGCTCTCTGCCCATTTAACTGGATTGTTTGTTTTATTGCTGTTCAGTTATGCAAGCGCCTCATAGATTTTAGATATTAATCCTCAGTCAATTTCTTAGTTTGCAAATATTTTCTCCCATTCTATGCGCCTGTTCACTTTGTTGACAATTCTCTTCGAAATGCGTTTTTGCCTTGATGTAATCTTGCTTCTTTTTGCTTTAATTGCCTTTTCTTCTTAAGTGTTTTCCAGCAAGTCTTTGCCCACATCTATGTTTTACAACATTTCTCCTGGTTTTCTTCTAGTAACTTGACAGTTTCAGGTCTTAGATTTAGACACCTGTTACAGAATGGGTTAATTTTTGCATAAACTGTGAAGCAGGGGTGTTGGTTCATGACTCTGCATGCAGAGACTAAATTTTTCCATCATGTTTTATTGAATGATTGTTCATTCTCAGGGGACTAAGTTTAGCTTGCTTATGATTAGTTCATTGTGGATGCATAGATTAATTTCTGGGGACTCCAGTTGGCTCTGTTTGTAGATGCCTCTATTGGTGTTCCAGTATCAAGCCGTTTTGATCATGACTCCCTCTGATATATGTCTTGAAATTAGATACTGTGTTCCCTTCAGCTTTATTTTTATTTAGGGTTGTTTCGCTGTTAAGGATCTCTATAGTAATGGTTGTACTTTAGGGTCATTGTTTTTCCCCAAGATTTGACAACATGTTTGGTATTTTGAGTGGAATGTGTTAAAACTGTAATTACGTTGCATAGTATGGATATAATTATATTTATTATTCCAATTCATCAAAATGGATGATTTTTCAACTTTTTGTGTATTTTTTCTTATTTCCTTATTGTCTTATAAGGATGCACATATATGAAAACATCACATGATTCAATTTAAATATGTGCAGATTATTCTGTGTCTATTCTGCCTAAACAAAGCTATGAAGACAATTTTTGTACCCTGCAAAGAAAATATTTTTGAAGATATTTTATTTTGTAACTACTGTGAATGCTATTGTTCTCACAAGTTCTTTCTCAACAATTCTGTTTCTTCTGTGTTTGAAAGTTGTTGGTTTTTGTTTGTTGATTTAATATCCTGCAACTCTTTGGCAAACTCTTATATGAGTTCAAATAGATCTTAGTAGAGTCTTTTGATCCCCCTGTGTTTAGGATTATCATGTAGACACAGGAATAATTTGACTTCCTCTTTTCCTATTTGTATCTTTTTCTTAACTAATGCGTCTGCCTAAATCACACAGAAACTTATGGAACATAAAGCTGACAGTGGGCATTCTTGTCTATCTTTCCCGATCTTAGTGAATATGTCTCCAGCTTTTTCTCATTCAATATGATGACTGAGGGTGTGACATAAATTACTTTTATTGTTTGAAGATATGTTTCTTCTAAACCCAATCTGACTAAACCTTCATTGTGAAAGGGTTCCAATGCTTCTGGCCATCCTTTAATGCCTTCCCAAGCCACAGGCAGGGAGCTGGAGGGGAAGTGGAGCAGCTGCTACACAAACCACATCAACTGGCACCCATCTGGGATCCCAGGGCATGTAAGGTGAGGATTTAGCCCGTAGGCTATTGCACCCGGCCCAAATTTTCAGTTTTTTTGTTTTTGTTTTATTTATTTATTTATTTGTTTGTTTGTTTGTTTATTGTGAACAGTGTTTATTCCAGAACATATTATTTCTTCTCCTTGTGTTTATGCATTTTCTAGAGTTCATTTACAGCTTCTCATTGTGATCAGAATTTACACATGCTAGAATTTAGATCTGGTTGCATTCATTGCTTTATGGGATAACGTTTGTCCTATCCTATGGGCATTTCCATGCATGGATGAAAAGAAGTGCAAGCTACATCTATTGATGAAATGTTTTGTACGTATCAATTAGCACCATTTGGTCTATAGTGTAGATTGGCACTGTTATATTTTTGATGATTTTTTTTGTCTAGGTAATGTTCTCATTAGTGAAAGTGAAGCATTATCATGTTACGGTTTACCAGGTAAACAGAACCATTACTGTGTGAATGTATGAGTGTGTGTATGT
Source organism: Ochotona princeps (assembly GCF_030435755.1). Lineage (NCBI taxonomy): Eukaryota > Metazoa > Chordata > Mammalia > Lagomorpha > Ochotonidae > Ochotona > Ochotona princeps. Next base: position 96,363,128 of record NC_080834.1, on the reverse strand, counting down.
GTGAGTGTGTTTGTGTGTTCCTGTGTGCGCATATAGAGTTATATAATTATAACAACTTTTCCCATGCATCATGATGTCTTATAATTTCCAAGGGTTGTTTTTTGTTAGTTTTTGTTTGTTTTGCTCAGTCCTAAAAACTTGCAGGCTCAAAATCTAAAATGTGTTCAAGTTTTAGCTTAGCTTAGAAGGCAAGAAAAGGCTATTAGTTTATCTCAAAACAGTGAAGAGTTAATGAGAAAGATATAGAAATACAGAGAAATCCTCTATCTGCTGGTTTGCTCCCAGTATCTGACACTGGGCCAAACTGAAGCCAAGAACCTGAAACTCTAGATCTCCCAAACAGATGGAAGAGACAAGCACTGAGTCACCACCTGCTGCCTCCCAGGTGCACATCAGCAGGAGGCTAGACTCACAAGTGTGGACCGGAAGAAAGCTGGGAATAAACCCTAAGCAATATGATACAGGATACTGGTTTCTTAAGCACTAGTCAAATGCCTGACTTTATTTTATTATTTTTATTATTTATTATTTTTAATTCATTAATTACATTGTATTATGTGACACTGTTTCATAGGTACTTGGGTTCTCCCCACCCCTCCCCAAACCTTCCCACCATGGTGGATTCCTCCACCTTGTTGCATAACCACAGCTCAAGTTCAGTTGAGATTCCCCCATTGTAAGCGTATACCAAGCATAGAGTCCAGCATCTTATTGTCCAGTCAAGTTCAACGGCTTCTTAGGTATACCCTTTCTGGTCTGAAGACAGAGCCAACAGAGTATCATCCCAGTCAATTGAAAGCTCCAACATACCATCAGCAAAAATTTACGGAATTTATGGAATGAATTGACATAGTAATGAGTAACCAATATGTTAAAAGTAAATGCGAGTTCCTAGCCACCTTCTGTGACCACCTCACTCCTAGGAATATATCCAGAACAATTGTTTTACGAGAAACCAACATGCACTCCTATGTTCATAGCAGCACAATCAGTAATTGCAAAAACATGGAAGCAACCAAAATGCCCATCAACAGAGGATTGGATAAGAAAGCTATGGTTCATCTACTCCATGGAATACTACTCAGCTATTAAAAAAAACAAAATGCAGTTCTTTTTGGCCAAATGGGCCAAACTGGAAACCATAATGCTAAGGAAATTAAGCCAATCCCAAAAGGTTAAATACCACATGTTTGCCTGACTTAATTTTAACAGAGGAAAAAAATATATACAAAAATAGTTCCTGGATAGATTACAAGATCATGTGGGGGATGAGTACAGCATACCCTAGGAAGCAAAAGAAAAAATGATTCTCAGTCATTCTCTGGAATTTATTTTAAAAAAAGCATTCATACTAAAACAAACAGTTACAGCTATGTAGGAGGCATTCAAATCTTCAAAAACTTGAAGAAAATAGTTAATTATCATTCTGAGATAATTACTGTTGTAAATGCAGTCATTCAGCCTTTGTTCTTACAACCTGGCATTTTCCACGGAGAATAATAATCTGTGTTTTTTGCAAGACGTTTTTTGATGTGGCTTTAGAATTCTGCCAGCACCACCCTGTCTCACTACTGGGGCTCGCTGAAGAAAGACGCAGTAGAGAAAATCCCCAGTAGAAGTGTTCTGACAAACTTCCTGTCCCTCCCTATGAATTGTGCACCAATGATTGGGTTGTGTAGTTACACACCATGCTCTAAGCAACTTGAATTTCAGGAAATTAAACTGGAAAAGAACTGAAATGTAGAACATTTCTTACAATGGAATTTGAAATAAATATAATAGGTTCAGTATAAAAATCCCATTACATATAAATCCAAGTTCAGTGACCAAAAACTAGTATAATCAACATAAGTTCCTTAACTTTGATGCATAAGTTATTTCTTTATACATGAGGGAGGAAAGTGCAAAAGAAATGGATGGAAAAATAAAGAGAAAATAGGAATGATGGAGAATGTTTGTGAAATTAGCAATGGTCCATGAAGCACCTCAGATTACAGGGTATGATAGCTGGAAGGTATGTTACATATGACCGAAATCAAGATTCAGAACAGTGAAAGCAGTAAATAGCAACACTTTCAGTGGTATTAGTTTATTTATCATCAGATAAAATAAAAGATATGTAATGCCTCCTTAAGTCCGTATGTTTTAACATGGTGTGAGTACTACAGGCATTGTTTTTTTGTAGTTTTTTCCTTTGATATAACAACATTTAAATATCTTAATACTTACATTAATAAAGCCAAACTAAATATAATTCCATCCTATACCATATCCATTGTCTAAATTAATTACTTGAACCTTGTTATTTGAACTTTGATTAGCCACATCATAAAAAATTTCAAAAACACTGCCTTGATGCTTAATACTTAGATGTTCTTTGTTTAAATCCATAGGGAAACCATGAGAAGAATTCAATAACATTGTCTACATCCATTTTCCAAGTTACTTTAACAAGGCAGTTTCTTGAAGTGAAAAAAAAGTTAAACAATAAATATGAAATAAATATAAGCATTTTTAAGTGATCATTGAGAAAATAGGTCATGGAAATTTAATTTTTATTCATCTAGTTAGCGAAAACCTCATGAAATTTAAGTGAGAGAAAGAATAATAAGAGTTTAGATGTAGGTTGGGAAAGTAGGCCACTTCAGAGTGAAAGAAAATACACACAAAGGCAGGAATATGGGGCAGGGTAGCATGTATTTTTAAGAATGTCATGGATACATGTATTTATGGTGTGAGACAGCATTCACTTGTCTACGTGATACAGTTCTTGTCCTGCACACAGTCTCTTCTGAGACTTTCTATGTATCCAGCCCTTTCTCATGGCTTTCTCTTAAAATGTCATAGTTTCTAATATGTGTCTTTGTCTCCAAAGCCCTTCCTGGAATAACTGTGACTTACAGATAGGACAGAAAGATCTCCTGTCAGCTGGTTCATTCTCCAGTTGGCCTCACCAGCCAGAGCTGAGCTGAGCTGAACTGAAGCCAGGAGACTCCTTTGGGTCTCCCACTAAGTGCAGGGTTCTAAGGCTCTGGGCCATCCTCCCACTGCTTTCTCATGCCATAAACAGGGAGCGGAATGCTAAGTGGAGCAGACAGGACACAAACCAAAGCCCAAGCAGAATGCTGTCATTTGAGGGTGGAGAATTAGCCTGTAGCACTTTCCCCAAGACATTGATTTAAAAATGTATATTTTATTTATTTGAAAGGCACAGGTACAGGCATAAGAGAGAGGTCTTTCATCCACTAGCTCACGCCCAACACAATAACTGGGGCTGGATCAGGCCCACGCCTGAAGTTAAGTGTTTCTTCTCGGCCTCCCTTGTGGGTGTAAGGACCCAAGTCCTTGGGCCATCTTCTACTGCTTTCCCACGCACATTGGCAGGGAGCTGGATCAAAAATCCAACAGCTGGGATTCGAACCAGTGCCTATACACATTGCTGTGGCCCTGGGAAGTGAGATTTTCACTCACAAGTTTGAGAGGCGATCAAGAAGTTCCGTGGATTCAACTGAGAATTCTGACTGAGAGAAAATTGCATAGATTATTTTAATGGCATCTCATTTTGTGAAATACATGCAAAGAAGGAGAGAGAATGAGAATTAACTATCAGCAAATTCTAGATGGAAGATAAATATTTATGAGTGAAAGGTGTCTATTGATACCACAAATAATCATCCATTAAATTCTTCTACTATAATTCATAATTATAATATTATATTATAATATTCATTTTCTCATTCTCATTGCCTTGCCTTCTTCCACTATTTTTCATCTCTATTTTATCTCTTCTGGGACAGTAGGACATAGTTCTTTTCATAAATTTAAGAATTAGCACACTTCATTTTTTGTTCCAGGAATATAGCCAAAAGTACCTCCACGGATTTCTAAAAAAATTCCATTAAAGCTGAAAGTTTAACCAGCATGAATATCTCTTATTATGAAGGGCCATCTCTTAATGCTAAAAAGCCATTTATACAACTAAGGGGCTCTTTAAACTTTGGTTAGGTTGGGAATGGAAAGGGAAAGGAAATGATGAAATGTAAATTTTATTAAGTCTAGAAATAGTCACATGTAATTGTGTAACAAAGCTTTACTTGGTGTAGAAAGCTTTCTGGTTATGTATAGAAATGAACTAACACATAATTTTGGTGATTAATGACAAACAGATCATTAAAACTAATGTGAGGTCTGAACCAGGTTTCTGGTTTCTGGCTAAGTCTGGCCCAGGCCTGGCCATGCAGGCACTGGAGAGGTGAATCAGCAGATGGGAGTTCTGCCTGTCTCCCCCTACTCACTCTATCTCTCTTGTCCTCTCTTTTAAAGAAGAGATAAAACAGTTGTCTGGGTGGTGCACAGTTTAGGCTGCAGTATTTTTGTACTATTCGTACTTAATAAGTGTGCTATTAAGCTGAGCTCTTTAACTCAGGAAACTAATTCTACTTATGAGCCATAACAGGAATGTGATCTTTTATTTGTGATTTTCTTTTGGGTTTTATAAGAAGGACTCAAACAATTTTTCTGTGCCTTTGAATGCATTCAGGGACAGGTTTAAAATCAATTCTTTGAAAGAAGTAGAACTAGAGAATTGAGGAGAGTGGATAGTTTGAGACAACTTTCAGTCCTTCAATTAGGACTTCGCTGATGAAATGAGACAGTGTGCCATTCCCCAGAGCATCTTTGACTTGCATTAGCAACATAATTCCCTGACCTTCCCACTGCTCTTTGCACCCATCTGCAGCATCTGTATGGCAAACAAGAAGCTCAGTTACTGAGCTCTGTGTGTGTTTCTAAAGGGCTATGGAAAGACTAATCTACACAAACTTCTGACTTCCTTCACTTTTAAAGCAAGTGCAGGCTTAAAAACCACATTGATTTCTTGATAACACTGCAGAAAAATTACAGCTCCTTCTCTACGGCATGATATCTTTGGAACGTACATAACCCTTTATCATAAATGTTGTGAGTGATATTAGATTAAGGGCTTGGTAGAAAAATATCTGCTTACTAGAGGTGACATTAAGGAATAATTTGATACCAGTATTCTAGTTAATGGGAATGCAATTATCTTCATGGCAAATATTAGCACACATATCTTGTTATACATATGTTAACACAGCATTTTATGATTCTACATAAGGAGTACCTGGGAGCTGATTAAAAAGTATTTTAATTTAACATTTTCTCATATATGTAAAAAGTAAAATAAACTAAATTTGCCTATTTCAAGGCTTGAAACTACGTGGGTCTTTCTCCTTCCTAATTGGTCTGTGATGTATTTGGAGCATTTAATATGAATGACAACATAAAATGCCCCTGGTTTAGGCGGAAGTCTGAGACAGCTCTTAGTAATGATGATGTTTTTCTACCGCCAGACCTCTTTTGTACGGTAGGGAATCAGAACTGGGTTTTTCTCATTTGGTCTTAAAGGCAGAGTGGTTGTTATGACGGCACATAGAAAGAAGGGATCTGGAAAGAGAAGACAGTGGATTGACTGAATGGTAATGTGTTCAGAGGAGCCATTTCATCACTTGCAGACCACAGCTTCTATCAGCACAGGGGAAAAGGAGCCTCATTTAATGAGAAGATTTATCTTTGGTGCCAATGTAGCAGAGATGATCTGACATTGTTTAAACAGACAACATCAGAATGCAAGGGTTTAACACTGGCGTATCACTAAAAGGCCCAAATATCCCATAACAAATACAGTGAAAACACACAATCTAAATCCTTTTTAAAGGGCACCTCACGTTAATCCCTCAGCTGGGGTTCCTCATTTTTATAGCATCATTTATCACTTTAATGTAACAAGAGTTTAGTGGCTAAAAGCTATTGCAGAAAACCTGCACTGCGTGTTGGAACATTAATGACTTAAGCAAAAAAAGAACACTTGAAAGACCGAGTGATGCTCCTGTTCTCTCCTCTCAGTTATAATCACAGATGCAGGAGGCAATTGCTGCTGTATAAATAATCCTGCAATGTGGCTAATGTTGGCATGACCAGACGTATTTGTAATGCCAAAGGGTAAATAACGAAGGGTTTGATAAACTGCCTTAAAGGGGAAGTGTGTGTGTGTGTGTCTCTGTGTGTGTGTGTGTGTGTGTGTTGGGGAGGTGATAAAAGGAAGAAGGATGATAGCTAACTGTCTTTTGCAGATTTTTCTAAAGAAGGAAATAGCGTGGAGTGGAGATAAGATCTAGTGGGGTGGAAGGTAGAGATTATCAGGGCATCCTAGCAGCACAGATGGCACTGGGGAATTCACTGTAGTATGGATACTACATGAGACAGACATGGTGGTGGGTGAGCAGGGAGTTGGGATGCAATTTCACTCGATTTAGGGTAGAAGAATAATCATGGTATTTGCCAAATTTAATTCACCACAGTGCTTTAGTAATGCATTCGCTGCCTCTTCCCCTGACTTGCAAACTTGTAGCATGTGTTTCTTGGCAAAGCTGCTAACCTTTCTACAATCATCTTTAGAGTATGTTTACAAAATGGGCCAGAGAAAGGTACATCGAGGATGGTCCTGTTTAGATTAGCATGTTGAGTTCTTTTTTAGAAATACTCTTTTATGGGTTGGCTTTGTGATTGTTAATATAACCTATGACTTTTTAAGTGACATTGCGGTGCTGTGATTGCATTGTAATAAAGGGACAAACTCTGTGAGCATAATGTTCAGGCTCCAGAATTTCCTAGTGGTTGAGCCATTTGAAAACCTTCTAGCAGTCTTGGTGTCACTGGGCTCCTTAGCAGCTGTCTTTCTTCATCTTAAGGTGAATTCCTCCCTGGCAACCTCACGGTTCTAAAGGGTAAGCTCCGTGCATGTTTCTCACCCTGCTTTTTATATAGCTCATGGTGGGCATTTCCCATCTGCACCGTCTCCTCTGTCTTTGGGGCCCATCTGGCTTTTGTTTTAATCTCTAGCACAGCAGATGACATTCATTGCCAGTGAATCCTATTTTCAGCTCTCTTGGGCAAGAAACAGAAGCTGATCCATGTTCCTAAATTTATTGCTAGTTTTAAAACAATTAAAAAAATAGTACTTATTCTCAATGACCAAGATTTGGTCTACAACAATGGAGTTCTATTTTTTCTACAAAGATTTAAAGCCTCCTGAGAAAATATTTATCTCTGAGAATATGAGCCAGCATGGTTTATGGGTCCCTGAAGAGTTCTTGCTGATTGAATCGAGAGTTTTATCCATCACCACAATCATCCAATAATGGCTGGGGAGATGGCTCAAGCCTAGCCTTTGTTGCGCTCACTCAGATTCCTGCTGTATTTCACACAGTTGGTGATCACCACCTGCTAGCTCACACTTGAAGTTTTCAGGATGAATCCTTCCTAAAGTGACTCTAGGGCTCTTAGCAGCCAATCTACCTTGAGCTTCTGCTTTTATTTTAGAACTTTGCTACTCAGCAGAAGACCAGGAGCATCTGCAGTATCTGAGTTTATTGGTAATGCAGACCTACTCCACAACAATCTACACTTCAGAAAGACCTCCAGAAGATTCATATGCACCTGAAAGTTCGACATGAACTGCTCTTTATTAGACTGAGTATTTCCTGGAATCTTTGCAATTGCCAAATCCTTGCCTTCTTAACATATGCAGCAGCCTGAGGACATAGAACTTCCCTTAATGGTAACATTCATTCTTTTTCATAATCTGTAGTTTTGCTATGTATCTTGGCAAACACCATACCCTTGTCTTTCTAATTTCCTGCTGAGACGCCAGAGCATCTTCCATTCATGCTCATCTCCCTTCCTAGGATACAGGGATTGGAACTTCAGGTTGGTGACTAGCAATTTTTACCATCTGCTGAGCACTTGTCTTACTTTGGTGGATGCAACTGGCCCCATATAAAATCGTCTTCAGCAGACCCACAATGAGGAGAATAATAATTTGTACTTAATAGGTTCCAGGAATCCAAGATAAACTACTTTCACTGGTGATTGGGGAATTTCTGTAGCAAAATGGATGGATGGACACAAGACATGGAATTTGAATTCTTTTGGTGTTGATATTGTGACTTGATAGCTAACTCTCACCTGCCACTGGAACAAATATGGTTTAAGCCAAATAAAGAGTTGTTCTGCATATGCAACGGGTAAATCCACGTGCTAAAACATTATTGGCACCCAGCACTGAGAGGTGGTTATAGGACCAAATGACTTACTCATGTATCCTTCTTACAGATATATATATATAATTACACACATATGTAATTACACACACACACACATATATATATATATATATATATATATATATATATATATATATAAATATTTAAGGGTTCTCATAAATAGTGAAAAAGACCTTAAGAGAAATATGGGCAAAAAAATGTAATGCTTATTGAATAGAATTATGGTTGACTTTTTAAAAAGATTTTCATTTTTATTTAGGTTGTTACAAGATTTCAGAATTTTTACACATATTTTAGGGGAAGAAGGCTGAGAAGAGAGCTTAAAGGACAACCTTTAACGTGGTTGTCAAGATCTTTCATGACATAACCGCAGCCATTCTTTCATTTCTTCTTCCTATTTCATCCTCCCTTTATGACCATTTTCTCCACTGCCTGTAGCTATGCCTTCATACCCCGACCTTCCCTGAACAACCCACAGTTATTGTATTTGCATTTGTGAAAAGATCCTTTTTATTCATATGCCAAAAATGCACTTGTAATTATAATTCAAATATACCTGTAGCTGCCTCTGTCCAGAAGGATGAACAGAGAATTTGATTTCTGCCATTCTTTCTGTGTCAAGCAAGAATCTGGAGGGCTCCTGAAGTCCAGGAATCATAAAATACATTGGGGCTTAATCACTCATAGGTGTTTGTAACCAGGGATGAAGATACAGGAAATGCTTTCTTTTCTGCAAAAACTCTCTATTTTAAAAGTTGGCAAATAATCACTGAGCTTAAAAAAAAAATCCATGAGTCAGTAGACATTTGGCCCACAGGCTTCAGGTTGATGACGTCTGTCCTGGATTATAGGGTATAAGGTCTTGCCTATCTATGTGGGATGGCAACACTGCAAGTAGGAAGGAATTTTTCTTCTTTTCATTTTTTTAAAACTTGCTTATCTGAGAGGTAGAAACAGATACAGGGATTAACATTTCACTGGCTTACTTCTCAAATTTCTATAGTATTCTCACAGGGCTGGTACAGGAGAGCCAGGATCCAGGGTCTCTGTGATTTCCATATAGGTGACAAGGATGTAAAAAAGGAACCTCTACCTATTTGTTCCCAGGGTAAGCGTGAGCAGAAGGTGGGAACTGGGAGAAGAAATAGTCCTTGAACAGTGCTCTCAAGTGGTACCTTCACCTCCAGGTCTGTCCCAAGAGGGAATTTTTTTAAATCTTAGATTTCTTTTTAAATTAAATTTCTTACAACTTTGAAAATAAGACAGAATTTGAAGTTGAATGAATTCTCCTACTCTTTATATTGCAATTCTATAAAGTCTTTAAAGTGTAGCTCAGATATGTTCTATATTTTTTCTGGGACAAAGAACACTGGATCAAAATGATTTATATTTCTTCTGTATCTGATAGCACGTTGCGTTCTTCTCTCCTTTTTCTCCTCCTATCTTTCACCCTCCCTTCCTTCTTCCCTTTCTTCCTTCTATTTCTACCTTGTAAGACAAATACTTTTATTTGTTCATGTCTATTATTTGCATATAAGTTAGCTGAAATGCAGGCAAAATAAAGCCTGCCCAGGGTCATTCAATGGACATATCTAAGATTCACACTCAAAGAGGAGCTAAATACAAAGATTGAGCCCTTAATCACCGTGCTAAGGAATGTAGACTCTAAGGAAGGCACATAAATTTCTCAAGGCATCACTCTTCAAAAAATAGAGCCTGGTAAACTAAAACAGGGCTATTATAAATTAAATTTATTCTATAAACTTAAACTGTTCTCTCCTGCACTAGAAATCTTCTGAAGAAAAACACAGGATGATTGACTTGTTTTCCTACTGTATTACCTAGCTTGTAACTATCCTAGAGTAAGTAACCAACACATGCATTACATTGATTGCTACAGATTTCATAAATTCTGCTTTAAATTAACTGAAGCAGTGTCCCTCTCCCACCCACATTATCCAGGCAGCTTCAGTAATACTCAACACCAGGGAGAATGCATTGCTCTCGAAAACGCGTGTGATACAAAACCTGCAATGGTCAAAGTCACAAGTCTGAATTCTGATTTGGAACTCCAATTGATACAAGTCATTTCTCCTTTTATGTTTCTTTCTCCCATTAAAAAAAGGAATTGTGAGTTGAATGTCCTCCAGATGTCTTTCATTTGTGGCAGTGAGGGAAAATGGCTCTGGCACAGCAGGATTCAAACCAACACCTGCAATTTTTCAGCTGTTTGAATTTAAGTAAATTATTTAATCTCTAGGATTAGGCAAAGGGCTTACCACAGCACACAGAAAAATAGTCTCTATAATTATTACACTGCTTATTATTACACTGCAGTAGTACACTATGTTTTAAGATGGCTTTTTTAAAGACACATATAGAAATGATATTCAATTTTAGTTTTGGGCTGATTTTACCTGTTTATGACTTCCATAAACCCACCTTTAAATGTAGGTATATTTAAATACCATATAAGATATTCATAAGAATACTTGAAAATTGAAAAATTGAATCATGCAAGAAGTTGTTTTGTAGCTGATATCATCCGTGATTTATTCCTTAAACATATGACTTGCTCTTTTTTTTTTCCAACTTGAATTTCTCAGGATTTATGGTTTTCTGTATAAACAGCTCAGATCTGTTATTTAGGCATTAAGAGAAAACCAGAGAGAAAGTTCTCCATATTTGCAAATCTTTCTGAAAACCCACAGGGTCCCACGTTCGCCTAGAGAAATCAGCAGAGACAGGCAACATTGAAAACTTATTCAGAAAATTGTAAACTTTCTCCTTTGGCGAAAGTTGTAAAAACTCATGCACTTTCATGTAGTGCTTGTCTTGAAGTACAGATCCACTAAAATTACGGCTTCTATTTAGCTCTGTAAAATGATGCAGTGGTCAGCATCAACTCTGTGAGAATCTTTGATGTTCTTTATTCTGTATCTGCACATTTGTCATTCCTCCCAGAATTTGTCCTTTGAAAGCTTAAGGAATCTTGTCCTGTTACTTTTACCCACAACAACAACAAAAAAATGTTTTGGCAAAATAAATTCCTGTGCCATCAGACTAGGGACTATTCTCTAAGTTGAGATGGATATACAAAAAGCCGTAAATTACAGAAATGTAAGAATCAGGAAAGCTTAGTTTCATTCTCAATTTAATTGACATTTCCTGACCCTCTAATTATTAAAAAGAAAAGTCATTCTATGTAAAATAGGGGATGAGAGAAGAAAATTTGGAAATAAAATTGAATGTTTACTTTTCAAGTAATCTAAAATGCTTTTCATTTCCTCCTTTGAATTATTTGGTTCAAGTGTCTGTAGTAGTTTTCCCTCCTGACTTCATTAAGTCAACTATAACAAAACAGATTAATATTTTTTGAAAACATATTCTCCAATGTGTGTTATTCTGTAAGTTGTTACATTTTTCATGATTGAGAGACTCATCCTCCTCTTGATAAATATTTTATGACAAAAATTTAATTCTACTGATTAAACTAGTCTGGGTCCAATCAGGGGATGGAAATAACTTTGAATGTTAAGTGGAAGAGCTTGCATATATTTTTAAAAATGAGCTAGAATTTTAAAAAAATTGTAGAGGTATGGAAATTTGATATGATATTTTTGAGAAGATAAAGTGCTTAACAAGGGATGAAGTCAGGTGTTCATAACTCAGCCAGAACCTTCTGGAGTGCAAGTGAACTGCAGATCAGTGCCAGATGGTGCGTGACAGCAGTGGGGTCCTACCTGACTAGGGTAAGAGATAAGTTTACAGACCCCTGCAGATTCTATGACCTTCTGGGTAAGGTCTATGGGATTTACCCAGAGTCTCGGTAGGTGGTTACTTGTAGCTTTAACTGGGGCTTGGGGTTAAAACAGCCCTTGAGCAAAACTGACCTGCTCTTGCTTCTGCAAAGATGTAGTGATACAAACGGGTCTGAATAGATCAAAATAGAGGTTAGAATTAAAAGTTAAATCCAAAAACCCAAAATAATTCCCTCCCTTAATGTTCTGCTTCACTTTTAACTTTATTTCCACAGTTTGTGATTGTAGCAAAAAGAGCAATTAATCAAATCAAACAGAAGAGTTAGAGACAAACTGTATGTAATTAAACCATTTAAGTTTAAAAAACCTTCCATACTTTCACCTGAATGTGTTATCTAATTTGACTAATGCGCAAGTTGTCTGTGAAAAGGGGTCCTTTTATCATTAGCTTGTCATGTTCTTGCTCTTCAGCAATTGTTTGGAGCCTTTCCTCAAAAACACTTTTCCTAATTGTTTAACATACTCATCAGTTCCTGAATCCCTTTACTATTTGAGCACTAGTGTTGCTCTGCCTTTCTCAGAGGAGAGAGAGCTCAGTAAAAAATGCTGGTTGCTAAGCAGTGCCTATTTTTACTCCACTTGAACAGAATAGAGACCCACTCTTCGAGATTCTGTGACTGAGACAAGTTACAAAACAGCAATTGCAGATTAAGTATTTAGTAGTGTTTCTCTATGAACTCCTAGTTTGACATTTAGGGTAAGGGTGTAAAACTGAGGGCAAGGACCTGCCCAAGACAGGTACTGATAGATAAGGGAAGACAAAACTGATTAAACATATTAATTCACCAAGTGTTTATTGAGTCCCCACTATGTTTAAATCATTGATTAGAAATTTATAATAAATTATTAAGGTAAACAGATTTGGCCCAGTTTTACAGATTAATGATTAGATGAATGGATAGACAAGTAGAAACAGCACAATCGTAACTTCTGATAACATCCACAATGCTGAGATAGAGTGACAAAGTGGACCAGGGTCTATTTAAATGGAATACAAAGAGATGGGCTTTCTAATGCTTAGCGATGAACACTGAGATGGTAACAAGTTTGTGGAGCGTTATTTCAGGAGGAAAGAGGAGCATATACAAATGCTGTACTTGAGGTGGGAGTGAGGTAGGGAGTAATGAGAACCAGGGATGAGTCAGGGACGGGACGTTTGCCACACGGAACTGAGAAAAGACAAGTGTAACTGGAGGTCAGTGAGTCAGAAGATGGAGTTGAAATTATGGACAGAGGTTTGGGATTCTGTAGGTGAGTAAATTAAACTTTTTGTAGAGTTTCATGCATGGAATGATTTCTATCCGTTACAGTTTTAAAAGATCATATTCATTTTTAGGAGGAGACGTGGTCGTGGGAGGACAAGAATGGAACAAGGAACTTAGATTATGGCATTGATTCAGGAGAAAGAAAAATAGACATTTGATGAACGGAGTAACAGTGGAGACAGCCAAAACTTAAATCTGAAATATATCCAGGAAAGAGAAGAAAATAAACTTCATGATTGTCACAAATAGCTTTTCATTGCTATAATAAAATATATGACGTAGCCTAATCTTATAAAGAAATGAAGTTTATTTTGGTTCATGGTTCAGCAGACTAATATTCCAGCATCAAACAGGCCTGCTTAGCTTAGCCTCTTAGATGATGCTGATGGTCAAAAGTGGTCCAAAATTATCACAGAGCAGCATGACATGGCAAGAGCCAGGGAGCACGCTTCAGAGTCAATGTCTGGGTTGTGTCTTATAAAACTACCACTAAAAACTACCATCATAGCAGTCATCCAATGTAATTACTTGCCAGAAGGCCTCATATCAAGATTAGGTTAAGATTCTGCCCTGTTAGTGCTAACAATATTAAGTACTTGAGCACTAAATTTCAGAGATCTTGGGGACAGCTATGCAAATTAGAGTCCATTAACACAAAAATTCCTCTGTTTTACTTTATATATATTTTAGATTAAGGAAATGGTTCCCTCATCTTCCCTGCTGTTTTGGGCATCTTTCCCTCACAGTTCTCATTCAGACATTCATTAATCCACTGTGTCTACTTTCAAGTGCATTCAAAGTAACTTCTCATCAATTCTTTCCCAAAGGCCTAAATCTGAACTATTATGTCTAAAGTCTCACAAGTCTCCTGGTCTTTCTATCAGTTTTGATGCAAAAACATTGAGAGATCCTACAAAAACAAGTTAGATCACCTTAATTTACTGCTTAAAACCTATCAAGTAACTTCTGATTTTACATTGTGCTTTTTTAAAAGAACATTTTATACCAGTTAATGAATCCTCAATAATCTGGTCAATCATTGTGTCTCAGACTTCACTTCTAGTCCTTCTTTCTGCTCTCTTCCATTGCAACCAATATGAGAATCTTGCAATTTCTCAAACACAAGTTTGTTCCTATCTCAATAGTCTTGATACTTAACCTACATGGAATCTCTTTCTTCATTTAAGTGTATGGTTCACAGTCTCACCTCTGTTAGGTCTTTGTTAAAATGTCACCTCAAGTAGACCTTCTTTGACCTATTAAATGAAACTACACTTCTCCAAGGATTCCACACTTTTTCCACTTTATTCTAAATAGAACTCTATCTTAAACATTATGTATCTTACAATTTATTTTCCAACAAATAATAAAATTCTTTAAATGAACTTTGATTTTTGCAGTAACTTCATATTTTCAGATAAATGGAAACAGTACAGAATATCCCTGCCTATCAAACCTCCAGTTTATCCAGTTAGCGAAGATCTTATTTTAGTGTGGCACTTTTGTCACAATGAACAAATCAATATTGATGCATTATTGAACTGAAGCTTGCGGTTAATTTAGATTACTTTAGTTGATCTCTACTAACCCTCGCTACATATCAGGATTCCATCCAGACTACTACATCGTGGTAAATTGTGATATTTTCTTAGATCTCTCTAAGCTGTGACAATTTATCAGATTTTCTGTTTCTGACAACTTTCACAAATTGGAGAAGTACTAGTCAGATACATTGTAGGGTGCCTTGTTATTGGAAATTTTCAGATGTCTTTCTGAATGATTAGATTGAGGTTGCCGATTTTGGAGAGTTCATACACGTGATCTGCTATTTTTGTCACCACATTCTGAGAGTGTGTTATATCAACGTGGACTATGAGTGATGATGTTGACTTTGCTCTTCTGACTGATGTACTGTTGGCCAGATTACTCCACTGCAATGTTACCGTGTTTGTCCCTTTCCCTACTATATAGTTTGGAAGCAAGTCACTACACACAGTCTGGACATAAGGAGCTCTCTCTTCTGGAGGGGAAAATCCATACATAAACTACTTGGAGTTTTGTTACACAGGGGATTGGTTGTTTCTCACTCAGTGTTTCAACTTGTTTAATCATTTAATTTTATCAATATGAATTTAGTTTTTCTTTTTTTTATTGCTTTGAAAAATTAACAGAGTTGTGGCTTGTTTTTAAAACCAATCCACCTTTGGCCATCAGGAATGTTGCAATTGCTTCTGTATTTGTTTCATAAGCTCAGCATTTCTTACTGTTTATTTCTTAGACTATTTTTGTTTTACTGGTTTCTTTCTTTGTGATGTTACATGATATTCTGTGATCATCTTGCGTATTTCCCAACCTGGTCTTAGACTTAGCCAGCTTTTTTCAAAAAGAGGTGTATACTTTCTGTATTTGAATAGTTTCTGTATTTTCAACTCCTAAAACAGAAGCTGGTAAAGAGCAGTCACGCTACAAAGTTTTGATTAATTAATTAATGAATTAATTAACTTTATCAAGAGTAATGAAAAGATTATTAGGGTCAAAATACCCTCGCATAAATGATTTTTGTTTCATCAAAAGGGGGTCAGGCATCTTGAGCTGAAGTTAACATGAACAGTGTTATAGACATCAAAATTTGCATAGTTTTGAAATTCACTTTTAGTTTGTTCTTTTTATTTCATTTTATGATGCACGTTCATAGGCTCTGGGATTCCCCCAACCCTTCCAAAAAAGCCCTCCCCCAATATTGAATGCCTCCATATTGTTGCAGTAGTACAGTACGGGGAGCCATGCAGTTGGGTCAGATGGCATGAGTGAATGATGAGCACCGCTGCTCAGTTAGCAAGGCTACGAGGAGTTTCTGGCAGCGAAGCAAGGCCAGGCAAAATGTCTCTGGTCTCCTCATTGCTGCCTCACCCCATTGTATGGACACTCAATCACCTTTCTGATGTTTCATAGAATTCTCCTGAGGGTGGTGGTGTTTTTCTGCTAATGTGAAGTGATTCCTGTAACAGGTATGACACCTCAAATTGATCAATCATGATAAAAACATCTTTAGCGATGTAAAGCTATGACACACAGCTAAAAGTATACAATAGTACAATTGAGCTCACAATGTCTCCAAACATCCTGTTATGTGCCTACTTTTTTTTTAAACATACTTTTATTGCATTTCATTTTTTTAAAATTAATTACATTGCATTATGTGATACATTTTTTATGCACTGGAATTCCCCCCGCCCCTCCCTAAACTTTCCCCCCACGGCGGATTGCTCCACCTTGTTGCATTTCCATAATTCAAATTCAGTTGACATTCTTTCATTGGAGGTATTTACCAAGCATAAAGTCCAGCATCTTATTGTTCTGGTAAGTTCAATGGTTTGTTGGTGAGACCATCTCTGGTCTGAAGGTAGAGCCGGCAAAGTATCATTCCAATCAATTAAAAGCCCCAACATAATATTTCCAACCATTTACAACATTGTGACATTAATTGACATGGTATTGATTAACTAATATGTTACTAGGAAAATGCAGGTTCTCAACCACAACCTGTGACTTCTTCATAGACATTTCAATTTTGGTTTATATTTAACCGTGTTCTATATACCTTAAAATGGCTATAGATTGCTATTCAGCCGTCTCATGCCTATTTTAATTTTAGTCTTTAGCAGTTTATAGCATTGAAGCATGGTTTCGCTGAACCTGGCTGTTTTTCAGGTGGTCTAACTCTATAATTCTAACAGGATATATGTCAGCTGTTTAGGTAAGCATGTTTAGGAGGGGTGTGCAGAGAAATCTTCCATACCCCAGTGAGGAGTAACTAATCTTTGTGTCCCACACAGTGAGTTATAAGTGCATCCCCATTGACCGTTTCCTGTCTGTTTCTCAGCTTTCCTTGTTGTTCTCTGTCCATCTATTCTAGTTTTGTTTGTTTGTTTGTTTGTTTGTTTTGAGGGGTTTCTGGAGTGCTCCTGATGGTTATTACGAGAGGGGGTGGGGACCCAAAATATGTGCCTACTTTTGTCCTGGAATTTGCCCTAGTAAAAGTAATGTTTTTCTTAAGAAATGGCTTGATAATATCTTGGAACTGATGGCAAACATGGAGGTACAAAGAGTTTGTTTACCATGCACCTCAAACTGTTACAACACATGATACGACGCATTTTAGTTTCTCACCACAGAAAGCAAAAGTATATGCGGCATCTTCTAAAGGGAAACAAATGTGAACCCCCTCAAAATGGCTTAAAATCTCTATCTTATATTGACACTTATGTTTAGGGAAAGAAAACAGTTTATGAAGATTAAAGGAAGTTTCTTGTAAAAGCCCTGTGTTTGTTTGAGCTGCCTTGATCCCTTTCACTGCCCTTTAACAAAAGAACAAAAAACAATTGAATCAGCACTAGGTGAAGGTGACGGTAATTAATGCATGACTTGATTATAAGATTTAGCAAAGAATCTATATTATATGCTTTTATAAGATCCTTTTATGATCGTTTAATTCTGTACTCTTAGTATTCTAAGCAATATTAGTTTGTGTTTAGTAAAAATTGATTTTAAGTATAAGTAAATCGTTTGTCACTATGTAACCACATGCACTGCCAACCATGGAGTTCCTGGCTTCAGCTAGGTGACTGCAGGTTTCAAGAGTAATGATTGTTGAAAATGTTTTCCTTAGGATTGCTTTTTGCATTCTCTTAACCATGAAGTAAAAATGAAGCAATTGGATATAGTGCAAAAGCTTGTGATGATTTGTGTATAAATAAAGAAGGCAGCTTTTCTGAGTTGTCCATTATGAGCATCATGGCATAGTAGTCCACATCTTATCTCTTCTTATTGTCTCACTGATCCACGCATCCTTTGCAAGCTATCAGTCAGCCGGAGCTAGTCTCTGGCAGTACAGTTCATATCCAGTCCTGATTCCTTCATTGCGGGAATAGACCATGTAGAAAGTCCGGCATCTTATTGTCCAGATCCATTCAACAGTTTCATTGGGAGACCATCCCTGGTCTGAAAGTAGAGCTGGCAGAATATCATCCCCTCCAATGGAAAGCCACTACACAACTTCAACAACAATTTACAACATCACGAAGTTAATTGATATGGTATTAAGTGACCAATATGTTAGAAAGTATAAGTTCTTAACCACATCCTGTGACTATTTCATTTACATTTTAATTTTAGTTTATACACAAAAGGCTGCTATACACCTTAAAATAAGTATAGGGTACTATTCAGCTATCTCGTGTTTATTTTCATTTTTATATTTAGCAGCTTATAGTATTCAAGCATGATTTCTACTGAACTTCGCGAATTTTAGGCTAGTCCAAACAGGCTTATAACTCAAACATGCCAAATATTAACAACTGAAGTGCAGAACAGTTTTAGGAGGGGTGTGCAGAGAAATCTTCAATACCTTAGTGAGGAGTAACTAATCTTTGTGTCCTACCTAGTAAGGTATATGGGGGTCCAAGCTGACTGTTCCAAGCTTTCCTTATTGGTCTCTGTATATCTGATTTAATTTGGGGGGGTGGGAGGGAGGGGCTCCGGAGCAACCCTGATGGTCATTGGAAGAAAGGGTGGGGAGCCAAAGTTACAACTAAGTAAGGACCAGAGAAAGTTCCTCTCCCGAGTCCCGAAGAAAGTTTACTGTTGTTCTATTTCGGAGGCCCGCTCAGGGCTCCTGGCTGTTGTTCTGATGACATTAGATCCTGTGAGGAAGGATATGGGCTTCTTCCATCCCATGTGGGAGATCTGAAAGCAAGTGGATGACCTCAGAGTTCTTGGCCTACGAGGGCATTCCAATTCCCCATGGTCTCGTTGGCCATTGGGATATAGTCCTTGGTGCCCATACTGATAGTCCTTGGTGAGGAACCGGGAGTCTCCAGGGATAGGATACAAGCCTCCTCCTGTCCTTTTGCTCCACTCTGTGGTCCCCCCCCCCCCCCCGCCGCTCTTGCAAATGACTTCCTGTTAAGAGCTGTCAGGATCGCTCTTGGATCCCCCTTGGATCCCCCTGTATGTCTTTATAGTTTTTGCTAATGTTTAAAGCATATTTGAGTCTGCTGTCTGTAAGTTACCTGTTATAAATTTGATAGGTTATACTTAACATCTTCCTTACAAACTCTAAGAAGGTGGAAGATTTCTCTGCTCTCCTGACCCATTACAGAATAACATAGGGAATTAAAACATATCAGAGATTTCAGTTCTTTGATGTAGATCATAATCAATTTGTCTCTCATTGATTCTTCGTTCATTGGTTACATCACAATATCTTATTGCATGTGATACAGGCTGTTTGGGGGTGTAATAATGTTACAATTTACAGGTACTATTTTTCAGATTGACATCATTTCATCTTAAATTAAGGCAAACATGTAGTATCTAACCTTTTGGGATTGATTCATTTCCCTTAGCATAATAGTTTCCAACTGGGCCCATTTGGCCATGAAGAAATGCATTTCATAAAAAGCACTCATTGTTAGAACAGTATGTGACTATAATTAGTTTCTTCTAAAATTATAATCATCGGGTCCAGCACAGTAGTCTAGAGACTAAAGTCCTTGCCTTGCACATGCTGGGGTCCCATATGGTTGCTGGTTTATATCCCTGCTGCTCTACAGCAGTATCCCAGTCTTGTGGCCTAGGAAAGCCGTCGAGGATGGGTCAAAGCCTTGGGAACCTGCATCCACATAGGAGACCTAGAAGAAGTTCCTGGCTTAGGATTGGCTCCTGGCTCTTGGCTTCAGATTGGTTCAGCTCTGTGAGTTGTGGCCACTTGGGGAGTGAAGCAGTAGATGGAAGATAGTTCTATCTCTCCTTCTTCCAGTTAAAAAAATACACCAAATACATATTAAAAATTATAATCATTGTAAATTTCTGTCAGATGAAAACATTCTCCACTCAGTACTCTCTAACTTATCATTAAATAGCTCAACTTGTCCTTAGTTTTGCTTGGTTTGTCCTATTTGTGTCTCATGCTGTGCCTCTACTACCAAGACAGCTGCCATAGGATGGATGAGATGCACAAATAATAACTGTCAATGTTTGAGGAAATAATTATTCAGATTAAAAAGCAAGTATAATCACAGAACTGAGCCCTTTTTTATTTTTAACTCTAGCACAATTACCTGAAAAAAGTGCACTCCAATTTCGAACACTTAAAGAACAGAAAAAAATTCAAAAGAATTCATTCTTTGACTATAGAAAGAAACTATCTTTTTTACCCCTTCCATTTCCATGAATTCTTTCCTACTTATTATAGTAAATAAGAGCATATCCTGCCCTGAGCAAAATACCAAAATTCTTAGAGTATCTTTGAGATACAATTTAAACCTCTCAGTTTAATGATGAAGAAATTGTGACTCAGGGAGTGAAGCAATACTTGTTTATTGTCATGTAGGCCCAACATTTCGCTTTCAGTCTCCCAAGTGCTATACCAGCTTGTTGTTGTTCTACCAGGTTTCCATTAATACTAGCACATGGCACACAGTTTGATACTGTTTAGCTCTTTATTACACTGTTGAATGAAATCGTGGATAATGCAGATAAGCTAATTCAGAGGTCAAATATTTTCAAAGCACTTAATATTCTTTTCAGTGGAAAGGGGACTTCATGCTTCAAGTTAACCAAAAACCTATGGTATTCTTCCTAAATATTACTTAGTGAACATCTGGACAGAATAGAAAGGGAGGGGCAACATATATTAATTGATCACAAAATTGAAAACTTTCCTTACCTGTTATTTAGCTTGAAGTTTCAGATTTTCAACTAGGTAAGTACTGTTAAAGATGTTAAACAAATCATCTCAGTCACATAGCTAATTATTGAATGTAGTAGCCAGATTTTCATTACTATAATGAACTACTTGAAGCAGGACACTTAATAAAAGAAGTGTTTTATCTAGATCACAATTCACAGTTTCAAAATCCGAACAGCATGATACACACTTTGGTGAAGGTTCATAGCAGATAAAGAGTAGAAAGAGAAAAGAAACCACATGACAAAGAAGCAACTCAAATCGAAGTTTTATAGCAACCCTCTTGCAAGAACTTAAGAAGTAACAGGGTTATCTGCTGAGGGGCCAGCCCCAAGGACTCAGGAGTGCTTCCCTCCAAATGTTCCACCACCTCCCAATGGTACTGCCCTTCAAAATGTGAGTCTCTAGGGGGCACTCAACATCCATGTTAGTACCCATATCAAAGGAGCATCAGGGGAGAAATTTACACTGGTTCTCTGACTCCTATGCCCAGGTATGTATTTTTTACTGTATCATAGCACTGTGAAACTCCATATTTGAAACAATCCCTATTTTGCTGATGTCATATATCATATAAATATTATGTCAATTTAATGAGTTATTTTCAGGTTTTATCATTCACTACTAAATAATTCAAACACTATTTACTAAGTAATTATTGTATTCTGGACTCAGTGCATGATTTTCCAGGTAGAAATATACAGACCAAGGAGGTAATTTTATGGCCCAGCAGATCAAGCCACTGGATATGACACAGCATGACAGGTGAGAGCCGATTTAAATCCACTTTTGATCCTTTCTTGCTAATACTCTAGAGAAATCAGCTAAAGATCACCTGAGAGTTAGGGGACCTAACACCCAAGTTGGAGAACCCAATGAGTCTCTTGGTCTTGGTCTTGGCCAGGATCAAACCTCAGTGTTTCGGCCATTTGGAGTGTGAGCCAGTGGATGAACAATCACTCTCAGTCCATCTCCCCTTCTCTCTAACTCTGCCTTTCAAGAAACAAATGACTGAATTTTTAAAAATGGAACAAATGAATACATTGAGAAACAGACATTTTATTAGAAAACAAATCTTCATGTTTACATCTAACTGAAGGAAATGCACAAGAATTTTTTTAATTTTTATTATATTTTTGACAATCTACATAGTTGATTAGGGTAAAAAGGTTCAAGGGCTATAGGAAAGTGGGTAAGACTATTATTTCCATATTGTTTCCTTCATGTGTCTGAGATAAAGGGGGATATTAAGGGAGAAGCCCCACCCAGCTTCCCACCCACCCCAGGTCCCAGAAAGAATTTTTTAAACATACGGACAAAATGCTACACGAAGTGTTTGTGACATGTGTGCCTATTGTAAAGGAACTGAGTGGATGCTGTTTAGGTATGTGCTCATTGTCCACACATATGAAAAATCAGCTCTATAAATTTATAGTTGCCATATGTGTATGTCACTGATATGTGCATAATCCATATATATTATAAATACGTACTATTTTATCATTTTAATATATTCATTACATTTCCCCTTACAGCTTGCAGTATGTGTATGCTGGCTTGTATATAACTCAATCAAGTTTACTTTTATTTATAAATATATTTTCTACAATGACTCTAACAGTGGTCTGATCATGAGTTATAATTTGGAAACAATACAAAGAACAACTACATAATGGATAAAAAGAGGAAAATTCTCATGGAACAATTTTTAGAAGAAACTTTGTCATAAGGACTTGGGATTTTCTAACACATTCATTTTTTATTTCAGTCTTGGCACTTTGTGGAAGCATGCCTTATTTGTCAAATTCCAAATTTATAACTCTTCTATTCTCTAGTCTTAAATTAATGTTCTGTGTCATACTTCAAAGAAATTCAGAAAAAATGCTATTGCATTGCTCCATGGTTCTGACATACACAAATGGTAAGTGTATGTTAGTCATTTTATACAGCTAAGAGCTTCACAACAGTTGTTCTTTAATTATTGTGAAATTCACATATAAGGGCAGGTCTTGTATAGTGTGATGTTTAAAACTCTCAGCAAAGGAAAATATATTCTGCTGTCAACTGTCTGTTCTCTATCACATTCTTCAAGACATGGTCCTAAGGTCTGAAGGACCTTAAAACAAATCAATTGGCACATATCAGTTTTCTATCTATTTTGAAAATTCATCTGTATAGATGCAAAGGCTTGTATAAGCAGAGAGAAAGCTATAGTATTTGAAATAATTTAATGAACAAAGGCAGTCCATTTTTAGCTCCAAGGGGAGGGCTGGAAGTGGCAAGAAAGGGTGTTATTTCTTACTGTGATTATCTCAAGAGTAAGCATAGGACACAGATTGAGGATTGTGCAAGCCAGGGTTTCGCAGCATAAGCCAAGGGATGCACAGAGTGGAGAAGACAACTTACCTGCCGACATCAACTGAAGTGAGATTTATAAATTTTTTTAAGCTCTTCTACACTTTGCCTATGACTCTCACGCCATTTCCTCTGTGAAATATACTGTGTCCTTCAAGATTCCAAAAGTAAATTGAGGGAAGAGAGTGAATCTGAACCACAGGATTCTTTTCCAGAATGCTTTGCACAGCGCTTTGCACATAGCAAGTACAGGAGAAACAATGATCAATTGGCTGCAGGATTAAAAAGGGATGACAGGCTAACAATAAGTTTACACAGATTTTAGTGCATGATTTCGGTATTACTGCATGATGTTGTCAACCAGTTTTGGAAAATCATTGTTGGTCCCTATTTCTAAGAATGAAAGATGCCAGTGGGCCTGGCCCGATAGCATAGTGGTTAAGATCCTCACCTTTCATGCTTCGGGATCCCATATGGGCGCCAGTTCTACTCCCGGCAGCTCCGTTTCCCATTTAGCTCTCTCCTTGTGTCCTGAGACAGCAGTTGAGCAAGGCCCAAAGCCTTGAGACCCTGTACCAGCATGGGAGACCTGGAAGAGCTCCTGGCTCCTGGCTTCAGATTGGCTCAGCTAGAGCCATTGTGGTCACTTGGGGAGTGAACCAGCGGACAGAAGATTTTCTTCTCTGTCTCTCCTCCTCTCTGTATATCTGCCTTTCCAATAAAAATAAACAAGTCTTTAAAAAAAAGATGCCAGTAAGAAAGGTTGCTACATGATTTAATATCTCCTCACACATAGCAGTTTCTTAGGTGACGAATTATCACCTTGCTGTATAGCAAGGTTGATCTGATGAAACCAACTTGCATGGTGTTTGCACTCGTGTCAAGATAACTACCCCAAACAGCCTAGGGAGGGATGGCAAGAGTTTCCCTCTTCACATACTAATTTCTTTTAACTAGTTTGCATACAGCATAACCTGATATACTTTTTAAAAAACATTTATTTATTTTTATTGCAAAGTCAGATATACAGAGAGGAGGAGAGACAGAGTGGAAAGATCTTCCATCCGATGATTCATTCCCCAAGTGACTGCAACGGCCAGTGCTGCACCAATCTGAAACGAGGAGCCAGGAACCTCCTCCGAGTCTCCCACGCGGGTGCAGGGTCCCAAGGCTTCAGGCCATTCTTGAATGCCTTCCCAGGCCACAAGCAGGGAGATGGATGGGAAATGGAGCTGCCAGGATTAGAATTGGTACCCACATAGGATCCTGGCGCGTTCAAGATGTGGACTTTAGCCACAAGGCCACCGTGTTGGGCCCCATCTTATGTATTTTAAACACACTAAGATCTTTCCAAGTTCTGAGTTATGTGTCTTCAAAAATAAAGAATTGTAAACAGTTTATAATGAAATGTTCTGATTTCATGAAATACTGATGGAGTAGCTCATACAAAATAATGATGATTACAGTATGTTTAACAAACTTTGATTCCTTGAAGGGAAGTCATGTTATCTAATTAAATCTCAACACAACACTTTGTGAGCCCAAGAGCTAAACAGTGCTAAATACACCAACTAGTTTTGTAGCGCAATAATATAATCAAATCATAAAGCCAGTTCTGCAAGGCTGTGTGAGGGTTGCAATGTAGCAGGACTGCCTTGAAGCAGTGTTATAAACACAAGTTGGTATAGCTAACCAGAATTCAGTATTCTTTGTTGGTTTTTCTATATGGATTTATCCCTGGGAAAATCATCAACACTCAACTGGAACCTAATATTAAAATGGTAAATGGTAATAATAATTCCCACTTGTTAATTTTTTACATGGTTATTATGAGAATCCAATTTATAGATCATAATAGCATCTATGGCATATTTAAGTGCACAAACACAAAGAATTCTAAGTACCACACTACCAGGAGAAAAGCTTTCCCTTTTCTGAAATAATAAGGTAGAAGCTGACTTTATAACACCTTGAATCTGTTACAATAAATCAACAAAGCATTTTAAAATCATATATCTCTTGCTGCAATGTTGATCGATCAAAAAGTGTTTATCGAGTACCTGAGCCAATCAATAGATTTGTATCAACTACCTATCACATGCAAGTAATTGTGTTGAATTCTGTGGAGAATCAGAATTAGTGTTGGCAATGGTTCTGTTAGGTTTTTATGGCTCCTTGGAAACAGGAGACTGGTTGAAAATTCACATGAGGTTGGGAAGCTGGGGCAAGAATTTATATTTTATGTTCATATATAATATCTGTGTTCTGTTAGAAGTGCTTGACATGAGATAGCCCTTTTAATCCTTACAAAAACTTAGCTTTGAGGTCAGTCTTTCATCATCCTTTATTATGTGTAAACACAGATACGTGGACATCAGATAACTTACTCAAGAACTTACATCCCATCTGCCAGAGAATGGAAAATTCAACTCAAGAAAGAGTGTAAATAAGCAGCCAAGAACATGGAAGGCAGCTGATGCATTGCAGGGCCCTATGGGAGCAGTCTTTTCCTTTTTAATTTGCTGTGGCTCAAATTTTATGTGTTCAGTAAGCTCACATTTTCAAGAAATGTATACACTGGTCAGTTTCCCTAATTCTCTCTTCTTTCTTTTCTTCTTTTTCCTTCCAGTCCTTTACTGTGCTCCCCATCCAGCTCCCTCCTGCTGTTTCTGCGAGACAATGAATCATGACCCAAGGACCTGGGTTGCTTCCACCCTGGATCGAGTCAGAAGAAATTTCTGTCCCTTATTTTTCCTAGTTTAACCCTGACTGTTACAGGCATTGGAGCAGATGGAAGAGCTCTCTCTCACTCATACTTTCTCTCTCTCTCTATTTGCCTTTCAAATAAATAAATAAATAAAAATAAATAAATAAATAAATAAATATTTTAGAAGACAAAATTCACATATACTTTTATGCTTCTCTATAATTAAAATTGCTAATGATTATAGGAATGTAATGATGTATCACATTCTATCTTAAGTTGTTAATTATGCTATTATCCAATAGAATAAGAATACTACTTCTAAAAATTGGAGTAAAATACATCCAGTATATAATTTGCATTTTAAAATTACTTTGCAAATGTACAGTTTGGTAGTACATAATGTCAAAAGTTCAGTCACAGTTTTGAGCAAGCAGTCTACACAGTGGTTTATATGACAAAATTGAAGTTTTATATCCATTTAAAAAGCATTCCATTTTCCCCCTTCACCAAATCTGTGGCAATCATTGTTTTAATATTTCTCTCTATGAATATCAATACTCTAGATGCTTTATGTAAGTGGAATCAAATAATCTTTGTATTTTTTTGTGACTGGCTTATTTCACTTGTAATAATGTTTCAAGGTTATCCCATGTTGCTGCAAGTGTTAGAAATTTTTCTTTGTTAGTATTTGATAATACTTAAAGCTTTCTAACCACTGAATGTTTCTACATATCCATTTGCCGATAGAGACTGGGTTGCCTGTACATTTATTTATTATGAAAAATACTGCTATGAACAAGGTTACACAACTTTTTTTGAGACCTTCTTCGCAGTTCTTTTAAGTATTTATCCAGAACCAGAGCTATTAGGGCATATGCTGATTCTGTTTTTAACATTTAAAAGAATTACTCTATTGTACCCCAAAGATCCGATACCTTGTTATGTGCTACTGACAGTGAACAGAAGTTCTACTTCCTACCACTGTGGACAATTTATGTTTTTTTTCTTTCTTTCTTTTTTACATTTGTGCTGTCTTAATGAATATGTGATGGTGCCTTATTTTTATTTTGATTTGTATCCCAGTAATTATTCGTGATATTCAGCATCTTTTAATATATTTACTGGCCATTGGCAAATCATCTTTGGAAAATCTCTATCCAAGCCCTCTGCTCATTTTCTTATCAAATTATTCAAATTTTTGTTGTCAAATGATAGGTGTGCTTTGTGTGAGTTACAGGATCACAGTAGTTTTTGTGTAATGGATTATATACATGGATGCATTTTCTTCTTTTAATTTCTTCTTCAGGTAAATTTCGAGTATCAAAATGTCTGAATATAATACGTTTAAATTTTGATTCTTTGGCCAAACTGATATTTCAAATATTGTTAACTTTTGCATTATGAAAATGTAATACTGCCTAAAGAATCCAAAATTTCACTGGTAAAATTAGCTTTATGTTTTTCCAAGAACTCAAGTAAGAAAATCTCATTGTCTCCATTTTCATTTCTTTATTAGAAAAGTTATAAAAATACTATGCCATACACTTTTGACCTTGCCAGCTTACTTTATTTGTTCAAAGTTCAATCAATATTTGCCTATTTAACTATTAGAATTTGGATATTTGTTTCATCACTTTTCAAATATCCTTTAATGTTATCTTGATGCATATTTTAATTTATTATGTTTTCATTTTCATTTTAAAAAGGTTATATGTATGTTTCTGTGTGTGCATAATAGTTAATTAAATGTTTCATACTTTTTAGTTGAAGTGCTCAGTTATCCCATTGTTGCATTGTCTATGGTTCTTGTCTACAAGCAAGGTCAGTCAACCTGCACAATTTTTTTCAAGGTACCTCAAAAGTGACATGCCAGAGCTGTGGAATTTACACAATCTACTTCTCTCGTGAGTGGTCACCAAAATGTCAGCCTGTGCTATTATGTGGCCAGCTGAACATTCAGGGGAGATAACTGCATCTTTTGGAAAGATAGTACCAATAAAAAAAGTAGCCTTCAGTGGCAATGAAACTGTCTTTTCGTCGGTAGCAGCAATCAAAGCCATATTGGAAGCAATGTGGCCAAGGCAAGAAAGTAAAAGGTCTTGGTTTATGGGGTGAGGAGAAGATTCAGAAATGCCATCCCAAGAATTTTACAGGAACAATAAAATGAAAGTATCTGACCTCAGAGGGTCTTTATAAAAGCCAGTATGAGTAACAATATTAAATCTGTAGCTTTTGGCCAGATTCCAATGTGGGTAATTGCATTCAACCAATTTCTAATTCTCTCTGCAATTTCTAACGCAGTTCCTTTCTGTGTTTCCTGATGCCAACCTACTGCATGCTGTTGCTCTGCATTGATGAATAACTGCTGACCTCCATTCTGGAGGCCTTGAGAACACCAGAAGGAACATTCATTGTAAACGTCATCCTTGTCTTTCACTTCCAAGGAATCCCACTAAAGAACTAGCAGTTATAGGAGAGTCTTGGCATCTAAATGACTCTAATCCGTATTCCCTCTGTTTCTGTAAGAAGATCTCTATTACCTATCAATTTTTAAGTATCATCTGTGATTTCTGAAATCTACATGCTTACATAGCAAAGTCCTTCATGAGGGACACCACAACATCTTATCCTACTCCATCTCTGACTAATCCGGGTTTACGAATTCAGTCACAAGAACTGGACTATTTCTTGTCTCCCTGTTACTCAAGTTGACACCACTATGCACCTGACTCTGTGTTCATATTGACTAAATGCTTCTTTCTCTCCTCTTTTTTTGACAGATATTATCCATTGCTCAATACTGATCACAAATACCTCTAAAACCATCTTCCCAGATTTCCTTGCTAATATTCACCTTGTAATCCATGGTACTTTGCAATTGTACTTAACAGTTAGTTGGAACACAAAACATGATTTAATTGTTTAAAACTTAATTGTTTTAATTTTTATTTCCATATGATAATGTACCTGAATATCAAAACATGTTTCAAGCAAGCCAAAAATATTACAGTTAATTTGAGATTAATAAATTCATGCCACCACAGTCATCACACAATTGCTCTTCCTTCCTGAGGACTTAAGGTGACATGAGGTAACCACATACATGCAAATTCTATGAAATGTATTTTAAATTTTATTACTATTGTGATAAAAATTTTGGCCTTGTTTATTTAAAATAGATTATTAAAAATTTTTGAAATTCTATCAGCTGATCATTTGTGAAATATTTCTCATGGCCAGCATTATGGTATAACAGGTTAAGCTACAGTCTGCAATTTTGGTATCCCATATACACATCTCATCAAGTCCCAGCTGCTCGTTCTTTCTTTCTTTCTTTCCTCTTTCTCTTTCTTTCTTTCTTTCTTTCTTTCTTTCTTTCTTTCTTTCTTTCTTTCTTTCTTCCTTCTTTCTTTCCTTCTTTCTTTCTTTCTTTCATTTTTAAGATTTATTTATTTTTATTGCAAACTCAGACATACAGAGAGGAGGAGAAACAGAGAGGAAGATCTTCAGTCCCATTATTCACTCCCCAAGTGACCACAACAGCCAGTGCTGTGCTGATCCGAACCCAGGAGCCAGGAGCTTTTTCCAGGTCTCCCATGTGGGTACAGGGTTCCAAGGCTTTGGGCTGTCCTCGACTGGTTTCCCAGGCCACAAGCAGGGAGCTGGATGGGAAGTGGAGCTGACGGGACACAAACTGGCTCCCACATGGGATCCCAGCATGTGCAAGGTAGAGTTTAGCCGCAAGGCTACCATGTCAGGCCTTGCTCCAACTTTCATTCCAGCTCCCTGCTAATGTTCCTGGAGAAGCAGTGGAAGATGGCTTATGTGCTTGGGGACCTGTTCCCCTGTAGAAGCACCAGAAGAAGCTCTAAACTCCTGGCATTGACCTCTATCAGGCCTGCCACTTGTGGTCATTTTTGGAGTGAACCAGAAGACCAGCGAAAACTCTGTGTCTTGTTCTCTCACTCACTCCCTATTCCTTCCCCTCTATCTCGCCCTGTCTCTGTAGCTCTACCTCATAAATAAACAAACAAATAAATAAATAAATAAATAAATAAATAAATAAATAAATAAGGTCTATTGCTCTGGACAATAACCTGAAGATCAACAAGTACAATTACTGTGTATATCAAATTCTAGTTTTAATATTCACCTTGGAAATGAATGATACATTTCACACAGTATGCAAAACATGCAGGTCACCAAGGGATTGAGGATCTCTAGTTAATAAGTTAAAAAAAAATACAAAAAGTTAAAAAACTCTAGGTGATCTGGATGCTTAGCAAGGAGCTTTGACCAAATTTCTAGGAAAATGCTGCACGTTCATGACCATTTTAAAGGGAACTGGAAACTAAGAAAGCAGAAGTGACTTTCAAGGACAACAGATCAAAATCTGTCAGCCTAGGCTAGAACTGATCCCACTGCAGTTGTTAGGTTTGTCAGATGGTCCCTTTACTGCCTTAACCACTATTCAGAATTATCATTTATAGAGTTCTATATCTGGAGTGTTAGTTAATTTCTACAGGTTACAACTGTAAAGCTGCATGAATCAGTATGTAATATAGACAATCAAAAATAAGTGCACGAGTCTCACAGTGGTTTCCCTTTCCACTACCCAGAAATATCCAGGTTTATCCAATTCCAATGAACCCAAGTTATTCTTTCAGTGTTATTGCTTAATAAAAGTTACTTCTGGAGTGGGGTAACACATGTCCCCTAAAAACAAGCTTTTATCATTCGTCAACTAGCTAATTTTCCAGGCAAGAGCAGATCCAATAGTTTATGAGTTCCCAAGAATACTGTGCGCATAAATCAATGCTACAGGGAAAGTTCTTTTTATAGAAATGAATGCAATCATGACATTAAGTCAAAGCTATGTAGCCTGTTATAATAAGAGCTTTAGACCAGTTACCTGAGTAAGAAGTTATTCAAATATCCCACCCTGGACCCAGCACCATTTCATCTTCCTCACAGCTCATGAAATTCGCGCCAATCTAGCCGGCAGTGAATCAGACGTAACCTGAGAATCCCACCCCCAATCTTCCAGCCCCTTCCCCAGCTCTGCCCACTTACCAATTATTCTTGGGCAATCACCTGTGACAGTCTCAGGCACCAATCCCCTGGGGCCTGCCCTCAATCCCTCCCAATCCCCACCCAAATAAACCTCCTAAGATACCTCATTGTGTCTGGTGGTTTTGGCCCATGGTAAAGAACCAAGTTGCGGGAATTAGCTGCATGTAATAATATGGTAATATCATAAAAACTAGAACTCGAAACTTTTTAAAATAACTAACAACCTGGCCGTGTTTAACTTTGCTAAAATTTATAATCCTGAAAATATATGATTAGTGCAGTTGTATACATTTCTGTTCTATTACAACTGAATATTTATTTAGAACAATAACCCAGATAATAACAGAATTGCCTTAGCTTGTCATTTACAGCAAAGAAACAAAAATAATTATAAATTCTTAAGTCAAATATTAAAATTCTGCTTTATATCTTTATAGCTCTGTGATGTTGAACAATCATGTTAGCTCCCTGAAAATCATAGTTTTTACATCTCTGAAGTGAAAAAAAAAACTGGCCCTCTTCTATCTTTATGGGAGACAACACTGGTGGTCCAGGCTTCAGGCTTCATCCTGGGGCATCCTTATCTGTTATGGTCATTTGGGGAGTGAATCACAGAGAATGGAACATTCTCTCTCTCTTTTCTCTCCTCTTGCTGTCTTTTGATCAGTGTACCTTTCTAATAAACCAGTCAATCTTTTACAACCATAAGCATATCTGTCTCTCAGCAGGCATCACTAGTTCATTTACTGATTATTGTCATTATGAATTCAGGATCTCAATCACCGTTTAGTACATTAAGTGTGTAAGCAAGAGCTCATGCTCTCTGAGTAACAGATCATATTTTCCTGCTTTTCCTCTACACCCAATCTAAGCATAATTTTCTGGACTTTTCTTCCATTACACTTCACCCCTGCCACTCCCCAGCATTCTCTAGATACATTGGATTACCCTGATTAACCTTTCCTAAGAACTCAAGATTAGTGAAAATGGGTTCCTTTGGGCATCCATGGAATATCACCTGTGTTATTTTTTTTCTGTGACTACAGCCATAGAATAAAATAAATAGCTGCAAATAAATAAAAGTAATAATTCACAATTTTTGAGACTTAAAATCTGAAGTATAGCATCCTCATCCATTGGGACTCTTGACTGGGTTACATGAGAGGAGATAGCTTTACAAGGTCAGAAATGTATGCAAGAGGGAGAAGCCACATGGCAAAACAGGAGGTCAAAGAGGCAGGAGGGGAACCAGGCTTGTTCCTTCATAACAACTGTTTCAAACAATAGCTTAGGATGTCACAAGAAAATTTCCTTAATGCTGTCCAAAGGTTCATGTTTAATGACCTAAGGATCTCCTAATAAGCATCATGCTTTGAAAATATATTTATTTCATGCAAAGGTAGAGGCAGAGAGATTGTGTGTGTGTGTGTGTGTGTGTGTGTGTGTGTGTGTGTGTGAGAGAGAGAGAGAGAGAGAGAGAGAGAGAGAGAGAGAGAGAGAGAGATCTTTCACCTATTGGTTCACTCCCCCAGTGACTACCTGGCCAGAGCTGTGGGTAACTGGCTGAAGAACTTGGGCCATCTTGCATTGCCCAGAACCTGGGCCAGATGCAGTAGCCAGTAGTAGGACAGGAAGTGAGTGTCTGGAACTCGTACTTGGGCTTGTATGGGTTGCCAGGGTCACAGTAGGCATCTTAACCGGTTGCATGGCAATACCTACCACAAGGCACCACTTCCTAAAGCATCTGTCTCCTATTTGCTTAAAGATTTATGTATTTTTTGTTATTTCAAGGGCAGTGTTACAGAAGAAGCAGGAGAGAGATATAGATAGATATCTTTTATTCCCTTGCTTACCCTGCAAATGGCTGCAACAGCCTGAGCTGGGCCAGTCTGAAGCCAGAACCAGAGACTTCTTCCCTGAATGTGAGTTCAGGGGCCCAAACACTTGAACCATCTTCTGCTGCTTTCTCAGGTGCATTAGCAGGAAGCAGGATGGGAAGTGAAGCAGGCGGGCCTGAAGCTGGTGCCCATATACAATGCTTGTGCCATGAGTGGATACTTAGCCCTCTAGATCATGGTGCTGGCCCCAGGTTCTGTCATCACTTAACACAGACATGTTAAAGATAAGCTCAAACACATGGGCCAATTGGGAGCATATCCTCTTCCTCCACTTCCCTCCCCCCACCAAAAAAAACCTTTATCATATTATTCTGCTGTTTCTTTAATATATCAAATAGTAGTTGAAAGAATGAATGGGTGATACTCTGTGCTTTCCTTGTTGTGTCTCAGTACTTCCTTTCTTTGTCCCTGGAGGTCTTCATTCCCTGATTCCTTCCAACACCTTCTAGTGACACACTCTGCTTTTTTTCCGAGATCCTTTCTGAAGACAAGCCATTTTTCTTCTTCTTTAAAAATTCAAGAGTACTTTATTTTAAGTTTATGAATCTTCTTTTGGTGCAAGTGTGGTCTTCAGAATCTTTTAGCCCTAGCATTTTTCTACTGATTTTTACATAAATTACTGCTGTGTTGTTAGGCAAGTAAGGTTCCTTGTTTTCCCATCACTAAAGGTATCACTATTTCTACCTCTAGCTATTGCTTGAAGATTTAGAGATGAGACATGTTTTAAGGGCGTGCCACCAACTCAATGACAATTGCTCAACAAAACCAGATATTTCATCTTTGTGCTGTGTACTCTGCTCAATGTATCTTCTTGCCTCGCCCTTGCTGTAACTACAGAAATAAGTTTACTCTACTCAGCATCCCTCAGGGTTTGTTTAAACAGAAACATGTTCTACCCAGCTTTGAATTAAAGAACGAACAAAAACCAAACAATTTTCTTAATGCAGGGAGCAGAGAAAGAATCCCACTCAAAATTTCCGAATACCATGTGACTATTGGAAAATTATTCTCTGGAGTTGACTCATGCAAGTGCTTGCCTGCTGCAAGATCATGTCGTCTTCCTGAAAAAAAAAAAATACAGCTGATTGTCATGGTTCTCTCACACTGGCACAGCAACAAGCAAACATTAACTTATCGTTTAATTGGCATTGATTGTGTGTTTCTCACCAACTGATGGACAGTTTAGACTAAGTCCGCTATGAAGAATAGTGTTTGTCCTTAGGGGATGGTACAGGTGATGGTATCAACAGGAAGAACATGTGTCAGTACAGATTAGAATTTGGAGTCTAAAAGTGCTTAACTACTTGGCAAGGCCCAGTTAAAATGACAAAGGCAAGTTTTCCCTAGTCTGCAAAGTTACTATCTTAAAAGTTCCTGCTGTAATAAAGTGTCAACATTGTATAATAACTAGCCTCCAAGAATTTATTAAAATCCTGACCTTTGTTTTCAAAGCTTCTGTTTGGAGGGAAAAAGCAAGAAGAGAATATGTAGCAGTTTCCATTAGTCCTCAGTAGCTTTAGGCCATAGCTCAGGAGACCCTAGCTGTTTTTGTTTGTTCTTCATTTTTTAATACCCCTTTGTCTCTCAGCCAATGACACACTTCTGTGGTGGCACTAGGGCAGCAGCATCATAAAGACATTCCAAGGAAGGCAAGACCAGCTTGAGGAAATACAACTCAGAAGAGGATTCTGGTTGTATAACTGCGGGTTTATGGGAGAATTTGCTGACCACTGAGAACTACAGCACTCAGCACATGTGAAGCCTTTGCTCTAAGGTACTGGATCAGTTGCTTAGCACATCTACAGCCAAAATCTGTGCCCTTGGGAAAACCCTAGCCTATCATAGTCCTCTCACACTAAAATGCCTACTTGAGAAAGTTCAAGGCTTCCAGGAGACTTTCCTGTTTGTTCTAACTCAGTGGGAGATCCCTGCCCTTCTCATTCTTATAAAGCCTTTGCTTAAAAGGGCTTTTAATCTTGAACATATATCATTTACAAATCAGTCATGTCTCAGTGAAGAACCTGAAAGCCATTCCTTGAAAATGCAAGCATCAGGAAGGCTGGGCCTCCGTCTTCCACTCTCTGTGGGGAGACAGAAGCCTAACCTTGATGACTGTGAGCTTGCAGACACAGCTGACCTAATCACATTTACCCTCACCAACCCTTTTGTGTGACTTTTTTTTTTTTCACTTCATTGACACTAGTGAAAGCCTGTGTGGTTGCCTCCTCCTTTGCCCTTTAAAATGTCTGCATCATTTCTGCACAAAAAGAAATGGAGTTCAGCTCTCTACTGCCAGTCCTTGCTGAATGAAATTTCTTTTCACCACTGTAGCAAATACGCAGCTTTCCTTGCCTTTGACACCTGCCAGAAGAGCAATGCCCATTCACGAGATTCTCCTCCATCCCTACGTATTTATAGAACATTCTTGATGAGATCCAGGAGTTCGCCTTTCCTTTCTTTCCTTCCGGGCTTGCAGATAACCTATTCAGCTGGATTAAGGGACAGGAACATAGCAACTGGGCTGCTGGACAGCTGGTAAAAAATGTGGGGGATCAGGTGGGGTTGGGAAAAGAATACTAGAAGTATAAACCATAGGAATATCAAAGAATGTGGAAGAAGACATGCTTTTTCCTTTTTCACATTTTTTCTCTCTTGGTTCATTATTGACCTTTACCTTCAAAAACAAATTGTTTCTATGTTGTACCTTCTTTTCCCTGCGCTGAGCCCAAAGGAGGGGTCGAGGGAAAGTCTATTTGCTGTTTTATTCTTCTTCTAGTTCTTCCTGACTCTCAGAGGTGTAAATCAAATGATCTGGATAATAAATTTGTCTCAGTTAAATCATAAGAGCTTTGGATTGGATCCAAAATTCCACCAACATTTATTAAATAAATCCTATGTACAGAGCTCTGTCCATTTGCTAGGGAAACATCATCTTACCCGACTAGTACTGACATTCTAACCAAAAATAGATATTCGACAAACAAGTAAATTATAATGTAACATTGTGAAAGTATGAAGTAAGTTATTACTGACGCCAAGAAAGTCTTCACTGAGAAAGTGATGGTTGAGTAGAGACATGGCAAGTTCTGAATGAAATGAGGAAGTGATTGACAGTGGAAGAGCATGGTAGGAAGAGGGAAAAAGATACCAAAACCCTCGGTAAGAACATGTTGGTGTGCACGAGCGACAGCGAGGGGCAAGCAAAAGAAGGGGTGAGAGTCAAGGCATGTACAGCCCTTGACTGTCACAACAAGAATTCTGGAAAGTCACCAGATCGTAGCAAGAGATGTTGGAGTGCTTTCTGTGCAGAGTCCAGCATGTTTCTTGTGATATTGATATGACCCTTAAAGGGGACACTCCACCTTCCTAGTGTTTTACAAATACAAGCTCATTTAATTTGGTGACGCTTACAAAGGATGCATCTCAGACAAAAAGAAGCAAATTATCTTTTCTGTTTAACATGCTACTCAATTTGAGCATGGGCTGCGGCAGTTTGCTGTCTGGGTTCTTGTTCTAAATTGCTACTCTCTATTTATTCTGATTTCCATTTATCAGATTCTCTGACATGTTGATTCCAGGTTCCAGGCTCTTGGACAAGAGAAAAAGCAAGGGTCTCAAGGGGAAAGATGACAGTAAGTTGGCCTGTGGAGTCTGTGGTGGAGGGGAGGAGGAATGGTTAGATTTTAGATACATTTTGAATACAGAAGAATTTGAACAATTGTGGATGAATTGCGTTAGAATTAGAAGAAAAATAGGAGAATATGGGGCCCAGTAGAGTAGCCTAGTGGTTAAAGTCCTGGCCTTGCACACACTGGGATACCTTTTGGGTGCTGGTTCTAATGCATGTGGCCCTGCTTCCTGTTAAGCTCCCTGCTTGTGGCCTGGGACAGCAGTCAAGGATGGCCCAAAGCCTTGGGACCCTGCACCTGCGTGGGAGACCCGGAAGATAAGAAAAATAAGAGAATTGACAGTGAGCACACATTTTTAAATTTGTTGTTATTGGAAAGTCAGATTTACAGGAGAGAAATAGAGATGGAGAAAGATCTTCCATCTTTGCTGGTTCATTTCCTAAATGGCCTCAGTGACTGAGCTGATCTGAAGTCTGGAGCTTTTTCCTGCTCTCCCACAAGGGTACAGGGTCCTAAGGCTTTGGATCGTCCTTTATTGCTTTCCTAGGTCACACGCAGGGAGCTGGAAGGAAAGTGGAAGAATCA
This sequence comes from Ochotona princeps, assembly GCF_030435755.1. NCBI lineage: Eukaryota > Metazoa > Chordata > Mammalia > Lagomorpha > Ochotonidae > Ochotona > Ochotona princeps. Next base: position 96,325,901 of record NC_080834.1, on the reverse strand, counting down.
GGACACAAAATAGTGCCCATATGGGATGCTATAGCTTGCAAGCAGAGGATTAGCCTGTTGAACCATTGCACTGGGCCTTGATCACAACTTTTTGACCTGGGAAACTGGATAAAAATTATTATAAGCTACAAAAACAAGAGAATTACAGGAAAAAATGGTTTGATGAAGGATAAAAATTTGAGCATTTAAAATTTGAGCTATATATAGGAGCTGACACTGTAATACATGTAGTTACCATGTAGTTAATCTTCTGCTTAACTCACTCAGATCTCAAATCAGAGTGTCTGGTCCGAATCTTGATTCTTCTGCTTCTGATGCAGCTGCCTGATAATGTACATCCTGGGTGGCTCAATCACTTGATTCTCTGCCACCCGCACAGGAGGATCAAATCTCTCTCTTTCTCCCCTGGTGTTTGTTTTTAATAAAAACAAATTAATAATCAAAAAGTAAAATTTGGGAAGTTGAGAAGTTTTATATTTTGGGGTCAGTATCATGCAGACATTTTAGAAAGCTGTTTGGATGAGATGCCCTAGACAAAGGATGTAAACCCTCCAAGGATTAAGCTCTGGACATCCTAACATTCAGAGGTCACAAAGAGTTCCACCAGGGAACAGTGGATTACAGAGAAAGCAACAAACCTAATTTTAGCAACATGGAAGTTGTAGAGTGTTAGGAGCAAATATTTAATGGAGTGGTTTTGAAGGACTAGAAAAATTCCCAGACCTCTTACAATTAAGAAAAGCCAATTGAAGATAAACTTAAGGGAGAAAGAAGATGAGGACAGTATGAACAAACAGCAGGGGATAATAATGCTTTTTTTTTTTTTTTAAATTTCGCTGGGAAGTGTAAAATATTTCTTAGTCTGTCTCCTAAACACCAGCCCTGCTGGGTACTGACACCATGTGTTTGCAGCCTCCTTCCTCCATTTACACAGCAGTTATTCATTGAGTGCTTAGTATGAGTGGATACTTAATTGGTAAGATTTTTAAATTACTTTTTTCTTAAGAAGAGGGATGTGATGTTCTGATTAAGGCACTGTTTGACACATCCAGGTCTCATAGAACAGTTTCTGGGTGCAAGTCCCAACTCCACTTATGATCTAGTTTCTCAATAATGCGTACACTGGGAGGGAGCAGGTGGCAGTTCATGTACTTGGATCCCTGCCATCTATGTGGGATACTCTGATGGTGTTCTGGGCTTCCGGCTTTGTTTAGCATAATCCCATATGTAGGCATATGGCAGAATGAACTAGCAATGGGAGACGGCTGTTATTCTCTCTTACTCCCCCCACCTCCGCCTCTACTTACCAACGCCTTTCCAATAAATAAATAAATAAATAAATAACTTAATTATGATGGAAGCATTTTAGATTAAATAAAATACAGAAATATGCCTATGGTCAATCTCATAGTCCTCACACAGAGTGTTTTCACACAGGTCTTTTAACTGCTGTTCATATGTCTTCACAACTTTTACTCAATTCTATTGATTGCAAACCTTTTTCTTTGCAGATATATTCCATAACTTGATGATTGTGATAGAAAACAATTTGTTGTATGGATATACAGAATTGATTAGCTAATCATTTTCATTTCTAGCCTTTTATATTATCTTCAAATTGTAATATGCTATGATCGTATGTCTATATGCCTATTATTTTTTCAGTATGTATGACTAGTTCCTCAATATCTAGGGTTACTTTTGGTTCAGTTTTGTGTTATCACCACTTAGTTGATTTCTAGGTAGCACAGCAGACTGAATAGTGAGGTGCTGAGGAGAGCTGGAACCTATCATTTGGGTTCTCATTTGGCACTCTCCATTTGGAGACTCGTACCTTTGGTCAGGTTACTGAGTTTTTCTTTATCTCATCTATAAACTGCAGATACTAATCACAGCCATAGTTTGTGGAGTTAAAGGAGTTGCTGTATGCAAAATTTTCATGGCATGGTCTGCTTTGTGAGCAATATATCTATATGTCTATATCTATATATCTGTATCTATAGCTATATCCATGTACTATGCGAGGAAGAAAATGACAAAGCCTGGAATATGTTTAATAGCAAATCAAAGAGCATTCTTCGTTCATGCAAGTAAGTTTTCAAATTCTTTTTTACTTATTATTTTCTTTGCATCAGTAATGTTGTCAGTATATACTGTGAGCCTGTAAGCCATGTATCTAGATATTGTCATTTCTTGGGATGAATTCTCATTAGGTGACATGGCCAGACTTTCGTGGCTTGCATTGCTCTGACAGTTCCCCCAGGGGAGGTAAGCTGCCTCAGGCAGAGGCTGAGCCCCCCTGTGTTCCACCCAGGTGGGACTGGCACCCACTACTTCCCATCCCCTCCTGGCAGACCCTTTTCTTCCTTTCCAGCCCTTCCTCTTTCTCTGGGTCTCGAGATTTATCTAGGTAACTTCAAGAGTGGGAGAAAAGTCAGGGAGGTGTGGCCCGCGAGCTAAACAAGAAGACACAAGTCCGTGGTGGATGGCCTTTGTTAGGGAGCCTCAGAAAAGGGGGCAGGGTGATCTCTGAGGGGCTACCAACAGGAACACAGAAACCTAAAGTACGAGTGAGGGAAAGACACACAGTTCTTCTAGTTCTTCTAAAGGCTGCTTCCTCTTGTAACCGACTAGTGAGTTGATCCATCCGTGCATCCAGCATGCGTGTCCTTAGGGCTCAAGTCTTGCCAGGCACTGTGTAAGACAGCAGGCGTCTCGCCGCGGACAGCCCAGCTTCTATCCAGCTGCCATGACCCCTTGGCTGTCATAGCTAGCAGAGCAAGAGTTGCCGAATGGGGAGATGGCTTCTGTCACTCTGTGCGTGGCTCACTGTGGCCGCACAAATCATGGACACTGCATGGACTCATGCGACCTTGCAGCCACACAGCGAAATCCATAGAGAACAGAAATAGATAAATAATAAATAAGTAAGTAAATAAATAGCAAGAAGCGTGGCATTGACCTCTTCCGTGAGATTCCTAATCCTGTCTTGTGCACCGGGAGATAGAGAGACAAGAGAGAGAGAGAGAGAGAGAGAGAGAGAGAGAGAGAGAGAGAGAGAGAGAGAGAGAGAGAGAGAGAGAGTGGGGGTGCGCGCAGGGCTGCACAGCCACGGCGTTCCTCTCCCGGGGCGCTCCAGCCTGAGCTTGCAGTGCAGGCTGCAGCTGGACACGAAGGGCTTGGCGCAGCCTCGCAGCCTCGCAGCCTCGCAGCCCCGCAGCCTCCCGCGGGCCGGCTCACCACGGCTCCTCCTCGCAGCGGAGCGGGCGGGACTGGCGCACGGGTACCGCCCATCAGCCGCGCGTCCCGGAAGCCGCGAGCGCTCCGGGATCGCGAGTCCAGGCGGCGGGTGGAGCCGAACTGCGTGGCCTCGGCCAATAGCGCCGCGCCGGGGGAGGAGCCCCGAAAGGGGAAAAAGAAAGTGCGGCGGAAAGTAAGAGGCTCATTGGGGGAAGACAGTCGGGATCTGGGCTGCCGGGGCTCAGCGTCGGCCCTGAGGCGCGCAAAGAACCAGTGCCTGCCGGCGACCCTGCACCCGACTCTGCTGCTTTTCGCTGCGTGACCGCTCTGCCGCTCGCAAAGGTGAGTCTCGGCTGCAGTGAGGGCTCCGCGGAACCGCAGCACCTCACACTCTGGATGGATTTTCAGAGTTGAACCTTCCTATTTCACAGAAGGGAACACTGAGACGCTTACTGGCGTGGTAGCTGGGAAAGAGAGCAGGGCTACATTAGGGTTTCGGGACTGGAAGCAGGCTTTTTTCAAATGCTTTGCCTTGTGGGGATTTAAGTAACCCAGTAGTGGGACCCAGAGAGCATTACTGGCCCCATTCTGGGTCCTTTGAGGGATTCACTCTGACAACCCCCATCCTCCCCCCACCCGGCTGGAAACCGTGGTTTGCTTGCTCCAGAGTGCGGCTGAGAGCCTGAGGATGAAAAGGCGGTGTGTCCCAGCATGCCCACTGGGTGTCTGCCACCCCACTTGGAGCTGTGACAGGGTGCTTCCCCCGACTGACCTGCTTTCTCAGAAGGATGCCCCTTGCATGGTGTCCGTGCGGATTCTGGAGGAAGCCAAGTGGGAGCGAGGGGCAGGGGTCGGTGACAGATGCTGGGGTACTGATGATCTCCCTTGATCAGCTCTGCTCCTTCCAGCCTCTGGAGGGAGCAGGGCCGCTGGCTCTGTAAGGCATGGACTGGATCTCAAGAACTTCTGCTGTTTTCTTTAAGAGCCAGCCCCCAGCCTGTCTTCCACTCCCTTTGTGGAATCCTGAACCAGGGCACCACTGAGAGCAAGTCACTGCTCTGCCTCTACAGGTCCTGGATTAGCTACTGACTGAAAAAGGATTTACCTTGTTTGATTTCACCTCTGCCTTGTAGTAGCTGGATGAACCTGGGCATGTTCTTCCACTCTTCTAGAACTAGCAGTTTAAAACAAACAAAACATTATCAGTTTTGAAATGGAGATAGTAATGACTACGTTGAACCCTTCACATAGTTAGGAGAATGAATTGGGCTAATTCAAGGCTCAGATTCAGCTTGTGCCTCGCCTCTCACTTGATCCCTTCCATCTGATTGCAACTGTTCTGAAAATGGCTATATTGTAACCCTGCTGGAAGTATTTCACTGAGGGTGATTTTATTCTTCCATGTGGTGACTTTAAAAAAATGTAAATATCCTGGTGCTTTCCATTTGGGAGTGTGGAACCCTCTTTTATGGTGCTTTTCACATCTGCCTGTGTGACTCAGATCGTGGATGTTTGACTTGGGATGTGTAAAGCTGATATGTCTCAGGAGCGACTTTCCTAGTTTCCTGTGAACTGGAAGCATTGCTTCTTGAGTAAGAGGGTGTTGAATCTGATGACAGGGGAAAGAGTAGAGGAGAGCTCCTGAAGTTGCAGCTGTGACCCCACTGTTGAAGCCATCAAACCCTGCTTACTCTGGTTAGTCAGGCAATAGGGCTTTTCAGCTAGTATCGGCAAGCAAGTAGAAAATGTTCGGATGTTTCTTGTACGTTGCTCAGCGATGTTGCTAAGTCAGTGTGTTGTAGACACAGACATGTATTATTAAATATGAACATACACATTTGATTAATTCCTGTATTATTCCTATTTGAAAATTAAACAGTTTTCTACATTCCTACCTTGCTCACGATTATTGACTTTATTCTGATTGCCTTTACAACATGATTTAGTGCTATCTACTGGCTATGGCATAAGTCCCTGAATCCTGCATCTAGCATTTATGGTTGCTGCCTCCTTCCTTATCCATACCATTTGTGTGTTGAGTCCTGGTGAGTGCATGCAAAGGGGTGTGACACATCTGGAGGGAAGGCCTGGTCCTGGTGGTGCTGCCTGAGACAGCAGCTGGATGAAGTATTTACAGAACGTGGCCTTGTCCCTTGTCTCTTCCATCAGCATGTTGCTGTGGGGATACACTGTGAGGGGTGGACTGGGATACAGCTCATTGCCTGCCTAGGGGGCTGGAGAGCCAAGGCAAAAAGCAAAATGCTCAAAACAATGTCAAAACAAGGAGCTAGAAAGGAGACTGAAAGCGGATTTTTATATATTTTTTTTAAAGTTCTGGTTCTTTGAAGAAAGGTTGTTATAGCTGCCCTTCTACTCACATGTGTTATTAGTATTACCAAGCCCACATGTACGTGAAGGACTTTAAAACTTCCGAAGGGCTTTCCAAACTCCTAGGGATCTACCGTAGCGTGATCCCTGGGTAGGCATATGTGAAGGAGCCTATGGTTTGGGATTTCTGATTCCAGCTCCAATACCTCAGTAACTGTATGACACTGAGAAATTTGCTTCTTCATGTATACAATTGGTTCATCAATCCTAAAAAAGAAGAAAAATGCTCACTGGAAGAATTCATGTAAGGACTAAATTCAATGGGTTTGTGTCACGTACATGTAGTAAGTAGGTGCTCATTCAATGATATTTGCTTTTAGTCTCATTGAGAAGGAAAATAGAATTGAGACATAAAAACAAAAGATTTCTAGGGATCACATGGTTAACACATTTCACAATTCATACCTCTTCGACTTGTTTTTTTTTTTTTTTTTTTAAAGATTTATTTTATTTTTATTACAAAGTCAGATATACTGAGAGGAGGAGAGATAGAGAGGAAGTGGAGCTACCGGGATTAGAACCAGCGGCCATATGGGATCAAGGCGAGGACCTTAGCCACTAGGCCACACTGCCGAGCCCCATACCTCTTTGACTTGTATGTTAGGGCTTTTCGCGTGGTATCTGCCTCTCCCACATCTTCAGTACAATCTATAGCAGCTTACTTCATGTGTTGATTGGACCTTATTTGGCTGACACGTCCAGGGTACTTTTTGTTGCAAGGTGAACATTTCTTTGCTAACAGGGTATACTTACACATGGGTCTGTAACGTGGAGGGAGCAAACTCTCAAGACAGTCCGTTTAAAGCAGCAGTCTCTAAAGAAACCTATTCTCATCTCTTTGATGTGATACACCTACAAATCCTGGGAGACTATCTACTATGAAAATGCAAAATGAAAATGATTCCATACTTTTTCTCGTTTGGGGCAGTTTCTTCCTTGTGCCATCCTGCATCAGTTTGAAGGCTGATAGTAATAGTGAGTAGCAAATGCGGTCGGTGACCATAGAGAGCATTGTTCCCTCTTTCCTAGATTCTGTGTGTAGGAGGTAGAATACAGAGAACAGTGCAGAGCAGCATTTTAAGAAAAAAAATCAGAAATCCTTGCTTGCTGGTGGTGCGATTTGGGAACTGGTCAGCATTTGGTTATTGTTAACTTCCAGCTTATGTAGGAAAGTGAGAGGTTCTGTTCTTTGTCCAGAAAGTGGGGTCATTTATGCATTGAGCCCCCTCACAGGTCATCAGGTTTCTCTCCCTTGCTGCAACTAGACAGGTTTGCAAATGTATTTCTGAGAGAAATGATTTCCTTTGTGCATTTGACATTTGGAAACATATGTTTGCCAAAAGGTAGGCAGCTAACATCATCTTACCTGGTATACTTAGGAAAGCAAACTGAGGCTGGGGAGTAGGGAAGGAGGCTAAATGAAACACACACACACACACACACACACACACACCCCTTCCATACACGTGTGCACATGTACACACACATGATTTCATTTGTTACTCAACTTCAGACTTTTGCTGGTGACACAGATGTAGGATCTGGTGAGTCATTGTTGCCTTGCCCATGAAATATTAAAAAGAGCCACCTACTGTGCTCTTTGCCCATTTTGGAAATTGTTCTGTTGGGGGAATAAAGCACCAAAGAACGGGAAGGTTACAGAACATTTGGTCTCTGATATTTTGAGACATAAATTCAGGTTAGCTACTCATCTCCCCTTCCTTTCTTTTAAAGCTTAGACTGTGTGGTCCATGCTGATGGGATTGTTTGGAGACCCCTTTCTGGTCTGATTTTGTCCTGGCTGTCCCCGTCTGCTGTGGCAATGTAGATTTTAGTCTGCAAGTACGTGAGGGAAGAAGTCCGATGTCCAGTCCCTTCAGCTACGGAAGAGGGAAGCTGGTTCCTGCAGAGAAGCTTCAGGCTCTGTCTCATCATCACCTTGTTCTCAGGGGACATGTAATCACCACCAAGTCCTCCTTCTGCCAACAGTCTCTTCACTTGCTTAGTCTGTGAAATGTCAATCATTAAAATTCAGCAGCAGCATTTTACTGAACTCTTTTGGGCTGTATGCTGAGTGTTTACATGTGTCATCCCATGCAATTTTGCAAAAATTCTTTCTGCAAACTAAGGTTCATAGGAGTTAAGTAATATGACCTGAATCACATAGCACAAGAAAAGTACTAGTGCTAAGCACATCTACACATTTTATATTAAGAAGGACCTTAAGTTGCCTTGTCCCTGGGTTGGAACTAAGGAAATGAACTATGATCAAAGACCCATTCCATGCCCATCCTACCCTTCTTGCCCTGGTTTTATTCTGTGTTTGGGGTCTCTTTACTTTTGGGTCCTAAAATGTGGGAGAGCTGAATTAGATGATCCCTAAGGTCCTTCTGTTCCAATGCATTGTCATCTTATTTTCTTTAGATTCCTTTCATCTCTGCAATTCTGTAACCCTATCTCTTTGCCAAGTCAAGGCTGATAGGAACAAAGAAAAGTAAAAAGCAGTTGCTCTCATTGTTTTATGCCCTGGAGATGTATTTTTCTGGTCCCACAGAGGAAGGCAAAGGAGGCTGGCATGTACCTTTGCTGTTTGACTTAAGCACAAAACAGCTCTCAGACAGATATTACTGTCTGTCTTTTACCAGTGAAAAAATCTGAGGCTCAGTGTGACACACAGACTTGCCCAAAGTTACCTAATTAGTAAAGATTAGAACTTGTTTGTGCTTGATTATAAAGCTAGCATATCCTGCTTATTAGACACTGTTTTGTGAAATCTAAGGAAATATAACTGGATTCATAATTAACTATCCGTTTCTGTTTTCTCACACTACACCGATTTATTTGATATCTCCTTGCTTTCTCCTCTGTTTCCCAAAACTTTACTGTAATCCTTTCTTGGTTGTTTCTAGTCCATGTACTCTCTGTCTCTATTGTGTGTGGGTTTTTGTTTGTTTGTTTTGTTTTATTTTTTATGATTTGGTTAGTACTTTGTGCTTTTGTGTTTGTTACCTGCTTGTGATGAACAGCTTAGCAACTGAGGGTCTGTGCTATTCGACCCTGTGCCAGGTGAAGTGCCTGATCCACAGAGAGTGAATAATTGAATATGGTTAATGGACTGTTATATCAGGGGTGCCCAGAATTGTTCTGCTGATATTTTCTACTTTATCATATTAATTGAAATATTACTGCTTATAGAAACAATTTAATGATATTAATTTTGTGACTATAAATTTAAAAAATGTTAAGGAGTCCTAGACCTGAAGAATATTGAACAATATTGGTCCTGTGTTAGGAAAGCACATTTCCACCCTAAAAATGTCAACAAGCATAGTGTAGGATGACATTGAAGTGTAGGCTTGCATCTAATGATGTTAAGTTAAAAATTGCCATAGAAAATATGGGAAATTTCATGGAAGAGAACAGCTACAGTGAACTTAAATGCCAAGATTTATAAAAGAAATAAGGAATTCACATTCATGTGTTTAAGTGTATAAGCAGATGCCTGGGGTGTTTACTTGTCTGGTTTCTAGGTCCTTAGGATTAAACTGGTTGTGTCCTTTTCTGATCAATTGTAAAGGCAGCAGAAAAGAGAGCCAGTCATTTTTATAAACTCTAATAACTAAAAATGTTCCTTCCTTTGATAGAATTATGCTTTGAGATACTGGTTGTTAGATGCTATGTTGGCTTAAAATTATAATTGCTTGACATAATAGATATCGAAATCACACTGATCTTCCCTATTAGACTTTGGACAAGTTAATTGGTCTATGTCTACCTAATTTTTAGCATCTATAGAGATGGGAATAGTAAAACCCATTTTATCTGGCTTTTGGTAGGTGTCAATCATATTCCATGACATTTGCTAAGAACTTGTTGCATGAGGATTTTAATATTTATTGTGGTTAACAAAAGCTATGAGTATGCATTAATGGAATGGCTAAATAGATACTGAATCTGAAAATGGAATCCTAAGTTCAGATAATAACATTTTCTCATTTACACAGAAGTTTAAGGCCTCTAAATGTTTGTTATTATATACAAATATCTGTACAAAATGTGAAATTGTTTACTATTATAATAACATTAAGGTAATAAGGACTGCTGTTGGTAACATGGCATATCCTAAGAGGGAGGCTAGATAGCTGCCAAGATTGTGCAGCCAGGAAATAGTGGAGCTGAGACATGGATCCCAGCTTTCAACTCACACATCATATGTTTTGCCCCTACATTCATGGTTCACCAGCTTTGGTATTAGTTGATTTTTTTCTCTCAAGCTCCTGTTGTCACCACTAAAACCTAAAGAATTTGGACAAGATGCGTTCGAAGGTACTGTGTTCTGCAATTCTGTGACTGTAAGTAGTGAATGGCTAAGAACAAAACTCCATTCACTTGTCAGAGGCATCCACATGTCGTGGCATGGGGGAATCCTAAGTTTCAGATACTAAGCAGCCTTGTTGTCCTCGGCGAGAGTTATGACAGCACTGCAGTGGAAGTCAGATCCATAGAGATGCCTTTGTGTCTTTAAACTGTATGATTCTGTCACATTTCTCTGACTTGCAGACCAGCCCCTTCCACCTCAGCATCTGAGTTTGGGAATGAGGAAAATAAACAGGTAGGTTAGGCGCATGGGCATTGACCTTTTTAGAAGTGAAAGTATACCTTTTCCTATTAATGCTCATGGGATGAAGAATGATTGTGGAAATATAGAAGCTGTTTTATAGAAATGATAGAGATTTAAGAGTAGTCATACACAGTAAATAGAATTTTGCTGCAAGGATGGACTTCGGTTTTCTAACTGCAGAGTGAGACAATAGTGAGAACAGGGGATTGAATGAATATGATAGGTAGTGAAAGGTTAATTGGCTTTTGATTGGAGTTTGAGTTTGAGACTTGGATACTGCTTGCTTAGCCTTACTTATCATATCTCATTTATAGATGCCACCTAAATGGCAAATAGTAAATATCTTTTCTTCTCTCTCCACTCAGTCTGATAAAACTCAGAGGGAAAGAAGGAATACATCAAGTAGGTGCCCCAGCCAGAGTAAGAGAATGTGTTCCAGGTTGACAAGCAACTGGGGCAGTAAGGGATAGGAAAGGATCGTTGTGTTTGCTTGAAGATTTTCGGCAACCTTTCATGTGAACGAGGAATGAGAATAGTGATACATGTGGTACATGGGTCGTTTATGGTAGATCATGTGGAGAAGTTATTGAGGAAGTAATTTTTGATCTCTGCATTTCAGCATTGCTGGTATAAGTTTGCAATACTGAAAAAAGTGTACATATTTGGAGTCTTTTTATGTTTGTTCAAGTTCTACTTCATTTGTGCAATCCTAGCATCTTTTTGCAATGGAGATAAACTCCACTGGGTTTTTATAAGAGCATATGAAGTGTCTACAGCAGTGACTGGTACAAGAATCCATGCAGTATTTCACTCAATTTGTAAAGCCAGTCTATAAAATAGCTTGTGAGACTTTGTATGACTTACCTTGTGTTTCTGCTTTGACTCAAGGTCCTGGTTGTGTACACAGCTGACTCCGCTGTTTGAAGCTTCTCTTCAGTATTTCCTCAGTGGAAGCTATGTTAAAAACTTTAATAAAATTGCTTCCCATCCTGCTTCTTTTACCTCTTCCTGACCCATTCTGACCTTACTGTGCTGGTTTTTCCTCTAACAGTTGTTCCGTCATTCATTTTCACGTATTACTTGATCTAGAATGTTTACTCTTTATCTTTAAAAAAATTTTACTACCATTCAAATAAAAAATCTACCAGGACAACTTGTTTTCTTATTATATTTCAAGTGTCTAAAGTACTACCTGCGAAATAACACTCCGTCATGAGTCAATAATGAGTAACTTTCCAGAGATGTCCCAAGAAGTACAAGCAAAAACATAGATTCAGATTTTTACTGAAATATACAAATATTTATGCAGTTCATAACTATATAAATAACATTGAAATTTGTATATGTATACATTACATATGTGTACATATATATTTAGAGGCATACATGAGCATACATGTAGGTGTGGGCTGCATGTTTATAGAATGTGAAGCATTTTTATACTTAGAATATTTAAATGCTGATTTATGTATGACTCGATGTGTATATAAATAAAAATTTCACTTTACATTGTAGTTGCCCAAAACCATCTTTGGAAGAAGATGTGTTGAAATGATCCTTTGCTGTTAGGATGATATGAAAGAAATATTGTATCAGTAAACAGAGAGCAGACCAAGATTGGATGCGTTGATTTCAGGGAAATAAATGAGGACCTGAGATGAAGTTTCAAATAAAATAGACAGAAAAGGTATCTCTGAGACAGAGATCTTTGAATCATGAGTAAATGCTGAGAAGGGGCCAGAATGACACTGTGAGTGTGGCTGAGGTAGCAAGAGACAGTGAGGGGAGAGTATGGCTAGAAATCACCCACAGTAGAAAGGTGTAGACTAGACCGACCTTATAGGTCAAGGGAAGGAATATGGATTCTGTGAAACTACAACAGGAATACATGAAAGGACAAATGCGTGATGGTGAGCCGGTTCACCACATTTCAAGCCTGGAACCCAAAGCACAGGAGAATAGAGGAATGTGTTTATGAGGAGATAAACTGTTGTTATCTGATATAGGTTTCAATGAACAGATGAGAAAGACAGTGTAGTTGTATTGATGTTTCATTCATAGCCCCTCATTCCTATTAGAATGTCTCAATGGAGCAATAACAATGAAAATAGGCAAAATAGGCAAAAGCAGACTCTCTTGCTTTTTCTCAAATGATACCATTCTTATTTCCAAATGCATTGAGTAATGGATGGAAATGTATGTACTGTTGCTCAGTTCAATTCAGCTAGAAATTTCAGTTTTTATGTAGGTGTTTTATCAGTACCACGAAACATTGGCCTTGGAGCTGTTTCCTTATAAAAAATCAGGTACCAGCTCCTGCAATCTGTTGTGTTGAAGAATCAGCATGCAAAAGGCAAATTCAGTTTCATATGCGATCAATTTCTTTTTCCTAGATCTGCAAGTTCCTCACTGCCTCAATATACGACAACATTACTTAGCATCTCTAAACCCTAGTTTCTCATGTGCATTGTTGGCACGAAATGGGTTATTATAAGGATTAAGTAAAGTCTGTACATAAAATGCTTTTTTAAAAGTTAATTTTTATTTATTTGGTAGGTAGAGAGAGAGGGAGGGAGAGAGACATAGGGCGAGAGGAAGAGAGAGCAATGTGTCTCTCTGTGTGTGTGTGTGTGTGTGTGTGTGTGTATAGCACTCTCTCTCTAGAGGGGGTTGTGGGGGAACAGAGAGAGAGAGAGATTCAATTTGCTGATTCACACTCCAAAATATCCATAGTATTCAGCACCCGGCCAGAGACTCTGTGAGTCTCCCACATGAGCAGCAGGAACTTGAGCTTTCATCTGCTGCCTCCCAGGCTGCACATCCTCCAGCTGGAACAGGACTTGAGATGAGCCTTACTCCCAAGCATTCTGAAATGGGGAATCATACCGGGCTGTTGCCTAACCTGCCACCGCCATATGCTCATCCTTACATCTACAGTTCTTAGTGCAATGCTTAGAAAATAATGAGTGGTCCGTTCTGTCTGTATAGATTATATTTTGAGTTAAAATATTCTCCATGCATATGTTCTTACATACAGGCACAAGCAGTTTTTTAAAGTTGTGATTGTTTTTATTAACTTGCTTTAAAAAAAAATGAAAGCGCAAGTTCCACTCTAGTAGTCATTGGTGTTGATTTTTTTTGCAAGGCACATTCTGTACCTTGTCCTGGATGATTCATGCGTTGTAAATGCTGAAAGGCCCTCTTATGGGGAGTGTCCTGGGGAATCTTTCTGGGAGTAAAAGTTGCCCTGCAACCATGCTATTTGTCTCTTCCAAGCATTTGATATATCTGGAAATGGTACTTCAATCATGCCATCCTTCTCTCCAGCCTATGCCTGCCTTGTTGGAAAGTTACTTTGCATTCCAGTGATGATCCCAGAGTGTTTGAGTGACAAGGGAAAAGGGTGAAATTTTGCCCTATGCAATACTTAATGAGGCTAATTTACAGAGCTTTCCAAAAGTTTAGAACCTAATATTGATCCAGAGCATTCTGTGTGCCAGGAGCTGTGCTTAGTGCTTTATTCTCATTATCTCATTAAATCATTCCTGCAGTCCCATGCAAATTTTAAATTGCAGTTGTAAGAAAATATGAGTTCTCATAGTGGACTCAATGTGAGTTTTATAGAGACTGTGATGATAGAATAAAGTATGCTTTGTTTTGGTACATTTTTTTTTCAAAAGCAAATTGTGCAACATTGCAATACCTCTAGGCTCCAGAGACCTCCCCTGCAGAGAAGAGAGATTTGGCAAAGAAATGATTCAAAGATTACATAGGGAAGATAAGAATCTTCATCCCAATGGACAGTTTATTTTGCTTTGGAAAAAGCAAGTGACAATGAGCTGGGTCCTGTTCTGTTGGTGGGATTTGTTCACATCTTTTTAAGAAACTGGTATGCTGCTTATGTGCAGTGATGTGTCTGTTGTGTTTTGTTGTGACAAAATACTCGAGACTACATACTTAATGAAAAACAGATTGCTTTCTTTTAAAATATTTTTAGTTTTTTATGATGTTGAGAAGGATGTATACCCATATGTACCACTAATTAGGGTGAGGAGGATCAAGGAATAAGGGAAAGTGGGTGAGACAGTTGTTTCCACATTTTTTTTTTTTCTTTATTACTGTATCTGGGTGGGGAGGAAGCAATGTGTTTAGGCTACTAAGAGATTTATTTCTTGTTCTGCTGGAGGCTTGTTAAGGCCAAGTTCAGGGGACTCACATTTGGCAAGGACCCACTTACTGAATTGTCATTTCATGGCAGAGGGTGGAAGGCACATGTGTGTAAATGTTCATGAGGTTTGTGCCTGACACATATTTGACTCTGCATTTTTCAAACGAGTAGTTCATATTTGAATCTCTCGCCACTCACTTACTCCCCCCACCCAAGAATGGGAGCTGTTGGAGTTTTTAAAAAGTAGTGGAGAGTGGGTATTTATTCAAACATTTAAAATGCCTGTGTCCCACGTTGGAGTACCTGGGATGAATTTCTTGCCTCTGGCTCCAGGCTTGAGCTTTCTGACAATAGAGATCCTGGAGGCAGTGTTGATGGCAAAGCACCTGTGTTACTGCCACCAGTGCAGGAGACTCCGGATTGGGTTTGTGGCTTCCAACTTCCACCCCAACTTAGCTCCAGTCAGCGCAGGCATTTCAAGTGCGATCCAGGGGATGAGAAATTTGTTTTTGCCTCTGTCCCTCTTTTTCTCAAATAAGTAAGATTTAAAAGATTAAAGTTAAATTTCCATGTGTGCTTTTCTTTTGCAAGTAGTTTTAAAGGCTATTGCAGAAAGAGGTTATTATACAATACATGGCGTTACTTAATCTTGGTTTTTCAGGGCAGGTTATTGGAATCAACCACATTTTCTTGAGAATTTATTGAGATGACATCATATTAAATGGCTCCAGGCTGGTATATTTTTTAATTTGTATAATATGATTTTCATAAATTTTCTGACTTTGCTCTTTTCTGCTGGTTTTTGTTGCTCTTCATCACATCTTGCCATAGCAGTTTTGTCTTCATTTTCTGTATGTTTTGAGGTTTCTAATTTACTATAGACTAGGAAGTTGTATAATGAGCTTGTCAGAGCTATGTGTCTGGTAAGAATAAACATTGTCGGGTGGGGACTGGAGACTCCTTTGTGGAGATGTTGGAGAGTGTAGTGTGCTTTAGAAGCAGTCTTCATGTAGGTGAGGTGATATCATCCACAGTTCACTTGGTTTCACTTTCTTGTGTTGGGGACAAGAGAAGGGTAGCAAGGATAAATCATTTACCCTTTGGGTAGCATCCAAAGGGAAATCAAGAGTAAAGAGCAAGAACAATCTGAAACCCATGGGGATGACTTGCAGTCCTTTACCATCTCTGTCCATGACGATGTGTGAGGGACTAACAAGTAGGAATTCATACGTACCTGGCCTCAGACATACAGTAGTATAAGGGTCAGATTTGGTAGGAATTGAATGGGCAGTAAGTTAGGCTGCTGGACCCAACTAGGAGATGATCCTGCAGTGAACTACAGTGTGCATGATCTGTAGTGTTACCTGGTGGCCAATGTGGAAGTACTTTCCTATGGTCATCTGTAACTCAGAACTGCAGAAGGATAATAAACTTGAAGAAGTTGAAGTAATTAAACACACACATGATATCCCAGTTAAATGGAACATAACAAAAATGAAGTGGATGCAGGAAGCCACGGTCTTGCTTGGGGAAAGACCAGATGGACCTGGAGATGAGAAATGAGCACAGCGATCCATGAGTAGGAGCTATATTGTTGAGGATCTTAAATAACCTGCTGAGGAATTTGTGCCCAAGGCACAAGACAATGGGAGGAACTTAATATTCTTAAGCAATGTGTGGGCTGTAGTAGATCTGTGTTTCAGACAGATGTGGCGTTGGATGTTAAAGCACTTTAATTCAGAGAGGGAGTATTTCAGGTAATTCATGAAGGCTCTCTTATAATAATCCAGACAAAATGTATTCCCAGAGCTCTCTCCTGTTATCACTGAGAGTGATGGCCCAGAGTCATTGTAAGAGGTTGCTTAGGATCAGCATGAGAATTAAAAATGTTGGTGAACATTGCAAATCAAGGCAACTTTACATATGGCCGATGTCATCTGCTACTTTATGTCCTGGTAGCATAGCAGATAACTGTTCTGTAAAATTTCTCAATGTTTTTCTCTACAGTATGTGAAGAGTAAAGAAAGTATATATATATATATGTGTGTGTGTGTGTGTGTGTGTGTGTATATATATGTAATTGGAAATTTAAATTAGTTTATACAACCATATAAGTATCATTTTTAAGAAGAGGCATCTTAAGGAAAAAATATCTACTTGTCTCATTTAGTAAATCAAATCTCTGGCTTTGACTGCTGGTTAAAAGAGTATTCCCTCATCTTTGTCCAAGTGCCCAACATCTTAGAAACTACTTACATATGCAATAGCTCATTTAGTTTGATAACAGCTCTGTAAGGTCAGTTTGGCCAGAATTATTATAAGTGAGATACCTGAGGCTCTGAGGTGGGATGCTACTTTAAGTGACCCCTAGGCTTGGATGATTCAGGAGAGCTCATGGGAGCTCTGAATGTGCACCTCTCTCTCTCCTCGCCTTCTATTTCACGCTATCCCCCACTGCTTGAACATCTTCTTGAGACAGATCTTTGGTCATACCTTGCCCTGTTCTTAATGTATCCGTAGTTTTTGAATGTCCTTGCTTTTAAGGTTTCTTTCCATCCAGAGAACAGGCCCCTGGGAACCCAGAAGTTTTTCCTTGCTTCCATGCAGTATTCATTGCTTTTCTTCAAAGCACAGAATGCCAAACAAGGGAGTGGCAGACTGTTTTCTTCACAAAAGCATGCATGAGCAGGTGCCTTAACATGCCTAGGAGGCTCTCACAGCTTTACTTGTATCATCCCTAGTACAAACTTCCTAGTACAAACCTCTGAATGTTTCAAAAAAAACAAAAAACAAAAAAACAAAAAACAAAACACCTTCTCCCGTATTCCTTTTTGTCAAGACAGAGCTGAACTTGGTATGTGTGTGTGTGTGTGTATGTATGTGTGCGTGTTTAGATTTATTTATTTTTAATTGGAAAGTCAAAAGTCAGATTTACAGAGAGAAGGAAAAAGAAAGATCTTCCATCCTCTGGTTCACTCTCCAGGTGACTGCAATGGACAGAGCTGAACTGTTCTGAAGCCAGGAGCCAGGTATTCCTCAGGGTCTGTCACATGGGTGCAGGGTCCCAAGGTTCTGGGCCATCCTTGACTGCTTTCCCAGGCCACCAGCATGGAGCCGAATGGGAAGTGGGGCAGCAGGGACATGAACCAATGCCCATATGGGACCCCAGCATGTGCATGCAAATCAAGGACATTAGGCTACTGCACCTGGCCCATGAATTTGTTGTTGACTTAGTAAAATGCACACTGAAATCTATTGCTGTATCACCTAAGATTTTAACAGCCACCAGCAGGTGACTGGAAATCCTTATAATCTCCATTCATAGCAGCCTTGTAAGGTTTTGTCCTCCTCGAAAAATACCAGGGGCTTATCAAATCGATAATCCAGATTTTTGCCTTGAGAAGTCCAGAAATTTTGTAGCTGATGCTTTAGAGACATGGGCTTAGGGGAACCAGATGAAGCATTCAGAAATCAAGCTTTCCCAGCTACCGTTAGATGGAGTTAACTGTCATGATCACTGGGGCCAAAAAGTCTAAACCCCTCGCATTGCGAATGTATCACAGAAGAACATGCTGTCGTTAGAGTGAGTCAAGCCTTTATATAACTTGCCTTCTAATTTCTCATGCAATGTAGTGTTATAGTGAACTGTTTCTCTTGCCTTTGCTCTCACGATTGAGGTTGGCTTCGTATTTTCCTACTAGATGTATGGGCATTCAGATATGAAGGAATGTAGGGACAAAAGGCTGAGAGAATCAAGGGCTGAATTTCTAGTGAAAAAAGCAAAAAGAATCCTTATAACTGAAAATTTGAAGTGCTTATTATGCATCAAGTGCCTTATGAAGCTCTCTCAAATAGTAATCATTTTACCTAATTCCTTGAGGTGCTTTACTGTTTGCTGGGAAGGAAACTGACATTAAGTAACTGGGGAGAAATAAAGCCAAGGGCCATGTGACCCTCAAGCTTTTACGTGGACCTGAGAGAGGATCACTCATCATTTCTTTGCGGGCTCTGGTGCTTACAGGTGCAGCTGAGCATCTGAGAGTAGGTGTCTAGTTAGTACACTGTTAGCTCTCAGAGTTCACTGGAAACTCAGCGTCTAAGCCAGCTCCATTTGATCCTTTGCGTTTCTGTGTTGTTGCTTCCTTTTCTTCGTTTTCAATTTCCTTTTAGCCTCAGACACCACAGGGAAGTGCTTTCATCAGTTGATCACTGGTTTTCGTGTCTTAATGACATTTTCATTTCCTAAGTATATTCTTCTCACTTTGAGTATCAGGGTGGGAAGTAGGGATACAAACAAGTGCTTTCCCAAAGCGCTAGTTTCGGATTTTTGAAAATCACATCTATGGATATACGGAAATGCTGCTTTTAACTACTTCAAACCACTGGATTACAAGCAAAGTTTTCTGGAGCAGTGAGTCCCCCACCTCTCCCCATACACACACACACACACAGGCAAAAGTTGCTCAAAATTACAGAGGAATAAAGTCTGGCTCATTATAATGACACTTTATTACAGTTAAGGCCAAATGTAAACTAAAGTGTTATGAGTTCACCATCACTACATACTTAAAAGACATCCTCTTTGTAAGGATGTTGTAGGCAGATTTGAATATTGCAAAAAGGAGTTTGAATCAAAATGACATTTAAGAAGGGCCTTTCCGGTGCTGAGATTCTGTCTTGAATTCACTTACAAACTTCATATTGGGAATAAGGTTTCCCCTTGTTGTAATCAACACCAACGAGTGATGTCGTCTCCCCCCGCCCCTCTGTGCTTCCCCCATCTGAACAACTACTCGATTTAAGAAGGGACCTTAGGATGAGGAAGGATGTGGTTCTCTCCCTCTTGGCAGCACTTTGTGGCAGAATGAAAGACTTGTGTCTGGGCCTGGCACTGTTCCGCCCGGCTCTCTTACCAGCCCAGTTCTGTCTGTGACCAGAGCACGTGGGGGGTGCACATCCGTGTCAAAATCCTCTCACTGGCTGCTAGCTCTGTTTTTTTTTTCCTTTTTCTTTTTGTTTCTAATATATTCAGTCTTACCCAGGCCAAACCTCTTATAGGAATGAGGCATGACACACCCTGAAAAAAGGCTGAATCCTACCAGACAGGCAACCACTGAAAAATATTACCTTTGCAGTTGGCAGCAGAGGAGAAAGCATGTTTGAGAGCAGGATCTTTTTGTGATTTTGAAGGAAAACTGCCAGCAGGTCAGAATGTCAGGGGCACAACTCCTTAATTTATATTTTCCTATTTAAGGAAAGGAGGGAGAGACAAACTAGCAGTAGGCCTACTGGTTAGTGCTACGACTAAGAAAAGAGAGTGGCTCTCAGTGAAACAAGGTGCTCATTTCCCACAGAATTTATGGATAACACACTAATCTGTAACCCAACTCCATTTTACTTCCAATGAAATGAGATACTAGAGTATGCTAGGTTCAATTCTATCACTTTTGGGTATCTCAAACTAGGAAGTGGCATCCCTTAGAGGAAAGCTTTGGGAAACCATCAGGTCGTTCTATCACCAGAAAGTAAAGATGTCAATGACTTTGTAGCTCCAAGGACTCCTGAAGGATCAGATCCAAGAGTGCCTGTAGGAGATTTGGCTAAGATTGCCCGTGTACTCTATAAACTGTCACAAAGTCGTGGGGCGAAAACAGCAACCTCAGCTCTTTGAGCAGCTTGCTTATTGCAGTTGGGCCCAAATAGCTGTCCTCTTTTGATGCAGGATTGTTGCCTGGTTAGCCATGACTCTTTCCCTGGATATAAATGGTGTGTTATTTTTAGGGGACAGTTATACTTCTTATGGCTTTTCAGTTGGGAGGTTGTGTGATTTCACTAGAAAAAAGGGCCTGAACTGGGAATTAAAAGATAATTTTTGGCTAACCTCATGAAAGTCACCTCTGTTTCCTGAGCTCCTGTTTTCCCACAGTGTCCTAAATAACATTATTGACTTGGAGGTCGCTTCTGATTTTTCTAGAGGTCATCTTGATAAGAAGATAGAGTGAGAGAATTAAGCACACACACACAACAACAACAACAACAACACCCTAACAGTGAAGCTTAGTTGCTGTCTAAAAGACTTCTCAGAAAACTGTCATTGCAAGAAATGCTCAAAGATAGGAGACTTTATGTTGCATGCCACAAGATATGTGCATATATGCATTACACACCACAGGATATATGCATAGCCCTTATTGTTCTCATTTCTGTTTCCTGACAGCTGCCTAGAAACATGAATCATAGTCATGAGGAAGTTCAAAGACCATCTTGTTCAAGTCAACTATTTTATATATTAGAGTTAATAGATTCTAAACCTTGGAGTTTGGTGTCTGAAAAAGTATCTAAACTTTTCTTGTTATATATGTGGTATAGTTGCTCCATAACAAATGCTGTGGATGTAAGTTCCCTTCAGTGAAGCTCTATTCTGGGCTAATAAATAATGCCTTTTTATTTGTATTTATTTATTTTTAAGAAGGTCTACCTTCTCCAAGAACTTCTATGGCTGGCAATTTTGTAATTTATTGCCAGGAGTCTTGCCAGAACCATTCATGCTCACATTTTTTAATCACAGTATTTTATTATTATTATTATTATTATTATTATTATTATTATTATTTGAAGGGCAAAGTGACACAGAGGGAGAGGCAAAGAGAGAGAGATAGAGAGAGAGATACCATCCATCCACTCATAGCATCTATCAATTGGCCACAGTAGGAGCTGATCTAGGCCGAAGCTAAGAGCCCAGAACTCCACTGGAGTCTTTCACTTGAGTAACAAGAGGCCGGTTGCCTAGGCCATCCTCTGCTGCTTGCTTTTCACATTAGCAGGAAGCTGGGTTGAAAGTGGAATAATCAAGACTAGAACTCTGTGGGATGCTGGTGTCTTCATCTGCAGCTGAACCCACTGGGCCATATCACTGGCTCTATCACAATGTTTCTGAAAGTGAAAATCATGCTCTTAAAAAATACTCAGTAATTGAATATGTAGGTACATAATAATGAAGATGTTTTAGATTGTGTACCATTATGGGAAGTTAAAATTTCAGTCCTTCATTTCCTATTTTATAATCATAAAAGAACTATCTACACAGTGCCAAAAAGCTCTTGTATCCTGTGTTATAGCTAGGATCATTTTCAGTAACCCACCGATCTTGGGTCAATCATAGTTTCTACATGGTTTGGTTTTGCTGTTGTTAAATTCAGTGAGTGGCCCCAACGCTTCAGATCTCCTTTGACGTAATATCTTGTGACTATTTTAATAAAATTTCTTGCTGAAGTGTATCCTTCCTTGGCTACTGTCTTATGGAAAGTATACAGAGAGGTTGTGCTTCCTATAATATTTAGAACCATCATTTTGAACATCAGTTACTTTTCACTGTGCATAATAATGTTCCCAGGGCTTATTAGTAAGTAATGTATGTTAGACTGTAACACTAAATAGCCCCAAATCCTGCTTTTTAAATTTATTTATATTTCTCCGTTTTGGTGTAAGGATTTAAATGAGAATCTGAGGGTGTGTACCGTAAGTGAAATTGATTCGATTTTTATCTTGCCAGTTAGAAATTTAGATTGCTGCCATGGTGGGGACTTGGTACTTACTAGAAATGGACACTGATATGAATTGGGGCATTACCTGTTAATATCTTGCTGTGAGTTTAGTTTTCTTCTTTGGGTGCTAAGCTCCTTGGCTAATTAACTTGTATCAGAATTCTACTGTGATCTGTTAGGTAGATGCTGACAATTTCGGTTGTGTATAAAGAAAAATCAGCACAACCTTGTAGTATTAAAATGGCAGATTTTTAAAAAATAGTAAAACGCCATCAATAGACAAATGACCTAAATATAAACTGGACACTGCTTTCATGTTTAGCCATCAAAGGGAATGAAATAGAATTATTAACTGAACTGAAAAAAAAGTAAAACCTGTTCTGTTGAGTACAGGCACTGAATCATGAATCCACATATTTTCATTTTTCTAAGAATAAAAAGAAAAGCTGTAGGAAATCTGACAGATTATGTGGTAATCTTGGCAGTAGGACTAGATGAATTCTGAGAGGAGAGAAGGGGCCTAGTTTTTTTTAACTATCTATTTGATATGATTTTTGAAAGACATTGCAACATAGTTTTCCTAATAATATTATTGAAATTTAAAAATATAACCAATTGAAAATACATTATAGTGGAAACCATTAAAGAACTACCTGGGTTTTACTATTAATATTATGTAGAATTATTCATTTGTGTATTCCTCAGTAATTTTTCTTTGTTTTTATGTATTTTAGTATTTTCAACAGTTGTGCAAAAACCTATACATCCCCATCCTTCTCTGTTGTCCCTGTTTTAGAATAATACATTGTAAAATGTTTCTGAAAACATGAGGTTTCCAAATAAATACAAAGTATTAGGGTGCCCTCATGCCACTGCTTGGTTTTAGGGTGCTAGGTGATAGACCTTGTAAGTGGTTTGAGAGAAGCCATGTTTTGTTTTGAGCCTTGTGTACATAGTCTTATTTGGAAAAAAAAAATTTGAACAAGGGGAATGACAAAAGAAATTATTCTGGAAGCTAATAATGAATGGTAAATAATAAGTATCAAAATATAGCATCAAATAACTTTATCTCTAAATTCCAAGAGTTATTATTTTTTCTGGTTGGAACTCGCCTATCTTGTGAGCGAAAAGGTATCTTCCTCTCTGGGCTCAAACTAGAGTCAAACAAATAAGATCTGTGTGGTTCCTCTCAGTTTGTCCCATTTTCCATACATGCCACAATTTTGTGACTTCTGATCTGCAGACAACACTTCAGCTCTTTATCAGATCGTTGCTTTTTGCTTGACATCCCATTGCTGCTTTCAGTATTTTGATCAAGACATTTTTTGATTTGGGACATCCTTTTCCTCTTCTCTTGTCATCTTTTCATTCCCATCCTCCCCAGTCCCTTAGGAAGCCCCTTCAAGGGAGCCTTTATGCAGCCCTTTGATATACTTTGTCATGCTGTGTCTTGATTGGTGCTGTCTTAGGCTTACTGAAATGAATAATGCGCCTCCATTTTACCCATTTCTCCAAACCATCCTTATGCACATCCACAAAACGCTGTCTTGGAGCACATGTTTTGATTTCTCTTTCACTCGGTTACTTTTGTGTCAGTGAATTCTGATAGACTTTGTCTTGAGATCAGACTGTGTCTTCAGCTTTGGTCTGCAAAGCATGATGACTCTGGAGGGTGTGGAATGAAAGCTGTGTTTCCCATCAGGAGGGTAGAAGAGGCTGACCCTATTAGCAGACCTTCGTTTCCTCCTCTCACTTCTTTGACAAAAACAGCAATGATATGAGAATTTGGAGCTTTCAGAAATTCATGCAAATAAATAACTTTGTGTTAGTAGCTTAGTAATAGGAGTGAATCTAGCTGCTTTAATTGTATTTGTTTCAAGAGCTGGAAGGCTGGTTACAAGGTCAGTGTGAAATTTAGGCTGAAATTTGGTGACTCGCATCCAAGAAAAATCACATTGTTTTAGTTGGTTACTTTTTAAAAATTTGACAAAGGCAAAACTTATTAATTTTAGAAGTGCTGTCATCATAACTCCCACTGCACATCCTTATCCCAGTATATCCAACCACCCAGCTTGCTGCTGTTGCTGTTTTTCTTACTGTCTGTCACTCCTGTCTTCTAATCTTTGTTAAGTTTTTGTAGTTTGCTCAGTTATTCTACTCAGATCTCAACATTCAAAACATCTGTGTAATGCTGATAATGTCCCCAATCTTTTACAAAATGCAGAATTAGTGATTAGTAAAGTTATAATAAGTCTCAAATGAATGAATAAAACAATAGATATAGTAAGATAAAAGTAAAAATGTAGCTACATATAATGAAATTAATATAAAAACATAAATCACACACCACCAAAAACAAGGTGAAAGATTAAATGATAACAAGCATGTTTTAATCATTGCCATGGGACTTTTGCTTTCTAGAATCCCGGAGGCATAGCATACACAGAAGACCCTAGAGGCAGATAGAGCACTGGGGGGCTAGTTCCGATGGCTTCTGATCACTGCCATTCCCACTCTCCCGGACTCTCTTTCTCTTGCCCTAATTTTTCTTTCCATTTTCATTTCCTTCTAATTTGAATTTCCACTTTTGTCTTGGTGGATGCTACGTACTCTGCATGATACGTACTCTGAAGTTGAAAACCTCAAAGGTATAATCGCTTTTTGAAAGTTGCTGTATAAATCTTGTTCATAAACGTGCCACATATTCCATATGTGCTAGATGTGCAATTAATCATTCCTTTATTTTCATAGATACTAACACTTAGTATTTCATAATGTATCTTCTTTTTCTTAGACGTTTATTTGGCTCTTCTAGTTTTCCTGCTTGTTAGTAATAACTAGACTTAGTCATTCTTCACTTGATCTTAGCCAAAAGGCCGAGAAGCGATCAACTTAGTCATTCCTATGGATGTCTAGAAATTAGTCATTATCACGTTTGTCTGTTTTATGTCTTTGTTTTAGAATTAACTTTAGTGAAATTTGAAAGGGTTAAAGTTTCATTTGATGTTGGGAAATAAAAATCTTCTATTTGCAACATTTTCTCATGAATGTCTGGAAAAAATACATGTCTTTATTGTTGAATGAACATGAAGCCATCATGTGATTATATCTTGGGTAATCTACTAAGAAATTTCAAAGACATAAGGAAATCTCTTTTACCTAGCCAAGTAGCCCATTGTATACATGCTTTCAATATGTATGAGAACTAGTGCTGAAGTAAGACAGCTTGATTGAAGTGTTTGTCATACATTTTCTGTCCAACTTCACCTGGTAATTGGGGGTGATCATTTGTGTTGTTAATTGGGCTTTTTCCAGAAAAAGTACATTTTCATATCTTTATTTCAAAAGGGAATTTTTAACTTGATGAAGGAATCACCCAAAGATAGACTCTTGTTCTCCCACAGAAATGGGAGATATGGTTACCATCCTGTCACCCTGGCTACTTACCTTTCAAAGCAGTAACTCTCAGCTTGTTTTTAACTGTAGGGGCACAGAGTACAGAAAGGTGAATCTAGGCTTCAAAAGCATTTATATCCATTTCTCAAATGAGAAATTGCTTAACAATTCAAAGTACTCCAAAGTAAGTGTTCTGAGAAAAAGGTAAGGTGGTAGAGAATATTCCCTTTCTTTTAACAAGAAGAATGATGTCTCTTGTCTTATTTATATTTGTTCCTACAGAGAGTAGTTCATAACTCAGTATTTATGCTGTTTTTATCTAAACTTGAGATAAACCAAAGACTCAGCTAAGGGTCATCTTTGACCTAGTGTAATGGATTGCATGTTTATGACCTAATCTAATTTGAAAATTCATTAGCTTTTCTTTAAATTTAATGTGGTAAAATATACATAAAATTTACCAGTTGCACCATTTTTAATCTGCCATTTTGTGACATTGCACATTGCTGGGCAGCTTCTACCATTATCTATACACAGAGCTTTCTGCTCAGCTGAGACTGCACAGCTTAAATGCTGATTTGCTGTTCTCTCTTTCCTTGACCCTGACTACCACCATCGTTAGCAGTTTAACCCAAGTATTAAAAACTGCCCATGAAATTTAATATCCTACTCATGGGTGATAAGTAGAAGTTGTGTTTTCCCAGGATCTGAAGGAGACAGATTTTGGGGGCAAGGGATAGGAAATGGTTTGGAAAAACAACTTTGAAACCTTTGTGTGTGATGTCACCCTATCTACAAGTGATGCTACACTAATTACGAATAATCCAGTCCTGTGTAGCTCCCCGGAAGCATTTCATTTGTGCCACTCCATTACTTTCCAAGTAATGGGGGGGAAATAGGTTTTCTGCTGAGATATTTTTCCTTATAATTTAAGGATTCCCGAAATTTAGGCTTGACATTTTCCACGACCTTTGTTTCACTGCATTTCTTAATTGTTCTTTCGGATTAGTTGCAAAACAGCAAGCTGACTATTGAACACAGTCTTCATATGTTAGCTTTTATAGCTTGCCATGAGCACTGGAGAGAATGGAGTGACAGGATCAGGGCAGACAGGGAACATTATTAAAATCAGATTCTACTTTTGGATTACTGTGATGTCTTGAGTTAAATACATCACATATTTGTGCCCAATTCCATCATCCAGAAAGCAGGAAAATTATGTTCCTTTCTGAATAAGTTATGGGAATATCAAATCAAAGGAGACAAGGAAAGCTCTGAGCATATTGTCAAAGCATGAATAATTTCGGTTAAGTAGCATATCTCACATCTAATAGGAATTTGGAAAACGTTGGTTGAATGAAAGAACCACATACTCTTTCTCAAAGTCAATTTCCCTCAAGTGCTTTTTTTCCTTCTGTGTATCTCTGCCTTGACTTATTACCTCTATCACTCTGTTGCTATGGTTCTCCCTTCCTTACACAAATGTTGCTTTTGCCCTTAAATTCTAGGGTTTGAGGAATATTGTAAAGATGGTCGAGGAATCTGTGTTCTGGGGCTCAGTATTTCCCGTCTCAATCCTGCTGCTACTTGAAATCTTTCACGGGGTTAGAAATAGCAGTAAACAACAGAGCTATCCAGTAAGATGGGATGACATAAATTGTCCCCTGACCTGGTCCCCAGACATCATCATGTTCAAAAAATAATGAGCTACAGTAATGCTGAATCAGACTGTGCGAATTCAAATTAAGCAGTATTTTGGCTCTGATTCTTGGTGTTATCCATGCAGGCACTTGGGGGAACTGAGGGCCCTTAATGTCACCTGGCCCTTAATAAATGCAAATGTATGTATCACAAGAATGTAACTGAGGCTTACAATGACCAAAGCAGGTGACAGTCCCAGTGTACTCTGCTGAATGTAAATTGGCTGCCTGATTTTATAAGAGAGGGGAAAAAAGCGTCAATTAAGATGATCTGGAGGGAAGAAATGAATGTTCAAAGACCAGAACTGAGAGAACAAATCAAAGCGGTATAGCTATTCCTGGACTGAAAGATATTCTACAGCATGGATCCAGTCCAAAGAAGACATTCTTTCAATCAGTAATTCAGAGAACTTTTTTTGTTGTAGGGTTCATACTTGGCTTTGAAAGGCAAATAAATTAGAGATGGACTCTATTCACAAGGGTCTTGAGAGAGAATACATACAAATCTAATTGTAGTACATGATAAATGATTTTTGTACGTAAAGTAAGCATTGTGAAAATTATGGGGCCTGGCACGATGGTGTAGTGGTTAAAGTCCTCACCTTGCATGCGCCAGGATCCCATATGGACTCCAGTTCTGGTCCTGGCAGCCCCACTTCCCATCAAGCTCTCTGCTTGTGGCATGGGAAAGCAGTCAAGCAAGGCCCAAGGCCTTGGGACCCTGCATCCCACGCGTGGGAGACCTGGAGGAGCTCCTGGCTCTTGGCTTCGGACTGGCTCAGCTCCAGTCGTTGTGGCTGCTTGGGGAGTGAGCCATCAGACAGAAGATCTTCCTCTCTGTCTCTCCTCCTCTCTGTATATCTGTCTTTCCAATAAAAATAAATAAATCTTAAAAAAAAGAAAAGAAAATTATGGAGAGAATGGAAACGTTATATCTCACGGAGAGAAACCTTGAAGTTTCGTGAAAGAACTAGCTTTGGGAATAGTTTTAGGGCTTGTGGCCACGGGAAGGATATATGTTTGAGTTGGAAGGAATGAATGAAGGGGAACGAAGGCTCGGGTGATGCCTAGCGCAGTCTACATGTGGTCCCTTTGCAGGGAGCCCAGTTGTAGAAGAGTGATGCAGAAAAAGAGTTGGGAGGAAGAGTTTTCCACCAGTCTGGAGGATCCAGGATGTCATCTGAAGCACTAGGATGTGACATATGGGACAATTGTTTCCCCCTTGTCATCCATCACCTTTCGTGGGTGTCCCCATGGCACCCAAGACTTACTAAGACATTCACAGGTAATCATGTTTGCGGTGGTAAACATCACTTCTTTCAGAGTTAGGGAACAAGACTTTAGTGCTTTGCATATTAGTGGATAGGAAGAATATTTACATGAAAAACCTATTAATTTATAGATCAACCTGCTAAATTGATGCATTATTTCCTCTTCCAGAAAAGTTAGAGTAATTAAAGCTATTATTACTTTTTACTTTTTTTCCTGATTATAGTAAAGTCACATGTGGAAAGGATGTTTTCCAGATCCCCTCCTGTGTGTCCTTATATGATTGAAGTGAACAAAACTTCCCCCTTTTTTCTGACTTATGTGTTTATGTGCTGATATAGGAAATGTGTTTAAGTATCAAAAGTAGCTGAATAAGTGAACATATAATCATCACCAATCAACAGTACTTTGGGAGACTCACCTTATTTTCGTCCATCAGCATAGTGGTACATCTCATTTTAGTAATTTGTTATGCCATTGTTCCTCCATTGAGTTCCACAGGAGTGCTTTGGTAAATTATGAAAACAATTTGAATTCCCACTTTTTTCCCAATGAAGATTCATGATCTTTAATGTAAAGATCAGTCATGATCTTAGACAGGTGTAATGGCATAGCAGGTTAAGCTGTTGCTTGTACCATTGCCATTCCGTATGTGTGCTATTTCAAGACCCGGTAGCTTGACTTCTAATTTGTCTTCCTGATACAGTTCCTGGGAAACCAGAGGAGGATGGCCCAAGTCCTTGGGGCCCTGTAGACATGTGCAAAACCCAGAGGAAGCTCCAGGCCCCTGACTTTGGCTTCACATAGCTACAGTCATTATGGCCATTTGGGGAATGGAACCACTGAGGGGAGTGTTACTCTTATTCTCTCTCTCTTGCTCACACTTTACCATTAAAAATAAACAAAAATAAATCTCAATTTTAAAATTACCTTAAGTAGGAGTAATTTAGCATGTGGGAGAATTTGCAAAAAGTTTCTCAAAGCTTGGTCTCTTGCTGGGTGCCTTTTAGTGTTGCAATTCCCCTTTAACTGGAAGAATGTCAGTCAGCATTTCTCAACTGTGCCTAACTGATCCTAAAGCTTTATCGTTTTTGCCAAACATGAATTCGTGAAGTCAGTTAGGTTTGAGGAGTGCTGCCAGTTATTCCTAAGTAATTTCACTGATATTTTTAAATGACCTGGAAGTCATGTGTACAAATATAATTTTTCAGCTTTATATTTTGCCCAATATTTATATGCAAATGTTTCACTAAAACAAAGATGAGCCACCGAATCATAACTTCTCTGAATCATTCTGTAAATCCCTAAAGATTAGTACGTGGCCCTTGGAAAATCCAAGCTAATTTAAGAGTAAAATTTAAAAATATCAAATGGCTTGCATTTAGTGGATGTATTTCTTGGGGTTATAGATTGTTATCCTTGAACTATGAGGATTTTTTTTTAATTATTTATTATTTAACTTCAGTAATTACATTGTATTATGTGACACAGTTACATAGATACTTGGGTTCTCCCCACCCCTCCCCAAACCCTCCCACCATGGTGGATTCCTCCACCTTGTTGCATAACCACAGCTCAAGTTCAGTTGAGATTTCCCCATTGCAAGCGTATACCAAACATAGAGTCCAGCATCTTATTGTCCCGTCAAGTTCAACGGCTTCTTAGGTATACCCTCTCCGGTCTGATGACAGAGCCAGCAGAGTATCATCCCAAGATTTGCGTGAGGATTTCTTGGTAGCTTGGTGACCCTTTAAAATCCTGGTTGTTTCAACAGAGCTGCTACATCTGATATTATTTTCCTGAATCCGAAGAAACACCAGAGGGTACTGAGATAATAAGACATTAATTTTAGCTGCAGATTGCCGTTGTTGCTGACCCTGTGGGGTTACTGTGGAATGAGATTAATTATGCAGATAAGCCACCCTAGGCTTTGGAGTTGAAGTGCCCTGTTGTAATTCATTGCAGGATCCTTCATGTAGCCAGCATATTGATATGATTATTATTCTGCCAAGGTTGTATCCACCCCTAGACAATTACAGAACTGCTTGCCAGCATCTCTCATTGACTTCTTATTTAAAATTCCCAGGACCACGGCAGGGATTCAAGTCCTTTTGTTGGAGACAGCTACAGATCAATAGTGTGCAACAACGTGGGATTTTCTTTAGGACATGACAAGTGCTGAGGGGGTGTGCTAAGTGGAAGATAGACATTCGAATTCCAGTAGAAAATCATGTCTAAATGCCTCGCTGTGTCTAACACAACCAGAATAGAACAACACAACCAGAATAGAAAGGGTGAACACTGTGAGGAGGTCATCGGATTTGGTGTACACATATAGGAGTTCGAACATAGGTTTCCTCATTTATTCCTTGTAGAAGCTTGGGAAAATTGCTGCTTGTTTTTTTTTTTTTTTTCTTGTAAAATTAGAGGAATATCAAGTGCCAGAGTCCTGAAAGTTTAGAGGGGTTTGAAGAAAATATTTGAATCTGACAAAAAGTTTCAAAAATATTTTTTTTGTATTATTAGAAGAAGTTTCTATTCTTGAACTGTCACTTTTGTTGTAACTGAACATACATTTTATTGCCCCATTGCTTGGGCAATGTGCTATACTCCACTAATCACTAACATTGCTATGCAGTGTGGAATGTGGTAGCCAGGCGTTGATGCCATTAGCAGCTCCAAGGAGTGTGTGTCCTTGAAATGATGGACCCCCTCCCCAAGAAAAAATGCTTGTTGCATGGTTTTCAGTAATTCATACTTGAAGGGAAACCTTCATCTTGCTTTTCATGCATTTTCTGTTCTGTTCTTTGTCCAGTCGCGAACAATATTCTTAACTGTTTAAATTTTGTCCTAAATGCCTTTCTTTGTTGTGCATGTTTTTTGTTTGTTTGTTTGTTTACTTTTGAGTGATACCTGTCTTCAGAATGCAAGTGTCACGCTGCCTCCAAGGACCCTCCCCGCACCCTTACCCCAAGGTACAAACTCCTACACTGTGTCCCAACTCCCAAGCTGTCCCGCTGCCTGCCAGTGCAAGCTGTTCTTCCTCAGGATATGCCAACAGTTTGCTTGGATAGATTTGTACACTTAATAATAGCATGAACAAGCACAGCTAAAATGCATCATACTGTTAAAGGAGAAATCATAACAAATACTCTTTTAGATATTTTCCATACACGAACTCGAACAGTGCTCTCAATAGGCATGTGAGGTAGTTGCTTTTATTCTCCCCATTTGGCTATTGGGAAAAATAAGGTATGAACAGATTCATTACCTTGTTCAGTATTCATGGGGCCTATGAAGTAGAGTCAGGAACTGGAATGTTGACTCAAGAGAGTCAGCTCTTCTCATTGTTGGGGAGTTCCTGATTGCCTGGGGCATGCTAAAATTTGTGTCATGCTTTAGCATTTAGCACAGGGGCCCACATGATAGGTGCTCTTACTACTAAATGGCTTAATGCTGGGAAAAAAGCCTCTGACTGGCTTTGGAAGTTACAAAGCTGCATCGCCCCCCCTCCCCCATTCTTGTTAGTATTTTTTTTGTTATGATTTTTGACTTGCCTGTTCACTTGTCAAAGCATTTTAAAATCTCATATTAAGCACTGCTTGAGTACCTCTCTGTGAGAGAATCGTTTTTTTTTTCCTCTCTAAGAAGCTGTATGGCAAAGATAAGGCAAACTTGTTGAAAATAGGGTCTCTTGAGTGTAGTGGTTTATGGATCAGTAGATAAAAACACTATGAAATTCCTGATGAAAGGGGAAATGCATGGTCTTACATTATTGCAATAAAGTCAGCAAGTGTCCAATTTACATGGAAAGAACTGTGGTCAGAGAACACTAGTCTTTCCCCCCCTCCCTCCCTCCATCCAGAGTGATCTGGATAAGGTCATAGCCCAGACTGAGATGGGTGGGTACACATTGCCATCTGTCAGGATGATCTGGGTGCCCAAAAATTAGTGAAAGAAGCCATAGAATTTCCTCAACAGTGACACAGTCTCACACAGACCTCCTCAGTGTTAGTTCATTAGGGGATTTTCTTTAACACTTTAGTTACAGAGACATGATATTTATGTGTACCTAGCCTTTTTGTTTGTTCGCTTGTTGGTCATTTTTTTTTTTGCCTGTGTTAATCGTTAGAAAAAACTGGAATATTGTCTTTGCATTTCAAAGACAAGATTGACAGCGGGAATGAAGAGGAGTCCATGTTCTCCAATAGAGCAAGAATGCCTGAAGAGGAAAAAAAAAAACTGGAGAAAACAATTTCATACAGATAGGACAGTGTGACTCGATATATATTGATTCAAGAAAGTTCTAATGTGATTCTTGACCTCTGTAAAATATTTATTTCATTTTATTTTGGAAGTCAGAATTGCAGAGGCAGAGGAAGAGACACAGAGATTCACCGTGCTCTGGTTCACTCGCAGATGGCTTCCACAGCCAGTGCTGGGCCAGGTGGAAGCCAGGAGCTTCACCCAGGTCTCCCTCGTGGCTGGCAGGGACAGAAGCATTTTGGCCATCTGCTGTTATTTTATCCAGTGTATTAGTAGGGTGCTGAATCAAGACTGGAGCATCCAGGGCACGCACTGGTGCCCAAATGTGCTCTGCTGCAATGACAGCCTTGACCATAACTTTTCTTGATAAAAAGCAAAGAAAAAGCCTGTTTATGAAAACTGGTGCAAACAACCATAAAGGGCATGGCCAAAGTCACTGAGCTACTTAATGCCAGAGTCAGAACTAAGAACCAGCCTCCTCAAAAGACAAGTCTCTCTGTGTAAGTGAGCATGAGGTGCCTTTGGGTACTGCGGGGTCTGAGTAGCACTGACCTGCCTGAGGCTTCCAGGCCCCTTACAGGAGGGGCAGAGAGGCCCCAGTCTGATGAATGATCTCTGGCAAGCTAATCAGTTTTCTGACAGATTTCTTGGTGGGGAGTTAGGGGATAGATAAGGAAGTATTCTGTGAAAAAAATGTGCTGTGAGACCAAGGGTAGCTTCTATCCGTTCAAGCTAATTCTTGAAGACAGGTTCATTTCTTGGGCAGTGGATCTTGATGGAAGTCACAAAACTCAAAATGACACCTGTTTGGTCCAATCCTTGGAGGAGGCTACCGTTTTAGGACAGCCTTTAGTCTTGCTAAATAATGCTGTGTGTGCATGAAGATGCGTGCCAAGTAATGGTGTCAACACCACATAGCTATACCACTGATTTTTTTTCCTTTTTCCTTTATCTACATAAAGAATTGGCTGCAAAATGCTGAAATTCCTGATTCTAAAACAAAAAAAGTGTTTATTTTGATATACTACACAGTTTGGATTAAGGTTTGTGAAACAGGGGCTCCATACATGTTGCATGAATTGAACAGAAATTGATGCTTTAGACGCAGGAACTCAGCCCAGTCAGACCCTGCAGAAAATGTATGACAGCTTGGTCAAGGTTTTGTTACTTGTGGCATTTTTAACAGTGCTCAGAAGGTGCCTTTCTTTGGAGGGTGTCAAACAGTGAACCTGATCTTCAAGCCATCTCTTTGAATTAGAGAAATTGTTAGTGCCCAACTTGCTACATCAGATTTAATAAGAGAAAACCTCAGGTGGCTGAGATGCATTTGTATGCTGGGAAAAGTAATTGATTTCCCAACCTCGGGTGATTGGATCATAGTCCATAAGGTAATCTGACTGTTTTGTGTCTGTGGTGCTTATTTGCGCTTGAACTTCTAATGGCATCATATTACCAGATTCAATTGCCTCCTCCCTTCCTCCCTCACGTGTTGTAAATGCCTTTGCTGCTGTGTTGGTCTCTGGGCTGTGGGCGAACTTCATGAGAGCAATTTCATTCCCACCTCCTTCTTCAATCTGTGTATAGAGTTTGGGGAATAATTGCTGAACGAGTTAGATGAAATATTAGATCTTCTCATCAGAAATTTGTATCTCTCCAGCCATGAAGTTCCTAGGTGATTCCCTGTCAAAAGTATAGAATTGGTCGGCTTCTTGGTTTAAAATTTTACAGGTGAATATGGCATATTTATGTGCTCTATAAATATATTTGCAAAATTATATGTATATATGATAGATTTGTATGATATACACACATACACGCAGGATACTTCAAAAGGCTATGAGAATTTCCGTTACTTTTATTCATAGTTTACATTTTCCTGTACTTTTTGATGAGCCATTGTGTGCATGTGTTTGTACATGTGTGTACTCTATCTTTCTGTTAACATTTTCTGCTGCTCTACTCTTTACCATCACATAAGCAAATTTTGACATACTAACAAAGTGCATAAGTATTGAATGTGCATCTTGCTGATTCTTTAAAAATTACATTGCCAACTAGCCGTCACCTCACCATTGAATACCAGACCCTGGAATCTAGGTCTTGCCCTTCTTTGTCATTATCCCCAAAGCTATTCTATGTTCTGATTTAAATTACATAACTTGCAAAATATTCCATGTAGCCTTTAGTATTTCTACTCTTTGAACTTATTTTAAATGTAAGCCAAATACATGAAAAAGAAGTGTAGCTTATTTCACATTAAGTACCAGCCTTAATGATACTTTATATTGGTGTCGCTCTTTGTAATTCTAACATTTCTTTCCATATGTTATCCATAGCAGCATCTGATCCTCTGCATTCACTCTGCCAGATGAATACGACAGGGATTTTTAACTTCTGTTTTAAAAATGAGAATTTGAGGCCAGCAGAAAATAAATCTATTGGATAATAATTTTGCAATTTTCTGTTTTATTATAGGGCTTATCATGACAACCTTGGCTTTTCTTCTAATTATTTATTTTTATTTTTTTGGAAATATTTATTCATGCATTTTTTATTGGAAAGGCAGATATACAGAGAGAAGGAAAGACAGAGAGAAAGATCTTCCATTCACTAGTTCACTCCCAAAGTGGCCGCAATGCCTGGAGCTAAGCTAATATGAACCTAGAAGCCAGGAGCTTCTGCTGGGTACAGGGCACCAAGGCTTTGGAACATCCTCTATACTTTCCAGGCTACATGCAGGGAGCTGGATGGGAATGAAGCAGCTGGGACTCGAACATGCACCCACATGCAGTCCTGGTGCATGCAAGGCAAGTATTTAGCCACTAGACTGTCATGGTGGGCCCTGTTCTAATTTATAAAACCAAGTTTAACTGTGATTATCTTCTTTGAAATATGTTGGAAATAGTATAAAACACTCAAAAAGCAGAATGTTAAAATCTTGAATAATAGCCAGTTGTCAACTTGAAACAAGTTACTTTGTGACTTCTTGTCTATGACTGGCATTATCTGGCTTTACGGGTTTTCAAATGACTCACCTTTATTATCCCACTTTTTTAAAGCAAACTGGCATTTGCCGAGCCAGTGCATGCTCCTGAGGGTGCTAAGGGATTATGGATTACATTCCTCTCCTCCAGTGATTAGGCCAGTGTTGGCCTCAGTCATCCCACATCTTTGAGTGTCCCTAAATAGAGAAGCCATAAGGACCAACATTTCCACTCGAGAGACTACAATGGATTGTTGTTCCTGATTTCATTTATAAGTATCCATAAACACGTAGCACATTTGTCTTAAATTAATCTGGAAGACAAGGAGAGGGGCTTATGTTACGTGTTAATGTGAATATCTGTCGCTTCTATTCGCAGGCTGTCTGAAATCACACAGTTAGTTCAAGAACTCTGGAGGTCAGAGCCCTTTTAAAATTGCTCTTTCACCTTCCTGGCACTGCAAACCCAGTTCTAGTTCTCTTGTGAGGCCCAGAACTTCATGACATTTCTTTCCTCACACTGTGGAGCACATTGCTATTCAAAATACTGAAGGACAAAAGGAAATCAATCTAGTCATTCTATTCCAAACTTCTAAGGCCAGCAGGTGGTACATTATGTTATACATATCCTCTCAGATTTCCAAGCACTTTGAAGCTATTTAGTAAGAAAGGAGAAGGCAGTTTATAAGAGCAGTGTGGTAATGTTGTCTGGTGTGAACTTTGACTCTGCTGGTTTGGTAAGCTGGAAGGGCAGTTCATTGATCTCTCTTTTTGCCTCTACTGGCTAGACTTTTCTGGAACATTCTGTACTTAACTACAGGATCACGTCATTTCAAAGTCATTTCAAAGTTGGTGTTGAAAATAGATACAATATTCAGGTTAAAATGGTCTTATTTGTTTAAGCTGTCTAAAAGAGTTCACAAATTCTTTGTTGATCTAAAAAATCTTTATTAGGGAAATGTGTCACTTTAGAATATATTTTGGCATTTTTAATTAAATGATAATGAAAGACTTATTTCAGAGTATAGCTCTATGAATTTGAACCATGCATTAAATTATATAACAGTGACCACAATCACGCTAAACGGCTTTCTCTCTTAAATTTATTAGCTTTTTATTTGAGAGGCAGGCTTATAGAGAGGAGAGACATATCTTCCGTCAGCTGGCTCATTCTCCAAATGGCTACAATAGCTGGAGTTGAGCTGATGTGAAGGTGGGAGCCAAGAGCTGCTTCCTGGCCTCTCATATGGGTTCATGGGCACATGTATCTGAGCTATCCTCACTGCCCTCTCAGGCCATAAATAAGGAGCTGGATTGGAAGTGGAGCAGCCAGGATACAAACCAGTAGCCATAGTCGGATGCCAGTGGTGCAAGGTGGAGAATCAGCCTGTTGAGCCACTGCGTTGCCTCAGATACTAAGCCTTTCCATCTTTCTAGACAGATTCTTTTGCAGTCCCGCTCACCATCATCCTTAACATTAGGACTTGTTCTTACTCTCACTCCAGTTACATAGTTTTAAGGATTTTCCTTAAATGGAATCACACATACAGAACGTAATCTATTTTTCTTGAAGATTTGTTTATTTGATGAACGAAATGATAGAAAAGGAGGGAGAGCAGAGGAAGTGAAAGATATTCCAACTGCTAGTTCACTCTGCAGTGTCTAAAGCAGCCAGGGGCTGGGCCATCCTGAAGCCAGGGGCCAGGAACTCCAACTGAGTGGATGGTGGGGCTACATATCTGCTGCTTTTCCAAAATGTATCAGTAGAATCAGATGAGAAATAGAGCACTCAGATCCTGAGCCAGCATTCCTGTATGGGATGCTGCCGGGCAGTGAGTTTAACCTGTTGCACCACTATACTGGCTACTAGAAGACAACCTTTCAAAACTGGCTTCTATCATTTGATGGAAAACTTTGAGATTCATCCCTATAGCTATAATAGCACATAGTATAAAGGATTTTTGTTTAACATTGTGAAATAATATTCAGTTTTCTTGTATGTAGTCATTGGCTGATCAGTTCACTTATTGATTGGCATTTCTTTCGAGACCTGTGAATCAAGAAAGCTGCTGTAAATTTCTAAGTACAACATTTCAAGTTAATTTTAAAGCTTTTGTTTCTCTTGAATAAGACACTGAGCAGTAAAAATGCTGGGTTACATAATTACGCTAACACTATGCTGGACTTAAAAGAATCCACCATTTTTTTTCCAGAGACATTGCACCATTCTGCATTGATCTAATATGAAAATCCTCATTTTTTTGCATGTTTGGCAGCACTTGGCATTGTCAACATGTTTTTTAAACTTTCAGCCATTCTGTATGGCATGTTGTGGTTTCGTTATATATTTTACTAATGAATAATAAATTGAACATCTTGCCACGTGTATTTGCTTTCTTCAGTCTTTTTGGTTAAGCTGTCTTCCATAACTTTAAAATGAATTTGTGGTTAAAATTGTTCTCAACATTTAGACCTTTTGCATATAAATTCAACAATTGGTTTTTCTGCATCAAAAATGTCTTGCTGACTTTTAAAAACATGAGTTAACTAAAACTGTAGGTCAATCATGGAAGTTTGACATTTCCCCTATGTTGAGTTTCTCAATTCATGCATATGGTGCACTTCATGTATTAGTTTCTCTTAAGACTGAAGCAAACTACCCACAATTTGGTTATATAAAAACCAGCACTTTTGGGGCCAGTGCCACAGCATAGTAGGCTAAGCTTCAATCCGTTGTGCTTCTGGAATCCCAGTGGGACAAAGGTTTTAGTCCAAGCTGCTCCGCTTCCAATCTAGCTGCATGTTACTGAACTGGAAAAGCAATGAAGGATGGTCCAATTCTAGGATCCCTGCACGTATGGAA
Organism: Ochotona princeps; assembly: GCF_030435755.1. NCBI lineage: Eukaryota > Metazoa > Chordata > Mammalia > Lagomorpha > Ochotonidae > Ochotona > Ochotona princeps. The sequence continues at coordinate 96,287,463 of NC_080834.1, read as the reverse complement.
TCCACATGATAAACCCATAAAAAGCTCCTGACATCTGGTTTTGGATCAGCTTTGTTTTGATCATTGCAGCTATTTGGGGAATCAACAGGCAGATGGAAGATCTCTCTCTCTCCATCTCTCTCTCTCTCTCTCTCTCCACCCCTCTTTCTGTCTAAAACTCTGTTTTTCAATAATAATAACATAAATCTTAACAACAACTACAACAACAAAGACATTTTCTGGGTCAGAAGTTCAAGGACAGTGTGACCTTGTGAATTCCTTGTTTAGGGTTTTATGAGGCCATATCGGAGGTGTCAAAGTCTGTGCCCCTTCTGTAGGCTCTAGAGGTGAATTCATTTCAGTTTCCTGAACAGTCATAGGACTATTCAGATTGTCCATTTCATTTAAGTTTGGGTTTGGCAGTTACTAGTTTTGTGATATCAGTCCACATCTGTCATGTAATATCTGTTTTTAGAGATTACTTATTGCCCCTTTAGTTCTGTAATCAGTAGCCAATCATCTTGACTGTGCTCAGTTGGTAAGGTTTTCTCCTCTATCTCCCTCACCCCAACCTAAAATATCTAGAAAAAGAAAGGAGTCGTGTAATGTAAAGATAAGCAGAGGGATCATCTTATGATTCAAAAAACAGAAGATGAAGAATTTTTAAAACCTTCCTGATCTTTATTTGTTAAGTGGAGTAGTGCCATGTTCTTCCAAGACTTGTTTACTAACTGGTCTGAAAACAACACACAGGCAAGATCTGCTGAAATGTCTTGCTATTTGGAAAATGGAAATGGAGGAATCTGGTGGTATCGGGAAGCTAGGAAAGGATTTGGCAGCAGGCTGTTCCCTCGTGTATGGAGTTGGTGAGAGTTTGTGTCAAGGTGTACTCAGCCCAGTTTTCAGTGGATCAGTCATAGGAGAGGACATATGTGACTGTTGCAGAAATGAAGCAGTAACAAAGAAGTAATAATAACTTCGTTGTTGTAGGAAGTTTAGCCAACTTAAAGCAAGACCTTATCAGGAACAAGTACTTGGCTGGTCAGTTTGATGGAGTCATTATCAGTGGAGCTCAGTGTGGAATTGAGGAACTGAGGTGGAAAAAAAGTTTTGTGACCTGTTGAAATGCTGATGTGAAGAGCATGGCTGTGCAAATGGTGATTCTGTATTTGGGCAGCATGCCCCGTTGCAGTCAGTCACTTCCTGGTCCCTTGAGAGAATCCAGTGGTCACAGTGACTCAAAATAAGGAGATGTTGGAGATAATCAAATGGGCAATCCAGAGAATAGAAAGCTTGAGTCTCAGTTAGACATCAGTGTTTTGGATGCATGGTCATATTTATCCTTAACATTGTTGTTAATTAATTACATAGAATTCAATACATAAAAATATTTGCAAGATGATACTGGCATCCAAATAGATATTTGCAAAACAATGGTGGTACATACAAGAGAAATACCAATACATAAGGGGGGAGATGTGAAAATGATCATACAGCAAATAGAAAAAAAATAGTGCTGTAAAGACTGACCGGAAATTTATTTTATGCAGTTTCCAGTCATCTGATGCAAGTGCAGTGTCTGTTGGATGCCATCACCTAAACTGTAATTCAGAAACTGGGAGGCCCTGCATTAGTCAGTGTGTTCCTTTGCTTTCTGGCTGTTTCTACATCTCTGGCCAGCATCCTGTCAAGCTAAAAAAAGGAACCCAGAATGTGTTAATATTTACAGTAATACAATTGTAGGTTTGGGTACAAGATGATAGTAAATGATCCTGAAATCTTGGTGCGTTTTCAGATCTGCTAACCACCTCCTGCTAAACTTGGTATCTTCATTTTGTCAAAACCAGCCTGCACCATCTCAGTTTCTTTTCAGTGTGCTTTATTCTAATCCATCACGGGGTAAGAATGATTCTGGACCTGTATTTGCACATAGGTCTTCTTTAGATTAGCTCTACCTGGGTGACCTGACTCTTGACTGCCTGTGGCATAATCCAGTTACTTTGAGGAATATTAATTAAAGTCCTCAATCACACTAATTAGAATGTCTTCGAAGTGTTGCCTTAGGATTTCAACAGCTTATAAACAGGCAAATTGGGAAAAATCTAGAGCTGTGTGTGTACATGTGTTTTTTAATAGCCAAATCAACTTGAGTGGCCTGAGTGCTTTGATATACAGGGGTACTGAAGCTAAAATTTCTTTGTATTGAATTGCAGTGAATTATCTCGTTGCTCTTGATGACAAGGATTAATGCAGGATTATTCATTATTTTATTAATGACTTAGATGAAGGCATAGGTAGCATGTTGATCAAGTTTGTATGAGACACAAAGTCAGAAGGATAGCAATAATTGTGATGACAGTCTTGGGAGCTAAAACATCTTCAAGACAGAATTTACTGGCAACACATCTGTTTTGTGTGGTAAAGTGATTTCAGAAAACCATTACTTGATGGTTATATCGTCACAAAAATAAGAAAACTCCAGTGTTTCGCTATTTGGTATTTAAGGTAAACTACAAATGCTTAGATTGCTAATCAGTGCCTTGCCACAGTCTGGTCCTAACACTCTTCTTTCCAACTAAATCTTCTGCAGTTGTAATCTTCTGTGCTTGAGCAAGACTGAATTATTTATGGTCAATTTCCTATCTGTGTTCCTTCCTATCATTATCTTTGAACACTATTCTCCATCAAAGATTTCTTTTACACAATTTCCATTGTAAACATCTAAATCAGTTCTTGTTCAATTCAAAACGCACCACTTTCCTTTTGTGTGCTTTGATAGCTCACCTGGAGTAAGCTCTTGCCTTTGCTATTCTTCACAGTAACACTTATCTGTTGTTCTCTATTTTCACCACTTTTTGCTTTGGATTGCCATTATTTTCTCTATACACATGTAAGTCCCTGCTAGACTTTGCCCAGCCCTAGAACGGCTGCCAGATAAACAGTCACATCTCCTAAGCTTCCCTGCTTGTGTATATCTTATACATAGTAGATGATTGTAAAGAGGTGTGTATAGGATTTAATCCCTACTGAAGAGAAGTGCTTTAGGAAGGTCCTGCATCTTCTTAACATAGGCCCCTGCAGTTATAGCTCTGTCACTTAAAAACAGAAAATGCTCAGTGGATGCTTTATGAATATGTGAATGAATGATGGAGGAGATAATGTATATGAATGAGAAAGGAGTGGCAGTGAAAACAAAGAGTCATTTAATATGTGATATAAACACTTGTTTGTAATAGAACAGCTCACCTGTGATTTGTTTATAGACATTCTGAAGCAAGAAGCATGACACGAACCAGACTTTTGGTGATGTGTGGTCAAGGGAGATGCATTTTAAGTGTTAAATATTTGAGGAAATGTATTTATCCCAATTGATTGTTGTTCATGTATATGTGTTTTAAAACATTACATGGTGCTCTACAAATGTACACACCTTTAAAATATTTGTGAAAATATTGAAAAAAGTGAAGTGACAGCCTCTGAAAACTTTTCATGTCCTTTAGTATGACCACATAGATTTGATTGCTTGGGCAACAACAATTTATAGCATTTGATTAAATGCAGCGCTTTTAATTGACCTATTTTAATTGATATTATTTGAATGCAGGATATATTTTATTTATTTCTGGCTTTTTTGTTGTTTTTGGCTGATGGACCTGTGGATATGAAATTTGTGACACAGACTGTTTGGGATAATAGACTTTGTAGTTAGCCTGATGTGGTTATAAATCTCACTTGGGTTATTTAAGAGAAATATGATTGGAGCATGTTATCAAGACCCTCTGTAAACATCCATATATGGCTGCTATGTTTAAAACAGGAAGCAGAGATATTGAGCATTGCATTTCCTGCTCACCTGCAGCTTTTACTTATTACACTATAGAGAAATTATCACTGACCACATATGTCCATAGAAAGAATAACAACACAGTTGTTAAACCTATAGGACTTCTGCATTAAAAATAACGCAACTAAATGCAAAAGTGTGGTTCTTAGCAGTTGGCAGTTGCAACTGTGTATCAATAGAAAAGCTGAAATTTGCGGAATTGTGTGCCTGCCACATTATTTGCGTGTTTCAGTGAGATGAGGAGAGTGAGAGCAGCAGGGCAAGACTGGTCTCTCTTTTCCGTTCATATGAATTCAGAGCATCGGGATTAAGGATTTCTAGCTTTTTTACTCATCTCTAAGATGGAAAATTACCTGAATCATGAAATGGTTCCAATTTGGAACAGACCAAACAATTATGAAGAGGAGCAAGGTCAGATTTTTCTGTCAGAGAGGTATCTCCTGTTGAAAACTTTAGACGGATGTTTGCTGACTGATACCTGCAGACATCATGAATCTAGTACTTTCTAGCTAAAGAATATTTGTTCTATTATTTAAAAATTGTTCAGCTTCCTTCATCTTATGTATCAAGGAGGTTAAAAACAAATAGCAAAGCAAAACAAAGCCTATGGTGTTGATTGTTCTTGATAATTATGCTTACTATCATAAAAAGTTCCTGGTCTTATGGTCAGAATTCATGTGTACTAGCTATTGTTATTTATGCAGTTAATAATTTCAAGTACTCTCCTAAGCTTACCGTTATGTTTATGTCAACAGGATGAGACTTCTGTGGTGTGTGATGAGTCTCTGTTTCTGTGGGATCCTGCAAAGTGATGCCTCGGGTAGGTGATCTGATGATCTGTTACAATGCAAGTCATATATTAGGAAAGGAAGCTATCCCTTTTTCACAGAATGAATTTAAAAGACCATAGTATTCCTCAAATATATTTTCCTGTTGTCGTTGTGCAAAATTAGATGTCTAATGAAACCATAAAACCTTGGTGATGGAAGGTTATATGGATATATCTGAGGTCTTCAAGGTTTGCACTGTACCTGGAGATCTGGTCTGGTGTTTATGAAAACAGTGCATGTTCATTGTCTTGGCACCTAAGCCAGCAAGAGTGATGTTTCTATCCCCTTTTCATGGTCTCTGGGAAAGAAAAGGCATTGCCATAATTTCCAAACTTAAGCAACTGGTGAAATTAGCCTCAGTAGCAGAAGTCTATCGAGGCATTTAAAAAATGTTTTTGCTCATGCTGGTTAAGTGCAGGAAAAGAAGCACTGTTTTCTTCAGACTTTTTGGAGTTCCTTCATGAAAGTGGATAGGGAAGACTTTTATTGGATTTGAATATTTAAACTCAGCCATCATGTAGCTGAATCATCTGAAATTGGAGGTGAAACGCATTTGGTATTAGAAAGTTCATCTTTTGAGGCTTCTCTTATCTTCACAATTACTGGTCAGAGAAACTTTGCTTGCCTCTGAGCAGGGATCACGTACGTGCAGACTTTTATGTGTTTGGACTTATCAAATGGCTAGGAAAAAAAATTTAGTATGGAAAACAGAAATCTGTTATTTCCGTATATTTCTTTGGTTCAGTTGCTTGACTGAAACAGAAAATGCCTAATGTAGTGATTCTCTAAGTCTAATGCAGGTAATTGAAGGAGAATTCATTTTAAAAAGCTTTCCACTTGTTACACCGTTGAATGTCTTCGACTATCGTCTTGATAGCATTGCTTTAGTTGCTGTTCCATGTGAGAGCCCTTCAGAAATGTTAAGTCAGTGATCAGACACCTATGTCCCCAGAGTTCCACAATGTACATCTCCAACTAATTTTCACATGACATGAAGTATAGCCCTCCTAACATCCTGATCGTCTTTTCTGAGTGTGTTTGAGTTTTTCTGCAACACTTGAAAGTATTGTATTAGGAGTCAAAAATAGCACCAAAGGAAAGGTATAACTAGGACAGTACAGCTCAGTGCTGGAAGTAGAGATAACTTCTAAACTTAATGGCCTTTGGGACTTCATAGAGGAACAGTCATAATATAACCAGGACTGATATTCTGCTGGGATACATTGGTCCACAGCCTGATGGATACTAACCCAGCATTGAATTGAATACTACATTTGGTTTAGTGAGCCATTTAATATCCTGATTTTAAATATGTTGATTTTTCTTAAATATGAGGTACATTTAAATGCTGGTTATAGTCTGTTTTTATTTTAGTTCTACATTTGAATGTTATTTGCTCATAATGTGCTTTTTTGACCATCTTAGCTAAAGTAATGCTGCCAGGGCTCACTGTCCCTCTATTCTGCTTTAGTTTGGTTTCTAACACTTGGCATTTCCAGCTGGTAGACTGAACCTCTTTCTTTCCTCCTCTTTCCTCTGCTCCCCTTTCTTCTTGTTTATTCTCCTCCAACTTTTTGTCCATTTTCCCTTCCTTCCTGTTTCCCACTCCCTTTACCTTCCTACTTACCCCCTCACCCACTGATTTTAAGCCAAGGGCTAAACTTTGCCCACTTGTTTAGTATCCAAGCCCTTGGAATCATGATTAGCACATGGAGACCAAGTAGGTGCTCAATGCGTTTATATTGGCTGGGTGAACAAAAGTTCTTTTATGTCTTCTTTTGTCCCCAAGTTTGACCAATTCTTTTATGAAAATGTTTAAATCCATATCAATAATCCATCAGTGTGATTTTACATCCTGCCTGACCTTGAGGAAAAAAAGGAAGAGGTAATGTGTTATCTTGTTAAGTGGTCATGGAAATCTCAGAAGTGACTGGTGGCTGGTACCTCCCTAGTGTTTTTAGCTATATTGCCTTTCTGAATGACCTTTACTGTAATCAGCCCAAGAAATTCTCACCCCCCCACCCCTACCCTAATCCTGTTGGTAAGTGAGCTTTCTTCCCAGGAGTTGTGACTCATAATTCTGCCAAGGGAAGCGGACTTCTTGAATGAGATAAGTTCTCATACCAGCTCCATTGAGTCACCAACTGAGCAGGAAACATGTTGTAATCCCCTCAGCCCATCTGGCACATGCTCATTTGCCTTCTTCATGAAGAGGTGAATTGTACTGTCAGTGATGCACTTCCTAGTTTGAGGGGGAGAAACAAAAAGGAACCATTGTTGACAAAAATAAAAGAATCAACTGGCTCTGGACTACCAGGGGAAGAAAGGAATCATTGCACATCCTGAAGGATCAACCAAGTTCTCTGTGTGTGAAGGTGTTGACCTTGATGAGAGTGGAGATGTTGGAAGACTTACTAGTCTTGCATGTGAATCTCTGTGTTACAGGTTTTCAGTTTATTGGAAATTTAGTTGATCTGAAGGAAATAAGGGGACTATCTTTTAAATCTTCCAGTACTCTTCATGCATAGGCTATTATGTTGTAGTTTATTTTCTTATTCTGAGCCTTGCCATTGGATCCTCCTTTCAAGGGAAGTCTCATATTTAAGGAAGGGCTGTACTATTGTAATAATACAGGGGAAATCAATGGGTGTGACATGTCAAGTAATGATAATAACAAATTAAAAAAAGAAGCCAGTGATTCCTTTTAAGTATTTAAAAATTGGGTAATTATACTGATAATATTATGGTCATGTTGTAGTTAATATTATTATTATTATTGTTAAAATTCTCTTTGCTGAAAAAGTAGGTTTTATTTTATATATTCAGAGTAATTCATTGCATGCATTGGTACTAAATATACCCCACCTCCTTTTCTTTATTTTGTTATTCCTTTTCTACAAAACTTATGGTATCTCTGACTCCAACTAGTATCTCAGTTTCTGATACTCATGCTATTTTTGCTATATGTACTTGCTAAAACATGAACAACTTAGAAATAAGATTAAGATGCAAGGGACCAAAAAGAATCATCATTTTGCTAACAGTTGAAGAATCCCTCAGTATTAACTGTGTTTTCTAGATAAGGGATGTGTTTGCACCCTATCCCAACACGCTTCCCCACAACATTTCTTCAGCAGGAAATCACTATAACCCTAACCTCACCATGCAAGATTTCCATTTTCACTTGTTCAAAATGAATAATGAGCTATCCTACATTCCCCTTGTGTATGTCACTGGTCACACATAGACAAATCAAGCCATTAAAGCTGCCTTTAGAGTAAAGTAGCTGTTTAGAAGTTGGGACATCAAGTGGAGGAAAGAACAAAAACAGTACAAGATACGATATGGTGTATTGAGATCATATATCCATATCTAAATTATTTGGTACACAAATCACATTAAAATATACCATGTATTGTCTCCCTAAAATGAGCACTTGCAGATTTTTGAATTTAGCTTTTTATTTCAAAGTCAGTGGACAGTCAACTATATGAACATTCTATGTGTGAGAGATTCCACGGACTTTAATAGCTTAGGTGATAAAAAAGCATGTATTGTCTCCCTAAAATGAGCACTTGCAGATTTTTGAATTTAGCTTTTTATTTCAAGGTCAGTGGACAGTCAACTGTATGAACATTCTATGTGTGAGAGATGCCATGGACTTTAATAGCTTAGGTGATAAAAAAGCTGTAGAAGTAGCCTAAGTGCCTGAAGCTCCTGGTGGCGTACCTGATAGAACTGGAATTGGAAGGCTACCTTGACTCCTCAAAGAATTCTTTCTCCTTTATACTGAATTGCCTCCTTTTAGGACTTTGATCTGCTAATGGAAGTAAGATCTTCTGATGTCTCTTCCATTATGTTTTTATAAAATATCCAGGGGATAGGAATAATCTACCAACTTTAGACAGTGAATCATACCATGCAGAATAAATAAGTGAAAGCACTGTGGCAATTGAGAGACATTGATGTAAATTCTGCTTCACTTGGGTTGTTTCATGATGTTAAAGGAGTCATTTCATGTGTTTTTGTCTCTGTGTCCTTATCTTTAACCAACCAGCCAACCAACAACAGTGACAGCAGAATCTTCCCGTTGCATCTTCTTACGTTGTATTAGGCAATATCATGCACTATTGGACTCTTGATAACTTCGCTCCATCCTCTACTTAGCACGCATTTGACAGCCTACATTATAATCCCAGGTAGAAAAGGGAAGTTGCTTGTTGTAGAGTCTTGAAGTAGAATTTGAAAGAAAGAATATAAAATAAGTAACAAATAGAATAACACATGTTAACAGGAAATCTTGCTGGGGAAGATAGTATAATCAAATAACTGCTTTTTCTCTACGAGGAGCTAAATCTCTTAGTTGGGAAGAAAATAGTGCAGGGCCACACAAAGGATAATGTGAAACTGTTTAGAAGCCAAACTGAAAGGTAGGTTGGGAATCAATTATGAAAGATGGGGATCCCATCAGGTAATGAGAATAATTGTATCCAACATATTTAAATATAATTGACTTTAAGGAGCCAGTCAGTCTTTCTTCTTCAAGGACATATGTTTTTAATGCTATATGCAATGTTTCTTTCAGCCTTTGGCAAGAATTCAATTTGCTGCCAGCCCCAGTGGCCTCATTTTATTTCAATGTGTCTTTTGAAAACCTCCACATTCAGATGTACTTATGACATTCAGTTCTGCCTCAGCTGCCCACGGTTGGTCATCCTGAACACTTCTCATTTCTGTGCAGTATAGTCCAAACATTTGGAGAATGTTTGAATTCCATTTTGTTTTATTCCTTGGACTAATGCTCATCGAAATTACAGAACTTCACCCTATTGTCCTTTAAACACTGTTCTTTGGTAGCATACCTCTTCTTTTCTGTTTTGTTTGTTTTGTTCTGCATTAAGTTGCTTTTCTGTTTTGAAATACACTGTTTTCAGTTACTTATTTTTCCCAAGGGTGACTATTCTGTATCTTGATAACTGAGAGACTAGAATATTACAATTTATTAGCTTGATGTTGACATGACAAATAAGCACCTTCTTGTATCAAAGTTTATGTTTAGAAAATGACCCATTTCTTTCTTCACATGGCTTTGTTTGTTAAGAGACACCCAAAGTTTTGGAGGAAATCTATGGGCACATGTAGTGGCAGGTAGCAATAAATATCTGTTCTGCTCTTGGAATCATGTCTGTTTCTGCCATTTCCTCTTGCTCCTTCAAATAACTTGCTGCCACAGAACCTAATACAACCAGGTATCTGCCGTCACAGGACTCACTGCCAGGGCAGGTCTTAATTTTTACTCCAGTATTTTACATTTTTTTCCTGTTTATCTGATGAGTTTCATTAGGAAATAAAACTAATTATCACTGAAAATAATGTGATGATTGTCCTGTTTTAAATCCACTGGAACTTCAGTCTCTTCTCCTTTATTTTTGAGGGACAGAGAAAAAAAAGGATACATTTTCTAAATCTGGAAACTGGAACACTAGCTTCAAGTACTTGTAGTCCAGTCCCATCAAAGATGATGTACAGAATTGCTTTATTATCCTTCTGGAATAGTAGAAGCACTGAAATACAAAATGGCAAAAAATTAAAGGAAAAGAGATGAAGTAATCACCATCCATAATAATCTAGACTTGAATATCTTATCTTGTTTTCTTGAATTTTATTTCTCTTTCTGCCATAGTTTAAATCTGAAACACATCAGCCCATCTTGTTTATATAATTTGATCATTCCTGAGATGTTCTCTGGGAGAGAGAGATGTGCATTGTCATGTGTATACCAAGGTTTTCTCCCCCCTCCTTTTTCTCATCCTTGTCTCATGTAGTGCATTGTTAAATGCTGTAAGATTTAGGCTTACTGGGTTATTCATGTATGATGCACCAGATGGGAATATTGGCAGTATCTGATTGGGGCAAAGTGTGCTTCATTTATGCAAGACGATTTGATATCATGGATTGATTTTAAATGCCTCTTCAGCATTTTTTTCTGTTGTTCAAGGTGAAAGAAAAGGAGAGAGGGTTGGGGGGGGGAACAGAATACTGAGGGAAAATGAGAGAAGAACTAGAAAGAGGGATAATGTATTTTCCAAAGCTTTATATTGGATACTTTCCTGTTGTAACAGCTAATGTCTTTCCAGTTTTTAAAAACATTCTACCCTTTACTCATTCTTCATGTTGTAAGTTAGAATATGTACTAAGTTTTCCTTTTAGGTAGTTAGTTATGAGAGCCATCAACACCTTAAGGGAATATTCTTTTCAATCAAGGTACTTGTATTCTGAACTGGTGTATAGCAGAGATGATGTTGGCTTAATATTTTGCTGGTCTGAGCAACAGTGAAGGAAGAGGAGATGACAGGCAAGAATGTTGGACTGGGGCTCCCATTTTGCAGATATATGAGTTCTAAGACACACACATTCTGTTTTTAATTCACACTGAGTTGTGAAATGTCTGCTAGCAACAACATTTTGCTTATAGTTAGTATACACCCAACTTATGTTCAGATCCAGGAGGAGAATGTAGCATTGTTCAGAATTAATTAGAATGATGGAAATTGTGGATAGAGCAATTAGTAAATTGAAGTGTTATGAGAAACACTCTCTCTAACTTCATGAGATGTTCTTACATTAAACCAAGTGGTATTTCAATGAAAAATACAGGCAAAACAAAACAAAACAAAGCAAAACATGATGACAGGGTCTTAGCTCCTGGTTGGTTTGTTAAAAGTTTTAGTTATCTCACCTTTATTACTGTAAGTATCCTGCTATTAAAAATCTTCCTCTCATCTCTCATGCATTGACAATTGATGACTACAGTAATAACAATGAAGCAGCATACAATACTGATTATTTTTATCACTAAAAGAAGATCCTGTGAAACTAAGTATGACTTACAATTTTTAAAAATTCTTTGTAAACTGTTAATAACTATGTAGTGGTTGTGTGTGTGTGTGTGTGTGTGTGTGTGTGTGTGTGTGATGGAAAGAATAGGTTAGGGAAATAACATTAATTGATTCAGAGAGTATATTTATGTATTTTGTAAACTTGTAACTAGTCTCCTAAGATAAAGAGGCATATTTCTACCGTCCTTTCTAATGAATAATTTCACATGCAACACAATCAAAGTCAAAGTTAAACCAAAGTTCACTACAAGTTGTAAGTGATAAAATTTGTGTTGTTTGGTTTTAAGATGCATGTTGTTATTGCATTTATTATAATGAAAATAATTTTCAAAGCCTAGTAACATTGTCTCTCCATAAATTATGACCTGAAAAGAAATATCCAACTAATCAACACAATAGCTAACATTCAATCTAAAATTTTAGGTTGCTAATATGATCTCAAATGTAGTTGTTTCAAGCTTCATGAAGCATATATGGTACACGTTAGCTGTATTTAGATTATGTACATCATTCCAGACATAAAGATTTTACTCAGGATAAGCAGTTCTAAATAAAGGCATGTGTGCATATGGATGATGTGAAGGTGGCTCACTACAGATGTAGGGATTTGCGTGGCAGGAAAGGCTGTTAGCCTCTGTGTGCTGCAAAGTTGCCTTGGCATTATTCATCTGACTTCCTGTGTGGCTAACTCAGATATTAACTGTAACTTTCCAAATTCCCCTGCTTCCCCAACTACTATAGACTCTCTCCCTTCTCCTAGGTGCTAAGGGACTTGGGAAATAATGTTTGCTTGTGGCTTACAGGGAATTTTTTTTTTTGGCATTAAATTATATAGCAGTAGAAAGTTCTTTTTAGTCTAAAAATGCCTGTGCTTTTCTGCTGTGCTTTGGCAGTTATTGGGTGTGAATTTTGAAATTTGGTTATGGTTTCACTCCAAGTTCCATTTTATTTCTGATGGAACTGGAATGCTTTATTCTTCTGAGAACTGCCACCTTTTTGGTATGTGACAACAAAACAGCTAGAATAACTGTCATCTGGACTCAAATACACACACACACACACACATACACACACAAACTGGGCTGGAGGGATTATCAGCAATCCATATATTGGTGAAATATTTCTCTCACTGAAAGCTCCCCTGCATTGAAATCCCAGCAGGCTTAATGCCCAAATCTTTGCTTCCAGCAAAATTCACATTTATATTAGCCTGCTTACCCATTTTAAAACATGCAATACCTCTGTCAGAACAGAATAAAACATATAACACTCTTATTTTGAAAATGCACTTTGTGTTTTAATAGAGGCGAGCCAAATATCTATATAGATTGCATACTGAGGGAGGTTGCTCCTTGATTAGATGTGAAACCTTGCTCAGTGCATGTCTCCTAGACACATTTATTCGAGAAGCTGTGTATCCTAGGGAATGTAATAATGTGTAAGACATTCTCATTATTCATTCATTCATTCATACTGAATGTATTTATGCTAAATGTAATGGTAGCCAGTATTGGTAAACAACAGAGAAGTTATCTTTACACTCATGGAGATATAGTCTTGTGAAGGGGAGAATGGAAGAAAAGAAGTAAATGAATGCGTCTTAGTGTATGTTTTGTTATGGTTATCTGTAGGGCACTGTGTTGATGTCCTGTATTGGGAAGACTCTTTCCTTCTGTAGCGGTGATAGAAGATTTGCTTAAGAATATGCTGTGGTTGGCCCAGTACGATAGCGATAGCGTAATGGTTAAAGTCCTTGCCTTGCATGCCCAGGATTCCATATGGATGCCGGTTCTAATCCCGGCAGCCCCACTTCCCATCCAACTCCCTGCTTGTAGCCTGGGAAAGCAGTTGAGGATGGCCCAAAGCCTAGATACCCTGCACACATGTGGGAGACCTGGAGGACATTCCTGGCTCCTGGCTTTGGTTCGGCATGGCACCGGCCGTTGCAGGGTCACTTGGGGAGTGAATCATCGGACGGAAGATCTTTCCTCTCTGTCTCTCCTCCTCTGTATATCTGACTTTTCAATAAAAAAAAAGAATATGCTGTGATTTTCAAATATTTCCCCACATTGCATATAACAGACCTTAAAAACTTTGTGGAAAATGAGGGTGATGGAATGACTTGTGCATGTAATGAAAAGTCATTGGCACCAAACTAACCTAACCATTTATTTTTATGTTAACCACAAATGTTTTGAAGTACTCTCTATTGTATTTCATCAGCAGATCTAGTTAAGTAAATATCTTACAAGGTAAATGAAAGAAAAAGAAAGACAGAAAGAAAGAAAAAAAAGAAGAAAGAAAGAAAAAGAAAGAAGGAAAGAAAGAAAATGAAGGAAGGAAGGAGGAAAGAAAGAAAGAAAAAGGAAGGGAGGAAGAAAGAAAAAATAAATGCTGGATTTTCTGCCACTGTCTACACCTACAATGTCAGGATACACTTAAATAGCAGAATGATGGACTCATGACTGTTTCTGAAGGACTATGCTGTCGTAATAATGTAGGGAAAAACAGTGGTGGGGGCGGGGAGGATGTAAGAAGAAATCCCTGAGCCTATGGAACTGTATAATGAAAAATAAAAGATTATGTTGTTTAATTGAATATTGCAGATGTCAAAGAACTACCTAGGTGTGAAGCAAAGAGGGAAGGCTGTGGGACGTCATGAGACCGCATGAATTATTTGTCCAGTGTTGTTAGAACTCTAAATAAATTGGGAGGGGAAAAGCCATGGGATTGAGAGGATGAGATGAGCAGGTCTAGTACATGTGAAAGGTTCTATTACATTTACCTTCAGTGTAGTGAGAATCCATTGGTACAACTTGAACAGGGTCTGAAATTATCCAGTTAGGTTATTAAATGATCATTCTAACTGCTATGTAGGAAACAGATTGGGAAAGATTTCAGTTTCTCAGTATGCTGGACAAGCTCCTTTAAACAACTTTTTTGGGGGTAAAGCAGCAAGAAAGTTTGAATTTGCCTTTGGTGAGAATATTTTCCTCTTGGTAACTGGTACCAGAAGTTACCAATTGGCTTCCTCCTCCAGCTGACTTCCCAGCACATTACTGGAGGCATGCATGCGTATGTATGCATGAGAATGCATACTTGACAGTACCTCTTGTGGAAGATGCACTCAAACAGTAACAGTGGCTATTGTCAACTTACAGAAAAACTAATGACTGTCTGAAATCCAAGAAGCAGTCTCCAAAGATGATATGAACTGTGGAATAGCGGAGGCTTGCATTAACAATATGTGTTCCATAGTATACCGTGGGCACATTCAAAGAGGTTGAGGAAAGGGAACATTTTTAAAGGCTAAAATGAGGGAGTTTACATTAGATGTATTAAAACAGTGGTCTTGGTCCCAGTGATTCATAGCCACTAACAATATCACCATTACTCTGAAGTTGAAGAGTCAGTTGCTGAATGGTTGTCATTGATGTGTTACTTTGTGTATATTGTTGTTGTGGTCTCTGTAATGTATGTGGTTCCTCCAGTCTTTTGTAATGGTCACCATCAGACAGTGGTGCAAGTGAACCCTTGCTATGTAACTTCCGAGCTTCAGATATTTTTTGCGGGGGGGGGGGGGATAACACAGGTAAATTCATTTTGATTCTTTAAGAAAATATTAATATAGGGCTGGAGCAATGGCATAACAGGCTAATCCTCTGCTTTAGTACCAGCATCCCATAAAAGCAGTAGTTTGAATCGCAGCTGCTTTGCTTTCGATGCAGCTCCCTGTGTGAAGGATGGCCCAAGGCCTTTGTCCTTTGCACCCTTGTGGAACACCTGAAAGAAACTCTTTGTTCCTGGATTCTGATTGGCTTAGCTGCAGTTGTTTTAGCCATTTGGAGAATAAATCAGCTGATGAAAGATCTCTCTCCTTTTCTCTCTGTAAAATATGCTTTTTTGATGGTAAAAGTTGTGAAAAAAATGTAACTGCAAGTAGAGCAAATTTAACATATTCCAAAGGTACAATTCTAAGATGTCCATCTTCCCTTCACTCCCTCTCTCCCACCTTCAATCCCCCTTCTTTTTTTTGCTTTAATTTTTGCAAAAATAGAATTTCAGTCTATTCTGCAATCACTTGTTAGGCTTAATGAACCATAATATTCAAGAAGTAAATAGTAAAACTACCACCATTCCACAGGAGAATAAACAGAGCTAAAAACAACAGTTGAGTCACAAGAGGTCCCTTTCATTCTAAACAATGAAAAAATTCCTTTCACATTTTCTTTGCAAAATGGGATTATGCTAGAACTTCTACCCAGCCCCCATAGTTAAAAAGAATTAATTATTGCCTAAGTAAATTTCAATCTGAGTATATTTGTAATGGAAAATGCTGGCAGCTTCATTTTAGAAGTGAGAAAGTATGAATACCTGTACGTTGGCAGTCTGGTAGGCCTGGGACTGTAGAGACAGTTAATGATTTGACTGCTGATTCTATCAGTAAATTGAGAAGTTACTGATTTCCCTAACCAAAGATAATAGTAACATTCATGATGACCTGATTGTTGTAGACTATTAACACTGGAGATTGAAGTAAAAGTGAAAATACCACTGGTATTTTCTGCTGTGTAACCATGGCTCAACTTGTTTATTTGTTATGTATGTACTGTCAAGAAAATTAACAGTAACTATGCAAATACTTTGAAGTTGAAATCAATGGCTGTATGACTTTCTTTCACTAATATTTACCGATTTTAAATATTCAGTTCCTCAATTGCCTACATACCTCTTTTCCTTCCTACTTTATCTACTCATTGAATGTTTCTGTTGATTACAAGGAGTTTCTTGTGTTTTTTGTTTTACTTTTTATAGAATTCAGTTTTATATAGTACAATCAGCCAGCTAACAGGTTGAAATATCCAAGACGTGAGTATGTGTATGTTAGCCAATGAGTACTTTTTCGTCATCTGTCAGCATTCCTACATTTCCGTAAGAATAAAGATATGTGTAGTGTTGGATTTGCCTTATATTCCAGGTATAGATCACATCATCATTATATTTAGTTATCATTATATTGGTTAATGACATCCTACAGTGTTTTTACAGTCTACAAGTGCTTGTATTACTTGATCTTCAGGAAAGCAATGTCGGTTGTAGTGTTATTTCTAAGAAGAGAGTCTTGGTGATGCTAGATGATTTAGTGAAAATTCAGGATTCACGCGTTGTGATCTTTTCCTAAACCCACTGTCCTTTCTTCTGGCAGACCAAAGAGAGAACCCCATCCTTTCACAGCAAAACACGTTCTTTATTTTTACAGAAATCTGTGATTTACAACAAAAGCCAGGCATATTAGTCTAACCATTTAATTTGAGAAAATTTATTATGCTAAGAGGAAATCTTGTTTCCGATAACTGTCAGTTCCCATCTATTTCCCTATCTGCTGCATCTTAAGCAACCACTAATCTACTTTCCTTCTCTGTGGATTTGAGTAGTGTGACCATCCCACATAAATACAACAATTTTATATGTGGATGGGTTAGCATAATTTGACTTACTGTAGTGAATCCACAGTATATCTGTATCAATAATTCATAACATGTTTTGGAATAATATACTATTGTCTTTCTGTTTATCACTGATGGAGATTTTCTTTCCAATTTTTAAAATTCATTCATCTTGTTTAGTTTTGTTTCATTTATTGTTATTGTTTTCCATGATGCATATCTATTTTTTTTACTTTATTTGAATTTGGGAGGAAGAGAGAATGAAAGGGAGAAAGAGACTTGTCCATCTAGTGGTCCATGGCCCAGATGCTGCAGCTGACAAGTTTGCTGGGAAAGACCAAAGCTTGGAATCTGGAAGAACATCTGGAGAAGTCTTACACATCAGTAGCAGCAACAGAAGAACTTGAGCTATCATCTGCTGCTTCCCACAAATGCATTGTTAGGAAGTTGAATCAGAAGCAGAGGAACCAGGCAGGACTTGAATTAAGCCCTCTAATAAGGGATGAGGGTGTCCAAAGTTCTGAGTTAACTTCTATAGCAAACACCCAGCTTTTTTTCTGATATTTTTGGCTGCCATAAATTAGGCTTTTATGAACATCGGGGTGCAGGCTTTGCATAGGCATATAGTTTCATTTCTCTTGGATATATACCTTGAGTTGCAATTACTGGGTCATTCTGATCCTATAGATAATATTTCTCAAATTGCTAAACTGGAAGAATAGGTGAGTTTATGTTTAGAATGATACTATAAGTTTATGCAGTGATTGCTGAAAGTAAAATATATTGTACCAAAAAGAAAAGATCAGTGGACATTCATACTGCTTCCATTTCGTTGTTGTCTCAAGTGTGGCTGCAATGAACATAACTGTGAAGATATATATATGTATGTACACTTACATACATATATGTATATATGCATGCACATATACATGTATGATCTATATATGTACATGTATGTGTACAATGCATGTGTATGCACATATGTATGTATATATATATACACACATATATCTTATGATAGGTATCTTTTTAGCTTTCTGAAGACATAACATAGTATTTTACAGTATGAATTAAAAATGTGAATATGCTGTCATCGGGGGAGGGGGGGGCTGGTTCAAAAACCCCTGTAGGAATAAGAATCTACTCAAGCTTCATATAAAATGGGGTGATAATTGCCATCCAACCTATGCAGATTTTTATTTATCCTTTGACTCATCTCTGAGTTATTTATAATACCTATTACAACATAAACACTGTGCAAATTACTGTAATTTTTAGGGAATAAAGACAGGAAAGAAATCTATGTATTTGTTGTTTTTTATGATTTATTTATTTAATGATTTTTATTGGAAAGTTAGATATACAGAGAGGAGGAGAGAGAGAAGAAGATCTTTTACTTCCCAGTTGGCCGTAATGTCTGATGCTGTGTCGATCCGAAGCCAGGAGTCCTTAACCTCTCTCGGGTCTCCCGCACGGGTGCAGGGTCCCAAGACTTTGACCCATCCTCGACTGCCTTCCCAGAGCACAAGCAGGGAGCTGGATAGGAAGTGGAGCAGCCAGGGCACCAACAAATGAGCATATTAATTCCTGACACGTGCAAGGCAAAGACTTTAGCCACTAGGCTAGTGTGTCAGGCCCTCAATACATACTTTTAAAAATATATGTATTTTAAGTACGTTGTGTCTTCAGTCTGCAGATGATGAACCCATAAATATAAAAAAAATTGATGCACTCCAGTACGGTATTATTCAACCTTAAAATATAAGAAAATCTTACCATTTGTGACAATATGGATGGACCTGGAGGCCATTATGCAAAGTGAAATAATCCAGACTCAGAAGGACAAATGTAATGTGATACCTCCTATGTGAAGAATCTAAAGCAGGCAAGCTTATAGAAGCAGAACCAGACATGCTGGTTGCCAGCTGCTCAAAGTGCCAGGGACGAGGGGGGTTGGGAAGAGATGGATAGAAAGGAATTAGTTAAGAGATATGAAGTGAAGAAATTTCAATGCTAATCTCATAATTGAGGTTATGCATAATCTCACTGATGAATCAGACATTAAGTGGCCGAATCCTAGGAAATCAAGTAAATATACCTATTATTCTTACCTATGAATGCTGACATGCAGCAGGTCTCTTGAATTTATAGGTAACAATAATAGGTGACAGATTGATATATAGCGTTAATTGTTGTAATGGTTTGATAGGTTTATACCTATTTCCAAATTCATCAGTTATTTGTATAAATAACCTATTTGTAAGCCAGTCACAATTTATGAGGGGGGAAGAGGTGGAGAAAAATGTGTATTTACATGATTTCCTAGGATTCGGCCCGTTAATGTCTGATCCATCAGTGGGATTATTTTTTGAATTTCCTTTTTGTGTATGGAAGCAATTTATGTCTCAGTGCTATGTGAACTCACAAAATGTCCTAGGGAGTAAAATGTCCCGAGCAACTCTCAGCATCCAAAGTAGAGTGTGACTCTTGGTGACTTTAGTTATATATTTAAAAAAAAATGATAATACCAGCCCTGTCTCCCTCTTATAATATGAGGATCCAGTGAGATAATATCTTCAAAAATTTTCTGTAATCAGCAAAAGCAAGAAGGGGGCATAAGCTCAGTCAAGTATGTCTGGAAGCTATCACCACACATTTAACAGATGCGTAAACCTCAATTATGAGATTAGGATTCAAATTTCTTCACTTGA
Organism: Ochotona princeps; assembly: GCF_030435755.1. Lineage (NCBI taxonomy): Eukaryota > Metazoa > Chordata > Mammalia > Lagomorpha > Ochotonidae > Ochotona > Ochotona princeps. The sequence goes on along the minus strand of NC_080834.1, from coordinate 96,267,753 downwards.
AGGTCCATGCTTGCCTAAAAGAATGTGCGTTTCCAAATGTTATTAAATTCTGTCCCAGAGTTACCTTTTTTCACTAAGAATTAAAAGGCTAATAATAAAGTATTCTTTGACACACATTTCTTGAAAACCAGTCTATGGTCATGATTTTCTGCCACCTACTCTGGTTTTCAAATTTACGCCAGTTGAAAATCATGTTGCTTTCCCATTGTGTTTTTCAATGTAATTGCAAATGATGGAAAATGAAAATGTACTCATTCACTCAATAGTGACTTATTAAGGTATTTCAATAAGATGAGGATTTGCTAAACATTGGCATACAACATTGAATAAAATAGGTTTTTTTTGTTTGTTTTTGTTTTTGCTTTGGACAGTACCTGTAGTCTTTGTTTTATGTTCAAATGTTTCTGGCTGTGTGTTATTTCATCATGAGTCATGGATGGCACCATCACTGTGTTTGCTTTAAAAATGAATAGCAAACTCGAGATCAAACGTAGTCTGTAAAAGGTATGAACGAGAAATAATTCCTTGAACATAAGAAAAGGTATTGGTATTGCTGTTCAACTTCATCACCAATTGGCTAGGTGACCTTGACCAATCTGTTTAACCTCTCTGAATCTGTTTCCTCATCTGTAAAATAGTTGAAGTTCTTCTGACTTGGACGCACTTAGATTCCATAACTGGAAGTTTAAGAGCCTCTGAACCTTCTTTTTCCTTTCGTTTTTCACTAAGCTTGCCTCTTCCACGTGGCTCTGTCTCTCTCTATCTTAACTGAAATTCTTATTCCACTGGGACTTTTCTGCAGTAGTTTCATAACTGGTCATTCCTCTTTTATTAGAATTCCCTATAATCTGTTCTTCACACAGCGGCCAGTGTTGTCTCTTTAAGATGAGAAATTATATCAGATATCCATTCCAATAACAATCCTGAAATAGTTTCTATTACTTGTTCAATTATGTTTCAGTTCCTTACAGTAGTCTTCCTCTGTGACCGTCTATATTCAGGCTCCTACCTAGTGCTTTGACCTGTTCATATTCCACTGTTTTTCTTGTCCTTAGCAATGATGCTTCCAGTAATTGCCTTACATATATCTATTCTATGCTAAGTCAGTTCTTCCTGTCTTTTTAATTTAACTTTGCATTCTTGCCTTTATTTCTTAGTACTCACCACAATAGTCATATATATTTCTCAGCAAATATACCCTGTTAATCTCCAAGCACTGAGAGCTCAGGTGAAGTGTCCCATTTACATTATCTTGTATTTCTTTTCCATGGTACCCATTCAATATAGCTGTTATATTATTGTGATTGTTTTTTTAGAATTAAATAAAGCTCGTTCTTTTTTTTTTTTAATTTTTCTTACTTTCCTAGATAAATGGCTCTGGGGACAAGTGCTATGTTCTTTTGCTTAAAATTAAGGGGACCAGTGTGATAGCCTAGTGGCTAAAGTCCTCGCCTCACACGTGCCAGGATCCCAAATGGATACCAGTTCTAATTCTGGCAGCCCTGCTTCCCATCCAGCTCCTGGCTTGTGGCCTGGGAAAGCAGTCAAGCACATCCCAAAGCTTTGGGACTATGCACCTGTGTGGAAGACCTGGAAGAGGCTCTTGGCTCCTAGCTTTGGATTAGCTCAGCTCCAGCCACTGTGGCCACTTGGGGAGTGAATCAGTGGATAGAAGATCTTCCTCTCTGTCTGTCCTCCTCTGTTATATCTAACTTTCCAATAAAAATAAATCTTAAAAAATAAAATTATTTACATTTGAAAATATACATAGGGAACAAATTTCATGTATTTTAAAAATACCTTTTTTTTTTTTTTGAAAAGAGTGTTAGACAACATTCTTTCATGTGTTGAGTTACTCCCCAGATGATCTCAACATGGCAGGGCTGAGTCAGGTAAACACAGGAACCAAGATGTCAGTCTTGCTCTCCCACATAGGTCAGGGGGGCTCTATCTACCTGGAGCATCCTCTGCTGCCTTCCAGGTGTATTAGGCTATAAGTTGGATGGCAGGCCAAGTAGCCTGGATTCAAACTGTCACTCTTAGTTATGATGCTGATATCATGAACAGCTGCAAACTTGCTGTGCCACTATACGTGCTCAGTGAATACTCAGAGAATAAATGGTTTGAAAAAAAACAATACAAATGAAACAAAAACAAAAACCGTTAAAACTTCATTCAGTTAGCTGAGAAAATATTTTGTATGGGGATGTCAGGGAATCCAGAATAAGCAGAGGTTTTACTTTGTCTGCAGTTACTGATTTTTTTTTTTACTGCTGTGACCCCATTTAGACCTTGTTTGTTGGGAATTTTGCTGGATGAGCAGATACCAACCCCTGGTTTTGAGCTCACAGTCTACAGGGAATCAGGCAAAATCTCAAATAACAATTAGGAAGTGTACAAAATGACTAGTGTCACTAGGAGATACAGAAAAAAATGCCTTGGTGTTTCAGAAATGAGAGACTTTTCCTGAAACTGAGAGCAGTCAACTGTGTCTACAGGTGTAGTACACAATTTAGGCCACGGAAGATTAGCATAATTAGATTGTTTGGAGATGGGTGAGAACAGGCATTGCAGAAAATGTCTACAACAAATTATGTCTCCTCCTGCTTGTTGCAAGTGAAGCCAAGTATCGAAGCAGGAACAGTGCCTTCTTCATTTTATCCTTATTTTTATGTATTCTTATTTACATGTAGTCAACTTCTTTCATGTGTAAAGTTTATGACTATGTACATACACACATGTATGTATATACATGTATATATAAAAGCATGAAAACATCACCACAATAGAAGCATAGGAAACTTTCATTACTCCCCCATGTTTCTCTCAGGCCGTGGCAGTTTGTTCAACCCACTCCAACTCTTGCCTTCCAGCAATCATGCTGATATTCTTCTCCCATAATTATGCCTTTCGGGCTGTCACATGGATAGAACTTTGCTGGAGTGGCTGCCTTTACTTGGTGTAATGCATTTAGGACATACACATTGGCAAGTAGCACAAATCCATTGATTGGTATTGGGTAGGATTGTTTTCAATAGATTTAATACCATTTCTAAATCATTTCATGAATTAATGAAGGACATTTGACTGCTTCACATTTTTGGCTGTTGTTATTAGGCTGTAGCAAATATCTGTGTACAGTTTTTTCTGAACCTAAATTTTCCTTTCTCCTGAGACTGGTGTGTGTAGCTTGTTTGGTAAACATACGTTTACTTAATAAGAGACACCAAATTTTTTTCTAAAGTGGCCGAGTTTCAATAACTTTGTTTCACCAAAATGGATATTCCCCATTTGCTAAATGTTACTCAATAAGTGTATGGTACTATCTTGAATGATTTTTAATTTGTGTTTATCAAATGACTGGTGATTCATGGACCCAACGGCATGGATAACCTTCTGCTTACCCAGGCACATTAGCATAGAACTCAATGGGAAGCAGATTAGCTGGGACTCAGATTTGTGCTACAATATGAATTATTGGAATCTTAATCCACTGTGTCACGGTATGGGCCCCCGCTTATTGTTGCTTTTACAGATTCTGGATCCAAGTCTTTATTGGCTAAGTAATTCTCAATATTGTCTTTTTGTGTATCATTGCTAACTTTCAATTTTTCTATTTAGTTGTGAAGTTCTTCTCTCAGGTCCATATTTGGATCTACACTACTATTCTCCAGCTACATAGTTTGTGGAACTTCCATGCTTTTCCAGAGACAGTGATAGTTGTGGTTACTAGGCAGAGGACATAGGTTGTGAAGAACATGATAAACAAGGAAACTTTGGATAACTGGAAAGTGAATGCAGGTAAATAAATATTTATAAACTATGGAATGATATTATGAATATCAGAAGGTTTGTATACAACATGTTGCCCTGCCAAGAGCACTGACAGTCACTGAAGTTTGTTCGTTAAAACGTTTGAGATCAGACTGCATAAGAGAGAACCAATAAAGACTGGGTAAGTAGATCTCATGAAATGTGTTAAAGTGTAGGCCCCTCCAGTGTCCACTGGATTATTATTGATGATTATCAGCAGGAAGGCATTGAGGAAAAGCAGGTACTGGCAGATGGAAGCTTTTTCATCTTGAAAGGTCACGGTGCCTGACAGTTGTACCACCTCAGAATCCATTAGCTTCTTTATATTTTCTCCATAGTTGTCAGTGCAGGTCGCGATGATCTCTTTGACTTTATTTGTGGATGGTGTAAGTAAAATCAAGGATAGTAAGTGGTTGAAGATATTCCATTCCTGACATATGTGGAGTTACTCGTGCGTGTGACCCTTTGGAAGTCTCAGAGCACAAGCATATTCCCTAAACTGTCTTTTATCTCTTCTCATAAGTGTTAATAAATCACTGCATTCTTCAAATACCATCAGTGGCTTTCAGTTACTACCAAGATGGCCAGCAGTGTCTCTTGTATGACACTAGGCCAACATGTTCGTGCTCTATTTAGTTATCCCTCAGTCGGTATGCCAACCTGAGCTGATTGCACTAACTTCTAATCACAGTTCCCAACAGCCTGGACTTTTCCTCTTACGTTTGTTTGTATACGTGTTATTCATTTTTTTTCCTGCTTAAATCAGATGCTTTCTGTGACATTTCCATTGAAATCTACCCCTTTCATAATCAAAATTAAGATCTCATCTGTGCAATTATGACATGTTACATCTTTGTGTAAGTATTTGCTTCATTCTGCTTGCCTTTTGGTTGTTTGCCTGTTTGTTCACCCTCTCTAGGCATAAGAACTTTGAGAGCAGAGATTCTCTTTTCCTTTTTACCTGTGTCCCTTGCTGAAGCCTATTATAAGTTGTCGTTTGTAGTACGTCCTCACTGAGATTTTATTGATTGAAGGACATAACATAACCTGCAGTTCACCTTGCTTTGTGACTCAGACAGAAGAGAAGTCTGAGTGGCAGGCTGTTGTAACTGGAGGTGACAGAGAGATCTGATGTGTTCTAAGCAAAGACAGCCCTTGGTTGTGTTTATGCTCGCTTGTCTAGAATAGGAACAGGCTGATTTGATTTGAGGAATAAGTGACGAGACTCTAATTGTCTCCCTCAAATACCTGCCATTGTTCTGCTTAAGGTGATTTTCTACCAGCATGAAATGTTCTTCTCAAACGCTTGATAGAAGAGCTGAGTCATGCTTGACTATACTTAATGAGCACCTGATGCCCAGGGGAGCTGCCTTCGAGGACAGGCTGACATTTCTGACTCCTGTGATTTCTGAAATGATTGTTTTGAAGGAAAGTTGAGCATGAAGATAGCTTCGGAGACTCCATTGGAAACAAGACATTATTATGACACTTGCTAATTCAAACAGATGAGACCTGCCCTGCTGCCTCTGGGCTGCTACACTTGCCTTCTAAAGGTTGGGAAACATTAATCAAGGGCTTATGTGCTTCAGCTAAAGGGACTCCATTTGTTCCAACCCATTACTCCTTCCTCTGAAAACCTGGCTTTTGTTTGTTTGTTTTAATTTAATTTAATTTAATTTAATCTTTTTTAAAGAATTCAAGTTAGAAAATAAATACTCTGACAGGAAGTATTGCTCAGATCCCATAGTATTATAGTGATAGAAGTCACACAAGACCATCAAATTATACAAGCTGATGCAAGAAAACTGTAAGAAAATTCTGTAAGAAAACTGAATCCTAGGGATGGAAATTTTTTGACTGTAGTCAACATTGAGCTTGAAACTCTGGAATTGTTGCTTCCTGGCATACTTGCTGTGCCATCATATGGCTAACCTTTTACCTAAGGCTCAAGCTGCTGATTGGATAAGTGGGGACAATAATAAAGTTATCTGAAAGAAATTTAATGGTGGATAAAAATTGATAATAAATGCAATGCACTTAATAGCTAACAAGGAATATGTTCAATTGTAATTGCTGATGATGGTAATAAGCATTATAATAACAATGATGAAAGGCCTGGCACGATGGCTCAATTGGCTAATCCTCCCACATCAAGCACCAGGATCCCATGTGGGAGCCAGTTTGTGTCCCCTCTGCTCAACTTCTTAATTCTTTTAGATTTATTTTATTTTTATTAGAAAGTTAGATATACAGAGAGGAAGATCTTCCATTCATTGATTCACTCCCCAGGTGGCCGCAATGGCCAGAGCTGTGTTGATCCGAAGCCAGGAGACAGGAGACTCTTTCAGGTCTCCCTCGTGGGTGCAGGGATCCAAAGCTTTGGGCCGTCCTTGATGGCCTTCCCAGGCCAGAAGCAGGGAGCTAGATGAGAAACGGGGGTGGAGTGGGGTGCTGGGACACAAACAAGTGCCCTTATGGGATGCTACTATGTACAAGGCAAGGACTTTAGCTGTGAGGCTATCATGTGGGGCCCTTGCTTAACTTCTTATTCAGCCCTCTGCTTGTGGCCTGAGAAAGAATCAGAGGATGGGCAAAACAGCCTGACCCTGAATCCATGTAGGAGACCCGGCAGAAGCTTCTGGCTCCTGGCTTTGGATAAGCTCAACTTGAGCCCTTGTGGCTTGTTGGAGAATGAACCAGTGGATAGAAGACATTTCTGTCTTTCCTTTGCTCTGAAAATTTGCTTTTCCAATAAAAATATATCTTAAAGCAACAGAAAAGAAAAATAATGATGGTCATCCCGGATGTATTAGGACAAGAAATGAGGTCTCCTTACCCTGTGTTTTTGTTCTCCACCGAGACTATATTAGAAACTATATTTAGTGGTGAGAAAGTTTGAGAAAAATCTTTCTGAAGATGAATTGCAGTAGTCAAAGAAAGAAGCATTAATTAGTTCACAATAGCTCAGAAAAGAAGAATATAGCTTGAAATGTTGTTTAAGAACCAAAATGAATGGAGTGTCTGAGGGGAGAAACAAAATATAAAGTCTGCGAAGCAGGAGCTAAGAGGCTGAGTATTACCAAGGGACCTGAGCCGGTCAGGACGGGAGGATTTGTTCTGGAATCTGAAGATTCCATCGCCTCACCTCTCCGTGAGCTTCACAAGTCCCTCCTGGAGCTTCTCTTTCCAAATCTCCAAATGGAGCAATCTTGCCTACCTGTGTGACTGAAGGATACAACACACCTGAGTCTTCCATCTGAATAGGAGTTATTGTAAAGTTATTGTGGTTTCTGTACCATTTATGGATCTGTAATCATTGGTGCTATGTGGTGAGGCAAAGAAGGCAATGATTCCTAAGTGATGAATTTGGACGATGTTCCTATCCTAAATACTTGGGTTGGGGCGGGGGTCAGCGAGGTGGTATTGTGGACTAATCTTCTGCCTAAAGTACACTTATACCATTTGGGAGAGGATTTGTGTCCTCGATGCTCCACTTCTGATCTAGCTCCATGTTTATCACCTGGGGAAACAATGGAATGTGGCCCAAATCTATTGGCCTCTGTACCCATGTGGAGACCCCGAGGAAGCTCCCAGATCCTGGTTTCGGATTGGCTCAGCTCAGCAATTGTAGCCATCTGGGGAGTGAACCAGAAGGTGGAAGAGCTCTCTTTCTCTGTTTCTCCTCTCTGTAGATCTTTCTTTCAAAATAAATAAAGTAAATCATGCAACCTTGGTATCTAATAGAGCATCAGCTTGTGTCTTGCTGCTCTACTTCTTATCCAGCTCCCTGTTAATGCACCCGGGAAGCCACGAGAGGATAGCCTAAGTACGTGGGCCCCTGCCACTCATGGGGGGTGGCCTGCACGCAGCTTGATAGTCTTATCTTCAGGCTTCATGTCACCACCCTGGCCATTGTGGCCACTTGGGACATAGACCAGCAGATGAAAGATCCCTGTCTTTCAATCTGTGAATCTGCCTTTTAGATAAATAAGTGAATCTTTTAAAATAAATAGATAGTACCTCCTGAAAAGCCATGTCACATCTTTCTGAGCAGCTGCCTTCATTGTTGGTTTCTTCATGAGTCAAGGAGCCACAGCATTGAGAAAATAACAGTGCCCAGGTATGAGTGTCCTGGACTTAACAGTGTTGTCTTGAGATATGTGAACACACTCACTGTCATGCATGAGATTTATAATTGCGTAGATGTTGTTGTACCATGTACTTCCTAGAAGTCCTGTTTTATATGCTTGCATGCTTTTTCCTCATTTAGCTTCTATTATTTTCAATCTTCTACATTCTGATAGCTGTTTTGCTTCACTCATTGGCAGAACATTGGTGATACATTGACCAGTGGATGTGAACAGAGAGGGAAAGGATGTACCACCTGAAAGAGGAGTTGACAGGAGTTGACCGGAGTGAGGACTCAAGATCTGACTTTTTCCTGGAGTGTTTGCTTTGCTTCCAATACAAAGATGTATTCTTACATTTTGCTTCTTTTGTTTTAAGAGCTCCAGATATTAGAGAAGTTAGTCTGTAGGCTCTTTTCTCTGTAGCAATAAACATTTACAAGATCAAGAACTTTGAACCTTAGGAGTGTAGTAAGTGAAGAAGTTGAACATAAATGTAGATGTAGAAATTCAATTTCAGAGATACCGGGAGAAAAGAAAAACAAAGACTGATGTAAGTGTTGTCTAAGCTGTGTTGTGCTTGGCTTTGTGTGCAGATGTAATGTTTGAAATATAGGGCAAATAACTAGGATTATGGGAGGTTTCCACCCTGCCTCTGCTAGTGACACAGTTTGCACTGCAGTCCTTGCTTAGCGTTCTGGCCTCCGAACCTTATCTGTATAGTGTGTCCTGGGGCTCTAATGATTTTCAAGTCCTGATTCCAACTCTATGCTGTGTTGATTTTGTAAGATTCATAGTATGTTATTGGCCACACAGCTATTCATAAAGTTTAACCAGGAGTTCCTCTGCACGTTTCACTTTCCCAAGCCCTCTGCCTATTGGAGCTGACACTGATCACTAGATGAGCGAACACTGAAAACCCAGCCATTTGACAGCCCGACCTCTTGAATCCTTTTGTCCATCATCATCCTCCTGCTCGTTTCTTAGCTCGTTGCTCCCGACTCGTTTCTTAGGCTCTCAGCTTGCTACACCTAATTTTTCTCAGAATCTTTGCTTTCTGCTTGTCACGAGGAGGCTTCAAGAAGCCTGCATGCTTGACACATTATTAAAATCAAATGAGACAGGTGATGCCTCTGTTAAATGCAGTAGCAGGCTTGTATCTTGTGTTTTTTCCCTGGCAGGTGATGAAGATCGTAAATTGCACTTTATTTCTGGCAGTTTCCTTAGAATTGCTGGGAAGACTGCTAGCATGATTCATTCTGGTGGGCTTCGCAGTGTTTTCGTAGTTGTACCGGGAATACAGATGCAGAGCCTCAGGTGACGGGGACAGCAGCGGGCAGGGGTGAATGGCTCCGACTGTGCTTTAGTGAATGGCCTCTGATCTACTTTTAGTGAAGGAATCTCCTGACCCTCAGATTCAGATATGAGAACCTAGAGTTCCCTTGTGTACTTTTGGGGCTTTAAGTGTTCATCACATTGTTGAGTGGAAAGTAATTGCATAGTTATCCTTACTAATTAAGACATGAATTCATATTTGGTCTTTCAATATGTTAGGAGTCAAATCGTAATTATCTTCTCTTCCTCCTCTTCCTTCTTTTTGTTAAATTTTGGTCTGTGGCTCTGTTAAAATGTAGTAAATCTCAGAAGCAACCACACAAAATAAACAACATTCCCTGGCACCTCCTTCTTTGAGTCTGTTTTCTTTTATGTTAAAATAAAGAATAATTAAAAGTTTGAAACTCTTGTTCTTCACCAAAAAACCTTCTGGAATTTTTGTAAATTATCTAAATTCCCCCCTAGCAACTGTATAGGGTGGATACTTCCATTAAATATATACTTAGTGTCTTGTACTGTTATTTAAAACAATCAAAAAAGTGGAAAGATAACATTAAAATACGTTTGTTGTGTTGCATGAGTCTTGAAATCCATTCATTTTTTCATAGTATGTGTTCTCCATGAACTTTTTAAAGATGGCTCAAATGTAAGGAAAATGAGGCAAGGAATTATTTTTGGATGCCATGTCTAGATAGCATTCAGTATCAAATAATTTCCATTTATCGGTTTCACCTGTAAAAACTGAGTGGCGAGAACAAGGATTTCAATTGTGTGGTTTGTTTCTGTAGAACTCACAAAAGCTACCTCTTATGTTCCACTCTTGATATCTGTTCCTGCATTTCTGAGTTTGATCCTCAACCTTTATTAACATATGTTTTAGAGAGGAATACACAGTTGCGCTGTTAACTTTCCCAGTATCAACAGAGAACATGCAGATACGTATGTGAAATCTATGGTTTGACGGGATGATTTAGTAACAAGAACATGCAATTTGATTGAAAGGTTGTGACTATGCTTGCCACTAGTAATCTCTGTGTTATTCATCAAGTTAATTCTCTGTGCTGTTTTCTGACTTATAAAAGGAGAATTTTTTCTATTTTTTCAATCCCCTTGTATTTCACACTGCATAGAGATCATTCCCTGAAACTGACTAGCAACATTTGTTAAGCAGTGTTCAATTTTCAATTGACCATGATCAATTTGCAATTGAGAAAGAGTGGGATATAATACTAACAGAAGCAAGGAATATATAAATTGCTCTCAGCTAAATACTGTAAAATATTTAATCTTTATACCAGGGTTTTACTCTGTGTTGTTTAATTTATTTATACATAGTCACATGCCAAGGAAACAACAGAACAAGAATTAGCCCTGGGATTTTCAGAGGCTTTTCATCACTATGTTCTCCAGAAAAAAGAAAGAAAAAAAAAATAAGGTTACATACAAGAGTCTCACTATGTTCTCCAGAAAGAAAGAAAAAAAATTGTAGCCTGCAAGAACCCTACCACTACCTTGCATTATTTTCGTATTTCAGACCTGTTCTTTACTCTCTTGTGATTGCACTCAGTTCTGTGAAATGACAATATTGGCAGCTGTGGAACTGGAACTGCAGGCTACACTTGGATCTAAGATTCAGACAAGTACCTTCTGGGATTCTATGATAATTTGCAAAATCACCTGACTTCTGAGCCTGATAGTCTGTTTCTTTCTCTTTTTTTTTTTTTAAGATTTATTTATTTGTATTGGAAAGCCAGATATACACAGAGGAGGAGAGACAGAGAGGAAGATCTTCTGTCCGATGGTTCACTACCCAAGTGACCGCAATGGCCGGAGCTGAGCCAATCCAAAGCCAGGAGCCAGGAGATCTTCCAGGTCTCCCACACACAGATGCAGGGTCCCAAGGCTTTGGGCCGTACTCAACTGCTTTCCCAGGCCACAAACAGTGAGCTGGATGGCAAGCAGGGCCACTGGGATTAGAATCGGCACTCATATGGGATCCTGGTGCGTGCAAGGGGAGAACTGACAGTCTGTTTCTTAAATAGAAATTTTAAGACAGTGGACCACTTTTTTTTTTTCTGTATTTTGGTCATGGCCCTTAGCACTCCTAGGACTTTGAATAAGTATTATGTAGTAATGAAAATAAAAAGAGAAATACAGGCCCAGTTGTTCTAGGAGAATAGCAATTGGATCTTTACCTCTTAATCATGGACTAGAAAGGATTGCTTGGGGGTAAGGGAACACTTGCCAGTTAATGCCTGCTTGTGATTTCTCTAGTGTTCTGTGCCACACTTGACATAAGCAAGTTTATTTATTGTCATAATAGCCCTGCAAAGGAAATCATCCCCTTCAACTGCATGAGGACGCTCATTATAGTCATTAATTTTTTTAAGAGAAAATAATGGAAACAAGGTACAGAAGGAACATACCCAGAAGCCATTCTCTAGCCTACTAACTCCTGCTGCTGCTTTGATGAGGGAACTGGGCTTGGTTAAGGTGGCTGTTAGACGGTGTTATTCCGCATGCCTCCTTATTCATGATGGAAGGGTGCTGAGTGGACCTTCCTTAGGTGTGGTATATGATGATTCAGGGTCTTTTTTTTTCAGTGCCCCAGAAGTAGTTGTGAAATGATTTAATGGAGATCTGGAAAAAGCCTGGAGACTGCAGCTCATTCAGACCTGAGGATTTACATTCTCTCGGAAACACTGGGTTTCTTCAGGCCACAAACTGTTACAGGTGACACTGGCTTTCACAATTTATATGCAATTTTTATCCTGGCAGGCATTGAATGAAAATCAAAATGTTCAAATATCCCAGAGTATTGATCCTGTAAGAGCGGACTTTGAAAAATGGATGGTTAGTTGAGCAGTTAAGACGCTTTTATCCAGTTTTGGAGTACAAGGATTCAGTTTACAGCTCCAGCTCCCGACAACACCTTCCTGCTTTATGTAGATTCTGGGAGGCAGAGCAATGGCTCAAGTAAATAGGTTCTCACTACCCACGTGGGAGAGCTGGGTTGAATGCCCAGCTCTTGGTTGGGGCCTCAGCTTAAGCCATAGGTATTGGGGTGCGTGCAAGGAGTGAGCCCACAGGTGAAACATCTCTGTCCCTCTCCTGTCTCTAACTGTTAGGAAGATGATAACCTCTAGGTCATTTTTCAGACAGTTACATCTTGTAACTTTTAGAATGCTCTACTCTAGTTCTGAATTTTAATTTAAAAGGGTTCATTTTTTGTTTTGTTTTGTTTTGTTTTTTATATGTGCTAGTTTCCTTTTGTTTTCCATGCTTAGTTTGATGCTGGTGCTGTTAACCCCAGGGCTACCACTTTCAGTTAATATAAGAGACTGTGTTTTAGGGCATTGCAGAGAAGAATATGCAGTGTTTTAGGGAAGAGTATTACACCATTGGAGATCAGATTTGTTCTGGGAAACATCTCTAGCAATCCTTGCAAGATAGAAACGTTGGCTTGTGAACCCTGCCCACTATGCCCAGACCTTTCTCTGAATTTGACATTCTTTATCTCTGCTCGGGGATATTTCCCATTTTCTTCAAATTATTCAATCAAGAAAACTCTCTTTTTTTTTCTTAGTAGGAACAAGGTATCTCAAATTATCCAATTCAGGAGAGCCATCTGCTGAGTGATTAGCCCAGCACTGTGGCGAACAAAGCATGAGCACGTGCGAAGGATGTTCACAGCCTCTGCAGCTCTTCCTTCAGCCTCCTGACTGTCTCTCTCCAATTAGCACAGCTTAGTGGGGGCACATGTGAGTTAGAAATATTTTCTAGACCCTTCGGGAGTAGTTCTCTTCTTATTGAATAATCCAAATTTTAGTAACATTTTGCCTCTCTAATTGAACTCAAGATGAATGGGTATTAGAAGATTTTAAGAAAGCTCATGGTTCATTATATAGTAGTGATAGAAAAAAACTATGATAGATGTTCTATATATTTCATTGCAGAACAAAAATGTTTTTAAAGTATAAATTAAGTATTGATTAAGGAGTCATATACCCATGGGGTTGATAAAACCCCAGGGATTGCTCTACTGATATTTTTAAGTTTTACACATTCATCTAAGAAGCAGAGAAAAAGAGAGTGAGACAGAGAGACCTTTTATCCACTAGTTCACTCCCTAAATATCTATAACTGTTGGGGCCAGACCCAAAGACTGCATCCTGGAGCTCAATCCAGGTGTCCCATGTGACTGACAGGGACCCAAGCCCTGGCGCTGTCACCTGCTTCCTCCCGGTGTGCGCACTAGTAGGAGTCTAGTTTGTAAGTTCACTACACTTTCATAACTAGTAGGAATCTAGTTTGTAAGCTTGCTACACTCTCACAACTATTTTAGGTCCACTATGAGCTTCCTTTCTGGGGTGTGGAAGTTTCAGAATTGTTGAGGGGATTTACTAATCATGCAATTTTTTCTGACTACCCTCATTAAAACTGCATACTCTTGCCTCTTCTCCCACTTTTTCCCCCCTCTCTTTATTCCACTGACTTATCTTCTGTTTTTCTTATTTAGTCTTTCCATTGTTCCTTGCCAGTCTTCCAGTGTTAGAAGGTGAGCTCCATGAGATCTCTGTTTTGTTTCCATGTGCATTCCAAGAACTCCCTTTAGTACTTGGCTTTTGATGGGATTTTGAGCACATGCATATTAGATGGATGCATAAAACCAATTGGTGTCAAAGTCTGTTTCTGAATCACCTCTGACAGCCACAGCCCTGGTGTTCTGTGCACTGTGCTGCTTGCCTGCCTCGTCAGGACTGCTGCTCAAGGTGGCTGAGCCGCCACTCCTTGAATTGCTGCAGAAACTTGCCCACACGTAACCTGTTCATCAGCTCTCTCTGTTCATGACATTTCGTTTTGCTAGGCAACCTAAACAGCTGTTCATGACAGTCACATGTTAATATTCACTGAAGAAGTATGCCTGCTGTTAGAAAACATGAAGCAAAACTCTCAGAATGGTCGTAGTCTCTGCTTTAGCTTTCAGCAGGATTACTGGAACATAGTGATGTGGCAGTTTCTAAAGGAGCCTCATCCAGATTGGGTTCCGGATTGGAATGTAAAAAGGAAATGGCTCTGATCTCTGTCTCAGGGCTAACACCTTCCATTTCCACTCAGTTTATAATTAAAGTAGTAGACTATGTATTTTTGTTTAGATTACCATTAAATCAGTTCATTTATTCTGTTCTTTTTTTTTTTTTTTGTCTTTTAACAAAACTGAATTTCTTGATGGAGTAAGATGCATTTGGATTTGTTATGTAGAGCCATGCGATGCCCAGTGAGATCCTTTCATGTAGCAGGCTCTTTAATTCTCCTATAACAACACTGGAGAGGTAGGTTACGCAAAGGGCAACTGAGTCTGTTTGTGCAAGAGTGTTTGGAGAGGAATAGACACATGACAATTACACATGCAAAGTAGCCCCACCTTAATTAGGTGTGCCAAAATTCAGATTTTTACTTTCTTTGTCTACCTGAAGTTCTGAGATTTTTGGTCTGTTTGCTTGTTTTTTACCTGTATGTTTACCATACCACCCAGCCCAGTGCCTTGCTCACAGCGAGATCTCAGTAAATACTGAACAAACGCAAATATATGAACAGCTTTCCTGTGGGAAATATCCTGCTTTGATTGTGTGAGCATGGATTTGGGACAAGCAACCTAGATCTGTGTTCGGGCAGCTTTTATTTGTACTACCACTCAGGCAAAAGTAAGTCAATTAATCTCTCTGTCTCCGTTTCCTGGCATGTAATGTGGGAATGGGCATGAAAGCCCAAGAGGGTGTTGTGAGATTAATTAGTTAAAATGTATACCCTGCTATATAAATGCTAATTGCTGTCGGGAGCGTGGGTTGGATTTTCCAGTGACTTGGCTTTGCCAGGCTCTGCACAGTTCCATTATTCGTCCGTGCCACCCTGGCGGATCCTTCAGAAGCCCTTTTGGCTGGGAGAAATGATGACTTTGTGGGTCCCCCATGTTGTAGGGCCAATTTAGAAAGAACTTCCACTGTGGAGTAAACTGTATCAGTGGGGGGGGGGGGTGGTACTTGAAACAAAAAGCAATTCACTGTGCCAGTAATTTCTTAACTTTCCTTTGTTCTTTTTAGAGACAAATCTATTTCCAACACAAGCTTCCCTGTCTTTCCTGAGGTGGTGCCTGTGGTCAATCATATAATTAATTTGTTGTTACATGACTTGCCAGCCTGTTGCCTCACAATTTATTTTTATTAGTTCATTAAATACTTTCTTTAAAAAAAAAAGAAAAGCTCTGACAAAAACCCTCAGGTGGCTAGCACTTGAAAGAGAAAAAGTCATAGAATAAATTTCAGATGGACAAATGCCCTCAAAGGAAAAAAGTAATAAACCACATGGAGCAATGTTTATGAATATTGATGTATACATTTTTATTCCCTATTGTAAATGAGTATGACTCACTTAACAGACATAGTCACTTGGCCCATGAAATACTCTGTTAGGAAAAAACACAGCTGGCATAACTAGGATTTGCCTTTAAAAAGATATTACTTTTATTTTCATTGAAAACATAGAGTCTATAGAGTCGGCCAAAATCTTGTTGATTGATCCTGTATTTAAACTTCGGTGTGTTAGAACCTTTATAAATGCTGTTTATAAAGAGTGTCGCAGATTATTAACCCTTGTTGTGAAAGAAAAATACTTCCTTTATTAGTCACTATAGGCAGTGCTACTTGCTATGAGCACATCTCATTAGTTTAACACAATGGTGGTTTGTTTTTCTTTCATACCCATGGGAGGTAGACAGTTTTCCTCAGTAGCTCTTCTCTAAACCCTGGCCATATTGCTATCCACTCTTTCCAAAATGTGGTCCTCAGGCTCTGTTTAAATGTGAAGAGAAGGCACCAAAGATTTACCTCGGAGTTTCGGGTTGTGTAGCAGTGCTGGCTACATTCTTTTGCCAGAACCAAATCAGCTGGCCCCATCCCGAAGGCCATATGCAATTTTCACATCTGCCAAAGGGAGGGAAGAGGGATATGATTAGTGAGCATCCAGCCAATCCCCACAGTCTGTGTGGTCACCAAAATGTTCTTCATACTTCCTCCAACGTGGCCTGCCAGATTACCCTGCTTGTGCCTAAGATGTTTTAGTAACTCGACTTTCCTATTTCCTTTTCCTAACTACCTTTCTCCTACTTCACGTGAGAAAATATCTGTGTGTCACACTATTCTTCATTGGCCAGGGCTATAGATCTCCAGAGGCAAAAAAAAAAAAATGTGACATTTTGTATGGTTGGTGTCAGAAAGAATCCTTTAATAAAGGCATCAGTAATGCCCAGAGGGACTTCCTCTTTCTTTTCCATTTGCCATTGCTTTTTTGTAAGAGGAAAACATGGTATCAGGACTGATTGTTCCCTTAATCAACATGATCTGAACTGAGACATGTTGGAGTGGATCTGCACAGAGGATTCTAGTTTTCATCTAATATGCTTGCTTCAATCATCATAAAATTTTATTCAGAAAGTGCAGAATTGTGAGAAAGATTTCTTTGTAAACTGCATAAAGAAAATCTCTGTGAACACAGAAGGTAGTGACGTCTTATTTTACACACACACACACACACACACACACACCTTAATATGGTAAAGTTCCAGGCTCCATCTGCCGCCCAACTGTCTCTGGCTTTTTCTTTAAACTATCGTATATTTCTTTTTTTGTTGTTGTTTTAAAGATTTATTTATTTTATTACAAAGCCAGATATACAGAGACGAGGAGAGACAGAGAGGAAGATCTTCCGTCCGATGATTCACTCCCCAAATGACCGCAATGGTCAGTGCTGTGCTGACCCGAAGTCAGGAGCCAGGAGCTCTTCCAGGTCCCCCACACGGGTGCAGTGTCCTAATGCACTGGGCTGTCCTCAACTGCTTTCCCAGGCCACAAGCAGGGAGCTGGATGGGAAGTGGAGCTGCCGGGATTAGAACCGGCGCCCATATGGGATCCCGGGGCGTTCAAGGCGAGGACTTTAGCCGCTAGGCCATGCCGCCGGGCCCCCGTATATTTCTTGTAATTTGGAAGTGAAATGACTGTCATGCAATGAATACCAACGCAGATTTTTTTTTAATTAAGAACAAAGTTAAGACTAAGAGGAAGGAGATATGATTAGGAAGGTTTGACACTGAGAATGAGCTTCTGAGTGCATCACAAGGCAGATGTGGTCTTCCTTTACTATTCCTGCCATCATTTCTTTCTCCCTTCCTTTTTTCCCTACATTAAACGTTTTCAAAAAAGACATGCACCATTTTTTTTTCCAAAGGCAATGTAAGACTTGTACAAAAATAAGTGCATTCTTTCTGCTTTAATTTTCCTCACTCACGCTAGTATTTTTCCTTTTGGATATTTTGTTTGTTTTCTATGGCATTTCTCATGTCTGTTTTGCTAACCAATTTGTGTTTACAATTCACTTTTTCTTTCAGGAGTATCATTCACTTCTCTTATTAAGTAAATGAAGTGTCTCTTAAATTGCCATCCATTCTGATTTCTCTGCCCATGTCCTTCTTTGTAGTGCTAATGCATATTTACTGAAACAGTAATACTTTATCAATTTTTTGCATATGAATAAATTATGATTTTGTTACATACCTTGTTATCTTGTATAGCACTAATGATGTTACTTTTCACCTGCTTACTCTACTTTTTTAAACTTTTATTTTTCTAACTACTTTGCCACATGTTTTCCACACTGCTAATGTCATCGGATAATCTAGAAATTGCAATATTTATATATGCTTATGTATATTTAAAATATAGAAAGGACAATAGCGAGCACTCAGCTAATCTAAAAACCTGAAATACTGTCAGATACTATCAATCCCCCATCTAAGTGCCAGGGATCCAAAACTGTTGAGTCTCCCATGATTCACTTTAACAGGAAGCTGGATGAAAAAATGAAGTGTTCACACATGACTGGAGTAAGACTGTGTGTTACTGGTCAAAGTCATGATATGACCTCTCCTTACTTCAGAGGTGCAGGGAGGTGTGGCCTTAGAATACAGTTCAGAAGAGAGCACAGAAATACTGGGTGTACAGAGCTAAGGGGTTCCTGTTTGGGTGTTAGCAGTTCATAGGCCTCTTCAGCTTTCTGGATATTGGTTTGTTCTCCAGATCGGTTTCTTCTCTGGCTTTTCCATGCTTGTTTACAATTTATTGCTTTAATCCTTTTTTTTAAGATTTATTTTTATTTTTATTTATTTTATTTTTAGTCAGATATACTGGGAGGAGGAGAGATAGAGAGGAAGTGGAGCTGCCGGGATTAGAACCAGCGGCCATATGGGATCAAGGCGAGGACCTTAGCCGCTAGGCCACGCTGCCGAGCCCTATTGCTTTAATTCTGCTAAGCTGGTTGGCACCAGTGGATATTGATGTTGCTATTTCTTTTCATTTCCTCATCTTTCTGTTACTCGAGAGTATAGTAAGAAATATTTTTTAGTGAACTTCTAAAAGACATGTATTTGTTGTATATCTTAAGACTATACTTATATCATCATATGTATAGTATATAATCAATGAGTTAGTTTGGTCGCTTTGAATTGTTAACAAAAATATATTTAAAGATTGGTATTTTAAAAAATATTGCTTAGATATTCAAATATTATTTATGTATATAAATAATCTTTCAGTCTTTCCAATTATTCTCATATATGTTGGGTTTAAGATGTTTCTAAGTGGGGCCCAGCATCACAGCCTAGCAGCTACAGTCCTTGCCTTGAATGCGCCTGGATCCCATATGGGCACCGGTTCTAATCCTGGCAGCCCCGCTTCCCATCCAGCTCCCTGCTTGAGGCCTGGGAAAGCAGTGGAAGACAGCCCAAAGCCTAGGGTTCCTGTACCCACATGGGAGACCTGGAAGAGGCTAAGAAACTCCTGGCTCCTGACTTTGGATCGGCGCAGCACCGGCCATTGTGCTCACTTGGGGAGTGAATCGTATTTCTCTCCGTCTCTCCTCCTCTCTGTCTTTCTGACTTGGGAATGAAAATAAATAAATCTTTTTTTTTTCTTTTTAGATAGCTAGTTCTAAGTGGAAACTTAGCAACTTTTTGAGTTTTGGGAAAAGACAGTTTAATTTCCCAGAAATTCATTGATTCTTGAAGTGTCAATTTCTTTCCAGAAGTCAGAAAGCTTCAGATTCTTTGCTTTTGTCAATTAAAATAAATACTAACATATTTATTCTACTAGTTGATTATTGATCCAAAAATATTACTTAATAAAACTAAAATATCCATGAAAAAATGTGATTCTATTTGTTATTCATGTGGTTTTTGCTGAAAAGTCTATAATCCATTTGTATAGAGTGAGCTTCCCCTAAGCGTTGATCAGGTTTGGGAGTGTTAGACAGTTGTGCTTCTGGAGATTGGCCAGTTGCTGGCTAGGATGTCCTAGCCCTGAAACGTGTCTCGTTTATTGCTAATTTACTGGACTTGTTCTCATCATGGCAACAGGGTTCAAGAAGGAAAAGTACTAGCTGTATTGCTTTAGCTTGTATTGCAGTAGCTTGTATTACCACATAGCTATTTCCGCGGCATTTTCCTGAATTAGCTCACTTACCAGGGCTGCCCTAGATTCCAGGGGTAGTAAAACAGGCTTTCCTTGATGGGAAGACTCACAATTTCACACTGCAGAATATGTAGATGAATGGAAGAGTGAAGAACTGGAGCTGATTTGCAGGCTTTTGTCCTGTTACGTGAACATTAAAAGTTATTTTGGATGTTGAAAATTTAGATTGGGATTGGAGACCCACAATATGACAAATCAGGTGAAGTGTGTGCTTGTGATGCCAGCATTCTGTATCAGAGCATGGTTTCAGGTCCCTGCTGTTCCCCTCTGCTGCAGCTCCCTTTGAATGCGTCGGAGAAGCCAGCCAAGGATAGCACAGTAGTTTGATCCCTACCACCCCTGTTGGA
Source organism: Ochotona princeps (assembly GCF_030435755.1). Classification (NCBI taxonomy): domain Eukaryota; kingdom Metazoa; phylum Chordata; class Mammalia; order Lagomorpha; family Ochotonidae; genus Ochotona; species Ochotona princeps. The sequence goes on along the minus strand of NC_080834.1, from coordinate 96,247,554 downwards.
GACCTAGATGAAATCTGAATCTTGCCATTGGGCTGGATAAGCCCTGGCAAATGCAATCATTTAGGCAGTGAACTAACAGGTGGAAGATAGATCTCTTTCTGTTTCTCTTTCTTTCTTCTCTCTTTCCATTTCTCTTCCTCCTCCTCCTCCTTTTTTTTTCTTTTTTAAAAAAGATTTATATATCTTTATTGCAAAGTCAGATATACAGATAGGAGGAGATACTGAGAGGAAGATCTTCTGTCCGTTGATTCATTCCCCAATCAGCTGCAGCGGTTGAAGCTGAGCCAATACGAAGCCAGGAGCCTGAAGCCTCTTCTGAATCTCCCACACGGGTGCAGGGTCTCATGTCTTTGAGTTGTCCCTGACTGCTTTCCCAGGCCACAAGCAAGGAGCTGGATGGGAAGCCAGAATTAGACCTTGCACTCATATAGGATCCTGGCACGTTCAAGGTGAGGGCCTTACCTGCTAGGCTAGGGCACTGGGCTCTATTCCTCCTCTTCTGTGCTCCCCACCCTGTCATTCTGGTCACCAAATGAAGAAATAATCTTTAAAAAGACGTAAGTGGGTGTAGTAAATAGCTTGGAAGAGTTGAAACAACTGAGTGGCTTGCTGGCACTGAATCATTTTTTGTACCTGACTATGAAGATTTTTTTTACATGTAAGCAAACAATTTTAAGCTAATGCATGACAGCTTTCTTCAGGATTAGACTATTTTTAAAAAGATTTATTTATTTTTATTGCAAAGTCAGATATACAGAGAGGAGGAGGAGAGAGAGAGGAAGATCTTCTGTCCGATGATTCACTCCCCAAGTGAGCACAATGGCCGGTGCTGCGCCGATCCGAAGTCAGGAGCCAGGAGCTTCTTAGCTTCTTCCAGGTCTCCCATGTGGGTGCAGGAGCCCTAGGCTTTGGACTGTCTTCCACTGCTGTCCCAGGCCTCAAGCAGGGAGCTAGATGGGAAGCGGGGCTGCCAGAATTAGAATAGAGTGCACATATGGGATTGAGGCATGTTCAAGGCAAGGACTGTAGCTGCTAGGCCAGGGCGCCGGGCCTTAGACTATTATTATTAAGGTGTTATTTCCAATAAAATTTTATAATTCAGATTTAATAAATGATAAAATTGGAAATGTGTTATTAAAATGGTATCTCTGTAATCATAGCAAAATTCATTATAGATTGAAAATAAATGTTTTAACGCTTAGACCTTTATAAATTTCACTGAAGAATGAGTATATATATATATATATATATATATATATATATATATATATATATATATATAGCTGGGGCCAGGAGCTGTGGCACAACAGATAAAGCTGCCACTTGTGGCACTGGCATCCCATGTGGGAACTGGTTGCAATTCTATCCATTCCAGTTCTAATCCAACTCCCTGCTAATTTCTTAATTATAAAGCAGAGAATGGCCCAAGTGCTTGGGGCCCTGCATCTATGTGGCAGACAAAAGCTCCTGGGTTTAATTACTTGTCTGGCTTCTGACTGGCAGTTTCCAGCCAATGTAGTTCATGGTCATAGATTGCTCAGGTAATTGGGTTCCTGCACCCCAGGTGCCAGATCTACATTAGGTCGCAGCTCGAACTCTCGCTCCTCATCAGGCCCCAGCCACTGTAGGCATTTGAGGAATGAAGGGGCCCTCTTTCTGTTTCTCTTTTCTTGCCTTTTTTCTTTCTTCCTTTTGCTTCCTTCTATTCTCTTCATCTCCCCCTCTATAAATATAAAACATGACCCTAAGAACATATTTAATTAATATAGTCTTATATGTGAATATCCATGCATATGTGTATGATGTGTTTGCATTTGTGTTTTGATGCTAGGAAAAAAGGTAGCTACTATAAGAAACTGTTTGGAGAGTCACAGAAGTCTGTCCTCTTAACCACCAAATGTGAAGGTCATCTTTTAAGTTGCAATTTCCTTCTTAGAACTTCTATCTCCATGATGTGAAAAAAACATGTGACATGTTTTTCAGATGATGTATTCACTCATATCTTGCAGTGTTCAACAGACTCAAGCTCTCAGATTAAGTTGATGCTCAAGAAATTGTTAATGGATAATAAATAAATGGTTAGAAGTAAGTACTTCGTAGCACAGACACCTGTACAATGTTAATGAGAGGGCAATTTTTAAAGAAAACCAGAAAAGGAAGTTTCTGGAAAAGACTGGACTAAGCATTGTCCTCTTAATAACCTTGCTCAGGATTATTCATCTGTTGTCTTCTTTGTTTCTGATTATTCCAGAACGGTGCGATGACTGGGGACTGGATACCATGCGGCAAATCCAAGTTTATGAAGATGAGCCAGCCCGCATCAAGTGCCCACTTTTTGAACACTTCTTGAAATTTAACTACAGCACAGCTCATTCAGCTGGCCTTACGTTAATCTGGTATTGGACTAGGCAGGACCGGGACCTTGAGGAGCCAATTAACTTCCGCCTTCCCGAGAACCGCATTAGTAAGGAGAAAGATGTGCTCTGGTTCCGGCCCACTCTTCTCAATGACACAGGAAACTATACCTGCATGCTAAGGTAGTCTATCTCCGATGCTTTCTTCATTCCCTTTAATTCCTTTGCGTGTATCAGGACAATGATTGTGCTATGAAGCTGGGGAGGAAAGGAAACATTTAGACAGAATTATAATTTGCACTAGTGGCTTCACTGAAGAGGGAGGAAGGAGGTACGTGGAGACAATGGTTTTGTTCTAAGAAAAGTCTCCATGGGTGGCTCCATTTCAGATCCTGATGCATGTCAACATTGTTCAGAGGTAAAGCTTTATTCGTTTGCCTTTTTGCCATGACATTGGAATTTGTATGTGTGGCACCAGAACCTGCCTAAGTGACAAGCATATGTTTTCTTGGACAGGAAGAGGGCAGGAAGTAGAGTCCATTTTTGTGTTATTCTTGGCATTTTTCAAAGTACCTGGCACAATAGAGACACAGGGTGTCTTTGAAAGAGTATTTGGGAGATATCAATGTATTTAGGGCAATGCTTTTCAATCTTTTCTACCAGAATTCCTCTAAAAAGCAAGTGAACATATCCCTGGGTATCTGAGTATGAAACAGTCTATCATTATGGTCAACTTTTTTCCAAATCCACTTTTTTTCATTATAGCTATGGGGAAATTTTCTATGTTACTGCACAATATGATAGCGTCTCCTTTACTACATGTTAATGTTGCTTTTGCTTTTCAAAAAATAAAATTTCAAAAACATGTATCTCCAAAAAATAACCATTTTAAGGTTTAACTCTTAGTTTTGTTTTTAACCTGTGTCTCTTCTTAGTGTCCAGGATTTACCATTTTCCTAACTACCAGATGTGCTGTTACTGCTTTGTTTTCTTATTTATTTTTAATATGGTTTAGATTTATTCAGTCAATATGTTGGTGAACTAGGGATGCAAATGCACAATACTACAGACTGGATGATGTAAAAAGAAGTATGTCGGGACCAGTGTGATAGCTTAGTGGGTGAAGTGCTTGCTTTGCATGCGCCAGGCTCCCATATGGGCACCAGTCTGTGTCCCAGTGGCCCTGCTTCCCATCCAGCTCCCTGCTTGTGGCCTGGGAAAGCAGTCAAGGATGTCCCAAATTCTTGGGACCCTGCACCCGTGTGGGAGACCTGGAGGAGGTGGTTTCCATTCCCAGTGCCTCTCTCCTCAGCTTGTATTTAGCTAACTTCTCCCTCCATGTCTTCATGGATTTTTCTTTTTTTTGAAATACTACCCATATTCATTGATCAATATTGTTTACATGTTTCTGTTACCAAAGAGACATTGGAATTTTAATGCAAATCCCACCAAAATAACATTTTACGCAGAAGTAGGAAAAACAATCCCAACAGTTATCTAAAATTCACTTGTACACGATAGTACCATCATATGAAATACATAGAGACTAAAGCAAACACCATGATACAGCATAGAAATAGATATATAAACCAGTGGAATACATTGAAACTCCAGAAATGTATCTTTCCTTTTGTTTGTTTCTGTGTCTTCATTCCCTAGTAGAAGGGTGCTTGTTACCTCCATTTATGATTTAACTTTATGAATTTTATAGCTTACTTAATATTTAAGGATTAATTTGTAAAGTGACTATGATGTATGACTTTGAGAATGACACAATTTGCTTCATTGTGCAATCCTAGGTCCTTTTTCTCACAGGGATGCTAATGGTTCTCTTGGAGAACTAAGTCTATGCTTTGATAAGTGTAAGCTACAATATGAGTATGTTGGAAAGACCCCATCTCCATCACGGGAAGGTCTGTGGGGAATCCTGTAGCAGTTTATAGCCCCAAGACCGAATGGACACTGTCATTTTATTGGAGTGGAAAGTGTACTGACGCATGGGCTTCCTTGGTATCAGGATATTCATGTATCCATTATTTGTATCCTAATATAGATTGGTGGAACTACAAATAGATGATAGTAGAAAGAAGAGTGGGATGAAAGAATAACTGATTAAGCCGGTTCCACGATTGCTTAGCTATTCATCATACTCAGGTTGTGTCCACTTCTTTAGTATTTGTATCCACACAATCACAACTGACTTATGTTTGGCTTAAGCACTTTATCATCTTTAATAATCGTTTACCTACTAACATTTCCTAAGTGAACATTTGCAACCCTAGCAAGGCATACATAGTGGTTTTCTCTTGGGCTTCATGTCTACTATACATTCTAAAATGCTGCAGAATCTGTCTATCCAAAATTTGCCAAGTAAATACTCCTCCCAAATAAAAAGCTTTTTAGATTTTTTTTTAACATTACTGGAATAGGATTACCTGCCTAAGGCCTGTAGGTATTCCCCAAATATTATTATTTTTTATATCTATTTCCAGATTGGCACCCTTTCAGTTCATCTGTCTGTCCGCACATATTCCATGTCTTCAAACAAAGCTAGGATTGAAATTTGGTGGTACAAGAATTGCCAGGCTGCCCATTGTCCTGAGTCCATTCCTAAACTGAGAATAGCCTGAAGTGGAATCAGCTGAAATAAAACATCTGGATGCTTTTATGGCCTGGCTGTTAGATTAGTATTCTGGGATTAAGTTGTTTGTAGGTGTGCTCGAATATTAGTCGATTGAATCAACCTATCTCTGCTCACTTCTATTAAAATCAGAAAATGTATTTTTACATTAATGGAAATTGACCTAATTCACATCCACTGAAAGAATCCTTTTTCCATGTGGTAGACCCTTTATTGTTTGTGGACAGAGTTTATGGCAAGCAATTTTTGCTATCTCCTTATTTTTTTTTTTCATAATAAGTACCCTTCTCCCCATGTTTGTACGTTTCCCCAACCCTTTCTATTGTGTTCAGTCCTTTTTAAAAATTTTTTCTTTATTTTTGACAATCTTTACATAGTTAATTATGTATCTGTTTTTGCACTTTTTTTCTGTGATGTGAATTGGAGAACGGAATACTTCTGTAAGTCATTTAATTGCTACATGAACTTATACATATAAATGAAGTCTCAAAACATAACATAGTAACTCTTAGTTCAGTTTAATAGGGATGCTATTTCAAATCAAATGCAAATGAGGCCACACATTTATGGCATATTTCTCTTTTCAGGAACACAACGTATTGCAGCAAAGTTGCATTTCCCCTGGAAGTTGTTCAAAAAGACAGCTGCTTCAATTCCCCCATGAAACTCCCTGTGCATAGATTGTATATAGAATATGGTATTCAGAAGATCACTTGTCCAGATGTAGACGGATATTTCCCTTCCAGTGTCCAACCCATCGTCACTTGGTATATGGTAAGCGAAGTCAAAGACATTTCATCATTGCTACCACGCTGATGCTTATGTTCTGGGTTAAATGTAGAAACTAAAGCTTTTCAGAATGTCTAATTTCCTATTTAATAATTTTACACAAAACATTTAGGTTCTTCATTTCTTACTATTTTAAATGATGTTGTGTGTCATACCTTGCCTCAATTCACCATTTCAGAAATGATATTCTTTAGATTACTAAAACTACCATTATTCTCTTAACTTCCTGTCGCAAACATTTTGAGACATGATCCTTGCTTTTCCTTAATGTTTAGGGAGGCCAGAAGGTAATTTATGTGCTGGATTTCAACTGCTTGATTAATCTATAGCATATTTTATTATTTGGATATTTTCTTTTTCATCTTCCTTTGCAAGCACTGTCTGTCTGTGATCTCTTCCACATCTGAGGGATTTGCGAAATATTTAATGAAGAAAAGGGGTTTAAAGGTCGCACTTATGACATCGAGTTGAATTTTGAATCATTTCTGATCTACAGTTGCACAAAAGACAAAAATTCAAGGACAGAGTTTATACCAGAACTCAATAACAAGTTAGTCATAGGACCACTTGTAGTGAGTGAGTCCAGTCACCCATCGCCCAAGACCTATATGGAATAAATGATGTAAGGGAGAGAAAAAGAGAGACGTAGTGTTGTGTCTGACAGTCTTCAAAAACAGGAATAGTAGGCGAGTATAAGAGAATGACAGCAAGAAGTTCTGAAGGGATTATAAGAAAAGTTCTAGTGCCTTAAAAAGATGAAGAATGACTGGCCACACTGAAGAGAAGATATTGAGACTGGAATGAAAAATAAACAAGATCAGGACAATATCGAGAGGATGAAAAAGGACTGGCTAACAACACTGAAGCATGGCAGATCCAGGGCATTCATGACTCAGGGATGTCTTGAAGAAAAACTAGTCTTTTCATATTCTAAAGTTTAGGTGAAACAGGTTGACATCAAGAAGAATGAAAGTAAAACCTCATCCAAAGTTACAAGAAAGGAGTAAAAACCTTTCTGCTTAAAAAAAGGAATATTGGGCCTGGTGCGGTGGCCTAGTGGCTAAAAGTCCTCGCCTTGAATGCACCAGGATCCAAAATGGGCATTGGTTCTAATCCCATCCAGCTCCTTGCTTGTGGTCTGGGAAAGCAGTTGAGGACGGCCCAGAGTCTTGGGACCCTGCAGCCGTGTGGGAGACCCAGAAGAGGTTCCTGGCTCCTGGCTGTGGATCTGCGCAGCTCCAGCTATTGTGGTCACTTGGGGAGTGAATCATCAGATGGAAGACCTTCCTCCTCTCTGTATACCTGACTTTTCAATAAAAATTAAATAAATCTTTAAAAAAATTAAAAAGGAATATTGAAAATGTCATAACAAACTATTTCAGAAATGAGCTAAAAGAAATTACTAAAATTTCATTTGGAAGGTGAAATAATAACATAAATAATAATTGTAACTCAGAAATTATGCAACTCATTAAAATCTTTGAAAGAAATAATTGTATAAGTGAAGATAAATTAAAATTAAAATAATATCAAAAAGAAAATTAAGTGTGACGATAATGGCTCCAGATTAATAAAAGGTGGCATAAAAAAAAGGTTTTCAGTCATATTACAAAGGTTAGTAATAATTGTATCATAAAAGTAGACAGTGAATATTATCATAAAAAAGGAATTTATTATAAAAGAAACCTTACTTTATCATTATGACATAACCATAACAAAAGCATTTCTATCTGGTAGCAAAACCTCACACTATATAAGGCAAAGGTTGTCAGAATTAAAAAAGAAATAGACAATTTAATACTTATAGTTGACTGTTTTAAATTATGTATCCATTTAAGTTTGTTAATGGAAAAACTTGCAAGGGAAGTTAAAGGTTCTTTTGGTCAAAGATTCCATATTGAACATCAGTGAAGATGGAATCTTAATAATTTGAATCCTGTGTAATAGTTTAAATTGTAGCATTTCCCTTTGTATTTCAAAAAAATTTAACGAGTTGTATTTGGATAGTGCTGGGAAATCAACTCATTCTCTCTTTTTAAGACATTCATTTTTACTTGCAAACCATGGTTACAGGATGAGAAGGAGAGACATAAAGAGAGATCGTTCATCTTCTATTTCATTACCCTTATGGTTTCCTCAGCTAGAGCCGGGCTGGTCCAAAGCCAGGAGCCTGAGGCATCTTCCATGGCTCCCACATGTGTTTAAAGGCTCATAGTTGGGCCATTTTCAGCTGCCACTCAAACCAGTGCTGATATGTAGAAGCTTAAACCTTCCATGGCACAGCACCAGCACAATCAACTCATTAACTTGAAAACTGGTAAATACAAAGAAATAATCATGTATTCATTTTTTTCTAGGAGAAATCAGTTAATGCTGAATTTAGACTACTGAGGATATGAGCAAATTATTACTTTTTTCTCTGAAGATTTATTTATTTTTATTTATAAGGTAGACTTACAGAGAAAAGGAGAGATAGAGAGAGGAAGTCTTCCATCCTCTGGTTCACTCTTCAAATGACCACAAGAGCCAGAGCTGAGCCAATCTGAAGCCAAGAAGCAGGGGCCTCCATGTGGGACAAGAATCCCAAGGTCTTAAGGAGTCTTTGGCTGCTTTCCCAGGCCAGAAGCAGAGAATTGGATGTGAGGTGGAGCAACCAGAAAAGGTGGAGCAACCTGAACATGAACCGAATCACATATAGGATGCTGGTTCCACAGGGTAGATATTGGCCTTTTGCAGTTGCTCGTGATATACCAAGGCTGTGCTCTCCAAAAGAATTTTATCATTAATAAGCACAAAATGACATACTTACAAATGAAATTATATATCCTCTGTGATTTGCTTTAAAATAATATTTTAGTACAGTGGATAGATATATTAAATGAAATATGATGCAGCCTAATTGATACTTGCTGAGACAAAAAAGGGTATAATAAGGACTTATTGCATGTCCTCTCAGTAATTGTATTTTTCAATAATGAACTACATGAAATGTGATGAAAAAATGTTAAGAATTTTTGTTGAAGCAACACTGCATATTCCAGTTCAAAACTGTTTCTCTACTTTCTATCCAAAATCTCTAATCTCTAAATTTTGAAAGATTTATTTCCATGTAAAGTCTATTTTTCCCTCTCCTTTTCCATATTCATTTCCCGTGCCCATATGCCTTTTATCTAAGAACATTCTGCAGATTTCTTGAATTGTTTTTTTCCTTCAGCCAAAAAATTATTTTCTGAATATATACTGTCATATCTGTTTATTTATGGCTATTCTTAGTGTTACTTTACAAAATTCTTTCTAAAATGTTTTATTTATTTATTTGAACAAAGTTATGGACAGTGTAAGAGGGGAGACAGAGAGACCTCTATCTGCCTTTCTCCACCTCAAATGACCACAGTGGTCAGAGCTGAGGCCATCACAAGCCAAGACCTGGGAGCTTCTTCAGGATCTTCCTCATGTGTGCGAGGGCCCACACACGTGGCCATCCTCTCCTTGCTCAGGTGCATGTGCAGGGGGTAGAATTGAAACTGAAGCAGCCAGGAATTGAACCAGTGTCCATGTGAGATGCCCACAGTGCAGGCAATGGCTTTACTTGGTATGTCACAGTGCTGAAGGCAATGCTCTTACTTTTAATAGACATTCATTTGTATATACATTTAGTAGGTACCAGCTGAAAATCAATTGTGTCCAAGGTTTTGGAAGGAATAAGATACATGCTAATATCTGTGTAATTTAATCCTGACAATTTCAAAAAAAAGAATTCATACTCTTTTTCAATGTAAAATTCTAGGTTTTACAGATTTAAGCATTTGAGAAGAAATAACTTTTTTAAGACTTATCTTTATTAGAAAAAAATTACAGAAAGAAGGAAAGACAGAAATACCTTCCACCCCTTGTTTCCTATTCTGATTATTCACAATGGACCAAGCTGAGCTGATCCAAAGCCAGGAGCCGGGGGCCTTCTTCTTGTATCCCACATGGGTACAGGATCCGAAGGATTGGGTCATCCTCCTCTGCTTTCCCATGCCTTAAGCAGAGAGGTGGATTGGAAGCGGAACAGACAAGACACAAACCAGTGCCTATCTGGGATGCTACACTTGACATGGTAGGATTAGCCAGTTGAGCAGTCACACCAGCTCCTAACTTTTGGTTTTAAATGAATTCACATACCTGTTGAATGCATTGTTCTAACTTCCACATAATTGAATCTTTGAGAAAAAAAAATGACCTTTGGTTTTAAGAGGGGGAATTCACGTGCATGTGCCCTAAAACACTGTTTCATGAAGCAGTTAGACCAAATCTATGTTTAAATCCTGGTGATTCCCAGGTTTTATGCTCACTGTATAAATGGCGAAGCTATTAACTAAAGCATGATAGAGTGGAGAGTAAGTAATGAGTTTAAGAAATGTCATGTTGAGTCGAAAGTGCCTGTTAGACATCTGTGTGGAGGCAGTGACCTCGCAGTGTAGGAGGAAAATCAAGGATCAGATCTGAGCTATATGGTCTTTGAAGCCCAGAGGGAGACTAAACAGAATTTGATGAGATCTGGTGAGCTGGGATTCAGGGAAGACTTTGTATAATATGAATGGAAACGCTAAATGTGGGAAGGAGACAAAGGAACAAAAATACCACAACTGAAAAGCCATTATGCTGGTATGTGTCGAAGAATGTACAGATGACTGGAAAGGGAGTGAACAAAGATCTGTCCTCCTCCTTTTCTGATTAGGAACAAAACTGCCATTGGTGTGAAGCCATACTATTTTATCACTCTATTTTTGAGTAATCCAGTGATGCCTTTATCTACCATGTTGGAAACAAAATCAACGTTTTGAGTAATTGTATTCTCTGATCACTCGTTAGCACTGCTGACTTTGTTTTTAATTCTCTGCCTTTAAAAATCTTCCTTAAATATCCGTTTAAGGTATTTTGGCCCCTCCACAGGATTTCTCTTTTGGTTGTTCTCAACTGAATTCCTCACATTAACATCACAGCCATGGCTTCTTCTTCTTCTTCTTCTTCTTTTTTTTCTTAAAGATTTGTTTATTTTTATTGGAAAGCCAGATATACAGAGAGGAGGAGAGACAGAGAGGAAGATCGTCCACTCACTCCCCAAGTGACCACAAAGGCTGGAGCTGAGCCAATACAAAGCCAGGTGCCAGGAGCTCTTCCTGGTCTCCCACGCGGGTGCAGGGTCCCAAGCCTTTGGGCCATCCTCACCTGTTTTGCCAGGCCACAAGCAGGGAGCTAGATGGGAAGCAGGGCCACTGGGTTAAGAACCTGCGACCGTATGGGATCCTGGCACGTGCAATGCGAGAACTTTAACCACTACACTATTGCCCCGTCCCCATGACTTCTTTTAGTAAGACAAATAATACAAATTATAATCAGTTCCAGGAAATGTGTTTTCTTGTTATCTTCAGGATGAGATCTGAATTGAAAAAGCAAGAAGAAAGTTACATTCCTTGCATGTTACAAGGCAGTGTGCTGGGTGTTTTATATGGTATCACATGTACTCTGTGAGATAGATGTCCTTTGTTAACATATTGGGAAATGAAGTCTCACAGACCTGAACAATAATACCAAATATTTATTAAGCACAACATTGTTCCAAACGCCTTACTTATTTTGCCTTATACTCTCCACATACTTATGAAGCAGCTGAAGTGAAGATTGAGCATTGACCCAAGCGTGCGGAAGATACAATCTTAAGTGGCATGATCCCACACTTTTATATCATCTTAGGAAATCCACTCCAAACAATCCAGCTGCTAATCAGAATCTGAAGTTGCAAGCCAGTTCTGTCTATTTCCCAATCCCACACTCTTCAGAGCTAATGTGGAGAAGCTGATCCTTTTATAGCATAGGGTACTTGGAAGATCAGGGTGAACACTCAGCACATGTTGGATTGTGAACTGAATTATGGGACTCAGGAAGAGAAGGATGGCAAACAAACTGAGTTTGGGAAGTATAGGAACCAAAATATTTATCTTTCAGAATTACAGGGATAATGAGCAGGATTGAGTTTCTCTTCACTGCGTGTCTTCCTTTTATCATCCTCTTTTCTCCTGCATGGCAGGGTCTCCTTAATTCATATCTCAGGATGCACAGTTCTGTCATTCAACAATCCTGTGAGTTAAACGGATGCTCAATAAATGTTTGTTGAATAAGCTAGAATTTGTAAATAGCCTGGGGATAAAGACATGATTTGCAAGAGATTTGCTCAATATCAAATAGTTTATAAAAGTACACCCAAAACACAATATGCATACAGATCAAATACTGTCTTTTTATTCACATAGAGACCTAAAAATATATAGCAGTAGATGTGCGTGGAAGTGTGATCATAATATTCCTATTATATTTATTCATTAATTGTTTGTAATTTAATATATTTATTATTTTGTTAGATTCCAGAGCTTCAAATTATGGCAAAACATCCTAACATTTAATTATTGGATTAATTCTGTTCTTTATTCTTGAAGTATTGTATTTGAAATATTAGCTTTTAGAGACAAAAAAGCAAAAATAATTTTCCCATTTTCTAAGGATCAGATGAGCCTTTATGTTTGATGTTTTAGATCTGGCGTTATGGAAGCTGTTGAAATATGTTCAAGTGCTATTTAGCAGTATGAATATCATTATGAATATCAGTTTGAAAAAATCTAGTTGTTCTTTTGCACATCGTGTTCATAAAATTGATTAATTGGTGTAGACACTGCGATGCAGCTCATTAAGCAACTTCTTGTAACGCCTGTATGCATACAAGAGTGTCGGGACAGCTGATTTCTCATCAGAGGGGGGAATGGAGAGACATAATCCAAGTCCGAACAGAAAAAAAAGTTATCAACATCAAATAAACTGTAACACAAAAACTGTCAAAACAGAAAAAGAAGGGTGCCCCATTATGATTAAGGGATCAATTTGAATATATGACTGTCGTAAATATATGCACCCAATGCCAGGGTGCCTAGCTATTTAAACAGTTGATGGTGACTGTACAGGGGGTCGAGGACTTTCACTTCAATGGTAGTGCTTGACTTCAACACCCAGATAAATCGGACAAATAATCAACAAAGGAACAACAGAAATCGTTGACAGTAGGGACCGTATTGACCCAATTGACATCTAAGAGCTGTCATCTCACAGCAACAGATATATGTTCTTTTCATCTACGCTTGGAACATTCTGTAGGACAGGCCACATGTTGGACCATAAAGAAAATCACAATTACAAAAATAAAAATAACAGCATGTATTATTTCTTTTTAGAAATATTTATTTTTATTGGAAAGTCAGATATACAGAGAAGAGGGGTGACAGAGAGGAAGATCTTCCATCCTCAGCGACCAGAGCTGAGCCAATCCAAAGCCGCGAGCCATTAGTTTCCTCCTGTGTCCCATGCAGGAGCAGAGTTCCAAGGCTTAGGGCCATCCTCCACTGCTTTCCCAGGCCACAAGCAGGGAGCTGGGTAGGAAGTGGGGCCACTAGGACAGGAACTATATGGGATCCCGGTGAGTGCAAGGTGAGGTGTTTGGCCACTAGGCTACTGCGCCAGATCCAGCATGTATGATTTCTTACCACAATGAAATGAAGTTTGAAATGAATAACTTTAGAAGCTCTAGAAAATATGCACACACATACAGACTAGACAATATATTCTTGAATGAACAGTAGGACATAAAAGAAATGAGAAGGGTAAAAATAAAACATCCCTGAAATCCAGCAATGATTCCACAACATATCGTGGGATGTAAGAAAAGCAAGGTTAAGAAGAAGTAAATTTGTGCCTACATCAAGAAATTGCTCAATAAAGAAAACAGTACAAACCCAAAATTAGTACTCAGAAAATATTTAATTAAAAAATGATTATCAGTAGATACAAAGATAACATTAACAAAGCAGAACACATTTTCAAGACAAACATCTTAAGCAAATTAGATATACAATTATTCCTTAACATGATCAAGGCAATGCATAAAAACCACACAGCTAGCTTCATACTGAAGCCTTAAAAGTTGGAAGCATTTCCACTAAGTTTGTGAACCAGATAAAGATATCCAGTTTCTCTTTTCAACTTAAAACAGTTCTGGAAGTTTTAGACACACATTAGGTAATCAGAAGCATCAAAAAGATGCAAATTGGAAAGGAGGAAATAAAATTTTCCTTGTTTTCAAAAGACATCAACCTATAGGTAGGGAAATCAAAAGACTCTGTTAAGAGACAATTAGTACTTGTAAGAGCTTTTGGTGAAGCTGAAGGATAAAAAAACCACACAAGAAAATCTGTACCCTGTGTATAAATAGACAACTGAGAGACAACTTATAATAATGGCACAGAAATTTTGCTAATAGTACAAGAATTAAATACACAGATATAAATCTAACCAGTGGATAATGTATCTATATTTAAAATAAAATATTTTAAAAAATGAAGAAGACAAAAATGGAAAATTTGTCATGTTTGTGGAGAACAGTGTTATTATAATGTCCTTGCTACTCAAAGCAATTTACAAATTCACTGCGATCTCAATCAAAATATCAACAAAATTCTTCTAAAATCTAAGGTAACTGATGCTGAAATTCACGTGGAAACACAAGAAACCTGTAACAGCTAAATTAATGTTAACAAAAAACAGTGCAGGAGACATTAGAATACAGGATTTCAGGACATACTACAGTCTAGTACTGGCACAAAAATAGATATGTAGACCCATGGAGCATAATAGAAACTTCAGAAAACAATCCATGCATTCACAATCAACTGGTCTTTAACAGATGAGCTTGAATCAGCCCTAGAAAGAGGACAGTCTGTTCAACAAATGGTTATGGGAAAATGGAATCTCCACATACAGCAGCACGAAATAGTGTCCCTACCTTCCATGTTACACAAAAGTAAACTGAAAATGGATCACGGTTCTTAATCTACAGCCTGATACTATCGCATTGCTAGAGGGAAATGTCGGAAGGAACTCTGCAAGGCATTGGCATATTCAGACACTTCATGGGAAAGACTTCATGAGCACAGAGAATAATAAGTTAAACAGATGGGGTTGTCTCAAGCTAAGAAGCTCCTCCATTGCAAAGGAGTTCCTAAAAGAAAATACAACTGACAGAATTAGAGAAAATACTTCATTCCATGCAACTGATAAAAGATTAATACCCAGCATATATAAAGAGCTCAACAAATTAGCAACAACAATACAAACAATCAACTTGAGAAATGAGAAACAGATATGGACAGGAATTTTTTTCAAAGGATGAAATCCAAATGTCCAACAGAAATATGAAAAAAAATGCTTAGGATCACTAAAGTCAATCGTCAGAGAAATTTAAATCAGACAAATTCAAATAAAAACCATAATGAGGCTTCACCTTACTCCAGTTGGGGTGGTTATCATACAGAAATGAGGAATAAATAAGTGTTGACAAGGATAGGGAGGGAAATGTGTTCCAGTTCCCTGCTGGGAATGTGAGTTAGTGCAGCCATTATGGAGGACAAAATCACAATCCCCCAGAAATCCTAAAATAGATCTACTGTATAATTCAGCCATACCACTGTTAGGGATTTACTCAAAGGTGATGAGATCAGCATACGAAAGCATAATCTGTACTCCATCTTTATAGCAGCTCAGCTAACATCAGTTAAGTCAACCCAGATGTCCGTTAATTAATAATTGGACAAAAAAAATGTGGTGTATATATATACTAGGGAATACTGCTCAGCCATATAAATGAATAAAATCTGGTCCTTTGCAACAATGTGAGTGTAAGTGGTACAATTATACTACATTAAATAAGCCAGTCCCAATGAGACAAATATGATGTATTTTCCATGATCTGTGCTAGTAGTCAGAATGCCAAATAATGTCATCTACATGAATAAAATTGACATTTTAAGATTTAATTGTTTTATAGCCATGTCTATATGTTTGCAGAACAATGTTTTTGCTTCTTTATTTACTTACCAATTATTTAATTATTGGAGAGTTAAGCTTATTCTTTTGAATGACCCTAAAGTAGGCCACTGTAAAAACTAAAAAATAATAAATGAGTAAAGAGGAGGGAATGTGGGAAAGCAGGCAGGATTCACGGTTGGGTGGGAAGAATCATGCTCCTAAATCCGTATTGTGAAATACATGAAATTTGCTCATCTTATATAAATAAAATAATACAAAAAACAGGAAAAAATGCTTCAGGAGCTAAACCACACCTGCACTCCTGATCCAACTTCTTCCTAATAGCACACATGAGAGTCGGTAAATGAAGCTCTGAGTATTTTAGTTCTTGCCACCTGTGTAGGAATTTCTGACTCCTGGGTTTACCTGATCCAGTTTTGACAGTTTTCGCTGTTGTGGCTATTTCAAGAAGGAACCAGAGAATAAAGACTCTCTCTCTCTTTCTTCCCCTGTCACTCTTTCAAATACATACAATATTTTTTAAGTAATATATTAAGTACACTTCTAAGTTTTAATGCACAGCTATTCAGAATTGATCAGGTATTGTTTGTAAATCTTTCAGAGAACAGGAAACATTTTTTGTTTTTTTTACTTTCAGCTAAGACAGAATTAGGAAAGGACATTTCTGAAAATGTAGCAGGCTTGGGCTTTTTGTTTCATAGCCCAACATGTTGTTCTATGTCAGCATGTTATTGAGAAGACAATACTGTGTCTTTATAGTATAGTATTTTTAAATGCTTGCTTTAACTCTATGTAAAAATTTAGATTGGTTCTTTATCTTTTTGCCTTCCCTAAATTTTTTGTATAGTAATTTTTAATCTTTGATGTGAAGAAAGTATCATAGTCTTCCAGACCTTCATATACAGTTCTTCATATGCATATACATGCAACATTTTATATGTAGCTTTAGAGTATCTGATGATCGAAGATTCATTATTTAACGTTAAAGCCAAATTCAAGTATCTGAAGTCTTAGGGCATTAGATTAGGAGAAATAAATCAATCATTCTGTGCTTCTGATAACACACCATTCATATCTCATCTCTCTTGCTGTCATGTTGTATTTATCTTTTCTGTTCTAGATAGTAGACACTCTCTCTCTTTTCCCATTGTGTATCAATCACACAGAAAAACATAGAGACAATATATGTTGCCCTTAGAGATTCATTAAGTAATTGAATGGATTAGAGTGATCTGTAAAATTCCATGGGAAAAAGTGCCAGTTCTGTTTGTACTGGCTATTGTGTACCCAGCTCCTAATAGTGCCTGGCACATCTAGGGGATTTTGTAAATAATTGTTTTGCGAACACTGGGAGACTTATTTCTATTCATTCGAAGTGATTGGCTGTAGATGTTTTGTGAGATTTTGTGGCCATGTGTAGGGGTTTTATGCCAACACAATCTTTGATGCAAAACTTCAAAAAGTAGCCCCAATTTTTCAGACTTGGTTTTGTGGATTAATTCTTTGGATCCTTATCTCCATTTTCTCTCCCACCCTACAATCCACTACTCAATATCTTATATTCCATACACTAATTCTCCTTTATATGTTCCATTGGCTCTCAACTCCATGCCTTGTGTCTTCGCTTAGTTTTGAATGTGTTTTTGCTCACGTAATGCACACTTCTTGAGCATGTACATTGAGGCCAGATATTAGGCAAGCTGCTATTATACAGGTTCAGGACTCGCCCACCTTTCCTGTTTGGAGTTAATTTCCAAAAAAGGAAATGAAATAAAAGCAGAACATTATTGTGTAATAATTCAGGTCATAATATTGAGGGGAAAATATTACGACAGGGACGGTAAATTCTTCATGCATATTCCTGTGTTTGTCACCCAGATCCCACTCCTACATTATTTCTATTAATAATCTGTTTAACTTTTAAAGATTCAGTCTGAATCTCCCTTCTTAAGTTTTTCTAAGTGCTTACTCTATGGTCTTCTCACACTTTTGTGCCCCAGTATGTCTTTCATTGTATTTGTTGCAGTTATGTGCTAGGCTGTGTATGTAAATGATTTGGGCACCATATCCTTTCCTTTTTACATAATTCTTGTTGTATATTTCTCAAATGAAAATACTCATCTTTATGATGTCATAAGATTGCTTCACTTGTACCCTTTGCAACCCCACATCATTTATTTGTGCTGAAAAATCTCAAAATCATTTCTTGTGCTGTTCTTTACCTATTTGTTGCGGTCAGTTGTCATGGTGATCATTGTGCGGTTGTAAAGTTGCTCTTCTATTTAACTTCTCTTTTTTGAATTCAGAATGAGGAAGTGATGGGTCACCTTGATGGATTGTTTCTTTTCTAGTCAGGCAAGTGCTTGCTTCATTACTGCAATTCACTTACCGTTGAATAATGTCTTGTATGTGGAAACATTTTTCTATACTTGGGTCATCTAGACCTTTTACATGATTGTTTTCTTCTGGAATTCACACAGAAGATTGTGAAATCACCATAATATTTGCTGGACTTATTTGAAATATTAGTTTGTGTTTCTCAGGTACATTTGCAAGAGGTAGAAGAAAATGGAACTGGAAAGAGAAAGGATGTGAGAAGGAGCGAGAGAGAAAGCGAGAGCACGAACTGGGCTTTATAGGCTGGTACTGATGAATGTTGACAATTCAATATTAGCCTAAAACTACCCCCACAATACATATGAACATTGGCATGTAAAATATTTCGTTTCTTTTCTTTCTAAACTGCTATGAGCCTAGAAGGTTTAAAGCAGCTGACAAGTTCTTTTCAGCACATTGTTAAAAAATAATTATTAATTGACAATTCGGTAATAATGGCTGGTTTCTCATCTGAAAAGTGTTTTTGCAGTTTACACTGATTGGACAAATTAACCTGATTTAAATGATAGGGCTGCATGAATACTATTAACACTGAGACTGGCTTCCCCATGGCACAGGTTGAAAGCCACCTTACAGAGTTAGGAGACATGGACCTGGTGTGGTGGTTCAGTGTTAAATCCCTGTGGGCATGTGCTGGGAATCCCATATGAGTACCAGTTTGTGATGTGGCTGTTCCACTTCCCATCTAGCTCCCTGGGAAAGTGGTAGAGAATGGCTCAAAGCTTTGGGACCCTGCACATGTGTTGGAGAACCGGAAGAGGCTCCTGGCTTTGAATTGGCTCAGCTCTGGCTGTTGTGGCCACTTGGAGAGTGAACCAATGGAGAGGAGATCTTTCTCTCTGTCTCTCCTGCTCTTTGTAAATCTGCCTTTCCAACCAAAATGAATAATTTTTTTTAAAAGAGAGAAAATGTTTAAGAATTAGGAGACAGTATCAGCTGTGGTCCTTCCCCTTCTACTTATGGAATTGTTTAATTACTGGAGGATTAAGCTTGTGATTATGAAGTAAATGGAAATTTTGATATCCCCTAAGTAAAAAAGAAAAATAAGAAGGAGGAGAGTGGCTTGGAGGAAATACAAGTTCTATTATGGTCGTAAAATTGTATGTGTGAGATGCATAGAATCGATTATATTTTCATGGATAAATTTGTTTTAAAAAATATCAAGGATTTTGAAACAAGTAAGATAAGTTCCCATTTCAGCTTC
Organism: Ochotona princeps; assembly: GCF_030435755.1. Lineage (NCBI taxonomy): Eukaryota > Metazoa > Chordata > Mammalia > Lagomorpha > Ochotonidae > Ochotona > Ochotona princeps. The sequence continues at coordinate 96,228,257 of NC_080834.1, read as the reverse complement.
CATACTGCCTTGAACTCTTACACCACAGTTGCTTAACCTCACAGGCCTTTGTTTTCTCCTCTATAAAATTAAAGCATTATAAACTTTGTAACATGAATGAAGATGATGAGAGGCAATAAAATATATGTTAAGTGTGTGGCTCGATAAGATTTTTACAAACTCAATTCCCTGATGAGTATGTGTTGGTTTTCAGATCCTAGGGAGAGGGCTCTACTTAGCCATTTGGAAAACTGAGTTTCAGTTTTGTATTATGATGTCTAGAATACGCCTTTGTTTCATTTTAGTTCCATTTGTGCAACTAGAGCACATTTATCAAACTTCACTGCTATTTAAGAATATGTAAGGGGAAGGGGAAAAATTTTTTTTCATATTCATGATAGAGTTCCACAGGCTCAGGGTTTCCCTTTCCACCTGCCCCACTTTTGAGCTGTTTAAACGAACGGTGCCCCAAGAATGAAAAGAAGTTCTAAAGACGTTTAAACTTAATTTAAGCAAAATCTGATGAAAACTAATCGTAGGATCAGAGATTTTTCTTTGACATTATACTTTTTGCTAATACAAGGGTTTTGATTGTTTTGCTAGTGTGACAAATGACCAAAATAACTGCCTGTTCCAGCAGAGGAAACATTGCTAACATGGATTAAATTGTTCACACACCAGCTTCCTCTTGATCATCTCCATGAAACTAAACTTCAGTGCTGCTCTTGAAAGACATTTCCTGCAACAAAGACTTTCTAAATATGCATCTCTCACACTTCAAAATGCATAATTAGAAGCTGGAATAAAATAAAATAAGTAAACTTGAATCAAAGGTTAGGTATGTGAGTACAGAAAATTGAAAATACAAGTCAGTAGTAGAATCCCAGAAGTTTAAGCACTTAAAGGGTCTTAAAAATAGTGTCATTGATTTTTATCATTGAAGATGTGTAAAACAAAGCTAAGATTTTTCACAAAATGTAAATGTTTTACATATATTTTGTTCATAGAGGATAAACTGAAAAGTTTTCTCCAAAAGTAGAAGACAAAACAGTGTAGCTTGTTAGTAAAGTTAAGGGATGAAAACAGGACTCTAGATATTGTAAAGGGTATTTTCATATCATTTTTTAAAAAATAGCTGAATTATCTGAAATATAATTTGAGAACAGAAACAAGGTCCTTGGACATAATATGGTTAATAAAAAATTTTTAGCTTTTAGATTTGGGGTCTATAATTCTCAACTGTGAAAATGTGATGAAATGGGATAAAAATAAAAAACTGTTTGGAAATGATAGGGAGTCAATAGGGTGATCAAGAGTGCCAGAAACAGGCATCTAAATTGAGTCCCGGGTTATCAGATCGTGTGACAGGATTCTTGAATTCATATAGTCAATGAAAAAAAATGCAGAATAAAAGTAACTTTTCTAAATTGCCGAGTTTTCAGTTGCCGTAATTTACTTAGTCGTTATTTTATTGCCTAACTATCAACATGAGCTTTCGAGAATTTCAATACCAGAACCTGAAATGAAAGATCTTTGCTTTTGTAGTCATATGTAACTTCATAATTCTAATGAATCCTTTTCAGGAAAGAGCTATGTATTATTTTTGAAAGATTATCCAGCACTTGACCAAGATAATTTTGTATCAAGTTATACACCTATAAGTTCACTGCAAATGTGTTTGTATGTATATATATATATATGCATATGGCCACCATTTCATATCCTGGATATTTCACTGCTGATCCTGATGATGGCATGAGCAAAGCAGCAGCGGATGGCCCAAGTGTTTGGGCCCCTGATACCCATTTGGGAGACCTTGATGAAGTTCCTGGCTTCGACCATAGCTATTTCTAATAGTTGCAACCATTTCTCTCTCTCTCTCTCTCTCTCTCTCTCTAACTCTGATGTTACAAATTAAAAATCTCTTTTTAACAAAAAATAAACTATTTTGTTTTACTTCCTCAAGGGTTGTTATAAAATACAAGATTTTCATAACGTTATGCCAGATGGCATGAAATTGAATTTTGTCATTGCTTTGGTTTCAAATAATGGCAATTACACCTGTGTGGTTACATATCCTGAAAATGGACGTACCTTTCATCTCACCAGGACTCTTACTGTAAAGGTGGTAGGTAAGCATGATTTGTATTAAGTATACACAGCAAATACATGATGATTTTGTTCAAGCTCTCAACAATTTTTCATATACAAAAATATATGCTCTGTAGGAAAATAGACAATGCTTTTAATCCATGGTGTTATCACTTGAGGCCTACAGCAATTCCATGTGTATAGTATCAATTCAATAACACATCAGCTGAATAAATCTGCAAATAACTGATACAAAGGGAGTTTGGGAAGTGAAAAGAATACTAGGTATATATGTGTTTAAATTATATTACTGTCACTTATTAATAGCATGACTTTAATTAAGGTTTTAGTGTCCTTATCTTTACATTTGGACCAACAAGATCTACCACTCAGGAAAATTCCGAATATTAAACCTAGCATATTGTGTGAATGCCGTTTCAAACAAGAGATACAGAAGGTACGAATGGTAGTTAAGTGTATTGTTGAAAAAGTGTCCTACATGGTTTCATCAAGCTCTATTTTTGTGGAAGCCAAAACTGCTGTTGCTGTCGTTGAAGGTGCTTACTGGTAGCATTCCGTTTCTGTACTGATGGGATAGGGTGAGAGACTAGAGAGGTGGAAAGGACAGGGCCTGTGCAGAACCCAAAAAGTCTGACAGTCACAGATAGCTTCAGATCTAGTGACAGGATATGTGGCTGCGTTCATTGTGTTAAAAGTGATGATGGCATAGGAGAATAATATTTTGCTGTATCCGTATTTTGATAGATTTTGATAGGACTCACGATCCTACTAACAATGAGATTCACAGACAGAAAGTTAAATTTTAGATGTAACTCCTTGGATGGTAGAACTAATTCTGAATCTTGGGGTTTCTCTGTCCAGAGCTTTTTGAGATATTGGCCAATTACAACTTACAAAAACATTACAGTTGCAAAACTATAGTGCAAATATAGGGGTCAATGTGATGGCTTAGTAGACTAATACCCCTCCTCCAGTGATGTCATCCCATACAGGCACTGTCCCTAGTCTTGGCTGTTCCCCTTCTGATCCAGCTCCCTGCTTATTGCCTGGGAAAGCAGTGGAGGATGGCCCCAGTCTCTGGGTCTCTGCAGCTATGTGGGAGACTCAGAAGATGATCTTGGCTGTCAGCGTTGGAATGGCCAAGTTGTAACCATGTGGCCATTTTAGGGATGTACAGTGAATGAAAGATTTATCTATCTCTCTCTCGCTATAACTCTGACTTTGAAGTATAGAATAAGTAAATCTTAAATCACAAAAATAAATGGCTTTGTCATAGTCAAAAAGTTCAAACCAATCAATTAATGCTAAGTGAAAAATTAATGAGGAAGAAAATACCCGAATACATTTTGTGTCTAATGTGAATGGATTTTGGAAGCCAAATGAGTAACCCAACTTTATATTCCACTGTGTGTGTGTTGATACAGCTATAGACTCACATATTAAGTTCACCCATTTTTGGAAAGCTAAGAGGAGGAATGCTTGGTCACCTAGTTAATAGTTGTAAAAGTAAGTAAACACAAATGGAGAAGGAGAGTCTTACCGTCTGCTCTAATGCAATCAAACTTACACATTATATCTCAAATCTAAACCATGAGATGTGTTTTATGATTCTTCATTTTATAGTTAAAGAAAATTAGCTTCCTAACAATTGAATTAAAACTTAGACTCTAATAGTTTGTAGACAGCCTGAGCAGGCTCTGACCTTGCTCAGAATGTTTGTTGCTCACTACACTGAAAGCCTCTTCAACCTATTGTTTTGGCAATATAGAAGAGCAGAAAACCTGTTGATACAATTCAGCTGGTAACTTGACCTGAAGTATGCTTATATGAACTTGAATTGCTTTAACAATATGAGTTTTGATTTTACCATTTATGTATTCATTAACTTAATATTTATTTAACCGTGTCTAATACTAGATATTCTGGAAATAATGGGGAGCGATCGCTAGACAACATATAACAAAGATATGAAAACAGTTATAGTGTAGTTTGATATTTCTCTCTCACACAGGCTTAGTTTGATATCTCTGTCTCACACAAGCTATGAAAGCAAGAAAACTGTACTTAACCATGTGTGCTTAAAGGTGGAGGATATCGTAGTTCCTTGATAAAGGATAATCTATCAAAATATCCTATCACAAACATAAAATACATAGCAAGTTTCTAATTCTCTCTAGGTACAAATTACATGTTCTACAATACAGTTGAGTTTAATATTATCAGTTATCTCATCGCCCACACTGCCCTGTCCCACGTAGTGCAGTCCTCTAAGACTGCCATAACCCTGCTTGTATGCCAGTCTTGTGCAGCGTTTCCCCGGGTTATCCATGCATCTGCCCGACTCGTCTACAAGTCAGTTTCCTACAACTCCCTCTTCAGGTTCTATGATGTTCTGGAATCACAGAAAATTCAGTAAACTGCTTATTATATGAGCAAGTTTATTACAAAGGTTTCACATGGGGGAAAAATAGTGCACGGGGTAATACAGAAAGGTTTTCAGTGTAGCAGTTCACTTCTTCTGGAGTTGAAATGCCATAACTTCTTGGCTTGTATTTGTCTTTACCAACTCCAAAGTTCTCTGACAGCATGTGTAAGGGATTTTATAGATCCATTTCATAGGCAAGACTGAAGAATCAGTGGCATTGGTAATTGACTCAGTCGCCTGACTGTTCACTCCGTGAAACTTAGGGAGTGAGATCACAGTTCTAGATCGTGTTCTGATGTTTATTTCTGGCCACCTGCCCTCCCCTCCTGGAGCCTGCAGTCCCAGTCATGTCATCAGAACACACCACTCCAGAGATTCTAGGGATGTAAGAGCATTCATGGCAAGAGATGCAGCCAAACAGGACAAATGCTGCTGCCGCTGCCTCTATCATTTGGGAAATTACGTGAATTTTAGGAGCCTGGAGCAGAGCAAATATGTTTTTTTTTTTTATATCTCACTTACCTTAGTTCAAATAATTAAAATGCACAAATTAAACAAAGAATAGAATTAAGGGATTTCTTTTAAAAAATATTTGCTTATTTAATTGGAAGGCAAATTACCAGAGAAGGAGAGACAAAGTGCTTCCATCCATGAGTTAACTCACCGCAGGGCCACAAGGGCCAAACTGAGCCTATCTGAAGCCAGGAACTAGAGCGTCTTGTAAGTCTCCCTTTTGCATCCAGGGTCACAGGCTCTTGCCATCAGCAGGGAACTAGCTGGTAATGGAGCAGCTGGGATGTGAACCGGAGCCCTTATGTGGCACCACAATGAGCAGAATAGCTTGTTGAGCCACTCTGCTGGCCTCAAATTACAATGTTTCTTAAAAGGAATTAGAAAATCATGCCAGGAGAATTGGAAACGGGTTCACAGAAAAGCAGGTTCTTGAGTAAGACTCCTTTCCTTGATGAATCCTGTTTTATTTCCTCTCTTTCACAGGCTCTCCAAAAGATGCAATGCCTCCTCAGATCCATTCTCCCAATGAGCGTGTGGTCTATGAAATAGAACCAGGTAACTACAGACATGACTCTGAATTTCAGCTATATTTTCCTTTTTTTTTTTTTTTTTTGAGAGTGAAGACAGCTTTTATTGCTTCTCGTGGGGAGGGCGGGGTGGGGCGCTTCCTCAAGGCACCCCCAACCTGAGGCAGGGGTGGATGCGCCCCCAGAGGGCCAGAAGAGCCAGAAGGTCCCTTCAGAAAGGGCCCTCTCTCTTGCGGTCCACCGTCCCGGTCTGGACTGCAGCTCCCGCGCCCACGGAGGGAGGCACAATTGGAGGTTTGTGCTGGTGCCTACAAGGAGGGAGGGAGGCAGACACCCTGAGCAGAGCAGCAGAGGGCCGAAATGTTGCCAGCCCCCACCCTGACCGGGGCCTGCCGAGATCCCTTATGGCCTGGATGGTGTGACTTTTCGCCCAGAAGGGCCTTGCTCGCTGGGACAGCTGGCTGTTTAAATGTCCATCTTAAACTGCAACTCTTCACCAGCTCTCCACTTGTCCTCTGGGCTGTTGCGCACGTGGCTCTGGCTGGCTTCGGGGGTTGGAGGGCACTCATCACTAGTAGGGCTAGTGACCCCGGGAATGGTGGGCAGGTCCTTTGCAGGCCTCTGGGCCAGTGGGGAGTTGCAACACTCCATCAGGAATTTCCGGTCATAGATGATCCTGGTGCCTCCCGGCGTGGTGCTGAAGAGCGTGCCCCCAGGGGTGGTGCTGTGGTGCCCAGGTGGCAGCTGCACACCATCCCTCAACACCACCCGGCGAGGGGCCGGGATGGCCAGCTCCGGGTCTGGCTGTAGCTGCTGGCCCCAGACATGGTTCGCAGCACGGCCACCCTCCCGCCCCGCTCGCTGAAACAGCCTATTTTCTTATTTATAAGGTGTTCAAATGTCAGTTTACTTAGTGGAAGATGATCAAAGCTACTATAAAGACATACACAGATTGAAACTGAAGTATTTTCAGAAACCAAGGCACCTCTGAGGCTCAGCTGCTTTCTCAATCTCAAGGAGAGCTGCAAAGGTGTTTTTGTTTTTGTTTTCTCACTTTCAGCATCTGCTCTCTTCCCCTGCTCCCAATCTCTCTCTGTGGTTTGGGGATTGCTATTCAAGAAAGTGCTAGTTTGCATGGGGCATTGTCTTCTGGGGCAGCCACAGCAACAAGAGACATCTTCTAGACTCCTCCATGATGAAAGTGCAGGGGTGGAGCCCAGATCGCATGTGAGAATTAAGCAGCAACTGATTGAGCTGGTACACATGGATTCAGGGTATAACCACAGGCTTGCTCTGGGCCTCCGGGCAATTTTTTCATTCCTGGCAATAATCAGTTATTATTACAACTAATGGTTTGTTCCTCAGGCTCAAATCTGCCTGTGATTAAATACACTGACAACCATGTTAAACTTTATCATTTTTTGTACTGTATCCTTTGCAATAATTTCACTATAAGTGCAATACAAGGTTTAGAGAACAGCAATACCAAAAACAAAAATAAATTTGCAAATTAGATTTCGCTTGAAAAAAACAAAGAGGGCCTCACGCGATAGCCCAGTGGCTAAAATCCTCACTTTGCATGTGCCAGGATCCTACATGGGCACTGGTTCTAATCCCGGCAGCTCCACTTCCCATCCAGCTCCCTGCTTGTGGCTTGGGAAAGCAGTCATGGATGGCCCAAAGCCTTGGGACCCTGCACCTGTGTAGCAGAACCAGTAGAGGCTCGGGGTGCCTGGGTTTGGGCCAGTGCAGCTCCAGCCATTGCATCTGCTTGTGGAATGAACCAATGGATTGAAGATCTTCCTCTCTGTCTCTCCTCTTCTCTGTATACCTGACTTTACAATAAAAAAAAAGATCAAATAAATCTTTTAAAAACCTAGGCAGCACACTAAGGGATCTGCTAAAATCAATTGAACTGCATTTCTAGAGTTAGCTGTGGGGTTGTACAGCAATATAAACATTTTTAATAAAATTGCAGAAACTCCTTATTAATGACCTAATTGTCTTTCGTTTACCTCTCATATTATGCTTTCAAAAAAGCCTCACAGCGTTCAGCCTGTGTTCCTTCATGTTTGTATGTATGAAACAGGAAGAGAAAAACTCAAGAATCATGCATTAGGAAGGTGGACAGGCTATAACTGCTTGAAGAGAAAAACCTAAATTAAAATTAGGGTGTGATACAGTTTATCTTCCAGACCTGGGCACCTTTTGATATTGAAAGCAGTTCATGTGAATAACTGACCAGGAATGTAAGCAAAACACAGCATTGTTTATGAGTAAATCTGAATGCAAAATCACTCTAGGTTGGAACCTGACATGTAACTTATTAACAGTTTGCTCTCAGGATGCCTTAACATGTTCAAGCCTGGCCTTCTATTACAGAGAACATGCATTTTAAAATGCCTCCCTTGTTCTCTAAAAAAAAATCGAATAATCTCATGAGTAGGTTTAAATATTTAACACAGGTACTTTTACAGTTTTCAATGAGTATGTTACAACTGCTATTTGTGATTAGTATTCTTTTCTGCGAAGAATATCCCGAAACACTTGTTCCATCTCAGAAAGGGAGTGTAGGATTTTTTGCTTGTAAGCTGTCTTAAGGTTTGTTGGATGCACTCTTGCAGAGTGAGTATTTCAGGATTCCGCTTCTTAGGCCAGTTTTTCTGTGGCGACCTGACTGACCCTCCCTGAACCTTTCCTTGCTGTGCTTTGTTTTGGAGGGAAATGACAAATGAGAAGCGAAGTTGGTAGTTCTGTAGCACTTTCAGCACACTGGCTGGCTTTTTAAAGCATATTCAGGTTGCATTGATAATGTTAATTCTGGGCACTTCATGTAAAGTTAATGGCTTTTTTTTTTGGTTTGGTTATGAGTGACATGTTTCCTTATGGTAGATCAATAGAGTAGCAGTCAAAGCTAAAATTTCAGGTGTATATAATTTTATGGTTTCTGAATAGATATAAAATAAAATGAGTATAATCATATTAAAGTTACAAGTCATTGGATTATCTTGGTTACTCCACTGTTTTTTGTTTGTTTTAGGAGAGGAGTTACTCATCCCCTGTAAAGTCTACTTTACTTTTCTAAAGGACTCACGCAATGAAGTTTGGTGGACCATCGATGGAAAAAAGCCTGATGACGTCAGTCTTGATGTAACCATTAATGAAAGGTACTAGGGATGCAGCCAAGGGTCACTAACCCTTGTCCCTGAGACTCTCTGATAAACACTAATCAATGAAAATTTAAATTTTCGTTTTTTGAGTATCATTAGTAGAGGTCAAAAGGATTATCATATGTTCAGTGACTGCTTCCCAAAATTGGGATATTGGACATGTAATTTCAGAGCCACCTGCTACCTGATGACTGTTAATGGAATTTAATTCAAATGCCTTTGAGCTAAGCTCCTCCCTCACACTTCTTCTATAGGATTGCACTGTATTGTCTTAACCCCAGAAAGATTCACACAATTTTGACACTCTCTTTGAAGTAGATAAAATGCATATCCCAAGTGAATAAAAAGGAAACAGTGTAGGTTTGTGATACATGAAAGATTATCAGTGTATTCATTCTCTCTCTCAATTCTGGAAAATATTTTTGTGCCCCAATAATTATGTATCATTTGCTGTGTTTTAATTGGCATGGATTTTCTGTCTTCCCCTAGTTCTTAATGCACATGTGTATGTGTTACATTCATAATCAACAATAATTAAAATATTGAGCAAATGCATTTATGTTCTTTAAATTGTGGTAGTAATATAGCTCATTTTTAAAATAGTAGTGTGAGTCATTTTATTGCTACGTAAACCTGACTTTGGTCCTTGAAGACAAGATTACTGTTTAAATGAATTATACCATTGTGAAAGAGCATTTGACTCTTGGCAACAACTAATGAAAAGATTAGCAGCAAACAAGCTACATGACAAATTCATTCCAGGACCTTAATTTTATCACCTATGTGCTTACATATTTTGAACTGCTTGAGTTTCTAGACTTTACGAGATATTTCTTTCCTAATGGTGAGTTCAGACTTAATGTAGAAAACCTGATTTATTCACTGTGCTTTAGATTTTTGGTCCCTAAGTAGGTAATTAACTGTATATGAATGACAGTGTTAGACCAGGCATTTCAATCAAATGTGATAAATATTGTGACTGAGTAGTATCGAATGGTTTGCAAGAGACTATTAGGAGATTCAGTCAGTTTTTTGAGGTTAAGTACTACTTGTGAGATGATATAGTATCAAATGCAAGATCTGAATTTTGAGTGTGATTAGAAAGATACATAAATGGAAAGTATGTTTCTAGTGTGAGGAGCATCATGTCCAAAGGCTGGAATTTACAGAAACAGAAAAGACTCAGAGGCAGAAAAGTTGTTCCCTAAAATTGAAATACATTTTTTTTGGCAGATTGTGTTGCTGCAAGGTGTAGCTGAAGGCTCTGAGGGAGAGATCGATCAGTTCAGGAGTTCTGAACATTGTGATTCCCACACTTGTAATAATAGTGAATGAATAATAGGGAAAATTGTGCTGTTCCTTTTGCTGCTATGGAAACGCATTGTCCGTTTTCACAGAAGCAGTAGTGTTCAGCTTCGGCTAAACCAGTCCGGGGCCCTCCATCAAAGCATGTGACTGACAGTAAACCAAATACAAAGGGGAGCCTGAGTAGCCTATAGCTTAGGAGGATGATTTTATCCTCTGAGTTAAAATTCAAACATCTGTGTATTTTAAAGATTTTTTTGCAAGAATTACAAAGAGACAGAGAGAGAGAGAGAGAGAGAGAGAGAGAGAGAGAGAGAGGAGAAGGAGTCTCTCTCACTCTCTAGCTCACTCCCCAAATGACCACAATGGTTGTGATGGGGCCAGGTAAAGCCAGGAACCTAGAATTCCTACAGCAGAGCCCAGACCTGAGTCATTACCCTCTGATCTCCAAGTGCATTAACAGGGAGCTGTATTGAAAGTGAAGCAACAATGAGATGATAATAATAGTCCTACATGAACAGTTATTTAGTATTCTTCTAGTAAATATGCATCCATAATGCTGTTACCAGGGTCCTTAAGTAATAATACATGCTGTGTAGGCACTACTAATTTTCTCTTACAAAAAGAGAAACACAAGACATAGATTTTCTATCATGTCCCATGTATACAGCAGTAAGTGACAATGTTGAGCAAAACTCAAATGGATCTGCCCCTATGGAATTCTGTGTTAACGAACACAGCATCCTGCCTCATTAGTTTCAGTGAAGGAAGATCTTTTGCTTTGAAGAGAAATCTATAGCAAAAATCCATGATTGGAATTTGATATAAACATTGGAACAGTCTGCAACGTAGATGGTGAAGAGCACTCTTGCTATGTGATCATTCCCCTTTTGAAACAATTGTGTTACAGTTGATGAGCATGTCTTCCCTATCTGGGGACTCTACAATTGCTTCCTTGTCAGATTCACAGAAAGCACATAGCTTTTGAGTCTCATAAATCCTTTATTTTCTTTTCTCTATTTCTAGTATAATTTATACCAAAACAGAAGATGAAACAAGAACTCAGATTTTAAGCATCAAGAAAGTTACAGCAGAGGATTTCAAGCGCAACTATGTCTGTCATGCTAGAAATGCTAAAGGGGAAGTTGACAAAGCAGCCAAGGTGAAACAGAAAGGTAATGGATGCCCTCAGTGGATGGATCAGTGAACTCCGGTTGTAATAAGTGAGTAAGGAAAAGGGAGAAGTTGGGAAGAGTAGAATTTCAGCACCTAGCACATCTCACACACGGTAATGAAAGAGTTGAGAGAAAAAAACTATGCAAGTTTCCATCTGTGCAAAGATGCCCAAAATATTGTTAATTATTGTGTGAACGATTAAGTGCCTAATTGTTGCTAAAAAAATTTTAAGTGTTTATAACAAAGTGGCATAATTTTATGTCTCCTTAATCGTAAAAATGAGAACTAAAACATTCCAGCTTACCAAGGATATAATCAAACTTGTAGAGTCTCATATAATTAGTGAATTGTATAGAACCTTTGAGAAACCATGGTGGACAGAGTTAAAGAGCCATACAAATTATCATACTGCATGACATCATACTTTGGGAATCATTCCCGAATAAATAACAGAAAGATAATCGTTTATCCCTTGATATTATTGAAGGCATTATTTGTAATATTGAAGTGTATTATAAATACCCATCATCTAATTTTATGAATAAATTATAAAATATGTAATTGCAACACTCTGTATCAAGAATCAAACAAGTTTATAATATAGTAGCTACCATTGATAAACGATAATCATTAAGACCACTGTTTAACCTGATATAAAAATGATGTTTTTGTTAATATTACTATAATTTTCTCTACAAATAAAAAATTATAAAGCCTTGTTGTGTGAGCTGTTGCTCTAAAAAAGCATTTTTCCTAAATACCATTTTGCGTCTGACCCTGAACATCGAATCCCAGACTATGAGTCGCTTTGAGAAGATTTTCCAGTATTCTAGAGAAAGGGAGTGGAGGGGTGATTTCCCACATATGTCTGTGTGTCATATAAACAGACATACAAACTTATCATTTACATCAAAATGGGAAAAAATTGGCTCATAATTGTTACAACAAAAAGTGGGGCTTAATTTTTTTAAAAAAACTGATGAACAAATAGGATCCGTGCTACAATTTCATGGCAAGGTAGAAAACAGAAAAGGCCTGAAATATATATGCCTTTTGAGTTTTAGTAGGTTTGTAAAGGAAAACTCATTGCGTCTGCTCCTTGAAACCATGGAGACAAGACTAAAGTACATATTAGCCAGCTTTCCAATGGCACTTTCTAGAAACACAGCTAAGAACTATTATTGTACTGCAATGCATTATTTGTACCCTGCAGTCAGGCAGCCTGCTGAAATCCTGATCTAGGCATGCTACGTATTTTATCCTTTGTGGGGAAAAAAAAAATCACTTAATCTCTTCTAGCCTCAGTTTTTTTTTATGAATAAAGTTAGCAAAAGAATACCAATTTCACACAAGCTGGTTTTCAAGTGCTCAGTGTGGTTTCTGGCATATATACCTCTTATTGTTCAGTAAATGTTAGCCCTTGCTGCTTCCATATCTGTCTCCTAAAGGTCATTTGACAGACTTTATACTCTGATGAGTGCCATTATAGTCTAGGTAAAACCAGACCAATACCAAATTACTTTGGTTCAGGACCACTAGAGTGTTAATATATAACAGTTCACTTAGGATGTCTGCCAAGCTTTGGATTGTAGTATGCAAGATTCTCAAATGTATTGGTTTCCAGATTCCTTAAACATAAGTATCATGTGTAACTCATCCACTCATCTTCTGAGACATGTGTCCTGGGAAACAGTTATGGGGATTGACATAAGTTAATAATTGATTGTCAAAAATAGAGTCAAAACAGTTGATTAGAACACTGTTTTGTGTAGGAGTGGAGCCAGAATCCACACACCAAAGTACTTTGGTATTTACCATCAGATAGTCACCCCTTTCCTAAATGCTGAGTTCACATTCATGCCTTGCACAGTGGGTCCTGTTTTGAATTCATTCACGTTATAAAGTCTATACACTTTATCAAGGATACTACAGGAAGACATTTAGGACAGAAATCAGAGGAATGTATCTAAGTGGAGCCTAACGGCAGCACAATTCCAACTAGTTATTTAAAATCAAGTATTGGAGACGTCATCGTTTTGTTCTGTTCTCTTTATTTGTTTCCTTTGTTATTCCATGACACAGTTCCACAGGTTCTGGGATTTCCCTTTCCCCACACCAAGTCCCCATCCTCCCCATATTTTCCCCATGTCATTACAATAGTGTAGTCCTTCAGAATCAGTCATAAGTCCATCAATCTATTATTTAAGTGTATCATGGCATTCTAGATATAGGCAGTGTCAGAAAGACCAGCGTCCTATTGTCAAGATACTTTCAACAGTTTCCTTGGGAGTTCATCTTTGATTTGGAAGAGGAGATGCACACTGCATTTCATCTTCACATCTGCACACGATAATCTCTACTACAACATCCTCGTAAGTGAGAAGACATAAAACAAAATCAACACAGAGAGAAAAAAAAGAAAATTTACAACAGCATGAAGTGAAATAACGTACTACTGAATGGTCAATGCATGGCTGAAGTGAAAAGGAAAGTCAAAGACCTTCCTGAAACAAACAATGCTATTGTGTGACCTATGAGTCAGTGAGGACATTGATCATAGATTAGAACAAAACCTATATGAAGGAGTGAAAATAAAAACAAACATATCAAAACACCTGATGTAGCAAAAACAGCATTGGAAGGGCTATTTATCTTGTATTTTGCATGAAGGTCACCTTATATCAGAGAGAACATATGACCTATTTTTTTTAGTTCATTGTATTTTGGATAGACACATAAGTTTTTTACTGTATGATTTGTCAGCATTTTCACTCAGTGGATTCATTTGCATTTGTTGAGTAGTATTTTTACAAATGGGATGGAGTTCATTTTTTCAGTTTCTGCTTTTATAATTAGTGGTTTTTAAAAGTGCCCTTAGCAAATCTTCCAACCTTAAATATTTATAAACGTATTATTCTCTTTTGTCATATAGAAGATTAGCAGATTTTTTTTTCCTTTAATATCTAGGTCTCTAGACCAATTCAAATTTTTTTCTATGATGTGAGTATTGGTTACAGTTGAGTTTTCTCTTGTTTTTTTTCCAGTTGTTTCAATGTTATATTGAAAAATCATTTGTTGTTGTTTAACTACCTTGAAAATTTGAGTACATATTAAATGACTCAAAATATATCTTTTTCTGCTCTCTGCACTGCATTTTGTGAATTTTTGTTTTTAATTCAATACTTCTTTATCCTGATTAACATACTCTGAAGGTAATTCTTAAAAATAGATCCTGTATGTATTATTCATTTTTTTCAAAATCAATTTGACTATTTTAAGGACTACAGTATTTTATAACCCAACACAATAATACAGCCTTTTGACATGTTAGATTTTGACCTTGATCTTTTGATGTTGCTAAACTTGGTCATTCCGTTTCTGCTTTTTCAACTTTGTTTCTTTAGCATTTTCTAAGAACTTGGCTATGTGATCCTATTAAAGAGCAGTTTTGCTGCTTCCTTTTCCAGCTTTATGCTTTGATGATGTGACTAGTCACATCCCTTTTTTGACTCCCAACGTAATGATTATTTGAAATTACAAGAGGAGCCAACTTTGTGTTATTTTCAAATTGAGATTGGTCCAGCTATTATGTATATAATTTGTTTGTCACATATAGAGCATTTTGATAGATATCATTTATTTGTCGGAAATATTAACATATTTGGCTTATTGAGACTTTTTAATTCTATGTTTTGACTTTTCTTGAATTCCTAATTTCATCTATAGACAAGAGCTTATTTTTTTCATTTATTAGTCAATGTGATAGTTTTACTGATTTTGAACTTATAAATCTCCCTTATTAAATTACTTTGTAAATCTAGGAATGCTAAATGATGTTGAATGCTCTTCATTATTCACTTCAGGACATGTCCTATTTTTTTTAATTCGTGGGTTATCTAGAAGTGTGTTTATTTGTATATTCTTAGGGATATTTCTTCATCTATTAATTGTAGTATATGAGAGAGTTCATTTGAAATTTAAACCAGCCTGTGCTCTGTCACTTTTGATAACTTAATTTGGAGCGTTAAATATTGTAATTTATATCTTGGCAATTAAAACAATTAGCAATGAGGTAAAGTCAGCAATAGATTTCTCACATAGAACTACCCAGAGATCATAATTCTAAAGTAGCATGGATTGAAAAGGACACAGAATTTATATTCAAATAGACTTATTTTAAATTTCTGGCTCTAGTACTAATGGTATATCCATTGGTCAAGTATATAAAATGGTATTGATGTTCTTCAATCATGCTGCTTTTTAATGTACTAAAAAAGTTTATGTACCACAAAGCCATGGAATTATTGCCTTCTATGTGGGTCTATGATCAATGTCAAAATTTCAGTGTGTGTGTAGGTGTGTGTTTGCTATGAAAATAACAAACTGAAGTTTGATTTTTGTTTCATATCAATATCCAATGGTTCTATAAAGATTTGTTGGAAAGGGTTTGCTTCCCTCCTGGTCTTGCTCTGCTGCCTTTTCTGGTATTGTTATGGATCATGTAAACATGAGGTTCAAAGTCTTCCTTCCTTCCTTTCTTTTGCCTCTTTAGAGTTTCATTTGATTTTCTTCTGGCCAATATTATTTGTAATGCAATTTATGAGGATTTTTTTGGTCTCTTTTTGTTCTGTTTATTGTTATCTCTCATTTATCGCTTTTTCTTTGGCGGGTTTTAATATTGACTATGTTGATTTTTAAAAATAAATATCTTCTGTTGTGTTATATGTGTATATTATTTAAAGTTTATTAAACTTCATGGTCTATATGCTTTTCTTTATTAATTAACGTGAAAAAATTTCAGCCATGGTTTCCTCAATTGTATTTTTCTGTTGTTTGCTGTTCTTTTCTTCTTTTGTTAGTACTTTAGCTAAGTTTCAGTTAAACCACTTCTGCTCCACACTACCCAATAGATCTCTGAGACTCTGTACTGCTGCTCTCTTATCCCTTTTCTTGTACTGGGTTTGGGTCGTTCTTGTTTGCAATAATCATTGCTATGGTAATAGCATCCACAGCAATTATAGCTTTAGAATTTTATTTTTCAGTATTTGAGTTTCCATTTCTCCACTGAAAACCCTATGTGGATATTTTATCTTTGATGTTTCTATTGTCTATTTTCTTTTTTATCAAATTCAATAAACAGTTTATTAATATATATTAAAATATTTTTGGGATATTCTGTCATCTTAGCTAATTCTAGCTATATTCTTTGCTGAAAAGATCCATTTTTTTAAAAAACATTTGGAACTCAGAATCACAGAGAATTTCAACAGTTCTTCCATCTGCTATTTACTTTCAAAATTCTGAAAACAGTTGGATCTGGGCCAATTCAAAGCCAGGATCTTGGAGCTTCTTTCAGATCTTCCACATGGGTGCAGGAGCCCAGAGATGCGGAACACTCTCCCCTGCTTTTCCAGGCTACTACTGTGCATCCAAATTGGGAGTAGCAGGGGCATGAACCAGTGCCCATATGAAATTCTAGTGCAGCGAGTTCTAGATTAGCCTACTATGCCATGTACTTGGCCTTCGGTTGTATTCTTATTGGCTTATTTTTTCATTGAATTTGGATCGTATGTGGTTTTCTTTATATGTGTATATATGTGTTTGGGTATGTATGTATACATATATACACAATATATAAGTGTATATATATATACACATATTTTTTGCTTTTTTTTATTCTAGTATTTTTCTCATGTGCTGTATGTTATAGTTATTGTATCATTGAATGTATGCATTTTCCCTAAGCAATGTTTTATTCTAGCAAGTTATTAATTTAAATGTTACAATAAAAAATCTAGCTTTGTTAGAGTAGGCATGACCTATCCTTTTCTGTAGTTAGATTGAGCCTACTTATTCTGATTGACCTATTTCTGATCTCCACTTAATACTTCAGGAGGCGAAATGATTCATGATTCTGCTTGTTCTAACTCTTGGATCTCAAGGCTTTCCTGAGTGATTAGGGTTGTTTAGTTCTCAGTGGTTCTTCTCTAGCCTTTTTAGTATGTATATACATATATGAACCCAGGCAGAATTCATTTGCTACAAAGTGCCCCTTCTCCCTGAAAAAGAAAAATGTCAAAAAGTTCCAGCAACTTAACCAGCAAATGTCTGTGCCAGTGGAAATGTGAGCATTCAGACAACTACTTGGTTTGGAAAAAACTAGGGACACCAGGGCTGGAACCACAATAATTAAGGTATAAATGAGAATTTTTATATTCAAGGAAAAAAACATGGTTGTAAAAAAAGAACTTGAAATTGAAAGAAGGAAAATAGTGGGGGGGGGGGGGGGTTGAACTGTTTGAGCCAAGGTCAATCACCTGGAAATTTGAGCATCAGAGCCAGTTATTGCTGCAAAATTGCAAGGAAGGCATTTGTGACTCGGGGTAAAGTGTGACTATAGCAAATGGCTAGATTTGACCACATCCTGATTCAGATTATAATGAAATCCAGGAGAGAAAAACAATTTAGGAGTCCAGTTGGGTCAAATTGCACACACACTCCTTCCTGATTGGAAACCTATTTGGTATTGCATCAGGATTCTTCCTGGAGCTGACAGAAAGTACAGGTTAAAGGTCGTTCTTTCTGTGAGCCAACAGACCTTTATAGGAAAGCCTCCTGCTATGCATAGTTCAAACAATTTAGAAAATCAAGGTAATGGATTATTTATCTGAACAGTCCAATTAATGAAATGGCATTAGGGACTTATTGATGTCTAGATGGCTGTGCAGAATACAGTCTGTAAATGTGGCACGTGTGACACAAAACAAAAAAAGTCCCACTGAAATAAAATAAATAGGAATAAAGTGAATGTCATACACGGTAATTTACAGAGTTGATTAATCTTATAGTCGTTAAGCAAAATCCCTATTGACATAAAAAAATCTGTTTCAGCCATGTGAAACCAATGACCCTCCCTCCCCAAACTATTGCAAACTGTCTCTCCAGAGGGAGCCAAAAAAAGCAATAGTAAATAAGAAAATATCAAAAGGGATCACAACAGTGTACTGTTAACGTAATATGCCCAGAAATACTAGGAACACAATTTTTATGCCAGCTGTCTGAATTGAACTTAGTAAATTCTCATCAGCTGCCCTTATTTCTGGCATTTATGATAGAGAAGTTCCTGAAGCGCTATTATTCATAACATGAGCAGGTGTTACAGATACACTTTTGCATGTCTGAATCCCATACCTGTGCAGTTTTGATCTTCTGGGCTTGGTATGAAAAACATGAAATTCTGCAATTTTTCTCTTCATTGTAGAAGCTTTGCTCAAATATGATTTCCCCCTTGGGGTACATACCTGTTGTAAAATGGATTTTCCACAAGTGTATGATCCATAATTCCATCTGGTGGTAGTGTTAGGCTAAGACTCTAGTTAGCATCAGGGATCTTTGGCAGCAGTACTAGAGCTGATTGGGTTTTTCTGTGCTGTGTCTCAGAAGACAGGTAACTAGCTGTGATGTTTCAGACACACACAAGCGTTCCTCACCAAGCTATTGAAAATAAGAAGGAACTTCAAAACATTTATGAGCATTACATGTACAGTGTTCCAGTTAACAATGCCAGCATCCCATACCCAACACCAAGGTTCCTTGGTGGCTATAACTGCAGATGCCAACTTCCTTGCCAATGTAGATGCTGGAAGACGGCAGGAAATGGCTCAAGGAGTTGGTTCTCTGCCGCTTACATGGAAGGCCTGGACCGAGTTCTGGCTTCTGGCTTCTGGCGTCTGTTTTGGCTGTTGCTAACAGTTGTGGACTGAACCATCACATGGCAATTCTCTATCTCTCTTTTTTCTTTATCTCATTGCCTCTTGAGTTAAAAACTAATTCCATGGAAAGTGGAATTAACTTTATTTTGGAGCAAATTATTTGAAATCCATGTGTATGGTGATCTCAAAAAAATTTGGGAAAGCTGCATATTGTAAAATGCTATACCTGTCAAAGTAATCTTAGCTTTCATGTCAAAGTAATCTTAGCTTTTCATTTATTTTTTCATGAATATTTTGAAATGCCCTGTTTCCTTTTTCAACTGCCCTTGCCCTTTAGTGACATGTATCACATTATCCTGTTTATTTCCTTTATATTCTTTATATATAATGGATATATATGGTCACCATTGTAGTAAAACTGGCTCATTTATTTGCTTATAATGACTTCTGAAATAATATGAGGCCCTAAATTTTGTTTTCTATTCATCAATATCAGAAAGAGTTATCAAGTCATGAATGCATGATTTAATTTGACTCAGGCTTTTTTTAGATATTCCCAACCTAAACATGCTAATGTTAGAAGCTTGAGATAATAGTACTAGGAAGTAGTAGGAGTAGTAGGCATGATAGGAAGAGGATGGAGATTGTAAATGTAGAATTGGATCGATAGTGAGAGGGAGTGGAATAGTAGGCCAGTATATGAATTATAATATAATTTTTTAAATATGTAAAATAAAAAATAGGTGTTCTACCAGATTGAGCTCAGGTTGCAAGAGTTTTAATTTGTGAAAGCTTCTAAAAATTAGTGGTATTCAATTTGAGCATGAATATGAAAACTAAAAGGAGAAAAAACTGTTCCAGCAAAAAGAGCACAACATTAAATATTTCTGGTGATTCTGAGGAAAGGAAAATGCCAATAGAACAGGAATGTGATGGTGATAGCCCTTATTCCAAGATTCATGAGTTATAAGGTGGTGGATTTTTCAGATGCTTGAGAAGTTAGCTTATATGGTTCTAAAGAACATGTGAAGAAAACCCTCGTCACACCAACTAGGGAGATACTATGAATCTCTGCTCATTCTCAGATAATGCAGGTTGATCTTTGGAATGTGTGTTCTGGAAGTGTGGACATGAGAGATCATTTCAAACCCAAGCATACTCCAGGTTTAATGGATACCTCTTACATTTGCCCAGTGAAAATAAGATTTTCAACTCTTATTTCCAACAATACAGAGAAAGGAATTACATTTCTTCCAACTGGCACTGGACAAAGGCTAAAACTAAA
The DNA here is from genome assembly GCF_030435755.1 of Ochotona princeps. Lineage (NCBI taxonomy): Eukaryota > Metazoa > Chordata > Mammalia > Lagomorpha > Ochotonidae > Ochotona > Ochotona princeps. The sequence goes on along the minus strand of NC_080834.1, from coordinate 96,208,053 downwards.
ATTAATGGAACAAATTAAAGTTTATATTCAGATACAATTTTCCAACAACTAAAATTCTACCAGTACTATGGTTTTTTTCCTGGTAGCAGTGAGAATTCCTTCTCCACAGAGAAATGCAGGATATAGATTTTTGAGGTGGTTCAGGTATAAAAGCGGGGCAGGCCTTTGGCACAGAATATCTGCATTTCCTAAGGCTGGGCCTGGCTATGAGTCCCTATGCCAGCCTGTGCTAATGTGTACTTTATGGGGGAATAGTGATGTCTGCCACCCACACGAGAGCCTCTGATTTCTTGGCTCTCAGATTTGGCCATGCTCAGCAGCAGCTATTCCAGGCCATTGGGGAATTAATCAGCAGTACACATCTCACTTTCTCTCACCACTCTTATACTTTTCCTCCTTTCAAATTGTATAAATAAATAAACAGATAAATAAATAAAATCGCATTACTAAAAGAAATTGTTCAAACTTGTGAATTGAATTAGAAGACCTTCTGTCCCAATAGTAAGAAGCCATTTTAATTTGTGTTTCATCAAAGTCTATCCATCTATGTAAGAGCTATAAACATTTTCTATGCTGGGTTCTGAAGGAAAATATGATAGTTTGCTATTTACAAGTATAAAACCATTATGCTACTTCTGCTTATTTACACATGTAAGTCAGTGCATGGAATAGCTGATTGGCTTATCCTAAGATAATCATTCACTGAGAACATTACATGGAGATCAATGCTGTTTCTGTTATTCATTCTAGTGGTAGCTCCAAAATACACAGTGGAGCTGGCATGCGGCTTTGGAGCCACAGTCCTACTGGTGGTGATTCTCATTGTTGTTTACCATGTTTACTGGCTGGAGATGGTCCTGTTTTACCGAGCCCATTTTGGAACAGATGAAACAATTATGGGTAAGTAATGGAAGTTTTATATAAATGTCATGTATGGCCATCTTTAGAAACTGATGAAATTTAGATTAATTGAAAATTTAAGATTATCTTTTATGTCAGGGCCCATCAATGAAAATATTCTTGATGTGTATTACTCTTTTGGCTGAAATAATGTGATTTAACATAGGCTAGCCCTGTCCAAATAGAAATACAAGACAGGAAAAAAAAAGAATACAAGGCAAGCCACATAGGACATTTTCGATTTTCTGGTGACCACACTAGAAAAGGCAAAAAGAAACAAAAGAAAATAATGATCTGACTCAGTTTATTGAAAATGTGATCATTCTTGCATGTAATTTAATAAAAAAAGTCAGTGAGATACTTGAAAATCTTCAAAACTCACAATATGTTTTATTTTACACTTGTATCAGTTTAAATGTCTAGTAGATAAAGTTGTTTGTGGCATCTGTATTTCACAGTTGAAGTCCATGCTTTTTGCACATGGAAAGTGATCAGTAGGATGGGCATTGGCTCAGCAGTTAAGTTGCATACTGGCTCACCCTCCTCTTATAGCAAAGTGTTGGAGTTCAAGTTCTGGGTACCTTCTGATTCCACACAGATTCTTAAATTCATTCTTTTTTTTTTTTTTTTCTTTTTTTTTTTGTTTGTTTTATTTTTTTTATTATTGTATTGTTGTTGACAATCTTTACATAGTTATTTACAGTTAAAGGAAAAAAGAAAAAAAAAAGGAAAAAGGAAAAAAAAGGTTCAGGGGGATAGGAAAGTGGGCAATGCCATTATGTCCATATTGTTTCCATCCTGCATCTGAGGTAAAGGGGGACATTGAGGGAGAAGCCCCACCCGGTTTCCCGCCCACCCCAAGTCCCGGATGTGGGGCATGCTCCGAAATATGTGCCCAAGTGGTGTTAATAGTTCTCTAGTTATGAATTGCTGCCAGTTTCGCTCGATGAGGTCGTCCACTGATTGATATGGTCCATCATAAAGTCTCCGTTTGCCCCATAATTTGCTGCCAACATATAGCTGAGATGAATGACTGTCCCGTTCTGTCTTCTGTCTTTTCTTGGTTAGAATTCTGAGTCCAGCAGTTCGATTGGGGAGATCTCCAAAGATACTTTGAGGTATTCCCAGATTAGTTTTTTGTATGTTCTAGCAAGCACAGGGCCCGGCACAGTCCATCACCCCGATCAGCTGGTGGTTGCAACTGCTGGGTTGGTTCTGTTTTCAGTCCCGAGTTGCGCTGGAACCAATGGGTGTTGCAGTCCAATCTGGTTCGGCCCTTACATCAACCAGTGGGAGCTGCAGCCTAGTCGGGGCGACCCACATTAACCCCCACCAAGCCCGCCCCCCACCCTGGTTTGCCAGTATGTGTAGCAGAAGACCCGTCTGTCCCCCATCCCATTTGGCTCTGGTACCCGTCAATGGGTATTAAAGCTTAGTTCTATCTAATCAACTCAACCATCCAGCCCTCACAGATGTTGTTGAGTGCCTCTCTATCTAGCCATCCCAGCCCCCGTCCTAGTTTTCATGCCCTCCTACGGGAATAGTGATTCAGGAAGGGGGAACCCACTTTTCCCTCCCAGGTCTCTCTGTCCCGGTTTATGCACTCTTTAGGTGGTCCTGTGATTTGACTCGACAGAATTAGTCCCCAGTGCCAGCTTCTGCCAGCTGATGCTGCGGCCCTGATCTAGTCCACATGCAGCGCACAGGTGTTATAGCCTTGCTTAGTCGGGTCTGTCTCTATCCCAGCCAACACTCTCCAGTGGGAGTAGCTGTCTGGCGAGGGGACCAGCCCCTTAATCCCCCCGCCAGCTCTGCCCCTTCCTTCCTGGATTTCACGTGTGCTGGATGGGTGCTGCATTCATATCCAGTACAGGCAACCACGCCCTGGCATTCCATAATGTGTACTGGTTTTGTCGCAACCAAACCTGGCCCATCCCACACTCTGGTCTGGCGATCGGATTTGCCAGTGGTTGACATGAACTGATTCAGCCTGATCTGCTCCTGACCCATGCTGAATGCATGCCAGTGGGAAACTTTCCGTGGCCTATTCTGGGCTGTTTCCTATCATGCTTCTTGCGCTTACCTGCAGGGACTGTGTCCTGCCAGAGGAGTTGCCCAGGCTCCTCCATCAGAACCCCTCCCAATGCCAGATTTTGCGCTTGCCAGGGGGTTCTTGAGCCAGCCCTACTCAGTTCACCTCCTGTCCTAGCAGGAACAGTGGTTTTTCCTGGCTGGCTTTCACCCCATTCTGGTTCCTGTTGTTGGATGTTTCAGCCCGGCCATGGCTCGTCCATACCCACATACAGCTCACACATGGTTCAGAAGAGGAATGAGACCCAGCCTAGTCAGTCCCACATCAACCCTGGTTCTCCATAACACCAGATGGTATTGGGATCTGAAGCGGCCTGGTGCATCCAATCCCAGCCCACACAAGTGCCTCGGGTGACTGCAACTGTTTCCTAGATAGAACACAGCCCCCATTCCAGCACCTACACTCCTTGGTGGGAGCCTCATCCCAGTTGTGCTGTCCCCTTACCTCCCAGTTTGGGCCTGTTCCTAGCCGTGAATCACGCACCTGCCCGTGGTTGCTCTGAGGACCATTAGGTGCAAGCCTCAAGTTCATTTGGGATTCCCTAATTGCCAGCATTCTGTTTCCTCCATTTTGATTGAAGGGATCCCCAAAGAGACTTTGAGGTGTTCAGAGATCAGGGTACTAGCAAGCACAGTGCTTCACGCCCCCAGCACTGTGGGTTCTGGAGGGAGCCTCCCAGGAAGCAGGTCAATGAACCAAAAATCAAAAACTCTGGCCGGGCGGCCAGCAGGCGGAGCCTGGCGCCAAATGGCGCACTGGCCGCCCTGGAGCAGCTCCCCACGTGTACGTGGTAGCTACTGTGTGTTCCCAGGCTTGAGGCGTGGCCATCCCAAGGCCCCCCGGCAGGCAGTGGGGTAGCTGCCTGCCGGAGGTTCAAGTCCTTGGGCCCCAGTCCCACCCTTCCTGGCTCCTTCCCCCAGCTCAAGCCACATGGCGAGCAGTAGGGGAGGCCCAGACTCGCTACACAGACCCCCGGGACTCACCCAGAAAAGGGGTAGCCATCAAGGTTCCGGCAAATCTGGGAGCAGCTCCCCACGTGTACGTGGTAGCTACTGTGTGTTCCCAGGCTTGAGGCGTGGCCATTGATTCTTAAATTCATTCTACAAAGGTTCTAATTCACCAGTCTTGTGCGAGACTCCCAGAATCTATATTAGTAACTGACAGTGAATTATAAATTTGGGAAAATCATCTGAGAATATTTTAAGTTGTATTTGTTTTAGTTATAAGTAAATTGATAATTTAAGAAAGGTCTGCTCCATCTGTGATTCTAATACATTTGTGAGTGATAAACTGAGATAGTCAAAGTTTTCTGCATGGTTTTCATAAAGACCCAACTCAGTGAAAAGGGGATAAAAGAAGCATCAGATCAGATTTAAATTCAAGTAGTCATTTTACTTAAATACTTGATACAAGTGGAAAGTCACAGTGAAATTTGTGATCTAATTCATATATGTATAAAATATGCATGTCTAATAGGCATAAATTTCACTTATTTTTATATTCTTATCGTATTGACTTGTACTGTGTTTCCTAATTTACATTGTGTCTGTGTCCCTCTGCCAGATGGGAAGGAGTATGATATTTATGTGTCCTATGCAAGGAATGCTGAAGAAGAGGAATTTGTTTTACTGACCCTCCGTGGAGTTTTAGAGAACGAATTCGGATACAAGCTGTGCATCTTTGACAGAGACAGTCTTCCTGGGGGAAGTAAGTATTTCATATGAGTCCAAATGGTGTCAGACTGAGGGGAAGATATTACTTAGCAGCCTTGGACTGGGTGGGAGAGTCACAGCTCTGAGTTGTAAATTTGGATACTTAGTGTCCAACCTTTTGATGTAATGGAGATCTCCCTGAGAGAAAAAAAATTCACAACATTAGATGTACACAATTCAGCTCAGTTTAGGTCATTAAAATTTGCGCTTTTCTAAATAATCCTCAAGGATATTGCATCAGAAAACTGTGGCTGGACACCGGATTTGAACTGTCTTAATGTGCCCCAACACTAACCATGCCGTTTACCCACACTTATATTTTTAGGCTTACACTGACCTGTTTTGCCTACAGAAAACCACTTTTTTGTTTTTATAAAGAACAAGACTTTAGGCATTTTTTCCCTAAAATTGAGTTAAAGTTAAAAGTGTGTAGAATTTTCCCTTATATTACTCTCTGAAAATAAATAGGATGCCCTGCTTCTCTTTGGCCTTGACTTAATTTTCTTTTCTTCATTGTTACTTTTTGGCAAACTAGCTCTACTTAAATTCCTATCTTTTTCTGTCTATTTATTGCTATCATCTTATATATTTGAGACTAAATGTAAAATTTAAAAAAGACTAATATACTATATTAATCTAAAGAAAAAAATGCTAAATGTTTCAGAGTAACAGTGCATATGTTCTTTTTAGCTTCACAAACACAAAAAGTAACAGTCCATTTGTAAGATTCTTTCAACTTCTGGGCCCACTATTGTGTTTAATTTTAAGCATGACACATAGATATTTTTCCATTAAATTTTAATTATATTAATCATTAAATTTGTTTTTAAAATATTCATGAACAGTTGAGCAGTAGAATAGATAAAACTTTATAATCATTTTGAATCAATTTGATCATTTTATCCCTTAAAAACCTGTCTGGCTTATTTCTTAAAGAAGAAACCTTGTTCAATGTATCTTTGCTAAGAAGTGATGACTTAACTATAGAGCTAAAGAACTAACCAAACTCGAATCCTCTAAACTATTTATCTATTTATTGATGCATATAGCCATTTGACCAACATTTATGTACTGTATCCTGTTACAGTTGGCTTGCCCTTATTCTCTTTTGTGTTCTTCCAATGTAATCCTTCTTAGCTTCTGGATCTCTTTCCATGCTAACGTCATCAGTCTCCTGTGACACTCTTTGTAGTGTGCAAGTCATTACACACTAGATCTTAATGGCAAGTATTTCTGTACAATTTCTATACCTGTGAAGAATAAGGGAAAGAACTACTACTAAGGGGGTCGTGGCATGCCCCGGTGCAGGTTTCCACGCCAGTGCATTACCTGACACTGGCAACTCTGAGCCCAGGTAACGGATTATACAGTGTTCAATAAGTAACCATGAGGAGTATTTGCATCAAGAATATAGTGGCAGGAGGTAATCAAAGCTCTTGGCAGGAGAATACAATTACATTGTATTTTTCTTTTCCTTTCTTTTTTTGTAGAGTTTGCCTATTTGCAAAAGTATGTCCATTAGATTGTAGCTTTCTCCATGCATGCCTCCATTATAGTCACAGAATTTTAAAGAGAAAGATTCAAGTCTAAATTTTGCTATGCAGCTGAGACAGAGAGAAAGGAACCTGAGTTGAGAATGTGTTTCTAGCCAAATGCTACCCAGTTGCCTGGGCTTTTCATAGATTCTACTGCAATGGCTACTCATGTAAGTTTGATTGAAGGAAGAAGAGTCCAACCACAGAGGACTTCCAAAAATGGTTTCTATTATTGTTGTCCTGTGTTGCCAGAAAATGGAGTTCTATAACATCTAATATATGTCTCTTGTACTCATTGAAATTCTGAAGTTTACATAAGTAATTTTGGGCAGAAAGGACTCAGGCTACAAAATGCCATAGCTTGAAGAAACCTATTTTAATCCACATAATGCTTTTGGAAACCAGAATAACAGAATAGAGCTCATTTTAGCTTCATGACTCTTGAGATTCTGTCTTGGGTGGGATATAAGTAAATATTTTCCATATTTCCTGAAAAGATCTATTTTATGAGGCCATGATTGATTCCATGAAATGAATTGTTGAAAATGTTACTGGTAAAAAAGATTCATTCCTATTCCCGGACTGTTGCTCCTCAAGCCTCATGCCCTTGAGGTGTTCTCAACCAACACTAATTCCCGTGGTGTTTTCTTTCTCAGTTGTCACAGATGAAACCTTGAGCTTCATTCAGAAAAGCAGACGACTCCTGGTTGTCCTAAGCCCCAACTACGTGCTCCAGGGAACCCAAGCCCTCCTGGAGCTCAAGGCTGGCCTAGAAAATATGGCCTCTCGGGGCAACATCAACGTGATTTTAGTCCAGTACAAAGCTGTGAAGGAGATGAAGGTGAAGGAGCTGAAGAGGGCTAAGACGGTGCTCACAGTCATTAAATGGAAAGGGGAGAAATCCAAATATCCACAGGGCAGGTTCTGGAAGCAGCTACAGGTGGCCATGCCAGTGAAGAAAAGTCCCAGGAGGTGTAGCAGTGAGGGGAAGGGTCTCTCCTATTCATCCCTGAAAAACATCTGAAAAGGACAAAAAACATCCCAGTTGTGATTACATAAGCAGAGAAAAATTCTGTCTCGGCTTCCCTGTGGGGATCAGTTAAGAATGCCATGGGTTTGCTGTTTATTGTGCTTCTCAGGCAATGCAGCGGTTAGAATATGGTGTCAATGTCGTGTCACCACACTCTTTGTAGGAAAAGACTTTGTTGGTGTGGACTTCCCTATTGGTGTACTGCACCGTGTCCCTGTGTACACGCCTTCATGGGGAATAAAAAAGGGTGAGGGAAGGGCTAACATCGAGGAGCAGCCTTACCCATGGATTTAAGTTCAGATCCCCTTAAGAAATGCAGTTGTTGACAGGGATATTATTATGACTTGCAAGTATAATTTTCTTTTCTTTTTACTCATTCATTAACAAGAAAATCAGGGCCTACATTGAACCGAGCATAGGAAAATAAAACAGAAAATAAGCTTCAGTTGGCTCAGCTGCACTGTGCACTGTGCACTCCCACACCATCACGACCTAGGTGGCTAGAAAGCACTGCATGTGAAAGTGCTCCTAATAATTGATTTTAAAAGTGTGTTGCATTGTTCTCCACTGTGCTGCCCTCATTATGCTCATCTCAGGTAGTTGAGGTAATATTGTAAATTTTTAAAAATCATGAATTTTGTTTTTATTATACTAAGTTCCTGATTATTTGAACATTAAACCATATTTATCATTCCATAGTGTCATTTATTCAGAGTTTGCATGTCGAAGAAAAGATGAAAAAGCAGATGTTGCAGGTGGCTCCACACCTGGGTCGGTCTGAAAAGAAACTTTTCCTAATGGTGCTAATGGAGAGAGATGCAACAGAAAAAGGCTTTTCAATTTTTTTTTTTTTTTTTGGCTTGTGAAAAGAGCACATTATAGGACATTTGGTGATTACCTTTTAATTTCCAGACTTGCTGATGTGAATACTAGGAAAGTGGTTCTTTCTCAACAGCGTTTGCAACCCTGATTGTTGCTTTTAGCATTTCTTGTCTAAGAATTAGCTGCATTTCCTATCATTTATTCACTAGTACAGATCACGGAAAGCCACAGTTACATCAGTCTAAAAAGTCACAGTCTATGAAGCTTGTTTTTGTTTAAGGAATATTTTATTGTTTCCAAGACTTGGAAAAGTTAAAGCTAAGTGAGAAGTTTACAGAGTGGTGATTATCTGTTACATGTATATATCCTGTGTATGTACATGTGTGTATGTGTTTTTATACATTCATGTGTATGTATGAATCTTAAAATGTGCACACATGTGTGTATATAAATCTGCACATATGTGTGTATTTATACATATTATCCTGCACACACAGAGTTTATGGTAGTACTTAAAAAGTTTGTGGAAAATGCTAGTGTGAAAAAACTATGAATATATTTCAAAGTTTTTGCACCAAAAGTTTGTTTTATTTCTATTTGTTCATGAATTATTTTAAGTACCTTCATTTGTAAGTGTGTGTGTACACATATGTATATGTATATATGTATATGTATATATATATATACATTTGCATATATACACACATATACTTATCTGTATACAGCCATTACTACAATATGGCAAAGCACTAGAACATTTGTCCAGTTGTTACATTGTGTTTTACTGCAATGCTTTAGTGTCAGGGTTGGTGATACATGAATATTATCTGAAATTCACATTGGGAAAAGTGGTACTTGTCAATTCTTGTCTTCTGTAGTTGATATAAATAACTCAATACTAGTACAGTTGATTTGGGTTGCAGTGGAATTTGTAGTGCATGGAGCTCAGCAATACCTGGTTTCTGATAGTGATTGATTTCCTGCTCTATTCCCAGGAAATGCAATTAGCAGTTACTCTCAGTGCTCAACAATTATTTGCACTGTTGACTTCAAAGAAAAATAAATATACCTATACATAAGCCTAAGTATCTCATAAAGCACAATAATTTATAATTTAAAGAATCCTGTAACCCAGAAGTACAAATGTTGACACATGATTCTAAAATTGCTCTCTGTTTTTAACTCTCCTTCATCAGTGGTACAACCTGTAATAAGTAATTTCTCCACATAAAATTATTGATTATTTACATTGCATAAAAATTCACCTTTGGATTTCTAACTATAAAACTATGGTATGGAGTCATCACTCTTGAATCTAATATTTTTAGCATTATGAATTGCAGCTGTTCCCTTTATTAGCCAATTACACGCAAGACTACAGGAAGCTGACTCCAGATGAACCCTGAGCATCGGTTCTTACATGAGCTTTAGCTAAACAGAGGATCGTTTCATCAGAAGGGACCAGTGCCATGCTGATACTGCATTTCTCTTGCACTTCTGGATTCCATATTTATCCCAAATGCTGCTGGGTGTCCTTAGAATCTCCTTGCTTTTTCCTGCCTTTTTGCTGCCTTTGATACTGAAATTTTCCAAATTCTGTAGTCTAAAATACATCAGATCTAATTGAAATGTTTCATCCCAAAGGAATGTATGTGAAGTATTTTTTTATATTCCAGGAAATGTCCATTACAGAACATTTAATGGTGAAAAACATTTTGTCATTTAGAAAGTAATCACATCTCTTAAAAACAAAACCAAAAGTGAATGATTTGGAGTATTTTCTGTAAGGCCCTACTGTACCCAGGTTAACAAAGGACCATGATATAAAATTTGTTTCACTTTCTTTTTTATTGTAACTTAGATTATGCCTTAAAACTCTAATAAAAAAAAAACACTCCATTGTGCTGAAAAATAAAACATCAGTCATTAACTATTCATTTTCTATACATGTTTTAATATGTTAATGTTATGTTTTAATTTTATTTGTGAACATTTGTATATACCATTTTCATTTGATGTGTAAATTTACCTATTTTTAAAATAAACCATTTATTTTCAGTTTTGAGTTTTATTTTGTGCATGTGTTTATGTCTTTATTTTCATGTTTGAGCTTTAAGAGGTAAGAATAAAATATAATTACATTTATAAAAATTATATTTAATAGATTTCATTAGTTAAGTGTATTTCCTGAGAGAAATCTGAGAAAAAATAATTTCAAATCAAAAACATTTTCTTTCCATATGAGAAATTTATTGGAATAGTTCCAGGGAACTAGGAAATCCTTGGAGTGTGTGTGTGTGTGTGTGTGTGTGTGAGGATAGGTGATGGATAATACCAGTTAGAGGAATGACAGGCGATACAGAGGCAGAGCAGAGCAGAGAGAAGACTCTTGTAAAACAAAGAATCCCATTACTTTTTATTCAACTTCAAACTTGCATAGCTTATAGGAATCTCTCACCTTTGGCTGTTTAATAGAACCTCAAAGCCATTGCTTTGCACTGCTAATTGGCAATCTGATTCACTAAAGCATCTTATAAAAATTAACCAGTGATAGGAATTTGAAATATCATTTCTTTTGAATGAATAACATTAAACCTGTTGCAACAGGACTACATTTTTGTTTTGTTTTAAAGAACCATTTAGTTAAAAATCCTTATTGAGGCATTTTAACATGTTCTGACTATGTGAACTTGTAGAGAACTTTGCTACTAAAAAATTTTTCCTCCTGAAAGCTAGTCTCCAAATAATATTATTAGTGCCTAGAATGAAAAGACAGATCTCTACTCATTTAAAAAACAGCTACAAAGCAAAGCTGAATAATGAAATCTTGTGTCTTTACACATATTGGGTCCTGGGCAAGCAGGGATGTACACTCTGAGATATGGTAAAACCTAACCAAAAATCTGTATAGCTTCTCACATCAGATCAGTGGCTTAAGTGGGAAGCTTTGTTTGTTTTGTTTATAAGATTTATTTTTATTGGAAAAGCAGATTTACAGAGAGAAAGAGACAGATCTTCTTTCCACTGGTTTACTCCCCAAATGGCCACAACAGCTGTAGGTGAGCAGTTCCAAAGCCAGGAGCTAGGAGCCTCCACCAGCTCTCCCATTTTGGTGCAGGGTGCCAAGGCCTTGGGCCATCCTCTGCTGCTTTTCCAGGCCACAACCAGGGAATAAGCTGGATGGAAGCAGTCAGGACTTGAACCAGTGCCCCAATGGGATCCTGGCATATGTAAGACAAGGATTTAGCCACTAAACTGTCACAGTGAGCCCAAGTATGAAGTTACTTTCTTTGTTAAGATTAACTTATTTTTATTTAAAAAGCAAAATTACAGAGTGAGGAGAGACAGAAAGAGAGAACTTCCACTAGCTGATTCTCTTCCTGACTGCAGTGGCCATGGCTGCGTGGTCCACAACAGGAGACGGGCATTTTCTGGATCACCCACAATGGTGCAGAGGACTATGGCCTTGGCCAATCTTCTGCTATTTTCAGGGCCAATAGCTGAATAAGAAGTTGAACATCCAGGACACGAATAGGCCCCCAAATTGGATGTAGGCACCCCAGGTGGAGGCTTAGCCAGGTAAGTCAAGATGCCCACCCCTGGAGTTATTGTGTTAAACCTGAACATAAGTAAATTAACTCTGAAAACAGAGTAACTGGCTTTTTAAACCTTTTAAGATGTTATCGGTAGTTCTTCGCTGCTGTCACTAGGCCATTCACTGTAAATTCACTGTATCGTATGAGAGACACATTTTGTGGTCTGTTCTCTATTCCTACTCAAGTAATATAAAGTAAGTTAAGCAATGACTTATTAGGTTGAACACTTTGGAAGTATTTTTACACCTATGTATTTAATTTGAATAGATAATATTATCTTAACTCCTAGTTAATTTAATCTATTCACATATTAAATCACTATTCTAAAGTTAGTAGCAAGAATTGATTTGGAGTCAATAAACACTAGTCTATATAAATTATAATAATATTATGTTTACATTGAGTGATTTATTCGGTTGACATTCACATGCCTAGTGAGTACTACACGTTTGCATCTAAATATTTCTAAATTTGTATAACCTCTCTACTAGTTTGTTGACATCATATGCATATTAAAGATAGAACTCAGAGACAGTAGAAGAGGCAAAAGGAGAAACAAAGATCTGAATTCAGATCCACCTGCTAGAATTGTCCCTCTTTTCATTACCTGCAGACTTTAAGAGGAGTGAGATGCAGTTTCATACATCATTCTTCCAAAATTACAGCCTTAGCTTTCTTGCAGGTGAATCCCATGGATGTTGAGATTCAAAGACAGTAGCCATGACACCAAAATCATCTTACTATGGCAAAGGAGAGTACATCTCAACTACAATCATACTTCATTTGCTGAGCTACAACTGAATAAGCACTCTATTAAATGGACCTGTTTCTCCAAAGGAACTTTGGCATTAAAAAAAAAAAGAGCTAAAATCCTCAAAAAACATAGTTTTGAAATTATGGAAAATTTAGAAAAATGTGCCACAAAAGCAGCAGCAGCCTTTCAGTCGTCGCTTGGAGGCTCCAATGCACATTCTAAGCCTTATCTGACGAGCATCTTTAACATTCCTTGCACAATGTCCACATTTCAGCTCACATATCTATATTTATCATTGCTATTTTTCAAATGTAAATCCATCACTCTGTGGAAAGAGTATCAATAAAAAGAAAAAAAGAGGCTCTACAGATATTTTTTTAACAGATGTAAGAAAATATTTCATTTTCAGTAGTGATATAGGCAATAGAAAGTATATTTTCTATGACCAACCTGAAGAAAACACAGTGTATGTAAGTCCCCTGTGTTGAAAAGCTAACCAACTGTGTTACTTTAAGCTTGTTCAAAAACCTCAGAAAGAGTGGACTTTATACTCCCCTCTTCTTCTTGTTTTTTATGTATACTATATTTCAATAAAATGTTTATTTTTAAAGTTATTTTCAATGATACGGTTTTGCAGGACTGGAGGGGACAAAAATTTTACACAAGTTCTCTCTCACACACAGAAATTTCTAAAGACAAGTTAAAGGACAAGTTAAAAATACATTTATCATTACACAATAAAATATAATGTCTCTATAACATTTTTATAATCTTGTTGAACTCGGTCAAAACTTGTCCAAAATTGAGCACATTTATTTTCTGATTTTCTTTCAGATTCATATTGAATTTCCTAGTTAGACTCAGCTGGTTAAGAACCTTGCTGATAGGTTCATAATGATCAAATTCATTGTAGTTTCTTCTTGTCTTCACCATCACTATTTCAGTCTTGACTCCAGAAGATTAGGTACTCAGTTTTTTTTTTTTAATTCATTAATTACATTGTATTATGTGATACAGCTTCGTTGGAACTGGGAATCACCCCACCCCTCCCTCCGCCCTCCCCCCATGTGGAATATTCCACCTTGTTGCATATCCACTGATCAAGTACAGGTGAGATTCCTTCTTTGCAAGCATAAACTAAACATAGAGTCCAACATCTTATAGTTCAGTCTAGTTCCTCAGCTTCCTGGGGATATCCTGTCCGGTCCGAGGGCAGAACCATCAGATTATCAACCCAATCAATTAAATGCTCCAACATATCCTCAGCAACAATTAACTTCGCTGTGTAACTAATAGTTATAGTATTGGGTAACCAATATGTTAAAAACAATTGCAATTTCTTAGCCATCTTCTGTGATCACCTCATTATCAATTCAGTTTTAGTTTATACACAACATATAACATAATATACATACAATAACATGTTTTACATAACATCATATCCTCTTAAATTAATGAAAACATGTGGTATCTGACCTTTTGGGATTGGCTCATTTCCCTTAGCATTATGGTTTCCAGTTTGGCCCATTTGGCCACAAAGAACTGCATTTTGTTTTTTTTAATAGCTGAGTAGTATTCCATGGAGTAGATGAACCATAGCTTTCTTATCCAGTCTTCTGCTGATGGGCATTTTGGCTGCTTCCATGTTTTTGCAATTACTGATTGTGCTGCTATGAGCATAGGGGTGCATGTTGGCTTCTCATAAAACAGGTGTTTTGGGTATATTCCTAGGAGTGCTATTGCTGCATCATACAGTATGTCGATTTTGAGTTGTTTGAATGTTCTCCATACTGATTTCCATAGAGGCTAGGTACTCAGTTTTGTAGTCTGCATCTGGCACCTGTTCTCTGAGTTGTCAAAGGCTAAAATTTGCTATTTGCATTTCCTTTTCCACAGATAGTTGCATTACCTAATTTCCTAAATAACACAGGAAGTTAAGCACTCGATTAATCTGAAGAACTTCCTTTGGGGCCTGTCCAAATCCACCTCAATAGCGTTAGAATTGAATGCTTTGCCAGAAGATTTAGCTAATTGACTGATTAGTAGCTGTTGTTACTGTTGTTGTCCCTGTAAATGATGATTATTAAGTGAATTCTTCACATAGAGAGAAAGGAGAGAGAGAAAAGAGAGACAATTTTAGCAGACAGCAGGGATAGTCCTGCAGACTGTCTGATGTCAAGTCCAAACATGTTTATTATCAAGAGGTGTGGTAAGGATCTTGGAAAGTGCTCTGTGCTGGTCAGATTACAATGGAATGCTTATTCTTAAGAGACATATATAAGCTGAACATTATTCAGAAGAAAACTATGAAAGTAGAGAGGAAACAGAGACATGTTATTTTTGGAACAAGAAAAAATATGAAATACTTAATTCAAAAGTAAAAAGAAATACAGTGATACAGCTCTCCAATCTTTCAAGCATTTGAAGCCATCAAAGTTTACAGGCTTGAAGAATTTTAAAAAAGAGCTAACATACATGTGTTGCTGAAATTGGCTGCTCTTAGCGATCTGTTAGTTCACTTCTCCATTTCTGCTTGTTAGTTTGCCTGTACTAGCAAGGGATAAGGAATTCAAGAAGGTGACTACCGAAACAGGGAAGTTTTGCAGTAGAGCAAACTTGACTCATTCTCCTCTTCATGCATGACTGTATCAGTCCTTAGGAACCACTAAAAAGGGTGATGGAAATAACACTGGGTATAGCATAAAGCCCTGAGATATTGTTCAATGTTTATCTATTCCTCATCCTGCACAGGACGGACAGTGGTGTATTGGGAAGCATTCACTAGACACTACACACTGTTTTTCTATTTTCCTGTAGATACAGTGGAAGCAGTTTTTGATTTCATTCAGAGAAGTCGAAGGATGATTGTTGTGCTGAGTCCAGACTATGTGACAGAGAAGAGCATCAGCATGCTGGAGTTTAAACTAGGTGTCATGTGCCAGAACTCCATTGCCACAAAGCTCATTGTGGTTGAGTATCGCCCCCTTGAGCATCCACACCCAGGCATCCTGCAGCTGAAGGACTCTGTGTCTTTCGTGAGCTGGAAAGGGGAAAAGTCCAAACACTCTGGCTCTAAATTCTGGAAAGCCTTGCGGTTGGCCCTTCCCCTCAGAAGCCTGAGTGCCAGTTCTGGCTGGAATGAGAGCTGCTCTTCCCAGTCTGACATCAGTGTGGATCACATTCAAAGAAGGAGAAGTCGTTTAAAAGAGCCCCCAGAGCCACAGAGCTCAGAGAGGACTGCCAGCGTTGCTCCCGCCACAGGCACAGTGTCCAAGCACCGAGGGAAGCCCTCTGCAGCCTGTCGCTGCTGTGTCACCTACTGTGAAGGAGAGAGTCACCTTAAGAGCAAGAGCCGGGCAGAGATTCAGACCCAGCCCCAGTGGGAAACACACCTCTGTAAGCCTGTTCCCCAAGAGTCAGAAACTCAATGGATACAAAATGGCACCAGATTGGAACCCCCTGTTCCCCAGATCTCAGCCCTTGCTCTTCATCATTTCACGGATTTATCCAATAATAATGACTTTTATATCCTATAATGACTGATGTGTGGTGGGTGGTGGCTGCTCTTTCGACCAACCCTCTTTGTGTCATGAGTTTATGGGAATAACTGACGTTTTTATTGTCTAATGGACTATCAGCTTTGTGTCCCTTATATTGATTTTAAAAACTATTTATTTCTAGGAGTCAAAAGACCTGAAGCACCTGAGTCCAGAGTTTTTGCCTCTAATGGCCTCAGAAGAGAACACTCTTCTTGGGCCCTAGAAGGTCAGTATGTGAAAGTTGTCTAAACTCTGATCCTCTGTACTGCCCAATGGTTTAAAACTGTGCTAATGGTTTGAATATCTCTGAGTTTGTCTATCAGTCTCATGTTATGAGCCAGTCAGGTATGCTTGGGCTAGGATGCTAACAGGGTTTATTTCCCAAGGAAGTATCCTAGAGAGGAAAAGGTTCTAGTGGAGGTGTAGAACAAAGCTCATCAGGCAATCTACAGCCCATTTCCCCACAAAGAACCAAATACATCCACCCAGGGACACGTGGTGTTCTCTGTCTCACTGTAAACGAATGTTCTCTAAGCCTCCTGACGTTGTTAGCATTAATAAAGTTATATTTTTATGTCATTCCATTTGTACTAATATATTTGACCTTTTCTCCCTTCTGATTTTCTGTGGAGTTTATATTCAAATCTGAAAATATTGTATTTCAGGACATGAAAATATAGTTGAAGTTTCAGGAAAGCTAAGTTAACTATTTAGTTTCCTTCTAATGTGTGTTAAGAATAACCTGGGAATGGATCAAGAGTAAGAGAGTTTATCATAAAATGAAAGTTTATCCAGAAATGTTTATTACTGGGAACTGGTGGCTCCTTGGGTTGAGGCTGGTTCCTGAAAGCCTTCCCATTCAGGAGTTTGAGAAATGATAGTAGATACCTATAAGAATCAGAAGGTAAGCAAAAAAAAACAGAAAGAGTCACATACAAACATAACATACATGTTTATTTGGTAACAGTGTACAAGCATTGGTAAGTATTGCTTTCCTACAAATGTTTTCACAAAGTTACGAAAGGCCCATGGCGTTTGATTTGAAGTCAAGGATGCGATAAGGAACATTGAGTTAATACTTAACTGAAGTAACTGCACATGCTCAGGATCTTCAAAGGTTTCAGGCAAAATGTGTATTATGAGAAACAATGCAGCGAACTTCAAATTTACATCCAGCAAAATAAATGTGTCTTTCAATTGCATTTTTTATGATCTTCTTGAAGTGTTTTCATTTATGATAGAAAAGATGGTTTTTCTAAGCTCCATTTTGTTTTTGCTACTGACCTAGTACCTATGTTACCAGACATCCCAGCCTTTTCCACAACCCTAAAAATCCAGGATTTTATGCATGCTCTGAGTTATGGAATGGCTTAAACTTAGAAGTAAAAAAGCAAAACAAGGTCCCGGCGTAGTGGCCTAGTGGCTAAAGTCGTCGCCTGGAACATGCCTGGATCCTAAATGGGCACCAGTCCTAGTTCTGGCAGCCCAGCTTCCCATCCAGCTCCCTGCATGTAGCCTGGGAAAGCAGTCAAGGACAGCCCAAAGCCTTGGGAACCTTTATCCATGTTGGAGACCCAGAAGAGGCTCTGGGCTCCAGGCTTTGGGTTGGCTCAGCTCCAGCCATTGTGCCTCTTGGGGAGTGAATCAACAGATGGAAGATCTTCCTGTCTGTCTCTCCTCCTCTCTGTATATCTGACTTTACAATAAAATCAAATAAATCTTTTTTAAAAAAAAAGCAAAAAAAAAAAAAAAAACAAAAAAAAAAAACACCCAAGATGCAATCAATAGCCAAGTGAAACACATTTGTGAGATGTAGTCATTCTAAGGGTCATTATTAGACTATTATTGCAGAAGTACAATATTTAACCAAAAGAACACATGTGCAAGTGGAGGCGCAGGTGTCCCTGGAAACACTGGAACTGGCAAGAAGCCACTGTGGTCCTGAAGACATGATGGGAAATGTTTATTTCCTCCCCAGATTGAAGACATCTTATACTACTTAACTCTGCAGTAGGGGTTAAAAAGCCAACAAGCTGTGTGTTTCTATTTTCTCTGTGGTATTCCCCCATCTATTGCATTTGCTTTGAAATAATTCAAAGCATAAAACCTCTGCTTCTGAATAGGTGCAGATTTAAGGGAAAAAGAGATTGGTCAGAGCATAGTGATTCTCTTCACTCTACTAGCATTGGTGGATAGTGAGGCATGTATGTTGCTGTGAGTGCAGGTCTCTGTCAGGCACTAACAGTGAATGGGTCGTGTGAAAACAGCATTATCCCATTGTACCTCATGAAGAAGGAAACTGAAGATCTTTTTCTTGTTGAAAGAAGGTAGAAAATGTCTCTGAAAATGAGATAAGATCCCATTATAAATTTGTAATAGGGAAATGACAAGCCACAACAGGCCACTTACTTGAGCTGCCTACAAAGAATGACAGCACAACCCACCATATTGCTCCACGCTGACATCTCTTCCTTAGAGAAGCAATCTACTCTTGATGTATGCTCAAGAATTTTAATTTGGAAAGAATATCAGTTATGTAAATGGTTCCAAATTCTAAGGAAGGAAAGAAGGTTTTCAATCATAATTACTCTTACTGATTATTAACCTGATGTCTTAAACTGTAAGATACTCTTGGAAATATTGAGAAATCACTTTCACCTTTGCTAAGTATTTTGTTAGGAAATGCTGGCACTGGCATGGAAATTATACACAAGTCCTTACTATGAATCATGTTGGTCAACACAAAACATAAGCTCAGTATTAATTTCTTTATACACATAGTATAAATAGTAAAAAGATGTAAATTTTTGCACTAGCGTAATAGGGTCCAAAGGAATTGGTGGTGCTTTAACTGCATGGAGAAAGGCTTAGAGTTGATATAATTCTATGACAAGCATGCCACATTTGAATGAGGTCTTTGATGTCAGATACTTCAATGAGGCGAATTATAACAAAGGAGATTTTCTCATGGGCCATAAATGTCTATAATCGAAATGATACAATCACTTAAGTGGCAAAAGAGTTGAACCTCTAATCCATCTTTTCAATAATTGATTCAGTACCAATTCTAGAAACATAATTGTAAGATTCAAGTGTATGTATTTTTATTATAAAATACCAAAATGGAACTATTTCACCAGAAGCATGTTACAGTTTTTAAAGCAGGCAATGTAATGCCCACAATGCAAATTCAACATTGTTTTCTGATGCATCATTTGACCATCTTGATTTGTATTATTATATATCTTTATTTTTCAATATTTTATGTATTTGAAATTTATAATCATTTCTAATGTTCTATAGACTAAAATTGTATTATAATGCTAGATCCGGTGAATACAAGAGCTACATTTTCTTCTATTTAAAATTACTATAAGTATACTCATGTCAAGATTGAAGAATTGAGGTACATGGGAAACTAATATTCTATCTCATAAAAAATACTCTATAAAATTGAATCAATTATAAGCATATACTCAGAGGGACAAATCATAGAGTAATGATTTTGAAATTGGCACATGTAGGAACCATTTTGGGGGTAAAAATCTAAGAACAGGCTCCATTCCAATTCATCAGAAGCTCAGCATTGTCTAGGAGTTAACATTTTTAAAGTGTGCCTTGGGAATTTAAGTAAGTTAACTCTTTAAAACCCTTTTCATGTCTTATAAAATATTGTTCCTGTTGTAAGGGAGGACCTTCTTAATTGGTATTTTCTAAACTTTTCAAAGTCTATTTCTCGATACAAACATGTTGGAATCCTTTGCAGTACATAGTAAGATGACTATTTTCAGCCTTTTTGAAGTTAACTAAGTGAGGATCTTTAAGATGAGGTAGATTTGCACTATGAATTGGCTTTTCTAGTGATTCTAATGTACAAAAGTTTAAGAGGCATGGATTGTTGTCTGCCTTTAATTCTTTGTAGACTTTGGTTTTCTTCAGCCAAGGAAGACTGTGAGTTATCATTTTAGCAAAGTGTATACAGGCAATAGATGAAAGCGGAATTTTAGCTCTTGGAACTGTCTTGGCTTAGGAGACAATTGTACAGAGTGGTTAGTAGAGTTTATATGTAATATAAGCATTATCACACTGATGTTAAGAATCTGGAAAGCTGTAGTCATAAAATATATTAGACAGAAGACAGCTTACAAAAATTAGTTATCGTGTGTTGTTAAATAAGCTCAATATTCCAGTAGTTTCAAGTAACAAAGTCTTATTTCTTGTTTATAGCATATGTCCAGCACAGATACTTATTCTTTGCAGTTTTCCATAGAGCTGTGTCACTGCTTTTTCTTTTATGCTTCAGTTTAAGTTTGACAGCCATTTCTTTCATCTCAAACATATTCGCCAGTATAATTCCAAGGTCCTGACACAGTCACAGAAAAGGCTAGAAAATAGTCTTTCTGTTTCCGTGGGAGGAACAAAGCACATAGCGTTGTCTTTTGCTACTAATGAGATCATTTAAGAAGGCGGTTGTATTCCAACTGAGAGACGACCTACCCATTGATGATGAAGGTTTAGAAGGACTTTGCCCCAACACACCATTTTTGTTTGCCAAGGCTGCAAGATAAGACAACACATATAGATGATTAGACTTTGTCTGAAAATGTTGCCCACATAAGCTTTTGAAGGAATGTGTAATAATTACAGGTTCTCATTCAGAAGAATCATGCTTAAAACTTTGAAAGTTGTTATATTTTGGTTTTACACTCATCAGCTTTAGTTAGTGCTCAAAGGCTGTGGTACTCAAACTCTCTGTAAATGAACCCAGTTTAATTTGAGTATCCAGGGAGCCTCAGAAGAACTGAGGACATTTAGAAAACAGCAGAGCATATAACGTGATCATTAGAAAGCATTGCTTGATTAACTTAGCAGAAGAACTAAACAGGGAATTTGAAGAAAACTTACTAAAGCTCATATGAATTACTAGGCAATTGCTACTGTGGGTATTATGAAGTCTGCTGCTGTCTGTGCATCTTCTGTCACAATGAATTAAACTCCATTTGGGTTGTTGACTTTAGATTGGTGAAATTTAGGGTTAGTTACTCTTGAGCTCTGTTAGCAGAGTATAATTGTAAACAAGGAAAAGTTTTATTTATTATTGCAGATTTATGATACATTCAAAATTCTTAGAAATATTAGTGAGGTTTTTTCTTTAGGCAGTTTATGCATCCGCAAATACTTCATTGGGAAGAATGACTCCTTGAAAAGGTGTTCATGGAAAGGAAACAGAAAGATTTCGAGTCAACACTGAAGTTGGATCTTGAGTTACTTAAATCTTAACAATAGGGCTTTCTTTTCTAGCTAGGACTTTTTTTGTTGTTGTTGTTGCAGTGGGGGAGTGGTCTAGTGAGTTCTATTCTGTGCGCTCAGTCCCTCTCTCTATCCCTCTCTCCTCATTCTTGCTCTTGCTCTCATTCTCTGATTCTCTCTGTGGCTCTCGCCTACTCGACAGAAATGAAAGACAGTCTGCAGAAATCTGAGAGGATCACAATGTTGGACTGGGAACTTCATAT
Organism: Ochotona princeps; assembly: GCF_030435755.1. NCBI lineage: Eukaryota > Metazoa > Chordata > Mammalia > Lagomorpha > Ochotonidae > Ochotona > Ochotona princeps. The sequence continues at coordinate 96,186,560 of NC_080834.1, read as the reverse complement.
TAAATTAGAAACTATCCTGTTACCTCAGCCAGTGGAATCTGGAGAGATTTCATCGTGATTGGAGTGGCAAGATTGGCAGCAATATAGAACTGTTGAACAATTAAAACCACTTGAGCAGCACCCTCGGAGCATGCCCCACATCAGGGTCCCTGGGATGACTGAAAGGCTGGGTGTGCCATCTTCCCTTATCTCTCCTCACGTCCTCAAGGTTCAGGAAGGAAAAAAGAGAATGTCATAACAATGGTCTCACCGACTTTCCTCTAGCCCTTGACCTGTCACATGTTAATCAAATATGTAAAAATGATCAAAAATAAAATTTACACAATCAAAAAAATAGAAACCGTTCTGTTACCTCTAGAGAGGCAGAAAGTGATGATTCCAAAACACAAACACAGAAAGGGAAGGAATGAGCAGAATAGCTATGAACTGCAACGGTTAAATGTTAATGTTCTTCGTAGTGCAGACTTTAAGGCCCTCAAAAATGGGTGAACTTCAGCTGAAAATCATATGGGAGGTTTTATTATATGGAATGCTTAAATAATCCCATTACTTCCACATAAATGCACACACGAACAAATACATGCAAACACAAATTTTCGGTGTCTAGTAAAATCAGAAAGAATATTTTAAAGCATGAGGATTCTTGTCAAGGTACTTGAAAAATCTAGTTCATATGTAAGGGATTATTTTCAACATGCACTTCTCATTTGTAAATCTAAACAGCAAACTTAGATTATTATTTTCTGTCACTGGATCTGGTAGCTCTGAGAATATATTTAATACATAATTCTTTATTGTATCCCAATCCTGATGTCTCCCGTTTCTTTAAATAATTTTTATTCATATTATTTTCCTTGAAGTGATTTTGTAATCATATAATCACCTCTTCTTCACCCCTCCCCAATGTTTGTCCCTGTATTATTACAACACTATAATCCTTTAGAAAGAGTCACAAGTTCAGCATTCTTCCATTTAAGATTATCATGATGTTGTAGTTATAGACAATGATAGAAAATCTAGTTTTCCATTGATATATTGATATATTTAAGTTTCAATGGGAGTCCTCCTTTCATCATAGTGCATACTGCACCATGTCTTCAATGTCAGTATGTTTGTCTCCATTATACAGTTCATCTATGAGACTAGATGTATATGCAAGTTCTATATATCTGTCTGTTTTGTATTTTGCAAAAACATTGCCTTATATCAGAAAACATGTCATATTTGTCCTTTGGGGATTGAACATAATGCTCTCTAAACTGGGACCATTTTGTTGCAAATGATAAAATTTTGTTTGTTTGATAGCGGAGTGATGTTCCATGGAGTAGATGTGTCACAGCTTCTTTATCCATGCCTCTCTTGATGGGTATCTGAGTTGTTTCCATGTCTTCATTTATTGTGGATAGAGTTGCTATAAATATAGGATTGCAGGCCACTTTCATATAGGCAGATTTCATTTCTCTTGGATATATTCCCAAAATTGTGACAGTTGGATCATATCGTAGACCAATTTTTGATCGTCTTAGCATTCTCCCGTCTGACTTCCATTGTGACATTGCCAGCCTACACTGCCACTAACAGTGAAGGAGGGTACCTCTTTCTCCACATCCACGCCAACAAGTATTGTTAGCAGATTGCTGAATGTAGGCCAATTTGACTGAAGTTAGGTGGACTCAATGTGGTACTTATTTGTATTTCCCTGATACCTAAAGAGCCTGAGCATTTTTTATATGTTTATTAGCCATTTGAGTTTGTTCTTTTGAAAAAAAAATTCTAGCCATTTCCTTCACCCATTTCTTCACAAGATTGTTTTGCTGATGTTCAGCTTCTGAAGATTTTGTAAATTTTGAATATTAGTTCCCTGTTGCCCTATCGGTTGTGTGATATGCAAATATTTTTCTCCTATTCTGCTTGTAGCCTCCTTGCTCTGTTGATAATTTCCTTTGCTCTACAGAAGCTTCTTAAGATGATAAACAAGTTCAACTTGTCTGTTTTGGCTTTGACTGCTTGTGCTTTTGGTGACTTTTATAAGTAGTCCTTACCGATGCCTGCATCTCATAGAGTGCTTCTTAAATTTTACTGTGATAGTTTGATGGTCTCTGGGTGCAGATTCAGGTCCCTAATCCACTCAGAGCTGATTTTTGTATATGGTAAGAAGTGGGGGTCTTGCTTGTTTCCTCTGCTGGGTGATATCCAATTGTCTCAATAGCAATTGTTGAAGATAACAGCAATTTTTGATTCTACTGATCCAGAAACATGATTGTGTGGTAGAATGTTCCTTCTATGCCTATCTTGATTAGGGTTTTTAGCATGAAATGCTGTTGGATTTTATCAAATGCCTTCTTTGTATCTGTTGAGATGATCTCAGTTTTTATTCTTCATTTTGTGGATATGGTATAGCACACTTATTAATTTGATTATGTTAAACCATGTCTGCATTCAAGTTATAAATCCTACCTGGTTCAGGTGAACAATCTGTCTGATGTATTCAAGGATTCTGTTGGGCAGTGTTTTGTTGAGGATTTTTATGTTTATGCTCATCAGGGATATCAGTCTGTAATTTTGTTCTGTGTTGTGTCTCCATCTGGCTTTGATATTAATGTGATGTTTGCTCCATAGAAAGAATGTGGAAGGTTTGTCTTCTGTTGTTTTGAAGATTGTGGAAGATTTGGGTAAGGTTCTTGAAATGTTTAGGAGAATTCTACAGTGAAGTTATGTGGTCCTGGGCTTTTCTATACTGGGAGGGATTTAATTACTCCATCCAGGTTGTAGGTATATTTAGCTTATTAATTGTCTCATGATTCAATTTTGGTAAATTGTATGTGTACAGATATCTATTTATTTCTTCTGATTTGTTTGCTATAGTTGCCTATAATAGTTCCTGTAGCTCTTTCATTATGAAACCTTGACCAAATCACCAAACTTATAATATTTAACCGATAAAATAATTCAAGGAGTTCCATGTGTCTTCTATCTTTAATATTTTATGGGATGATATCAAAATAGCAAGGTGAGGGCCTAGCATGATGGCCCAGTGGCTAAAATCCTTGCGTTTCACACTCTGGGATCCCATATTGGTGTCAGTTCTACTCCCAGTGGCCATGCTTCCCACCCAGCTCCATGCTTGTGGCCTAGGAAAGCAGGAGAGGACAGCCCAAGCCCTTGCAACCCTTACCCCACAAGGCAGAATCAGAGGAAGTTACTGGTTTTTGGCTTTGGTTAGGCTCAGCCCTAGCCATTGTGGCCACTTGGGGAGTGAAGCAGTGGTGGAAGATTTTTCTCTCTGTATCTCCTTCTCTTTGTATATCTGACTTTCCAATAAAAATAAATAAATCTTTAAAAAAAATAACAAGGTAAGACCTTTTTTGTGTATTTAATTGTAAAATATATGACACCTTTCTACTTTCCTGAAATCATATGGTTAGGAATTTTGGAATCCCCTTCAAGTATGTAAAATTCTAGTTGGGTGAGCAAAGTCAACCCAAAACTCAGATATTTATCCTCTTTCCCACTCATCCTAAAGTGATTTTTTTCTTCAAAAATCTTTCAGAATTTCTTTAGTCTCCACCTCCAAGGGAATCCCCAAAATACATGTCATGTATGTACCATGTATTCCATTTCCTGACATACTATCTACTTTCATGCTATATATACCTTTGCTAAAAATTCTTCTGTTCATAATGCTTACTTATTTCCCTTCCATATAATTGCTGTTACAGTGCCTTAGGTTCACATCAATTGTTTCAAAAATTACGAAGCTTTCTCTTGGCAGAATTGCATTTTCCTTTCATCTTTCTTACATCTTAGATATACCATTCAATCATTTTAGACTTTTGAGCATCAATGCATAAAATGTATTCTAATATTGAACTATTGCAGCTCCCAACACCGCATCCGGCACCACCCAATTTGTCTTTTGGTATTACTTAAGCATAAATGATCCACAACCAAGCGGAAGTAGAAAGAGCTCCAACGGTGCCACGTCTGGCCTAGTTGCCACCTTCCCATTAAGGGTGTCTAGTTATGCACTTTTCCTGTTAATCGGTAATAATAGCTGATGCTAGAATAATCATCAGACTCATCAGATGTTCTGTCTATGATCTCACTATTACATAATCTCAGGATGATGACATGCTAAACTGTGATAAATACACTTCCCTACAGTGTATCACACAGTATTTCTTATTAATGAATTCAAGCAGAAATGTATTATAACTGCTTAATCCATCAAAATATAAATGATATTGGTAAAACAAAATTAAGGACTACATTGATCAAAAAATACCGGCTGTCTGTAAACTCTCTCTGTCTTATCTGAGACGTATTGTACCTGCTTAATGCTCATCATAATTCCTGTAGTTCAGGACACACCATCTTTCATAAATGCTTTCCAGTTTCCTGTGATGACTGCAGTCTCAAACGCCTACACCCATTATCCAGTACTGCTCCTGCAATATAACTCTTATTGTAACAATTGCATCTCTGAGACTTTGTCATCTCTCTTCATTTAGGGTGAGTTGATTCCAGTTTGTTTGTTCTTTGTGGTAAGGGCATTCCATTATGTAACTTCAGTGTGTCTTCAGAAATGACTTCATGTTAAAAGCTAAGTATGTTTTTCAAATTCTACACCAAAGTACACTTTTCATCTGCTTCAATTTCCCATGAGTCTCTGAATTTCTGTACTATGCACTCAGCACTCCAGCTAAAGGAATTAGTGCTATTGAGTACATTTTCATCAGTATGACCATGTCCAGGCTGTCAATATCTGAGAAAACTGTACTAGGTATCTCACTTGCAATTCTTAAGATTTATTTCAAATATAATTTGCTAAATATTACTGTTATAAAATATATCCTTGCTGTTAAGTTATACATAGCATTTCTTCTTCATTTTATTTGCGTATTTATACAATATTAAATGAATACCTACTGAGTGCCCAGATCTATTGTAGAAACTAAGAGAGGATCAGTGAATCATCTAACGAATTTACTCCTACTAAAGATAACATTCTGGTGGCAAAGTACACAAAATAAATGAAAAAGTATGTTTATTGTAGAACTTATTACAAAAATAGAGAAAGCAAAGATTTGGAATAGGTAGCACCAAAGTACCACTATGCATATAGTGTTTGAGTGAAGATCTAAGGGAAGTGGGGAATTGAACAGACTTCACAGCAAATGTAAAAAGCCAATGATGTCTAAAAGAAAACTAGAAATCCTATGATTGAAATACAAGGAGCGTGTGAGTGAGCAGGCAAAGAAGTCAGAGGTACTAAAGTGATAATTTCCTATCCCTTGTAAGCCAAAATTTTCTTCTAGTAAAGTAAAAATGTATAAACTTTAGTCCCAGCAGGAAACAGATGGTATACATAAATGCAAAATTTAAAGATAATGTAATGAAATTTCTGTTTATTAATTTATAGCTAGGTTTAGAGAACAGAGAATGAGAGGTTTTAATGCCCAATAATATTAATAAAAGGAAGAGTCAGTACTTTATGTCAAATGGCAAAGGCAAGGAGTATTTATCAGAAGCAATGGCCATTTATGTGGAGTGGATTATTGTATTGCAGCTAAGATTTTAGTAGATGAATGTAGCCAACACTTGTTCAATGATAGAAGGAAGGAAAATACTTTATGCTCTTGCCCACCAATCTCTGTCTGTTGCCTCTGATACAGAACTCAGAAAGCAAGGAATCTTGGAAATGTCAGATGAATGCCCAACCTCCTAATCCTAAAACAGTTTGGAAAAGGATGGAGTAGCTCTAGAATACACATAAAGGATATCTAACATTGCAAACTCTGGGGGCATCTGAGTCCTAGTGCTGCCTTACACTTCAGCAAGATAACTCCACCAGTCTTGCGGAGAAAAAAATTTAGAGGAACCGTAAGTGAATTAAGCAAATGCTAAATTAAACAAGATGGAAGCTGATGAATACTTGAATCAGCATGTTAACGGGGTAGTGTCAAGAAGTGACTTCAAGTCATGGAACTTGATACGTTAAACTGAGAGAATTTTTAAGACAGATTAGATGATGTGTACACAGGTATGAGAAGATTCATGAATGCATTCAGAGTGTTGTCATGAGCCACTGGAAATATGGAATAACATTTTTGATGGAAGAATTCAGAATTTAAAGGTTTTCAATGTGTAAAGATCCTCTTAGATTTAAGAATAATGTTTAGGAAAATTCTTAGTGCTGTGTTGGGGCTATTCAAGATAAGTGATTGCACAGAAAATGTGTCTATATCCCTGTAGCTTCACCAAAGACCACTAGGGAAAAAAAAGAGTGGTTGTATATTGGGAAAAGAAGATCTATAAAGACTGTCTCTAAGGGATTTCTGTAATGAGAAAGAACCAAGTAAAGGAAAGCTGAAATGAAGAAAATCAGAAGTATGTAGATTTCTGGAGTTAAATGAAGATAACTCCTCAACGTGAAGAAAATTATAACAAACCCTGAGGCTGGGATATTGTATAATGGGCACTAAAAATTATTATGTTAGGGTTCTTTGTGAACTTGATGAATAGCATTTTGTGACGTGTTAAGAGCAAGATCCAACTGAGTTCAAGACAATAGAGAAAGAGCCTGGGATGCTGTAAAACAAAATAATATATCATTGTAAAGTGAAGCAGAAAAAAATGTAATAGTAATGGAAGGTGCGGAGTGACACTTATAAGTGTTTTTCATCAGTTTTCCAATAATGCGGAAGCTAAAATCACTGGAGTTTGATCAGACCTTTCTTTTTCAACCCAGCATATGGACAGATAGCTAGCAGGGAGAAAAAAAATAGTGTGAAAGGTTGACTTTAATCCTTTGTAATGGCTCAATTGTACTCCATAGAGTATATGTGCCACGGATTCTTTATCCATTCCTTTTTCAGTGGGAAGCTGGGTTGTTTTCATGTCTTCACTATTGCAGATTGTGCTGCTATGAATATAGGATCACACATCACTTTCTCACATGCAGATATCCTTTCATTTGAATATATTCCCAGACATGAGATAGCTGTGTCATACAGCAGATCAATTTTTAGTTCTCTTAGTACTCTCCATAATGAATACCATAGTGGTTAGATTAGCCTACAGTCACACCAACAGTGGCGTAGGGTTCATTTTCCCCCACATCTATGCCGGAAAGTGCACATTGCATAAAAGATGGGCTCCCAATGAAAATGTTAAATATATCTTGACAACAGAATGCTAGACTTTACACAATTCTATATACCTATGTCAGGATACACTTATATAGAATAATGATGGACTTGTGACTATTGTTAAGGGACTGAACTGTTGTTACAACATAGGGGAAAATTGGGGGTGTGAAAGGGGAAAATGGGGAAGGAATAAAGGAAAATGGGGATTTGGGAGGGGAAATCCCTGAACCTAGGAACTGTATCATGAGAAATAAAGAATCAATGAGGAAAAAAATTGTTGCAGGATAGAGAGGAAAATCTCTGAAAGGCCCAGAGTGAACTAATTTTGTACACAAGCAGAAAGGTTTTCCCACTATCACAATTTGAATTAAAGGAAGTTCAATAGATGTGGTGCTGAAAATTTGAAGACAGTCTCATATATTTCTTTTCTATTTGTTTCTAAATAAAAGAAAAAAGCATAAGTCCAAAGTGAGAATGAAAGAACTGTTATTTTTAGGATATAATGATCATGTATGAAATATTCATCTAGAAAACTAAGACTATAAACTCCCCAGAGCAATGCAATATGAATTCTGGGGGAGAAATGGAGTTGATTTTGTTATGAATTTGATATGAGCTGTGTCAATATAATTTTACGTTTTTCTCCATCACACATGAGAGTACATGCATAGGTAGTAAATAGGTAGAGAGAAAGGTTGCACTATGTCTGGAAAATATATGCCAAGGCTTGCTTATAATTTACTGTATTACTGAAAAGTACTATAATCATTGTCCTGGCAATATCAAAGGATTATTTGAATTAAATTACAGTCTTTTTATTTAAGGATATATTTATTTTTGTTGGAAACAGAGAGGAGATACAGAGAGACAGTTCTTCTGCCTGTTGGTTCACTCCCCAAGTGGCTGCAGTGGCTAGAGCTAAGCCAATCTGAAGCCAGGAGTTTATTTCATGTCATGTCTCCCCTGTGGGTGCAGGGTCCCAAGACTTTGGACCATCCTCTACTGCTTTTCAGGACACAAGCAGGGAGCTGAATGGGAAGTGGAGCAGCCAGGACACAAACTAGTGCCTGTTTGGGATTCTGGTGCATACAAGGAGAGGATTTAGCTATTAAGCTATCATACCAGACCCTAAATGAACATCTTAGGTGAGTTAGATAGACATGTGTCAGACAGTGAGGTACGTGTAATTAATATTATGGAAAAACTGAGATCCTTCAAAAGCTTACTATGATGTGTAAGATAGTGACAGTGAGGGAAAGAAATCAATTGAGGATAGTTTGGACCAGAAGTATAGCTTACGTGAATATATTGGTCTCCAAGAATTAAGGCAATTCAACTGAAAAAGTGATGCTGAATGAAGGGAAGAGATCAGGACTTTGTAAGTAACCATATTCAGAACACAATCTGAGTAAAACATATGAAATTTAGGGTTAGGAAAGTTATACAAGAGATGGACTGTGGTTCAAATACACCTGCACAGAGTTACTGTCAGCCAGTAGAATAAGAGAAACAGAAAGAAATTAGTAACTACTTGAGAGTCCTGGAGAAGAAACACCTCCAAGACCTAAATCATTCCCAGTAGAGTAGAAGAGAAGTCAATTTAAAGGGAGGTCAGAACAAATACCTTATAGCTTGCTGATAACTTCCCATAAATTCTAGACAGCTTGGGGAAAGTGTTGTAGTAATTGGAGAAAAACAAGTGGATAGACATAATAAAAGAGCCCATGTGTGTGAATTATACAGTATTTTTTTGCAAGCACCTCTTATGACCAGTTTACATTCAAGGGCTTAGTTCTTCATAATACATGTTTCCAACAAATTTTCAAGGATGTTTCTTTGCATGGGTTATGAATCTTAGCACCAAAATGTAATTCCATATTTTACAAATTTTTTGAAATGCACATGTAGTACTAATTGAATAATTTCTAGAAAAGATAATTATTGCTATTTACTTAATTCTTATGTAACCTCCAAGTTCTCACACATGGTAAGCTGTTTTGAACTAAAAATCTTTTCACTTTGACTTCCTCTTGAGCTAATTAGCTTTCCTATTTACTCAAATCTGTGCAATATAATTTTAAATGTTTATCCTTTCAGTGCCTACAGTGTCTGCTGTCTGGCTTCTGTTCAGGTGATACCAAATGGAGATGATTATAATGAGATTCGGCCACTAGAACAACCTGCTCTCATTTCCCTGAATTATCGTGGCCTTTAATGCTCCCTATGTCTTTGATATACTCTTTGCTCCATGTGCCTACTACAATACTTCCTCCAAGTGAACCACTTGTTCACCAAATGAACTTTCAATCATCATTTGAAGCTAAACATGTATATCATACTGTTGACAAGTTTACGGCCAATGCATTTTGTAACCCATTATGCATTCTTCCTTTTCTTAATAATAATATTCTGTGTTTGTTTTCCTGGAGGCAATGCACCTATCTGTTCCCATTACCCATGTTAAGTATCATGAGTAGGATTAGATTCAGAAAAGGATATATAACTTAAGTCTATTCCATAGTAGTATTTCACTGACATAGTAACTAGTTTCAAGAAGGCCTGTTTTACAAATCATTCTTAAGAAATTCAGCTAGAGGCTCAACGTGATGGCATGTTGAGCTAAACATACACCTGCAAAAGCCAACATCCCATAAGAGCATTGGTTTGTGTCCTGGCTCTTCTACTTACAGTCTATGGATTATAGCCTGGGAAAGCAGAGAAGTTTGGTTCCAGTCTTTGGACATCTTCATGCAAGTGGAAGACCCAGAAGAAACTCTTGGCTTCTTACCTTGTCTCATTGAGCTCCAACCATTGCAACCATTTGGGGAGTCAATCAGTAGATCTCTCTCTCTCTCTCTCTCTCTCTCTCTCTCTCTCTCTCTCTCTCTCTCCATGTATTTTCTTCTTTTTCTATAAAAACTGACTTTCAAAATCACACAAACAAAAATAAATATCTTTTAAAAATTCAACTGTGATGACCCTTGACACTTTTAGAAAAACAAATTATCTTTTAAAATAAGTTGCTGAAATAATCCAAGCTCCCAAAACCTGCATAAGAGGTCACTTGAATTAAACCAGCAGAGGGAGAAAGAGTAGCCTAGAGATAGAGAATGATTCCTAAATATCTATTTTGAATGAGTGGAAGATAGTTTCTAAAGTAATTGAACTTTCTGGACTTTTAGATTATGTGTATAAATACATTTTTCTTCTTATTTTAAAAAAGATTCATTGCTTTTTATAACAAAAACAGATTTATAGAGAGAAGGAAAGACACAGAAAGACAGATCTTCCATGCTGAGATTTATGCCAATGACCTTGACGGCTGGAGCTTTGCCAATCCAAAGCTAGGAGCAAAGAGGTTCTTCCAGGACTCCCATGTAGAAGCAGGGGTACAAGACTTGAACTATCCTCTCTTGCCTTCCTAAACTGTGAGCCACAATCTGGATCAGAAGTGAATCAGTGGGACTTGAACTGACACCCATATGGCATTCCAGCAGAGCAGGTGGAAGATTGGTCTGATATGCCATGGCACTGGTTATCTATTAAAACAGTTGAAGTAGGTATCTTCCTTGAATAAATAATTGACCATAGTTAATACTATCACATTTCTCAGTGAAGAATTAAGAGTACTATATCCATCTGTCAAGCTATGGAGAATTATAAAATTATCTAGAGGCCATTGCAGCAACAGTGGAGACAAAAAGACATTGTCTAGGACAATTTTTCTCAGTCCCAACTCTGTATTTATGCTTTCACCTAAGATGAATAGCTTCAGTCGGGTCATTAATGCAGAGATAATTAACCACAGATAATTAAAGGAAGTTTCTTCCTCCTATTGATGCCCACCCAAAGTCTACAGTTAAAGGTTCATTCATTTGTGACAAAGCCCATTTTCAACACAAGTCATACAGTTCTAAGACAAAAATCTGACCTTGAGAGAAATAAAGTCAAAAACTAAAATATCACAAAATTAGTTAGCTTCCCAATACATTTTATCCAATTTCTTACTCTTTGACGGAGCTTGTAATATATTTCATTCATATTTCAGACCTATAAATCAATCAATTAAGCAGTTATCTTTAATTCAGCAGCAACCCAGAATAGAATAGTAAAGGTTAAGCATGAAAAGCTCCAGAAAGAACTTTCCCAAGTACAACGCATAATTTTTTAGAAAAATAGATCAAACACATACATCCTATCAGTAATTTATGTGACAGGGATCATCTTCTAAAGAAGTAAAAAGAAGAAGTGAAAATATCACCTCTATTCTGGAGTATAACAGATTAATAGACAGCAAAATGTCCATATTATACAACATTGTTTTGTTATATACACCCTAATATTTCAAATCCTGTACTAGTTATTGAATTCAGAAAATTACATTGATTTACTAAGGGAATTGTATTAATTGCATGCAGCAGACCGTAGAAATTGATCATCAAGTTCAATTAACTGCAGACAGTGATCTATCTCTTGGAGCACATTTCTGATGGCTTATATTGATAAAAAAAAAAAAGGTAAAAAAAGTCACAGTCGAATATTTTATAAATAGTTGTGCTTATAGATATTGATTTCCTTTGAAAGTGTCTTCTTACTCTATAGTTATTTTTAACACTTCTCACCTTGAAATCTGTTACAAAAACCTGCATAGATGAGACAATGAGGAACTGATTGGAGAGAAAGGAATATGAATAGTAGTGTGATTTTCCTACTTCATCATCCCAGGAACAGCAAAAGGCAGGCTGGATTATCCCCAGTTCATGATGAGAAAACCCGAGATTCAGAAAAACCAACTGGATCTATGGTCAATCATCTGGCAGGTGGAAGAACTAAGATTTGAAAAGCAGGAAAATCTGGATTTCATATATAAGATTTCTTCACACATTGGACTGCTTCATAATACTTAATCAGCATAATTTATAAGTAGCTGCTCACATTTTTCATGCCATTGACATATTGTAGTAATGAAATGTGATCTAGACTGGTTTGGTGATTAATAACCCTATTATTTTATCATTACAGGTTATAATAAGATTACATAAAAAGCCATGTGATTTAAAGGGTAGTTTCTGTCATGTTATGGTAATAGCAGTAACAATAATTTGTATTTCAATAACATTTTACTGTTTCAAAATATTTCCAAACGCTCTGTGTCTGTGTAATTCTGTGCACATGGCAACCTGTGAAAAAGGCAGAGCCAACATTACTCGCACCATTTTAAAGTTGGGAAACTGAGGGGTAGAGAAGAGGTTTGCACAAATCAAATGAAGAAAGAGTTTAGAAGAAATGTATTCAGTCTTTCAGCAGATAATTTCACACATCTGCTATATGACATATATTCTTATTTCTGAAGTTACTTGTTTCAAAAGACTGAATCATTTATTACAGGGCATACCAGATATGTTAATAAGAGTGCATATCCGTGCTGCCATTATTTTCAAACCCAAACTTAATCTACTACCTCCACTAAGAGAAACTTACTTAGATTGATCTTTGAATGAACACATTAATTTACATTATCAGAAGAGCAAGAAATTCATAAACTCACTCCTGATATGTTGTCATCCAGTATGAACTATTTGCTCACAGATATTTACAGAAATCAATAGATGCTTTTCCTCTGCATCTTGAATTTTGAAACATAAAAATTAAAAAAAATAACTTTAGATAGAAGAAATAGTAGAATCCTCAAACACGTGGAGACAACAGGGAAAATAAGACCCAAACTTCTCAATTAAATATTAGATTTGATTGAACGATACCCTTCATCTTTTTCTGAACACACAAGGCTTCTCTATGATATTAAAAAAAAATTAGAATAGCTAGATGGTATGCTATGCAAGAAAAAGGAAAATACAAATGCAAGAAGTGAAAAATAAGCCCAGAGCAGTGACAAGCAAGAGTTGAAGTTATATTGTGTCCATGAGAGTAACAGTATAGGCAGAGTGGAAAAACTTTCTTTTAAAAAATGTTTTTATTGTTTTCCATGATACATTTTTGTAGGTACAGGGATTCTCCTCCACTTTCTCTCTTTCCATTTTCTCCTCCCACCATCCCCCCCACCACCAAAGCAGCAGTTATAAGTTTTAACATTCTGCTATGTAAGTACATCATGGAATTGTAGGTACAGCCCAAAGTAGGAAATCTAGTATGTTGTCAAGATGTATTTTACTGTTTCACTGGTAGGTTCCCTCCTCCGCTTTTTAAGGCAGTTTGTAATAATTTGTCAGTATTGCATTTCCCACATTGTGGTGATAATGGTAGCTATATCCGTAGTATAAATGGGAACTTAAATTAAATGCTGCTTTTTATTTCCAGGGGTCCTAAAATCTCTAAAGCCTCTGTGCATTGACCAGTGACACCTGTGGTTCATGGATATGAACAATGTGACCAGTAACTGACTGAGAATTTGGTCCTAAATATATGTGGAGATCTTCGTATTTTTGTTTAGGTGAGATATGAGAATATCAGCTCAGTTTTTCAGTAAAATATGCATTAAGTACAAATATTAAATTATTATAGAAGGTAATAAAGAAGCATACAATTTTTGGTCCAACACAATGTCTCTTTGGCTGAATCCTAACTTGCAAACATAGGCATTACATGTGGATGCCGGTTCGTCTCCTGGATGCTCCGCTACCCATCCAGATACTTGCTTATCGGCAGAAAAGCAGCAGAAGATAGCTCCAAACTTTGGGATCCTTCACCTGTGTGAGAGACCCAGAAGAAGTTCCTGGTGCTTGGCTTTGGATTGGCTCAGCTCCAGCCATTGTATCCATTTGGGGATATGAACCATTGGATGTAAAATTATTCCCTCTGTTTCTCCTTCTCTATGTAAATCTGACGTTCCAATAAAGTAATTAAACATTGAAAGAACATAAGATCTTAACTTCTAAAGTAACAAGACATACATTGAATGATTTAATCAGAAGAAAGTGTTTTGAAAAGATGAAACTAACCAAAAACATCAAATCCCATGAGATAGTTTCTGCTGATTTTTGTTGGTGAAGTGTGTCTCTTCTAGATAAGAAATAGATGAGTTTTGTTGTTTAATCCAGTCTACTAATCTATGCCGTTTGATTGAGCTTAAGCCATTTACATTCAGGGTTCTTAGAGTAGCATCATTTTCTTCAAGAAGTTTCCTGATTTTCATTTCTTCAGCTACACGTTAGTCGTTTAGTAGCATGTTATTTAACTTCTCGGTGTTAATTTTTTTCTTCCTGATGATTTTGTTTTGTGGCTCTTCATTTTAGGGGATGTATAGTAGCTGTGTAATAGAGACTGTCATATCTAGTAACATGTCATTTAACTTCATGGCATTGTAATTTTCTATTTTTCTCCCTGTTGTTGATTTTGTATTAAATTTTCATTTAACGGGATGTACAGTAGCTGTGAAACAGAGACTAACATCCAGATTTGAGGATACAATGCAGTAGGCATTTCTACTTCCAGACAAAGATGAACTTACAATGAAACTGTTTACTATACCTTGACAATAGGATTCTGGACTCTCTGCCATTGTCCATGCCCACAATGATGGACATATGACTGTGTATGAAGAACTATATGTTAGTAATGTTATAGAGGAACTAGGTGGGGGTGGAATTGTGGCTGGGATAAGGGAAATACCAGGAGCCTATGGAACTGTATCATAAAATGATAATAATAATAATAAAATGAAAAAAAGACATACAAAGTATTCATCATATATATAAACAGAAAATTCTGCAGGGAAGGGAGGAACTAAAAATAAACACAAATTAAGATGTTAAACTAATATTAGCAACTAATTCTGTATCTGATAATTTTATAATCCATGAAACACTACATATGATTATGGATATGTGTGTCTAGGTTAAAATACAGAAATGTACACTCTGAATTTTTATCAGTGGGTGCTTGTGGGAATAAGGAAGAGAAATGAGATGATAATGGGTGAAAAGGAATTGAATTTTGTAGCATTGTTTCTTCTTTTTTGTTTATATAAAGTGAACAAACTTTATATATTTCATATTTAGATTAAACAGCACAGTGATACTTGCCACCTGATCCTCACCCTCACCCGTTTTTAACCCTACCACCTTCCTTTCCTCTTTTTTCTCTTCAATGTTAGAATGACATATTTTCATTTTTTAAAAATTTCAATAATTTGGGAATTCAACTAGTAGTGAATAGAAGAATAATTCTTTCAGAATAGAGACAAAGGCTATAAACAATGAACAGATTGCACAATGTCCATTTAGTTCTCATACAGTTTTTCTATTATTTTATCTCTATGTTAAATGCTCTGTATCACAGAAAACATATTTCTCTTTGGGGTACTGGCTTACTTCATTAAGCATAGTCTTTCTTGGTTGAATTAATTTTGTTGCAAAAGACACGATCTAATTTTTAAAAGTTTCTGAATAGTATTTCATATTGTTTCATCTCCTTTATCTGATCATCAGTTAGTGCACATCTGGATTAATTTCATATTTTTGCTATTGTCAATGGAGTTGTAATAAACATGGAGATACAGATAACTTTTGTTATATTGATTTCATTCATTTTAGGTAAAGTCTCAAGAGTAGGATGGCTGGGTCATCCTACCTGTGATAACTAATTAACTAATATAACTAATCTATTTTCAGATTTCTGAGGAATCTTCTGACTTATGTAATGGTTGTACTAATTTACATTCTTACCATGAGTATCTTGGGGTGACATTGGCTCCGCATCTTCATGAGTTACTTGCTTTTTGATGCTTTAATGGCAGCCATTTTAACTGGGGTGAGGCAAAACCACACTGTGGTTGTTATTTGCATTTCCCTGATGACTAGTCATCCTAAGCATTCTTTGAAATATATGTATATTTCTGCTGGTCATTTGAATTTCAGTTTTTGAAAAAGATCTGTCCATGTCGTTTTCCCATTCCTTAACTGAATTGTTCAGTTATGTTTGTTTTGGGAGTTCTTTATGGATCCTGCATCAATCATTTCTCAGCTACGCATTTTGTAATTTGTTTTTTTGGCCATTTTTTCGATTGCTTTTTTAATTTATTGCGTGCTTTGCAGGGCAGAAGCTTCCTAAGTAGATCTAATCTCATTTGTTTATTTCTATTCTTATTGTTTCTGGGGTGTTTTCCAAGAAGTCTCTTCCTATGGCAATACATTGCATAGTTTTCCAAATGTTTTCTCTTTTTGTAATTTGATAAGATCAGGTCATAGAATTAAATCTTTTATCTATTGTGACTTGATATTTCAAAAGAATTTGTTTATTTATTTGAAAAGCAAATTTAAGGAGGAAGAAAAAAATGAAGAAAACAGAAGAAGAGATCTCTATGGTTTATGCCCTGTATGGTCTCAATGGCTGGAACTGCACCTGGCCAAATCCAAAAGACTGTTGCTGCTTGGGGGCTTGCTGCACAGGCCATGTTTTGATGACTTCCCAGGCACATTAACAGGAAACAGAATGGGAAGTGGAGCAGAAATGACATAAATTGTAGGCAGCTGCTTAATGTGTTACACAAAAGTTTAAAAACATTTAAAAGAAATTTTATTTTATTTGAAAGGCAGATCTACAGAGAGGAGATATGGAAAGATTTTCCATCCGCTACTTCCCTCCCCAAGTGGCTTCAACAGCCAGAGCTGAACCAAAGTGAAGCCAGGAGCCTCCTCTGGGTCTCCCACATGGGTGCAGGGTCCCAAGGCCATGGTCCTTCCTCTACTGCTTTCTCAGGCCACAAGAAGGAAGCTGGATGGGAAGTGGACCAGCCAAGGACATAAACCAATGCCTACATGGGATCCCAGTGCATACAAGGTGGGGCTTTAGCTGAGACACTGCCCCAGGTTCAGTGAACTGTATTTTTATAAGGTAGGCTCTTGTTTATTATTTCTGTATGGGTAGATATATTTTTCTAAGCACCATTTATTAGAGAGACTGTCCTTTCACCACAGAAAATTTGGCGGTAGATACATGGCCTAACTTCTGGTGTTTTTTACTTTTCTGTTGGTCTATGTATCTATCAAAATGTCCATATTATCCAAAGTAATTTATACCTTCAAAGTATTTTTAAATAATTATTTATTTGTATTGGAAAGTCAGATATACAGAGAGGAGAGGAGAGACAGGGAGGAAAGATCTTCCATCCGATGATTCACTCTCCAAGTGGCCGCAATGACCGGAGCTGAGGTGATCAGAAGCCAGGAGCCAGGAGCCTCTTCTGGGTCTCCCACACTGGTGCAGGGTCCCAAGGCTTTGGGCCATCCTTGACTGCTTTCCCAGGCCACAAGCAGGGAGCTGGATGGGAAGCAGGGCCGCGGGGATTAGAAACGGTGCCCATAAGGGATCCTGGAGCGTTCAAGGAGAGGACTGTAGCTGCTAGACCACAACACCAGCCCAAAACATTTCTTCTTTCGTGAAAGAATGGCTTAAAATTATTATTACAATATTATCAGTGTTAATGGTGAATTTATGAATGTTTCTAAATTCTATGTAAGTACTTTAATTTCAAAAAATCTCTCCGTTTTTAATTAGAAGTACCAAATTCATGTTAGTTACAGATCACTGCAATGAATATCACAGACTCCTGCTTCTCTTGTTCATGAATGCGTAACTCTGTTAGCTCGTCATGAAATTGAACAACAGGTGCTTTTGGGTTCCTATGTCATGGTTTGCTAACATATGCAATTTTTTTAAAGATTTTTATTATTATTGGAAAGCCGGATATACAGAGAGGAGGAGAGACAGAGAGGAAGATCTTCCATCCGATGTTTCACTCCCCAAGTAACCGCAATGGCTGGTGCTTGCTGATCTGAAGCTGGGAACCAGGAACCTCTTCCGGGTCTCCCACGCGGGTGCAGGGTCCCAAAGCTTTGTGCCGTCCTCTCCTGCTTTCCCAGGCCACAAGCAGGGAGCTGGATGGGAAGTGGAGCTGCCGGGATAAGAACCAGCGCCCACATGGGATCCCGGGGCTTTCAAGGCAAGGACTTTGGCCGCTAGGTCACACCGCCGGGCCCTAACATATGCATTTTTAAAACCACTATGCCTAAAGCAACTCAAATGATTTTTATTGCTTTCAATTTGTAAATTACTAAAGTTCTGAAGCAAGTACTCATTCCAATATGGAGAATAAAAGATTTGGAAAGCAGAATTCCCATGTAGTTTACTTGTATGTTGGGTGATTGGCAACTGGAAAAAAATGAATTAGAGAATAACAGTTAAGGGAAGAAAAACATGTACATGATAAGGAGCTTAATCCTGGTTGGAAGTAGTGAAAGAGGTTTATATTCAGAAATAATGACATCAAATTAGTGATTTGAAAAATAATGCAGAATTTAATTTACTCCCATCTGTTAGACTCAAGATGTTTCCAGGATCTTTTGGTTATTACTAAAACATTCAGCCAGAAAGAATAAAAAATAATATCTTCACAGATCAGCAAACTCATGTTCCGCCTACTGTATCTACATGATACTGATGGTTTTGGACAAAGCTGGTCCTTCTCCAACAATAGCTTTGCTATCGTCGGTAGCTCAAGAGTATTTCAGATTCTGAAGAGCTGATTTTGTAATTTTTTGCAAGATTATGCTTGTTTTATTTACATATTTTACCTATACTGTATTTACTTTCCAATGCCAATTAGTCTATCTCTGGCTGTAAGTACCATACCTGCCAAAATGATTTTTTTAGTCATGTAAATTGAAAGTTTAGGCCAAACAGGACCCAGTGAAGTATGATCAATGATCTTATACTATCAGCAAGGGTGTAGATGTCTGCCTGCTCTTTCTTCATTGCTGTGTTTGAAATCCTAGGTTCAATGTGATTGCGGTTCTTCCTGATTGTGATGTTAATGTTCTACAAAGTGATGGGATGTTTAGGACACACACACACACACACTATATGAAATATAAATCATACAAAATAACATAAAATATAACAGATAATGTAATATAAAATGATAATAGTATATATTTATGTATTTATATATTTTATGTATAAAATGTAAATTATAAATATATAGTTATATATAATAAAGAATATGGATACAGACATAGTTTAGATGCAGAAATGTAGCTTTAATATGAGGAATTGATTCATTTGGCAATGTTGAGTCAGAAGAGCCAGGATCTGCTGTCTATAAGCTAGGGACCCAGGAAGGCCAGGGCATAATTGTGTACAGTTCCCAAGGCCTGAGAACCAGGGATGCTAGAGATGTAATTCCCAGGCCAATGCAAGAAACAGATGAGGAGACACGTCTCAACTCAGACACTGCGGCAAGAGAAGTAAGAGGAATTCCTGTTTTTCCCACCTTTCTTTCCATCCTATTCACACCATCAGCATATGGAATGACGCCCAACCCACTGAAGCGAGCAATGGATTTTATGGATCATATAATTTGAATACGGTTGTCATCCACAGGCCCTCTCACAGACACCCAGCAACTATGATTAATCTTATTAAATTAAGCCAAATATGATACATTTATAGGAGCTTTATTACACATAGTATTAACTGGTATTTTTTTAAAGCCCTATTCTGTTATTTTTAGTCTGTCCACACTCTATTTTTATGGCACGCTCTGATAAACAGCATGTGGTTGGATCTTTTCTTAAGAGTTTGGCACTCTTTCTTATTTCCTCTAGAATACTTCGTTCATTTTCATTTAGTCAATTATTGATACAGTTTTAGATGTTCACCTATCCAGTCTATTCTTTACTGTGTAATTCCTAGTTTTTCAGAATAACACAAGTCATCATTTCGACTGTACTTTTTCATCCATGGAAGTTTTTTTTAAATGAT
The DNA here is from genome assembly GCF_030435755.1 of Ochotona princeps. Lineage (NCBI taxonomy): Eukaryota > Metazoa > Chordata > Mammalia > Lagomorpha > Ochotonidae > Ochotona > Ochotona princeps. The sequence continues at coordinate 96,166,629 of NC_080834.1, read as the reverse complement.
TACCTTTATGTTATTTTTAAACAACTGTGTCATGGAAAAGAGTAACAATAATTAATTAAGACAATCTCAAAATAAAATATTGTTAAACCTTGTTGAAGTGTACTTTTGAGTAATATTATAGAACTATACTTCATGGACTGTGAAATACTGTAATTTCATTTCTGCTTCTCAGATTCACTGCATGCCAGTGTTCTTTCCTTTCAATCCACATATGCTGTACATATCACAAAGCACTTTGTTCTAAATGTTTAATTTTGTTTTTACAAAATCCATAATGACTTACAAAATTAGATACTAAAAATGCATTTGTATTTACGCAGGCATTTACTGGATGATCTTCAGCCCATCCTGCCTACCTAGGGTTCCTGGTGGTAGAATTTCCTTTCACACCGAGTAATTTTAGTTGGCATTTCAAGGTTTTCATAGTACAAGTAGACGAGGAGCAAATTTTATCAGATTTTGTCTAAAATATTTTTATTCTCTGAACTTAGAAGTCTATTTTGATGAATTCGGAGTTTAAGCTTGGCTGTTTTGTTTTGGTATACTAAATCTCAAACCTTTTGAAACCTATAAAAACAAAGTCCATGATCATTTTTATTACTCTTGCCCTGACTTCAGTACAGTGGCTTTTCACTTTCAATGTATGTTTAAAACGTTAATGCTAAAAATTGACTTGTTTTGGAAAATTTACATGGACTGAAATGCATTCATATTAAATACACACATTAATGTTTTATTGTTACATATATGACCATGCCAATATAATTATAGCCATAATCAAGATACAGAATATTTTTCACTATCCCTGGATGTTCTGTCGTGCCCTTTGTGGTAAAACGTGTATGTGCTTCTCATGAGAACTTCTCACTGCTGATATCAAATTTTCTTCGCTTTTCCTAAAGGGTCTTACGTGGAGCAGTATTTTCTCTATTGTGCACATTCTTTCACTCAGGAGAACACCTGTGAAACTGATCCATACTACAGCATTCACCAGCATTTTATTTCTTTTTATTTATTGAATAGCATACTACTGTGAAAATATACCACAATTTAAAAATAAATGATTGTGTTCTCATGCATTTTGGGGTTGTTTTCAATCTTGGCTTTTAGCACTAATCTCTAAAAGAAGATTTATTGCATGAGCATATGAGTCTAATCATTTGATTACAGGGTAAATATGTATTTGAAATTACATTTAAAAATACCCTCCTAAACCTTATCCAAAAGTGATTGTGATGTTTTATGTCTCCAAGAGCTGTGTTTAAAATTTGTATTCTGTTATGACTGTTGTTGCACATGCTTGTTGGTGTTTGGTAAGGTCAGGCTCTTAAAATGTTGGCCATTATAGCATTTGGGTAATGGTATCACATTTTGAATTTGTAGTTTCCTAATAATAAATGGTGTGGAAAAACTTTTTATATGATAATGGGTCATCTGCCATTTCCATATGCCCGAATCTTTTTTTTCTTGCCCACTTGGCTGCATTTGAAAAATAAACTGACTATAATATTTTAGTGATTGTTTATATGTAATCTAGATATAAGATCTTCATGCAATGCATGCATTGTGTATGTAGGTATGTGTTTATTATAGATGTATTTTATGATTCAATTCAGCATATGAATTGTTCAATAATTTTACTGTAATTTTTGATGAACAGAAAGTTTAACTTGAGTGAAATCTAATTTATTTTTCTTGCAACTTTCAATTTATGTTTTCAGGGTTTTTTTTAATTGAAGTTTTCCTATCCAGGGTTAGAAACAGTCCCTCTGTACTTTCGTATGTTTCTACATTTCGTACTTTTCTATGTTTCTACATTTTTTAGTTTACTTTTAAGTTTATTTTCATTAATTGAAGCAGTGATTATACATGGTGTTAAATAAATGTTGAGACTTATTTTGTCCTCTTTGCAGGTGCAGTAGTTCCAACTCCATTTGTTCTAAAGAGTGGTGTTTCTCCATTGAATTTTTCTGGTGCTATAATTGGAAGTCAATTTACTGTGTTAAGTGTGGTCTATTTCTATGTTACAGCTATGTGCAGTCTTTCTTTATGCTGATACCACACTGTCTTGATTACTGAGTGAACCTTATATTATCTTGTCAATGTCAATTTAAAATTCTTTAGCTATGACTCTTGTGATTGTGTTGAAGGTATAAATTGATTTAGGTGAAATTGCCCTCTTTAAAAGTTCATTCTTTTCCTTCATTGAGTCTGGCCATTTTTTCTTTTGTTTAGGTCTTTTAATAAACTGTCCTGGGGCTGGTGTTTGCTGTCTTATGTTAACATCTTACATGGATTTGATTCATGTTCTGGCTACGCTGCTTCAGATCCAGCTCCTTGATAATGGCCTGACTGCTTGAGCCTCTGCCACCATCAGGGAGACAGAGCCTGGTGCCTGGCTTTGGTTTTACCCATCCTTGACCATGGTCATGATCTATGGAGTCAATTTGTGAAAGCAAGATCTCTCTCTTTGCCTCTGACTCTCTCTGTTACTCAGACTTCAAGTAAATTGAAAAACTTTTTAAAAAAACTTTGCCCAGGTTGAGCATTATTGCTGGCAAAACTACCACCTGAGGTGCCTACTTCTATTTTGGAGTGTCTTTTGGAGTCCCAGCTGTACTGCTTGCAATTGCGCTTCCTGCCAACACACTAGGGAGACAGAAGATGATAGCTCAAGTTCTGGAGTTCCTACCTCCTACACAGAAGACAGAATGGATTGCTCAGTTTCTGATTTCATCCTGGTCCATCCTTGTCTGTTGAGGGCTGTTGTGGAGTGAACCTGCAGATATAAACTATATTTTTCTACCTCCTCATGCTCTCTTAAATTAATTCCCCTAAAATTTGCATACTCTCTCATACCATGCATTTAAATTTACTCCTAATACTTTCATTAATTAATTCTGCTGTAAATGACACCACTTTGCTTAAAATTGTGTTTTCCATTTTTTTTACCATGTTTCAAAATTATAATAGGTATAACAAATTAATTTTGCCATCCAATTTTGCTAAATTGATCTATCAGCTGATTTTTTTTTCATTTTTTTCCCCTTTGGAGACCAAAAAGAGACAGATAGCTTCCCACTACTCTCCTAACACCAGCAATATTTGTGGAAAGGTTCAGCAACCCTGGGATCCAGCAACTCTGGATGCAGTTCTCCCATGTGTTTGTAGGAGCCCAGTGGTTGGATGATCACTGCCACACAGGCAGGCAGCTGAAAAACGGAGCCGAGGACTGTATGAAACCCTGGCACTCTGATGTGATACACTGTCACCTAACTAGTGGCTTACCCACTTAGATAAATGTCAACTATGCATTTGTTAGTTTTTTTTTTCAAGTTGTGACTGATTGTATTATCATATACTCCCTCCCCACACTGCTTTTCCCTATATTGTAACAATAATTTTGTATCTCAACAATAATCAGAAGTCCATCATTCCTGCATCATAGAGACTGATATAAAATCCAGCATTCTATTGACAAGATATGTGACTCCTTTTAAAAAAAATTATTTGCTTTTATGGAAAGTCAGATTTGCAGAGAGAAGGCAAGACAGAGAGAGAAAAATCTTCCTTTTCCTGAATCACTCTCCGAATGGCCACAACAGCCATAGCCGAGCCAATACGCAGCCAGGGCTGTCCTCGACTGCTTTCCCAGGCCATAAGCAGGGATCTGGATAGGAAGCGGGGCTGCCAGCACATAAACGGGCACCCATATGGGATTCTGGCATATGCAAGGAGGACTTTAGCCGCTAGACTGTGACACTGGGTCTCAGGAGTCCATCTTTCATTCAGAAGTAGAGATGCATACTGCATCTCCACATCATGGTACAATTGCTTACATTAATACAGACCCTCTAGATACATATATGTGTGTGTGTGTGTATATATATATATACACACTTACCTATATGTCTATTGGTCTTGTATTTTGCACGAAGGTTTTTTAGTGGCTTTCCAGGTTCCAGGCCACTAAAAAAAGAGCTGGATCAGAAGTAGAGCAGCTAGGATTCGAACTGGTTTTCAAATTGATTTTTTTAAAGATTCACTTATTTTTATTGGAAAGGTAGATCAGATTTATAGAGAGGAGAGAAAGAAACATCTTCCATCCACATGTTCATTTCCCACATGGTTGCAACAGTTGGAACTGAGCCCAGGAGCCAAAAACTTCCTTTGAGTCTTTCCTATGGCTGGAGGATCCTAAATTGAGCCACCCTCCACTGCTTTACCATGCCACAGACAGGGAGCTACATGGGAAATGGAACAACCAGGACATGAACCAGCACTCATATGGGATTTTGGCACCTGCAAGGTGAGGATTTAGCCATTGAGCCATCACGTCAGGCCCTGAGTGCTGATTTGTGATCCAGTATATGATGTCTTGGGAAATGTTCAATGTGTACCTAAAATTGCATTATTTTGGGTATTAAGGTGAATTGTCACACAAATATCAATTGGGTCAATACAGTTAACTGATTTAATATATATATAATATATTTATTATTTAAAATATTATAAATATATATATTTTATATATATATATATATTGGCAGGGAGGCTAAGTTTTTTTCAATTGTACTGTGGAAAAAGAAGTTTTGAAATTTACAGAAATAATGGTGGATTTTTCTCTAAAAACTTAGATTTGACTCTTTTTTCTTCCCATTTGTCTTAAAGCTTCTTTAATTGATTCTCAACTAATCAGTAGCATCTTGGTAAAGTTATCATTTTTACAACCTTAAAATCTGTCTCTTTATCAACTGCAATACTTCTTGTCTTAATGTTGTGTTTGTCTAATATTCAGTCAATGATTCCAGTAAATACTTGCTTTTCAAGTGGAATTTGTGCTGCACTTTCACATCTACACATTTTCTGTCTTTATTGAAAGCTTGTGTTGCCTTTATATCCAAATTACCTAAAGTAAATGTAATTTATATAGTTTTAAATTTTTTCAATACTGAATTTGTATACCACCTAAAGAATAGTTTCTTCCCTCTTTCTGTCCCTGCCTAGGATCAGAGAATTAGTAAGAGCTATTAATTCGGTACAGAAGTGAAGATGGCACTTTGATAGTTTTGTTGCATAACAACATGAGGAAAGTAACACAACTGAACTGTATACTTTAAAATAGCTTAACATGGTAAATATAACATTACGTAAAAGTACCATAATAAAAACTATATGAATTACATTTAAGTTATATAAACACATTTAATTTGACAAGTTTTCAACAGCTTATTTTGAGAAGCCACGGTCATACGAATAGCTCTTAGTAAGTTAATTATTCTGCTAGTCTATTTTAAATGAATTTCGTTTTAAGCTCCACAAGAACCTAGGGAGGGTACGCGAGAAAAGTTTCCTTCTGTACAGTGGAACCATGTAAAGATCAAATTCAAAGAAACGTAAAGTCCCGGAGAAAACATTTGAAGATATGCTTTGGATACATGCAGACGTATTTTTTAATTCTGGGTGAAAGATACTTGGGATTATGAGAATGGTTACTTTCCAAATATTAAAAAAAAAAGAGTTCTATTTCTTTTCTTTTTCCCTCATCAGATCCCAACACAGTCATCTCTCTGTCCTCCCGCATCAATATGGCCCTGCACTCATTTTTTTCCCTCAGCCTAATCAAACTGAAATAGAGAGAGAGAGGCTTTTAACATTTGCACAAAAACCTTTTTAACAGTTTCTTAAGCTCTAAATTGCTGTACTCTATCTCTGTGATGAAGTGTGTATGTGGCTAATAATCTTAATTAGTTTATGTAACAGTCCATAATGAACTAAACAGGACTGTTCTGAAATGGGATGGGGATGTCCCACAAAGCTTTATTTATTTTCAGATTCCATTGTGATGGTGTGGCAAGTTTTCTTAGTTTGTACTAGCTGAACTTTTTACTTCAGCCTAATTACTGATAGCTCTAGGAGGTTATTATGTACTTGTAATTTTCTTGGATGAATATGATGTGAAATAAACACCTGTTTCAATCGTAAAAAGGCTTTAATAGGATGATAGGTAATAATATTAATAGCAACTAATATTTATCTTGCTCCTCACAGTTAATTAAGTGTTTTCACAATCATCTTACTGATCTTTATGACATCTCCCTGGGGAGTGTGTGTTCAGCAGTCATTATTATTTTCATTCTATGCACGAAGAGTCTGAGGCTCGGAGGAATATGAGGATCTGCATATAGAGCATGAAGGAAGTAGTAAAAACAGGGCAAGACACGCATTCTCTCAAATCCCATGTCTTTCCCACAATTTTATCTTGCTTCTTTGGAGGACTCACAGCCAGAAGCCAAGAAGTTGTGGACTATGAACAGTTGTAACAACAGCAGCTTTATCTACACAAAGATTTACATTTTATGAGATCCTTCCTATGACAGAATCCCTTATGTTTTCCACAATACAAATGTATTACTGTGGCTGCTGTTATCACGATAATGATTATTTAGTCTGAAAAAGTTCAAATACTCACTTTGCCATGTGACTTGCAGGTAGGCATGATCTTATTTCACCCCATGCCCACCTGTGCAGTTAACATGGGCTCTTCAGTAACAAGTGGTTTCCCTCTCACCTTTCTCCTTGTTCTGATTCTTTTCTGTACTTTTTAAAATTTGTTTATGTGGGAAAGCAAGAGACAGACTATCTATTAGTTGCTAGTTCACCCCCACATAATTCTAACAGCCAGGGTTGGAACACGCTGAAACCAGCAGACAGGATGTCTCTCTTAGTCTCTCACTTGGTTATCAGAGGCCCAAGTGCATGGGTCATCTTTTGCCCTCATCCCAAATGCATTTTTAAGAATACTGGATTGGAAACAGAGCAACTGGACCCAGAACAATAGCTCAGTGACTACATCCTCACCTTGTATGTGCCAGGAGCTCATGCAGGCGCTGGTTTATGAGCTGGCTACTCCACTTCCCATCTGTATCACTGCTTGTGGCCTGGGAAGGCAGTAGAGGACAGCACAAAACCTTAGGACTCTGTACCTACGTGCGAGACCTGGAAGAAGCTCCTGGATCCTGGCTTCGGATTGGCTCAGCTCTGTCTGTTGTGGTCACTTCGCAGGGAGAAGGTAGATGGGAGATCTTACTCTCTGTATCTCTTTCTCTGTGTAAATCTGCCTTTTCTTAAAGATAAATTAATTTAAAAAAAAAAAAAGGAAGCAGAAAAACAAACTTGAGCTAGCACTTTGATGTGGCATGTCAGCATTGCAAGTAGGACTTTAGCCCACTGTGCCACAATGTGAAACCCCCCACTCTGCTTTTTTCTTTAATATAGGGAATGAAAACATGTTTCTGAAACTAAAACAAGTGGAAAAGTAACTTGGAGTTACTGATGCTGTAAGTGATATAATTTCAGTGAATGTTTTTCTTTAGTAAAAATGGGACTTCACATTGGTTGCAATGGTCATGGGTTTGAGTTCTCTGAAAAAGAATCATTAAAATAAAGGCTCCCCTTCTAAAAACTCTAAAAGCTCTAAAACTCTGAGAAGTTGTGCAGACTATCAATTTAAACTCTGATTGTTTTATCCCATAAGGTAAATATTTTGCCATGAGCCTTTTAATCCCTAATAATTCTCCCCTGTATATATGTGGTCTTGAGTGGAGTTCTACAGTTTTAATAGGGAAGCCCTTCAGGTTAGAAGCATTGAGTGTCTGGTATCATGTGATTATGAAACGAAATGCTATCCCATTAAACAGTGTGGAACTACACACTGGAACTGGAATATGAGACTTGAAAAATCTAAATTGTCCATAAAGGGTATCTGATAAGGTCCAACCCATTTACCACGCTGTATCGTACCATACCTGGCTAAAATTCCAATACCTAGTCCTATTTTTGTAAGCAAATCAGCTAACTGTTGACCACTTTGAAACTTCAAATGATTTAGAACACAATAATTAATGAAATATATTTGGTGCTTGGTCTCGTAGAATGATTGTTTGGCATTCAATGATTATACTGATATTTTAATCCTCAATCTCCCTCATCTTCTCCCAGCTTATTGCCTGCTCTAGATTATTGTGGAGCTACATGTAAGTACTGTGTTCTTTGTTTTGTTTTTGAAAGAATTATCTTATTTTTATTGGAAAGTCAGATATACAGAGAGAAGGAAAGAGAAAAGTGTCCATCCGCTCACTCACTCCCTAAGTGGCCACAACAGAGCTGAGCTGAGCCCAAACCAGAAGCCAGGAGCTTCTCCTGGGTCTGTTTCATAGACCACAGGCAGGGAGCAAGAAGGGGAGTGGAGCAGCCGAGACAGGAACCGGCACCCAAATGGGATCCCGGTTCATGCCAGGCAAGGACTTCAGCCACTAGGCTTCCTGTGTTTTCTGCCCTCGACTGGGGTTGTTGATATTTTTTCTCAATTGCTTTCACTGTATATGTGACCAGGATAGTAGTTCCAAGCATATTCTTTTGGTTTTTTTGTACATTACATTAGGAAAATAAATAAATAAACACTCTGCAAGATAATCTGGGCTTATTATTCCTGTTAGATCAATCCTTTTCTTTGCCTGCATTCTTTCTTGATATACTGGAAGAAGGTGCAAAAACGAACAAACAAACAAACAAAAAACAAGTGATCTGTGCAATCTAAAGTTCTGAAGGAATCTCACTGGCCTCTGGGAATAGTGCTTAGACATTTGGGACCTAGAAACTCCAACACAGCAAAGTCTAGGGGTGCAACATAATTAGGGAAACTTATGTAATTGGGGTGCTGGGAGCAATGCTGGCACTGCAAAGTCTTATCTCCTGCCTGTTTTTATATCAAAACACTATTCCTGTTTTTATATCAATCTTGATTTTCAGATGGAGCATTATGCACTGAGCAAAACTAGAAGAGACTTCTGTTCCAGCTGCAGTGCGTAGTTCCAGAAACACCCCACATGTTTAATATACTGTATACTATTTAATTTCCAATTACATATACTTTGCATGCTTATTTCTTTCATGTTGGAAATCCAAATAAACATGATTTCAATGGTTAACTCTTCTGGGTCCTCAATGATAAGGATAAAAAATAACAGAAGAAAATACAAGGTTTCGTGTGTATGTGCACGCGTGCGTGAACCCACTTACCTGCTTCTCATCCATCAAGATACCGTGTCAATGAGAACAGGACTGTCTCTGCATATTGGACATCAGTTTTCTCCTGCTCTCATAATTTCAACTAAAAATGTCATGCACATGGTTTAATGTCTTTCCCTAACCACATCCCCACAGCACTCTAATTTGATATCATCTAAATTTGCAGTCTGCCTCTGCTGTTTAAGAAATTTTCCGCACACATCTGTGCATTTAGCCTAAGACATGCTGAAGATTTTTTTTCCCTTTATTTTGGTGTATGCTGTGTGGGTTTTCCAACTGGAGTCCTGATTTGCAACACCTACTGCTTGCTGAGCTCATTGTGATGCTAGCGTGGTTTCCTTCTGTGAGTAAATGTCAGCGAGGTGCTCCAGTGAAGCTATTGCCCTAACAGAAACTATGCATATAGTTTGTTCCAGGAATAGACTCCCAATTCCTCCATGCAAGTGAGTGTTTCAAATAGGTACATTAGGTAAGGCAGCTCTAGGAGATTAAAAGAAATGACTCTTGCAGCTAAATGCTAAGGGACATATTTTGTTGTTTAGAATGTTTCATCTAAACCAAGTATATTCAAGACTTTTGAGTTCCTACTGTACACCTAGCACTCTGTATTTATTACACTGCAAATGTTCATGTGATCTGTTGTGAGGCCAGAACTGTGAAACTCTTTAATAGAAACAATGTATATGAATGAATAAGAAGGCTAAATAGGGAAAGCTCAATAAGCATGATAAGCAAAGATATAGTTAGGTAAACAGAATGAAGTGCTAACCAGGAGTTATAGATTTGAAATAATATGATAGAAGCACATCCATTCTAACCTTAGATGTTTAATGTGAACATTGAAATTTTATCCTTGGATAAAGATAATGGCAATGTTTGGGTTCAGGACAATTATCTCACCTTCCTTTGTTCGTTCTCCTCTTCACTAGTGTTTTATACTCAGTGAGCCTTGGTTTATTTTTTTCTTTTTTAACCATCAAAGCCCACATCATTGCTACTGCCTTAGCATGTACTTTGGGGAAAGCCAATCTTCTGACAAAAGTAGCTTCACTAGCTAGCAAAGTAAACTTCAAAGCACTCACTCTTGTGTAGTTGTGTATCACATGTTACTGCATGGATGGCATAATTTCAAAGGAAGTTTTAAAAATATTTATTTGTTTTTATCATAAAGGCAGATTTTACAAAAAAAGAAGGATACAGAGTACAATCTTTCATCCGCTGGTTCACCCTACAAATGGCTGCATTGGCTGGAACTGAACCAGTCCAAAGCTGGAAGCCAAGAGCTTCTTCCAGGTCTGCCAAGTGGGTAAAGGTGCCAAGGCTTTAGGCAATTTTCTACTGCTTTCCCAAACCACAAGCAGGGAGGTGGATGAGTAGTGGAGTATCTAGGACAGGAACAAGCATCCATATGAGACCCGGGCTCTTACAAGGGGAGGATTAGCCAACTGACCGTCATGCTAGGCCCTCAAAGGAAATATCCAAAAAATCAGTAAATAAATCACATTGCCTTAACTGAACTGGAGAGATTACCAAACATCACTCACTTCATGTTTATTTTGCTACATCCACTCTTTGAGTAAACTCTGTTAAGCCAAATCTCACAGTTTGAAGCTGCAGCCATGCATGATTTGTGTTATTTTCATTTTTTTCTGTTAATAAGACTGACAATATTTGCATAATTGTATGATTTTTAGTTGTCTACCATCTATATAGCACAATCAATTTTATAGAAAATTTAGCAGTTCCCAGTATGCTGTTCATGGAATTCCCTACATAGTCTACTTCTTTTGTAATTTCCCAAACTGAAATCCTCCATATGGGCTGACTCAGTGATCTGATATGAAAACTTAAGAAGCAGTCTATATATTGTTGTCCCTGAAATTCTGGAATTCTGGTGTCCTATTGTGTCCAAATGTTGGCTTCTCTGGTGGTGCTGGTGATCAGAATTGGATGGAAAATCTAGGAACCTATGGCTTACTGTATGGATTGAACCTTTCCTTTTCTTCTAGAGCAAATGTTTAGTCTATATCCTTTGACAAAGTGTACCTCCCAAAGGAACACTCGAGTCTTAAATCAAATCAAGGAAAACCCTTCAAGTTCTGCAATAAAAGTCTTTGAACTGCTGTTTGTGAGTCGTAGCAGAATAAGGAAGAGATGAAATTAAAAGAATGGTCGCTAACTGGCAAACCATCTAGTGACCTTTTACTACTGGAATTACCAAGTAACATCCAGAGAGGAACAAGAGGGAGATGGAGGGAGGAGAGTGGGACAATAAATGAATTCAGGACAGGAAAAATTCACCGTCTTCATTATTCTTTTTCTAATACAGATTGAACATAAAAACTTGAATAAAAATTTCATCGCGCGCCACCTTGTGGTAAATGGCTGAAACATAAGAGCTTTTTTAGTGGGTTTCTTGACTAAATTTTTATTTATTAAAAACTAGCATTGTTCTGGAGTTTTTGGATACTCTCAAAAATTTTTCTGGAATTCAGTGGCAATTATTTTTTAATTGAGTATTTTCAGCATAAGGGAACCGATGTCTCAAATGCTTATTTTAGCAGTGAAAGATATTACAAAGACTAGTTTCAGAGTATTAGAACTGGTACCTAAGAATCAAGATGGTGGAATAGGGTAAGGGCACGTTTAAACAGATGGAAAAACATTTAATCAGGATGAAGCAGAGAGGACACATTCAAGGAAATAGGAGAGGACAGAACAACAGCAGAGGGGTACCTGGAGACTGACAGACACGGGAAAGCAGCGGACACAACGATGTGGTGTTGCAGTGACTGATGCTCCAGCGGCATTCAGCAATCAGCAATCTGAACTCCACCAGCAGCCAGAACTCCACCAGCAACCAGGTGGGAAGGGACTTTCACTGCGAGCTTGGGAGGTAAAGTGAGACAAAGAACTTCTGTCCTGCTGGTCCGTTTGATTTGGCCAGGAGCAGAGTCAGAGCAGCAGATCACAGACAGGCAGTGCGAGAACAGAGTGGATTTCATAGCCAAGTCAGCCCCCTAGAGCCGAATTGGGTGCCATATTGCATAAGGAGGAAAGGGAAAGGACTTAGCATACACTGAACTGGGAGTGAACCCATTTCTGACTCAGTGAACTGTAGCATCATGACATTCAACAGGTTCCACCCGAGACAGGTCTGGGTAGCCCTCAGAACTTATGGCCAACAGATCAAGAATTTCAGTAGTGGTGCATCAGGCGCCATTTTGGGCACTGTGGCAATAGCTTTAGGACTGCAAGGGACAACAATGAAATGAGCATGTGCTGAGCTTGTGAGAACTCACTGAGTTCAGCGAATTGCACTGGTCCCACAGGAAAATAATACCGACTGTGGCATCCTACCAGCCAAAATAGGTTCGTGTGGCACCCCCACCTAATGCCCAACAGGTTCTGGCAAGATCATCGCCACCAACAACCTAACTTTATGGGACACCTGGTGTCTTTTTAATCCTGGGACCTGCTCCAACCAGAAGTGGGAGAAAGGTTGCAGAGACAATGGTGCAGCTTCAGCACAGTATCACAGGAGGTGGAGAGTGGTGAGCCAGGAGCTGGGTCTGTGGAGACCACGGTGGGAATCTAACATAAGAACCCAGACCTGGAACTCGCTGGAGGTTGTGACACAAATGGCTGCAAGCAAAAAGTTGTGTATCAACTGCAATAAATAAAATTGCATTGTAGACCTGTGGGTGACAGAGCTTAGAAACCTGCCCCAAGAAAACTCTGCTAACCAGAAGTACAATGATCAAGAGCAAAAGAAGAGACAAAGGCACAATGAATATTACTGAAAACTCCCCTGCAAAGGAGCAAAACCCATGCCAATCTCAGAGTTAACTGAGGAAGACATCCAGAAAATGGGGCATGCAGAATTCATAAAACTCATTTTAAAGCACCTGATCAGAGATAAGAAGCACATGCAAGAGTTCAAAGAATTTAAGGAAGCAATAAAGCAAATCAAGGCTGGTATATCAGAAATTAAGAAAACAGTAGATCAAATTAAAAGTACAATGAAGAGTATCCAAAATAGAATGAAGGAGTTAGAAGAAAGAATCTCAGAATTGGAAGATATTTCCTGTCATCAGGGGAAACAAACAAAAAGCTGGAAGCAGAGCTGGAACAGGCCAAAAAAAAGTATTCAAGAATTGAAAGACACTATTAAGAGGCCAAATCTAAGAGTTATGGGAGTCCCAGAAGGTGCAGAAAGAGAAGCTGAGTTTGCAAATGTATTTAATGAAATAATAAAGGAAAATTTCCCTAATCTGGAGAAAGAATCGGGAAACAAGTTCCAGGAGGGGCACAGAACTCCCAACAGTCTTCACCAAGACACTTGATCATCAAGCTCTCTTCAATTGAACATAAGGAAAAGATCCTTAAATGTGCATGTGAAAAAAATCAATTGACATATAAAGGAATGCCAGTTAAACTCACAGGAGATCTCTCACAGGAAACTCTACAAGCAAGACAATGGAGTGACATATTCCAGATTCTAAAAGAAAAAAATTTTCAGCCCAGGATAACATATCCAGCAAAGCTTTCTTTTGTCTTTGAAAGTGAAATACAATTCTTCCACAGTAAAGAAAAGTTAAAAGAATTTGCCTCTTCCAAACCTGCCCTACAAATGATAATTCAAGATGTTCTCTTGACAAAGAGGAATAGCACCTAACAAAACCAAAGGCAAATGGGAAGAACATCCCAGTAAAATGACAACAGAAGACTATACCAATGAACAACCCATTCCTAAAATGACAGGACCAAAGTACCATCCATACATGTTAAACTCTGAATGTAAATGGCTTAAGCTCAATCAAAAATCATAGATTAGTAGACTGGATTAAAAAACAAAACAACATCTACTTATTGTCTAGAAGAGACACACGTCACCAACAAAAATCAGCGGAAACTATACCCCATGGGATTTGATGTTCTTGGTTAGTTTCATCTCTTCAAAACACTTTCTTCTGATTAAATCATTCAATGACTCCTAGATCATACAGTGGCATCATTTTCTTCAAGAAGGTTCTTGATTTTCATCTCTTCAGCCACACGTTAGGCATTTTGTAGCATGTTATTTAACTTCTTGGTGTTGTTAATTTCTTTTTTCTCCGTGATGTTGATTTTGTTTTGTGGCTTTTCATTTAAGGGGATGTATAGTAGCTGTGTAATGGAGACTGTCATATCTAGTAACATGTCATTTAACTTCATGGCATTGTAAGTTTCTATTTTTCTTTCTATTGTTGATTTTGTATTATGAATTTTCATTTAATGGGATATACAGTAGCTGTGAAATGGAGACTAACATCCAGATTTGAGGATACAGTGCAGTAGGCATTTCTACTTCCAGACAAAGATGGACTTGCAATGAAACTGTTCACTATATCTTGACAATAGGATTCTGAACTCTGCCATTGTCCATGCCCGCAATGATGGACATATGACTGTGTATGAAGAACTATATTTCAGTAGTGATATGGAGGAACTAGGTGGGGGTGGAGGGAATTGGGGCTAGGATAAGGCAAGTGCCAGGAGCCTATGGAACTATGTCATAAAATGATAATAATAATAATAAAACGCTAAAAAAAAAGACTAGTTTCAAAAATTTTTTGGGCAGTCTTAGAGTGAATAATAATCATTTTCAATGCAGGAAGAGCTTTACTTATCACAAAGATAAATTGAAACAACAAATTGTATTTATCACTTGGTATTCTGTTATTTCTAAAGCAAAGTTTAAATAGTTTATGCAGTTACTTTTATTCAGTAAGTAAAGCTGGTATATCACAAGTTTTGAGAAGAGAAGAACAATAGTATTTGTTATAACTGATAATTCAGGTTTCAATGTCATGAATGGAATGGGATGGGAAGAGGATTAGGTTATTGAAGACATCTGTGAGTAAAGACCTGGAAGTTATATGGAGATCATAAGAAAATAACTTGAACTAGAGTAACAGCAGAGGAGGTGGAGAATGGTCATATATTCCAGGAGCATTTCTGAATTAGAACTGACAGGATTTTGATGTTGAGTCAATGGCAGCTGTGAAGAGTGGGAAGTGTTGAAGATCCATGCTTGATCTGTGGGCCAGTGGAACTTTCCACTGAATTTTATTTATTTATTTATTTTTAATATTTTATTATATTTTTGACAATCTTTACATAGTTATTTAGGGTAAAAGTTTCAAGGGCTATAGGAAAGTGGGTTAAACTATTATTTCCATATTGTTTCCTTCATGTTTAAAGGGGGGTATTAAGGGAGAAGGCCCACCCAGTGTCCCACCCACCCCAGGTCCCTGATGTGGCGCATGCTCCGAGGTTCTTGCTGAAGTGGTTTTGATAGTTCATCAGTTATGAATTGCTGCCATTCTTGCCACTCCAAGCACAATGAGGTCTTTGAAGAATCCACTGGTTGACATAGTCCATCATAGAGTCTCTGTTTGCCCTGTATTTCACTGCCAAGATACAGCTGAGATGGTTGATTGACCTGTTCTCTCTTCTGTCTTTTCTTGGTTAGGATTCTGAGTCCAGCATTTCGATTGGGTAAATCTCCACAGAAACTTTGTCTGAGGTGTTCTCCGACCAGATTCTTGTATGTACTAGCAAGTACAGGGCCCAGCACAGTCCATCGTCCCGATCAGCTGGTGGTTGCAATTGCTTGGTTGGCTGTTTTTAGCCCCGACTTTCACTGGAACCAATGGTTCTGCTCAGCACATACTCAGCCCTCGCATAGACCAGTAGGCGCTGCAGCCTAGTTGGAGTGACCCACAATAACCCCCACCAGGCCCACCCCCTACCCTGGTTTGCCAGTTTGCCAGTATGGGAGAGGTTCTGATGGAGGAACCTGGGCAACTCCTCTGGCAGGACACAGACCCGGCAGGTAAGCACAAGAAACATGATAAGAAGCATGATAGGAAACAGCCCAGAACAGGCCATGGAAAGTTACCCACTGTCATACACTTGGCATGGGTCGGGAGCAGACCAGGCTGAATCAGTTCATGTCATCCACTGGCAAATCTGAGCACCAGAACAGTATAGGTTGAGCCAGGTTCGGTCGCAACAAAAACTAGTGCACAATACGGAATGCCAAGTTGAGGTTGCCTGTACCGGATGTGACCACAGTGCCCAACCAGCACTCGCGTGAGAACTAGGAATGGAGGGGTGGAGCCATCAGGGGGAATATGGTGGGGATGGTTCCCTTGCTGGATAGCTACTCCCACTCGAGAGCATGAGCTGGGATGGGGACAGACTAGACTAAGCAGGGCTACAACACCTGTGCACCTCATGTGGACTAGAATAGGGAAAAGCCAGGCTGGGCTGATTATTCCTACTGGTTCAAACAAAATTAGAGTGGGTGAGGGTTGTTTGGGCTTAGCCACAGCATCAGCTGGCAGAAGCTGGCACTGGGGTCTGATTCTGTCAAGTCAAACCACAGAACTACCTGGAGAGTGCATAATCCAGGAGTGGGAGAGGCCTAGGAGGTAAATAGTGGGCTCCTCCCTCTTGGGTTACCACTCCCATGGGAGTGTATGAAAACTAGGACAGGGGCTGGGGTGGCCAGACAGACACCCAACAGCATCTGTGTGAGCTGCATAGTGGAACTGGTTAGAGGGAACAAAGCTTTAATACACATTGACATGTATGAGAACCAAATGGGGTGTTGGACAGACTGGACTAGTCTGCTACACATACTGGCAAATTCACTGAACTTTAAATCCTATCGTATTCTGGAGTTGTACACTTCAAAGTCTTTCTTCCTTGAGGCCATCATAGAATGTATGTATACGTTACCTGGGTGAGAAAGAAAAGTTATGAGTTGTAGAAGGCAATATGCCTGATAAGTTAACCTGAGAAACCAGGGCATTTATTGAAACTTGAGAATAATTCATAAAGTTAGGATTGGCACCTAATGTGAATTAATATAGGTGGCCATGAGAATTATAATTTCTTTTAATTATAGAATCTTCTATTACTTATAATACTCTAGTTTAGCACTGTGAGTACCAGACATTATGCTAGGTACTTGGGATTTCAGGGAAAGCAATAGGGAATCATGCTCATTCATTTTACTCTCTGGTGTCCATAGCCAAGCATGCAAGCATGCAATCATAATACATTGTAGTAAGTATACTCTTTTATGAAAGAAAGAAAGTATCAGAATGTTATAGAAACAAAAAATAATGAGGAAGGAAGGAAAGAAAGAGGATGAAAGGAGGGAAGGAAGGAAGGAGGAGAAAGGAGAACGAGAGACAGATGATGAGTTTAAAAAATAACAGCGGTGTGAATGAGAGAGTTTGGTACATTGGTTAAATCTCCACTTGGAATGGCCAGGGCTGACCCCTTGTTCAGGCAGGGAAGAAGCTGTTAGGGAGCAGATGAAATGATCAGCACCCCCCCTACAATGCTGCCTTTTTCCACTCTATGTTCTCCTACTTTTAATGATGTAGAAAATTGCATTTTCTGCAAACTCTGTACAGAAACCATTTCTGGATTAAAAGGTGCAGTATGTTTGCTGACATCCTTCTTGAATGGTCAATAAATAATTTTAATGGCATTATAATAAAATTCCTGTCACTTATCTGATGACACTGATACTTCTGAAACTTCCATAAAAAGACAAAAAAAAAAAAAAAAAAGGAGTGGTGCTTGAACCCTGCCCAAAATCATTCCTCTCTGAATGTTCAATTAAGTCTCACCTCAGATACTATACCATCTATCTCAAGTTATAACTCCAGGACTTACTGGAGCAACTTACTGTTGAACATTCTAAGAGCTCCCTCCTGAGTGTTTACTTTCACTTCGCTCTGAATAAATTTTGTGACTCTGCTTACCTATACTATGCATCCTTCTCAAAATCTACCTGGCCTTGGAGACAAGAACCTGGACCCAGTCATTTGGTGATATTTCTGGTGAGCTGGCCAGGTGATGAATGCCACATAGAGACTGACCTAATGAGTCTTCCTATCAACTCTTACTTCCCTTGACCTTGAGAGGCTATGTCAGTCCATCCTTCTTACATGCTTCATTCCATTCTGACTGAATATGTAGTAATATTGTGTAACCTAACCATTCCTCCTCCCTCCAGCAACTGCTGAAAGTAGAATGTTAAGTCACTGCTCTGTTGATTGGACACTTCTTTGTGAAGAAGGCATACAAGAGTGTTTAGGACTATTACCCAGGGTGTGCAGCATCTGAGGGGTCTTCTGGTTTCTAACACTGGCTGGTCATTACATTTTTTTATGGCTAGAGCTCTGTTTTTCTTATGCTATCTAAACCTCCATGATTTTGTTTTTTCAAGATGAGTGCTCCAATTATCCCCATTTTGCAGGCCTTTATTTTCCTGTGTATGACAAATTTTCCATCCTCTGATCTCCCACAACCCTTGCTGTCTGTGAATAGACCATTTGGTACATGGCCATCCTCAACTGCTGGCTGCAGTATCCACATTATTCTAATAACAGTCCCATATCCTTCAATGCTTTGGGTTCTGTTCTCTCTGTTATTTATTATGAGACTGTCATTCCTTTATTCATGGTAAATCCCAGAGTGAGGGTTCAGGATGTGATCCTGGGAAAGGACTGACAGTCAAGAATTTCTCCGTATTTGAAAGAAGGACCCTCTATTCTCCCTCCAATTTAACTTTCAGTATTATGTTAATGGTTGTTTCAAAGCACTACAAATTTAACCTGAAGTATCAAGCAGGCTCCCACTTTGCTATGCTGTTCAGATTCTTAGTATCTCTGTGATGAATCCCATGTATACCTACAGCTCCACTCACTGTCCTCCCATCCTGCACCAGAATGTCCCAGTGGGTTCAGACTTTTGGAAAAAAAAAAAAACTCGGAAAGCTAAGAATTCTCAGAAGCGATAGATCATATCTAAGATTTGAGACTCCAGGTAGAGTGGTCTAGAAGTGGATATCCTAGGGTAGAGGACAGACAAGGCAACAAAGGACATGGTTGGGATGCTGGGGAATTAGACAAAATTGGTTTCATAGATGCGCTCATAGAGCTAAGACTCCACCCATTCTTGCACTGACTTTTTTCCCTCCCTACTTCATGAAGAGATTCTTCAAAGCAAAAATAACTTCCTGCATATTTCCACTAACTCATTTCTGAATTACCAAATGAAATACAGAAACCCTTGGAAAAGATATCTAAACAAAAAAAAAACCCTCATTCTTCTGCAAAAATCTCTGTTATACACTGGAGAATCTGGAAGCCTAGCTATCGATACAAACCCTCATGTGTAATATTATTGCCCAATTTAACCTTTCTGGCAGAGATCACAAACATGGTCATGAGAGAAGTCTTCTAAAATTCATGCGTTAGAGGGAGATGGGGCTCTTGGTGTTCATACTTTTCTAGAAATACCAGATTCAAAATACCAGAAGACATACAGGGTGTGTGACCCAGTATTAAATGTTCCTCTACCAACCAGGGCTCAGCAATCCACTCAACTTGTCCAGTCTTTTGCTCAGCTTGTCCAGTAGCTGAGATTTTCTGAGAAGCAATAAGTTCTTCCCATACGCTTTAATCCCTATTCATTTCATTTCCAGATAGTCTGTTAGTTCCACCCTGTAATCAGGTCTATCCGCCTCTATTTCAGTTTAGTGTAGCTGAAGTTACTCTCAGTGTGGCCTGCTACCACAAACATAATTATTCTTTATCTTCTAAGAGATCTAGCTAATGAAGTTTTAGGGACAATCAGGGCATATGCTCACTTCTTCATGAATTAAATCAGTATAAATACAAGCTACAAAGATTTTCAAATCTACCAAATTCAAATTCACTCTGGAATTTTAGGCCCTAAGCTTTTAATTTGGTCTTTGATGACATATACATGTCATGTACACTTGTTGAAATAAAGATAAAAGATTTTGATCAAAGCTCAGGCACAAGTTGATAACTTGGCAGCTCAGCAGCCTAATCAGTATAATGTGAGAACCACAGGAGTCATACACATAGACCATAACCAACTTACCAGCTGTGCCATTAAGACTCAAGGTGCTGAGGCCATATGGTGATCTATCTAGTAGCTGGTATAAAAAGAAGCCCATAATTAATGACAAAATTGGGGAGTTAAAATAACATAAAGAAAGGTCAACCTTTTCGGGATTAATGTTATAGAGATATACTAATATTTATACTTTGCACCTATTTCTTCAGTGAGTCCCAGATGTTTAATTGCAATTATATAGACTAACAATGGGATTTGTAAATTCCCATTTATAAATGCTAGATATTACACCAGGATGTATAATAATAGAGATGCAATTGAGCAATGGGAAATACAACATTGGAAATTACAATCAAGACAATAGAATTGCCATAATAGAAGTCACTGCAATTACTGCCCTGTGACTGCAGGGCAATACTGGTATATCCAATCAAGGGTGAGAAGTTCAAGAAAAAATGCTTCAAGTATACAAAGTCTGGATATTAGTGCAAGGAATGTTCCCCTGTGAAAACCCCACCTGATCTCTGCTCTCACTGTGTGGAGGCACTTGAAATGGGATTACTGCTGACCCCAAAATAAGGAGAGGTGGCCCAGTGTGATGGCTCAGCAGCTAAATCCCCGCCTTGCACATGTCAGGATCCCAAATAAGCTCTGGTTCATGTCACAACTGCTTCACTTCCCAACCAGCTCGCTGCTTGTGGCCTGGGAAAATAGCAGAGGATGGCCCAAAACCTTAGGATCCTGCAAGGTACAGGAGACCCAAAAGAAGCTCCTTGCTCCTGGCTTCAGGTTGGTTCAGCAGTAGACATTGTGGCCACTTGGGGAATAAACAAGCAATAGAAGATCTTTCTGTCTCTCTTTGTATGTGTAAATCTGACTTTCCAATAAAAATAAATAAATCTTAAAATAAAAGGACTTTCAGTTATCTCTAGTCGTTATTTGAGTGTTGAAAGGAATTAATAATTTAGACAACCTCCAGAGCCCTTATGTTCATCATACTTCTGTGAAGCGAGATGATCTTGAATGTAGCAGGTAAGAACACATATTTTTGGTTGATGTGAAAATGACTTAATGTAATCAGAATTCCCATTGAAGATGCCTTTCTTCAAGGAGTGGTGACATCACAGTAATTGGAAACAGCTCTTTATGACAATTTGCTTTGGCACTGATTTGCCAAATATAAGACAGTCTTATTTTATAACAGTTTTTGTTAATGCTAAAATGTCTCAGAACTTGGAAAAGCAAAGATTCTAATACTCTCAGTGAACTGTTTCAGAGTCATCACCTCTAAGTCACAATCTTCTTTTATTATTGAAATCAATACTCAGGCAAGATTAAATGTAGAAAATATTTCTGCTGAAATGCAAGATAGAGGCATTTGGTCTAGGATCAGGGCATTTCCAGATAGGCTACAAATATTGCTCCGACAGCCCAGTGCAAAGGTCTAGTGGCTAAATCTTCCTGTTGCCCACATTGAGATCCCATATGCATGCCAATTGGGGTATGGGACCTGGCAGCTCCACTTCCCATCCAGCTCCCTGCGAGTGGTTTGGGAAAGCATTGGAAGATGGCCCAAAGCCTTTGGACCCTACAGCTGTGTGGGAGATCTGGAAGAGATTCTTGGCCCCTGGCTTCAGATTGACTTAGTTCTGGTCACTGCAGCCACTTAGGGAGTGAACCAGTGGATGCAAGATCATTCCTCCTGTCTCTCCTTCTCTTTGCAAATATGCCTTTTCAATAAAAATAAATATCAAAAATATTGCTCCCATCAGAGTCCTTGTAGCATGAATGAGCTTGCTTAATTAATGCCAATGCTCTTAAAAGTAAAGGATAAGCAGGTACCCCAATTTTAAATAAGCACATGTATCAATAATGGAATCCTGTGAAACCAGCATTTTGACATTTGGTTACCATATTTACTCCTTATCAGTACTTCTGGGGATGATGGTTTTTCTGTTTACTGCTTGCTGAATTTTATACAATATAGAATAAAACAAGATTATGAAATAAATTGAAAGTGTGTCACTGAAAAAATTAAAAGAAAAGAAAAGGAGAAGGAAAGGTGGCAAAGAGGAAGAGAGGGTTGAATGGCAAGCATATATATATATACTTAAAAATTTATAAATGGGGCCTGGCAGCTTGGCCTAGTGGCTAAAGTCCTCGCCTTGAACACGCCAGGATCCCGTATGGGCGCCGGTTCTATTCCCAGCAGTTCTGCTTCCCATCTAGCTCCCTGCTTGTGGCCTGGGAAAACAGTTGAGGATGACCCAATGCTTTGGGATCCTGCTCCCACGTGGGAGGCCCAGAGGAAGTTCCTGGCTCCTGGCTCCTGGCTCCGGATCGGCACAGCACCGAAGGTTGTACTCACTTGGGGAGTGAGTCATTGGACAGAGGATCTTCCTCTTTATCTCTTCTCCTTTCTGTATATCTGACTTTGAAATAAAAATAAATAAATCTTTAAAAAATTATAAATGAAAAGAGAACATATTCCATACATTCCAAAGACACAGCTCCAAGAAAAAAACCACACTACCTTTGCTTTCATTCTTCACCTCCATACCACTGTCTTGGTTCCCCTTTTTAATCTTTATGGGGTAAATCTGCCACTATAATAGTATCTAACAGATAAAAACAAACAAAACAAACAAACAAAAACCTCTCTCTCAATGGCAGCAATACAAAGAAACTTGTGGAGAAATGTGCAAAGGAAATAAACAGACATTTTTCAAAAGAAAAAGTTCAAATGGCTAATAGACATATCAAAAATGCTCAGGCACCCTAGCTATCAGGAAAATATAAATGAAAACCACATTGAGGTTCTACTGAACTCCAGTGAGATTGGCTTACATTCAGAACTCTAGTTAAAGCACCTGCTGGCATGGATGTGGGGAGAAAGGTATCTTCCTTCATTGTTGGTGGCAGTGTGGACTAGTATAACCACTATGGAGAGTGCTAAAAGAACTGAACATGGACCTGCTCTATGATCCAGCTTTTCCACTTCCCTGAAAATATCCAAAGGAAATAAAATATGCATATGAAAAAGGGATCTCTAATCCTCTATTCACAATCTACAATAGCAAAGACATTGAAACAATGCAGATGGTAAACAGGAGTGGATAAAGAAACAGTAGCATATCTATTCTATGGAATACTACTCAGCCATTAAAAGGAATGGGATTCTATCTTTTGCAACCAAGTGGTCCAACTAGAGACCATAATGCTCAATCAAATAAACCAATCCCAAAAGGACGAATATCACATGTTCTCTCTGATATAAGGAGCCTTCATGCAAAATACAAATCAATAATCCTTTCAATACTTTTTTTCACTGTATCTCAGGAGTTTTGATGCTTTCATTTTTATTTCCACTCATTCAAAGATGAAACATGAAATTTCTTGTTGTTATAGATTTTCCATTTTCCTCTGTGGTTGATTTTGTTTTATGTCTTTTCATTTAAGGGGATGTATAGTAATTGTGTAGTAAAGACTATAACATACAGATATGAAGATACAGTACAGTGTGTATCTCAACTTCCAAATCAAAGATGGACTTCCAAATCAATGAAACTGTGGAATTTATCATCACAATAGGATGCGGGACTCTTTGTCATTGTCTATGCCTACAATGTTAGGATACATTTAAATAGCAGAATGATAGACTAATACCTAATTCTGAAGGACTATGCTATTGAATGAATGGAGAGGGGAGGTCAAAGAGGGGAGGTTGGGGAAGGAGAGAAATCTTGGAGTCTGTGGAACTGTATCATGGAATAATAAAATAAATAAATTTTAAAAAATCAACAAGTAGAAATAAAAAATGACTACATCTGCACTAGAGTATATGCATCAGCTAAAGATGATAATCTTATCTTTTTTGTTCTATATTAGCTGCCACATATCAGAGAAAAATATATTTGTCTATTTAAGACTGGCTTATTTTGTTAAACATAATGGTTTCTAGTTACAACCATTTTGTTGCAAAAGACAAAATTCATTCTTTTTGATTTATGAATAGTATTACATATTTTCTTTATTCAGTTATCCACTGATAGACATCTGTGTTCATTCCATAGTTTAGCTATTGTGAATTAAGCAGCAATAAACTTGGTGCTACAAAGAATTCATATGGTGATTTAGGATTATTTGGATGAATTCTGAGGAATGAGATTACTGTACCATTTGATAGGTCTATTTTCATATTTCTGAGAAATACCCATACTGTATTCCATAATGTAGTAATAGTTTACGTTACCATCAACCATTATTAGGGAACCTTTTCCTCTTGTCTTCACCAGATGATACCCATTGCAACTGGCATATGTAAAACCTGATTGTGGCTTTAATTCACATTTGCCATATGGCTGGTAATCCTGGGCATTTTTTGTGCATCCATTGCTGATTTGTATTTCACATCAAAAATTGCCGATCTGTGTCCTTGGCCTGTTACTTAAATGTTTGTTTATTTTGTTGTTGAATTTCTAAAGCTCTTTATAGAGACTAGATATTAAACATGTATAAGTTATCTAATTTGCAGATATTTTCCCCTTATTTTGCTGGGAGTCTCTTCAATTTGTTGATGGTTACATTTATAATGAAGAAGCTTTATAGCTTGATGTGACCACATTTATTATTTTTCTTTTGTCTGTATTTTGTTCTCCATGTTTATGTCTTGAAGAGTTTCCCCAATGTTTTATAGTAATTTAATGGTATCGGGTTTTATGTTTATATCTTAGAACTGTTTTGAGTAGATTTTAGTGGACGGTGCAAGGCAGAGATATTGTTTCACATTTCTGTATGTGGAGATTCAATTTTCCCAATATTATTTGATGAAGGGACTGCCATTTATCCTTGGATTGCTTTCATTTTCTGTGTTAACAGTAAGTCAGCTGTAGATGCATGGATTATTTTATGAGATACATAATCTGTTCATTGCTCTTCGTTTCTATATTTTTGTGCCAGTATCAGGCTGTTTCAATTACATCTGTGAAACTTAAAGACTTAAAGACTTTTTAAAGATTTATTTTATTGTACAGTCAGAAATATAGAGAGGAGAGTCAGAGAGGAAGATCTTCCATCCGGTGATTCTCTCCCCAAGTGGCCGCAACACCTAGAGCAGAGTTAATCTGAAGCCAGAACCTAGGAGCCTCTTTTGGGCCTCCCACATGAATGCAGGGTCACAAAGCTTTGGGCCACCCTTGACTGCTTTCCCAGGCCATAAGTAGGGAGCTGGATGGAAAGCAGGGCAGCTGGGATTAGAACCGGCTCCCATATGGGATTCTGGCGTGCTTAAGGCAAGGACTTTAACCGCTAGGCTATTGGACTGGGCCCAAAGACTTAAAGACTTTTAAGATAAGTCTTTGATTTATATGGTAACCATTTTCCAACATAAAAGGAGAATGTCTTACTACATACTGAAAAGTCACTTTTTAAAACCTGTCTGCCATCTGGGATCAAATTAGCCCAGAACTATAGTTAGGTCTTTGTGCAATTAGATGACATTAGATTCCCTGCCTAATGTGGTTATGAACAAACTACGAATCCTTAATTAGTTAAATGAACTAACATGATAGAGTGTGAACAATGATTAGCAAAGCTTGCTGCAGTTATATTAAGTGTAGCTTTGTACAAGAACATACTGAAAGAACTTCTGACCAAGCCAAGTGGTGTCACAATTTTGATAGAAGAAATCCTTCAGCTTCTGTATTTGGGAATCAGTAAAAGTTTATTCTCCTGCTATGACAAGGTTCCTACTCTTTCTCTTTTTTGTACCATGTATGTAAATCCTAATTACCAAGTTTATCTCATCCAGAATCTAACAATTTCATTCAAAAATGATAGTCACTCTGGAATTCTAATCATAACAGTGACACTTGTTTATTTTCTAGCTCCTACAATGAGCTCTCCAGTTGAGTTGACTAGAAATTTTCTTTTGCTGGCTTTGTAGGGATGATGTTTTGACAAAGCATAAAGAAGTCATAGAAAATGGACGTTCTGCTTGTCCAATGAGACAGACATAGGTGATTCTGACATTTGTGGCTCCAATGTTGTAGAAGGATGAAATTAGACACTTACTTTCCACCATGTACCAAAGTCAAGTTGTATCAGAGACCTAAATTCATGACCTGAAATTGCAAAATTGCTAGAAAAACAAATGAAAAACTCGTTAATACATTGATATATGCAGTGATTTTTAAGACCCCCCCCAAAAAAAAACTGGATATAGAAAGAAAACTAGACAAATGGGATTATGTAGAATTCAGAAATTTTGACACAGTAGAGGAAATAATGAATAGGTTGAAGAGATACGAAAAGATGAGAGAAAATATTTGTGAGCTAGTTGTAATACCCACATTAAAACAAAAACTCAAAAAGCTAACCCCCACAAAACAATCTCACCATGTAAGAAATAAAGATAAGAATTCTATAGATCATTCTCCAAACAAGAAATACAAAAAGCAGCATATATGGGGTGGAGGGGGTTGAAATGCTAGTATCACTAGCCATCAGGTAAATACAAATTCAAATCACAGTAACTAGTAGAGTGGCTAATATCAAGAAGATGAGAACACTCTCCATTATGTGGAGAAAGGAAAACATCTTGACACTTGTGATGGAAATGAAAATCAATATAGTCATTATGGCAAACCCAAGGAGGTTTCTTTAAATCATTTAAAAACAGAGCTTGTCTATTTTCCACCAATCCCATTTCTGGCATAAACCCAAAATACTTCAGCACATTGTATCAGAGATACCTACACCATCTCGCATATAGCAGCACTGTTCACAACAGTCAAAATAAGAAGTCAACCAACAGTCCATCATCAGATGAATGGATGAAGAAACTGGGACACACACACACACACACACATCCACACACACACATCATACAACTATAAAAGGAATGAAAATCAGTCATTTGTATCAAAATGAGTACAAATCAAAGACATTTTACAGAATGTATTAAGCTGAACTCAAGGACAAATACTACACATTCTCTGTTTCATATGAGAAATGAAATTAAAAGTAAATTACTTAGAAACAAAAGCAAGAAAAAGCATATCTTTGTGCATCAGTATTTTTTTTAAAGATTTATTCATTTTTATTGGAAAGCCGGATATACAGAGAGGAGGAGAGACAGAGAGGAAGATCTTCCATCCGATGATTCACTCCCCAAGTGAGCTGCTACGGGCTGGTACGCACCGATCCGAAGCCAGGAACCAGGAACTTCTTCCAGGTCTCCCACACAGGTGCAGGGTCCCAAAGCTTTGTGCCGTCCTCTCCTGCTTTCCCAGGCCACAAGCAAGGAGCTGGATGGGAAGTGGAGCTGCCGGGATTAGAAATGGTGCCCATATGGGATCCCGGGGCTTTCAAGGCGAGGACTTTAGCCGCTAGGCCACGCTGCCGGGCCCTGTGCATCAGTATTGTAGCAAAATGTAGTTATGTTAAACTTTCCATCTTTGTTGAAAAATGATGGAGTACTGTAGTTTTAAGAATCTATGATTATTTTTATAATTTACTATATATGAGTGTAGAGGACAGTTTCCTTTGATTATGGGTTATACACCTTGTTTGTATTCCTGTTGAAGTACTACCATTTTATATTTTATTTGTTGACCTGTCTACTAAGTGGATCATTAATTCTTTGGTTATAATTTAATAGAAAATGTTATTTCAGAAATGGGAAAATAAAATATTTTACATATAGAAAACAGAATTCTAATAGCCAGTTTTATAAAGGGGATGAGGTTCTTTCATTTGCAGCAAAAATGCATGCAACTGGATTATATAATGATAAGTGCAATAAGCCAGACATGGAACAATAATGCATGTTCTTCATCATATGCAAAAATTTACAAAACAAAATAGAATTGAATACAAATGATGATGACTAGAGTTTTGGAAGAATGTGGAGGATAGAGGAAGTCTGGGTTAAAACAATTAAGGGAAATAGGATGTGGCTCATTAGGTGTGACAAATACAATAATATGTCATGGTATTAATAGGAGGAGCTAGAGATAGGGATCAAAGAGACCCCTTTGTACTACCTCACATATTTGTTTTATAAATGTAATATTATTCTACAGTGGGGCCTACTTCCCTCAACCTACTTCAACTTTTGTACTGGGGAAAACTGGAGTTTCTATAGAATGATTAGTCAGAACCGACACAGCTTATGACTATGTCTCTGTGATGATCTGCATCTAATGATAAAATGATTATAATGAAATTGCCACAGCTGACAGTCCTACTCACACCAAGTACCTGACACCATGAAACTACCTGGACTTCCAAAAAGTAGCAAGAAAATGAGCAGTGCACAAGCACCAACTCCTATGAAAATTCAATTAAACTTCATCCCAGACAGCACTCCCCGATACGTGTCTACATCGTGGAAAATAACGGTCACAAATATCCTGGGTGCAGCTCACTCAACCATGCCTGCCTTCCCTCTTGAGTATGTGTTTTCACTTTGCTAATGGTAAGTCTTGCTCCTCTGCTAACATTTATGCATGTCTCATGTTTGAATTTTGCTTTGCAAGAAAGACAAGAACTTGGACCTCACAGGCTCACATGAAGCATCCTGTTAATGTACCATCTGTGAGGTGGTGGTCATGAACCAAGTATTCAAATCCCTGAAATTCACGTGGAAGAGCTAGATTTTAGGTCTGGACTGCAGAATGGCCCAGCTCTACTACAGCTACTTGCGAAGTGAGCAAGCAAATGTGAGGACGCTATCTATCACTTTGCTTTTCAAATATATTTGAAAACAGGAAAACAATTTTTAAACACAAATAAGCAGGGGCTATAAAATCTGTAATATTTTTAATTTTTCAGAGTTTTCAAAAAAAGGAATATGTGCTCCTCCAGCCCTAATTCATAGCTAGTTTCTGTTGAAGTGTTAAACATGAATTTAGCTTTGAAACTTGTTTTATATTTGTTGCTATATTTCGGTCAATTTTCACATTTCAGAATTTTGCTCTCAACATTTATTTTGTTTTAGAAGAGGACATTCCTGGTGGCCTGCTGCTTTGGCATAGTAAGTTAAGTCTCTGTCGGTGATGTCAGCAACCTGTACAGGTGCCAGTTCAAGTCCAAGCTGCTCTACTTCTGATTCAGCTTCCTGCTAGCACGGCTGGAAAATCAACCAAAGATAGTTTAAGAGCTTGGTTTTCTGTGCTCACATTGGAGAACCAGAAAAAACTATAGGTGTTGGCGAGACCGGCCCAGTTCCAGCCATTGTGGCCTTTTGTGGAGCAAATAAGCAGACGGAAGATCTCTCTCTCTTTCTCTCAATACACGTATCTGGTATGTGTGTGTGTGTATATATATGTATATATATATATATATATATATATATATATATACACATATATATATATATATATTCTCTCACAATAAATCTTCCTTTCAAATAAAAGCAAAGAAATCTTTTAAAAGAAAATGTTTTTAAAAAGAGCATTTCTGTTGCAAGAGTGGTTTGCTATTCTTGAACTATCCATGAGGCCCTCACTGGATATTGTCTTCTGAAGGCATTGCTACCTATCTCTTTTGAGATACTATCCTACGAGAAGAGTTTCAAAGATCTACTGTTGAAAGCAAACATAGAATTGCCAACTATGATGTATACTCATGGGGAAATGTCATGTGTAGGGTGTGTGTATGGTTTTGCAGAGGTCAGTACTTGACATAAACCTTTTGGACTATGAAAAGATGTGCAAGGTGTGGTGATAATTTTGAATTTATACAGATGGCTACAAAGCTTTAATCAAGGAAATGTCATGATCACAATTATATTTCATATATGTAACAACTCCCCACATATATAATAAATTGTAGAAAACCACACTAAAAACCACACACAGTATGGCTATTTCTCAGAAATATGAAAATAGACCTATCAAATGATCCAGTCATCTCATTCCTGAGAATTTATCCAAATAATCTTAAATCACCATTTGAGTTCTTTGTAGCACAGTGTTTATTACAGCTCAATTCACAATAGCTTAAAAAAAGTGTGTTGTATTTTAGTATTTAGCTGTTTATTGTGTTGATGCTTAATTTTGCTGAACTTGGTAGATTTTAGGATAGTCTTAAACTGGTTTAAAATCCAACCAGGCCTTTGTCTACAGTTGAGGTGCTGAGTACAAACAAAAACTGAAAGGTATGGTGTTGGGGACTTTCCTGCACACCCCCACCCCCCAAAAAAAATGTTCTGCACCTTAATTGTTGACAAATGTCTAGTTAGAGTTACAAGCCAGTCTAGATTATCCTAAAATCTGCCAAGATCAGTAAAATTATACTTCAACACAACAAATGGCTAAATACTAAAATGAAATAGACACGAGACAGCTGAATGGTACCTTAGAGCCATTTTAAGGTATATAGCAGCCGGTCCTGTATACAAACTAAAATTGAAATGTCAATGAGCTAATCATAGGTTGTGGTTAAGAACTTGTTTCTTGTTCTTTTTTTAACATACTGGTTACGCAAAACCATGTCAATTCCATAATGTTACAAATTGCTGTTAATGTTATATTGGGACTCTTAATTGACTGGGATGATATTCTACCAGCTCTAACTTTGGACCAGAAATGGTCTCCCCAAAAAACTGTTCAACCCATCTGGACAATAAGTAGCTGGACTCTATGTTTGGTATATGTTTGCAAGGAAAGAATCTTGATTGAATTTGAACTGTAATACTGCACCAAGGTGGAGGAATCCACCAGGGGGGAGGGCACCGGGAGAGGATGGGGGAATCCCAGAGTCTATGAAACTGTGTCACATAATGCATAATAATTAATAAAAAAAGTAAAAAAAAACCTGAAAGGTCAATGAAGTAATCACAGAAGTTGGTTAAGAACTTGCAGTGTTATAATGTATTGATTATTCAATACCATGTCAGTTAATTCCATAATGTTGTAAATTGTTGTTGATGTTGTGCTAGGGCTTCTAATTGATCAGAACGATATTCTGCCAGCTCTACCTTCAGACCAAAGAAGGTCTCCCTAAGAAACTGCTGAATTTATCTGGACAATAAGATGCTGGACTCTATACTTGGTATATGATTGCAACAAAAGAATCTAAATTTAATTTGAACTGTAATACTGAACTAGGTGGAGGAATCCACCAAGGGGGGAGGGCACCGGGAGAGGATGGGGGAATCCCAGAGTCTATGAAACTGTGTCACATAATGCAACGTAATTAATAAAAAAAAAGTGTGTTGTAGCTTAAGCAGACAACTTGTAGAAGTGTGCATGTTGAGACACAGTTGGAATCAGGAGATTTTAAGACTATGATGACTACCTTCAGATCAAAGATAGTCTCCCCAAGAAACCGTTGAATTTATCCCAACAATAAGATGCTGGACTCTATGCTTGGTATATGCTTGCAATGAAGGAATCTTGACTGAATTTAACTGTAATACTGCAGCAAGGTGGAGGAATCCACCATGGGGGGAGGATAGAGAGAGGGGTTGGGGAAATCCCAGAGCCTATGAAACTGTGTTACATAATACAATGTAATTAATAAATAATAATAAAAAGACTATATTGACAGACTTGGAAATGGATTGAATTTTTCTGTGGTACTACACAATTTATAAAAAGAAGTCAAAGATACGGATAAACATTGTTATTCAGTGCTTTTACTGTTACTTAAGCCCCTGCTTGGGACACTCACATCTCCTAAAATTGATTTAGTTCCTATTCCTTCTCTTTCCATTCTGCTTTCTGTTCATATACACACTTCAATGCAGAAAGACAAAAGCTCAAGTTCTGGCACCTCTGTTGTTCAAAGAAAGATCAAAATTGAGTACCAGGTTCCTTGATGTCACAACTGTTTGTTGGGTGACTTTGCATAAGGAATATTTCTCCTAAATTCCTGCCACTTTGCCTTCAAACAAAAGTATAAATAAATTTTATTAAGATGATCAAAATTAGTCAAAACTTATGTGTAAACATAAGTGACTGAGGATTTTTCTCCTGTCTGTGAGAACCTACTGGATTTACAGTAGGGGGAAATTGAAAGTACTGCATTTATTGCCCCAGAAATGTTCTTCAAGCATTGACTTATAAGGAGATGACAGATTAATAGTTCATGCTTCTTCCCTTCAATAACAAATTTATTAACTCTATTCCATTACTATTCTGGAGCTCCCCAGCTAAAGTTAGCTTCGTACAGAGTGGTCACAGCTGCAGACTTAAGCTGCCATTCCCCTTAAGCTGTTATATTTCCTTTCCATTACTCATCAGTATTTCCTGGAACCCCTTGAATATTTATTGTGCTATACATTTTTTTTTTGAAACCCAAATGATCACATTCCTCATTAGAAAATGATTTATGCTGAGGTAGAAGTGAAAAGTTAAATAGGAAGACACTGCAAAAAAATTCATGAAAGATGAACTGAAATGCATTTATTTGGGGGTAAAGCCTTGAAATTCTCAGGTGAAGCTTGTAAAGGTATACGAAAATGCACATTACTAGAGAATTATGCATGGATTTCATATGTACAGATTCCTTAAATCCTCCTAAACTTCCCTCATATAAATCATGGAAATTTAAATGTATTATTTCATTATCTCTAAATTTTTATTATAGCTTTTCTTCTTCTTGTGTTTTACTTGAAAATACTTAAACAAGGAATGAAATTGAATCTTTCAATTGTGTTATTCTTTCTCACATAGTTCATCTTTGTTCTTCTATTCACTCTTTCCCTCTAATTTCTCATTGCTGCATTCTCCTTTCCCTTGGCCAAATAGTGCTTCATAAGTTGGTCATTACTATTCCTCACAAATTGTAGTCAAACAGACCATCTATTGAAATTCACACAAGGTCAATTGACGATTGATTCAATTTAGTCACTAGGCAACATATTTTAGGAAAAGAATGCTGTTAATACTATTTTTGTATGTGTTTTCCATGAGTAAAAATGTATTCAAATAATCTACTTTGTCCTAGAGTTTGTAAGAACTTAAAATAGTATTTGCACTGTCTACCTCTTCTTGTCATTTATGCCATAAATTATTTCTAAACTTAAAAATCTATGCCGAGATGGCATTTGGTATAGGATGAAGATTTAAATTTTGTAAGTCATGTTAATATAGAAAGAACATTTGTAAGATTAGATGTCAGAATAGTAAACATCCTGGAAATAGCTTCTCAAGATGTATTTGCTACTCATATTCTCATAGTCTATTCTAGAGTTAGGATCTTACTTTCAGGGTAAATTTCAGCAATAGCCACTTGAGGGCATTGCCTGCTAGCAGCGGAGTTTTATATAACGCATCCTCAACTAGAAAGGAAATAAAGGCACAAAGGTAAGATGAAATATTAGGATAAGATCACGTCAATGCAATCAAGACAAATATTAAATGGCATGCTCAGAGCAAGATTTTTTTTTGGAAATGAGACAAAGTTTTAAAAACAGAGTGGTTAAAAAGAGGCAGATGTTTGCTCTACTTTATTCTCTCTTTACTCACATGGATGATGACTTAACAGTTTTAATGTTGTACATGCCTCATATTATTTAATCAATATGCTTAATAACAGATTAGTTTAAATTGAGTTTCTGAAAATTGGAACCTACTAATGTTGTTGGGTGATCTTGCTTTTTAAAGATGACATATTTGGAAGACAAGTATCATTAACATTTTTCATACATTTGAACATTTCTTGTTAAGCAGATCTTAAATTACTGCATGCCACAAGGTATTTGAGGCTTTTTTCTCTATGTTGACATACTACCCAATTAGAGTCATGGCAAAGCATGAATTAGATTTACAAACTTTCAGGCAGTCATTCAGTTTATCTACCAATCGCATCCATGGGCCAGTAATGCTTCCTCTGACCATCTTGAAGTTTTACTTCTATAACAACTTGTACAACATTACTATTAAATCCTACCTTCCATTTCTTTGTTATGGAGTCTCCAGCTTTTAAGTCTAAATACTAGGAGAAGATATTTTTTTTTTACATTTGAATTTTTCTTAATGTGCATGGATGTGGTCTATCTAAGCAGAATGTAGCTTTAGTTTCTATTCCTGGCAACTAAGCAGTGAGTTAAGAGCCCAGCAAGCTACAGTGCCCCATGTGGAGCCAAGGAAAGGTGGGCCATGCAAGACTGGGCTGCAGCACCCAAGCAGCCTACGTGAAACTTGGGGGATGAAGGGGCGAAAATGGTAAGGGGTCTTCACAGGGCTCCCCTGCTGTACTACCACTCCACTGGAGAGCGTGATTTGGGATGGGGGCAGACCAGGCCAGGTAGGGCTAAAACACCTCTGGGCCTCATGTGAGCTGAATCAGGGGAAAGCCTGGCCATGTTGAATGTTTCTGCTGGTGCATGCGTAAGTCAAAGTGGGTGTGGGTTAGATGGGCTTTGCCACAGTGTCAACTTGCAGATGCTGGCACAGCGGACAAATTCTGTGAAGTTTCACTGCAGAATTACCTGGAAAGTGCAAGATCTGGGAGTGGGAGTAGGTCCAGTAGGGAAACAATGGGCACACCCCTCTTGAGTTGCCATTCCCACTATTGAGTATGAGAACCAGGACTGGGACAGGCATGACTAGATAGAGAGTGGCACCCACCAACATGTGTGCGGACTTGATAGTGAGGAGGGTTGGGTTGAACCAGGCTACAATGCCCATTGACATGTATGAGAGCTTATTGGGATGTGGGACAGACTGGCTGTACATACTGGAAAGCATGGGAACCAGAGCAAGGAACAGGCCTGGTGGGAGTTATTGAGGGTCGCTCCAACTAGGTTGCAGTTTCCACTAGTGTACATGAAGGCTGAGTGTATAACTGGCAGGATTGGGCTGTGCTGCAACACCCATTGGTTTGTGTAAAAGACAGGATTGGAGGCAGAACTGACCCAACAAGTGCAGCCACCAGCATGTGGATAAGTTGACTGGGGCGACGGACTGCGCTGGACCCTGTATTGGTGAGCACACACAAGAATCTGGTTTGGGATCACTTCAGACGAAGTTTCTATGGGGAGCCCCTCAACAGTAT
This sequence comes from Ochotona princeps, assembly GCF_030435755.1. Lineage (NCBI taxonomy): Eukaryota > Metazoa > Chordata > Mammalia > Lagomorpha > Ochotonidae > Ochotona > Ochotona princeps. Next base: position 96,131,571 of record NC_080834.1, on the reverse strand, counting down.
TGCTGGACTTAGAAACCCAACCATGGAGAAAATTGCAGATTCCGTGGTCTGACTGTGGAGTGCATGTGCCAGAGCTGGGCTTCCTCAGTGGCTTAGATGGAGCAGCAGACAACATATCCAGGTGTACATGGAGAATATGGTAGTATATTGGAGTCTGCAGAGGACACCTTGTACTAAAACAGAGGACATAGGACAGAACAAATTGATCAACTACACCAGCCAACTCTTGACAGTGAATAATTGGGCAAGCAGAGACTCTAAGCGGGGCTATGTCAATCATTGGATTCTGGATAGACGTCATTGTGCTTGGAGTGGCGAGATCAGCAGCAATTCAGAACTGTTGAACTATTGAAACCTCAGGAGCAGGACCCTCGGAGCATGCGCCACATCAGGGACCCTGTGGTGGTGTTTGGTGGCTGAACTCAGGATGCAGAGGCATTTGGGAGCCTGGGTGTGGCTTCTCCAATTATCTACCCTCTTCAACCACATAAAGAAAAGAAAAAAAGAGAATGTGGAAATCGTGATCTTACCCATCTTCCTGTAGCCCTTAACCCTAATCACCCTAACCAACTATGTAAAAGTAAAAAAATATTTAATAATTTAAATAAATAAATAAATAATTCAAACACGCAAAAAGAAATTTAACTCCTTCAGCATTAATATAACAGAATGGATGAAAAAGTGCTATTTGGAGGCAGTTAAATCTTGAGAAGTATAAAGTCAAGAAATAATAGGATAAAGATGCACATGGGGTGTGGTGTCTTTCAGTGGGATTGAGCAGTTGGTGGAAAATGGTTGATATCACCAAGTTCAAAGAAATCCAAATGACTCAAGAAAAAAGTGTAATTACTTGCTAAATATTTTGTTATTATTTGATTTCCTCTTTATTCTTGTCTACTGAAAGAAGTAGAAAAAAAAACTGTTCCCCTGAAAGATTTAGAGATTTATACAAGAACACACACTGAGTAGTTGAACAATAGGGTTAGATCTTCATATTTTAACTGCCAAAACGCTTTTTTATGAGGCCTACAATTCTACTAAACAATGATAAATTTTGTGTTGATCCGTAGAAGAGAGGAAAAAATAATAAAAATATTATTTTACAGAGTTAAAATGTGTTATTCAAGAAGTTTGCTTTGTTCTTTGCTTATTTAGCAATGTTTGATGTCTTACGTTCTTTATAACAATAGTGATATTATTTTCTAAGGGTCTTGAATGAGATGTAATTTCATTTGTAAATATCAAAGAATAACTGTGTGTAATAAATAGAATTTGATAACCACTATATGGCACTCTTTTTTAATATTAATTTATTTTTATTGCAAAGTTAGAGATAAAGAGAGGAGGAAAGACAGAGAGAAAGATCTCTCCCATGATTCATTCCCCAAGTGACCGCGAGGGCCGGAGCAGAGCTGATCTGAAGCCAGGAGCCAGGATCTTCTTCTGGGCCTCCCACACACAGGTACAGGGTCCCAAGGCTTTGGGCCATCCTCGATTGCTTTCCCAGGCCACAAGCAGGGAGCTGAATGGAAAGCAGGCCTGCTGGGATTAGAACCGGCGCCCATATGGGATCCAGGCACATTCAGGGCAAGGACATTTGCCTCTAGTCCATAGTGTTGGGACCTGAATGACATTCTTAAATCTCAGACATCTCTTGGAGATCAAAATGTATTCTCATTATCAATTGTATATATACATAAATATATAATAGCTTTATTTACATGAAGCATAAAAAAATCTCTAAAACAGGGAGGATTAGAAGATCACCTCATTCTTGCCTTGTATTATTATAGCCAGTCTGACTCTTTTTCCATGTAGACATTAAAAGTGTGATTTCAGGAGTGGAAAAATTCTTATTATTCTGATAGATGAGTTGTAGTGGTTCTATTACTAAAGAGTTCGATGATGATGATGGACATGCTTAGAAAAATTTCTCTGATACCTACAAATTAGCTGTGGAATATAAGGGTTTTTCAAGGAATTCATAGGGAAATGGGATTTGAGAAATTATTCAGGTGCAAAAATTTTTGTAATCCAAACATAGCTGTTTCATAATATGACTTTTCCATGAGCTTTTGGTAGCTATCTCATATTTACTGTCCCCTTCTCTCAAATCCAACTGAAATAATGTACAGAAAAATAGGCTTCCTTAGTAGTGTCAGCATTTGAACAAAGATACCACCAGTTAATCAGAACAGTGAAGAATTTCTGATTGATATATAGCAAATCAATTTTCTTACTCATAGCTTATTGAGATTGTTGTATGCCATTCTTATATGCGATCCTAAACATATAATGCATACTATACATGTTAAGCGTATAATATATTTACATAAATATTTACATTAATTGTGACACACAAACATTTAACCAAGTTTCCAACAGAAACATAATGTAAGTAATTTATTTCTTTTCGGTCGGTCCCTGTTTGAATAGTTATGGAACAGCTCTTTGAGAAGTGGCTATTTTAATGGACAACTGACCAAAAAAAATCGTCTGTTTCAAGAACTGTAGTAAAACTTGTCTGGGATAAGAGGTAGTGTAATGGCCCCATCACATGAATAAGCTTGGAAGATTTAAGGATTCTTCTTTTTTAAAAAAGATTTATTTATTTGTATTACAAAGTCAGATATACAAAGAGGAGAGACAGAAACAAAGATCTTCCGTCCATCCGATGATTCACTCCCCAAGTGAGCAACGGCCGGTGCTGCGCCGATCCGAAGCCAGGAACCTGGAACCTCTTCCGGGTCTCCCACGTGGGTGCAGGGTCCCAAATCTTTGGGCCGTCCTTGACTGCTTTCCCAGGCCACAGGCAAGGAGCTGGATGGGAAGTGGTGCTGCCGGGATTAGAACCGGCACCCATATGGGATCCTAGCATGCATGTTCAAGGCAAGGACTTTAGCCACTAGGCCACGCTGCTGGGCCCAGATTTAAGGATTCTAAGGAAGGTGATGGGAAATAAAATGGTGGTAGAGGAAAGCAGGTTCAAGATCATGTAAAATTTGATAATCCAGAGAAGGGGTTTGAATATCATTCTAAACACAATGAGAACCCACTGGAAAATTTAAACAGCACAATGTTCTGCTACGAGGTGTGATTTTTTAAAATATGTTTTTGATTAATTTAGAAATTTTTATTTTCAGAAGGTGGTAGATCTATTTCAATTTTTGCTGTAATTCTAGTAAGCCTAATTCACCTCTGTTACAAAGTTAGACATATATGCTAACATGTTAAGTAAAACCCTATAGACAGAACATCTTCAAGGATATTTATGTAATGGCACAGTCATAATTAAGAATAGCAGCATTTTTGTCTTTTCATTATGACATCATCAGTGTGTTGCTTTTGGGTTTGTAATGCTCATTTCATACCTGCTGTGTAGCCACAATGATTCCAGAGGCAAAGTCTTCCCCATCAGATGTTTCATTACATCTGCCTTCATTTTCACAGAAGAAAAAAAACTAAAGGTATAGTGAAAATACGTGCTTCCACTACCAATATTTGCAAACCAGGGTCAAGAAAGTTATATGTCAAAACAAAAATCAGTAACTAAATTCCAATATCCTAATTTAAGAAGCAGAATAATTAGGTATAATAATTGTCCTTTAAAAAAGCTTTGGCAAGGCTACATTCGTAAAAATAAACAGGCAGTTTTGAAAAGAAAAATAAGCCCTCAAAAATGAAAAAGTGATTGCAAAACCAAAAACATAGATGGGTTAAAGTAGCAGAAAGAACACAACTGAAGACCCAATTTCTAAACTAGCAGATAGAACCAACGAAAAGTGAAATTGTTGAAATCTCTTGAAATATTTATATAAAATTTCAAAATGATTAATATAGCAAAAAATAAAATAAGTTAGCTGACCACAATATGATAACTGCAGGCAATTATTAACAGAAGATAACCAAAGGCTATCAATTTGGAAAGTATAAAAAGATAATGAAGAAGCAAAAGTTAAGCTAATGAAGAACTGAAAACTAAGCTTACTAATGCTATATTTGCCTAAGAACTGTGCTAGCCAAATCTGAGACCTGTTTTCTGAGTTCCGGTTGAAAGCATGTTGGCACAACATATGAAAATAGGTAGATTAAGACCAAAGTCCTATTTATATGAGATTATTTTAGCATTAGTTCATTAATCATAATAAAAAAGGACTAGAATAAATCAATTCTGCCTTCAAATTGAGAAGAAAAGGAACAAAACATGTTAAAGGGAGAGGCAAGGTTACTAATCTAAGAAGCCTGGGAGTCTGATCATGACCCAGCATTGAATGGCACAAGCTCTGTTATTAAGCACATCTTTTTCACTGAAACTTGTCTAAGCACAAATGACCTTTCAAGTGATGATCATTCTGTTTTTGAAGATGATAATTACGTAAAACTGCTGAAAAATATTGTGAGTTGAGTGTAATTGGCACAGTACATTAACAGATGGTTTAGGATGCCCACATCCCCTTTCAAAGAGCCTGGTGTAAATCATGGCTAATCAGTTCACAATTTTGCTTTGGGGTAAATTGCCCTGTGAGGAATAGTAGATGATGTTCAAGAACTCGAAGCCCGTGTTGAGCTGCAGGCTTCTGGATTTTCACTGATCCAACAAGTTCTGTTGTGGCTATTTGGGAGGCAATCATCAGTTACCAAATCTGGATCTCTCTCTGAATTTCTTGCTCTCTCTTTCTCGTTCTTCTTACTCCATCTTTCAAATAATTAAGAATAAATAATAGAAAGAAAGGAATATGGTAACTAGTAATGAAAATCAATAAGGTATAAAATAAACAAAAATATATCACCAATGTATTTGAACAGGCAGAAATAAATGTCTCCTCAAAATGTACCAAGGGGGGACACTGGCAGGATGGCTCAGTTGCTAAATCCTCACACTGTGCGTGCTGGGGTTCCATATGAGCATCAGTTCATGTCCCAGCTGCTCTGCTTCCTTTTCTGCTCCCTGCTTGTGGCCTGGGAAAGCAGTCAAAGATAGGCCAAAGCCTTGGGACCTTGCAGTGTGTAGGAGACCGGGAAGAAACTCCAGGCTTCTGCCTTGAAATCAGCTCATATTCGATCATTGTGGCCACGTGGGGAATGAACCAGCAGGCAGAAGATATCTGTTTCTCTTTCTCTCTGTAAATCTGCCTTTCCATGAATAAATAAATAAGTAAATAAATAAATATCTTTTTAAAAAATGTACTATGGATTCATAGATGCAAGGAAAATTGGTCAAAGGGAGCCTGGTTAAAAATTTGAGCAAGAATGGGTCTTATTTCATGTAAAACTAAACAAAAATACCAACATATTTCAGGTCTTGCATTTCAGAGTCATAATGGTCAAGATTATCTCACAATACTCAAATATAACTTAGTTATAATGGTAATGATAGCAACTTAAATCCAATAGTACTTTTGCATAATCTGCCATTTTTAATGGTGTTCTTTTAGGATCAGGAACTCATTTCTGTAGTCAGAGTCAGTTTGAAAAAAGCATGTATTCAAATTTCAGAAAACATTCCTAAAATCTGTTATCAGATGCCAATTTAAATTCCATAGAAGACACGAATTTTTCCAGCCTATAAAATATGCAATAGTGATAGGATGATGCCTACAAGAACTCTGAAGAGCAAAGTTCCTTTTTTTGGATTGGATTGTGATGACGATGGCACTAAATTCTTTTCCCATTCTGACACTTCCCATTCTGACATACTGCTTTTAGTGCATACATAGTGTTCTAAATGTCTCTGATAAGTTAAACTGCCAAATACCTGTCCAACCACACAACAAAGTTTATCCGTTGTATTTTTTAGTCATTATCAACCATTTTAAATATTGCATGTGTTCAAGAGCATACCTTAAAAAGTTAAGAGGATTACGGAGTTAAAATTAAATTTATTTTGGTAGAAAAGGTTTTGAAATCCATGCAGTTATCTGATACCACATATTTCCAAGACCTTTTTGAAGATTCATCATACTAAAAACATGATAATTACTTCATGCTCGCATTCATGCTTGCACTCATATATTCCATTCATTCTGGACTTAGTAGGAATGAATAGTTCTTCTCATTTTGAAATGGAAACTTTTTTTTAAGATTTTGTTCATTCTCTGATGATGAGATCAACATTGTCCCACAGATGCTTTTTTTTCCTCATCCTCGATTATTTTAAGGATATCAGGATAGTGGTGAATTGCGATGAATACTGATGAAAAGTCCAGTTTAAAGATTTTAACGTAATAACTTTCTGAGACTTTGCGTAAGAATTTGTAACAATTATTGAGTGTTTTCCAATTAGCAGCCAATATTTTAAGTGCTTTACGTATTAATCTTTGAAAGAAACTTATGGTGTTGGTGCTAAGTTTACACTGATTTAAAATATGGTGAAACTGAGGCACAGGGACACTAACTAATGAACTCAGAATCACAAAATCAATGGGAAGCAGCATGAAAATTTAAACTCAGTCTTCACCCACATTTAACTTTTGAAATATATTGCTTTTCAAAAGAATATTTTTAGAAAACTGATATAGCCCATACTAAAAGAACAAAAGAAATAAAAATAAAATGTGACAAAGTAAGATATAATAGAAAGATGATGGATTTCTGGTCATCCTATGTGTCTACATAATTTTTGGTGAACTACTTAATGGCTCTTTCTTATCTGTAAAATGCAAATAATTTTAATGCCTTTTCATTTAATTCCCTTTATTTTATCATTCCAGACTTCCACAAATTATGTTTGCATGCATGATCACATTCAAACTTCACAAAAATTTTATAAGAAAGCTTCAGCTCAGATTAATGGTAGCATGCCACTCCCAGGTTATCCACTTTATTGCACAGATGGGAAACATCTTTGACCTCTAAATCCAGTGATTATTCCCCTTCTATACTATTTATGTCCATAAAAGTGCTTTGTAAACCATAAAATAATGTGTCAGTAATAAGTTTTATAATAATTTAACATAAAAACATGAGATGCTTCAGTAGAAGAAAGCTGGGAATAAAAAGATAATTTTGGAATTGATCTGAAGGGTTCATGCAAGTTATATGAAAGTTACGTGCATTGTTATATTGTACAAATCCTGTAACAAATACTAAGTTGATGCAACATTCTGCTACTTCTCTGTGCTTTGGTGAATTCTTTATTTTGTACCATGAACTGATAAATGCTTGAACAGCAGCAATTATAAAAGTAATTATAAAAACCCTACAACACATGCACATACACACATACTTGCATGCACAAATATACCTTTTTCTTACTTGAGGCTGTTGATTGGAATTGTGCCAGAGAAAAGAATCTACAGTGACATAAATCTGTTTTCCTTTCTTTTGCTAAATACTTTGCATAGTATCACTTTCTCCATGGGAGGCTTACCTCAAGTGAAAAGAAAAGAGAAAAATGTGGGCAAACCGGATTTCTTGATTTACTGTCTTGGAATAGTTTCTGAAATATTGTTCTCACTTAGTACAAGTTAAATACTTTTACAACAATTGAAAACTGAAAGGAGGGAGTTTGGAGTGAGGACCTTTTTGTGGTATTGGTCATTGAACATATTTTTAGCCTTAATTTTATCTTTGTATACTTAGACTTATGAATAGAAGGATTTGCTGCTGCTTGTTTAATTTCTTTTTAAAGCATATGTGCTCTAAATATATACTATTATGTATGTGACTTTTTGTGTCTATTTAATCCATATGCAGTCATTGCAAATCCTTTTATTGGTTCTGTATCTGAAACCTGAGAACTAAGTCCTCGGTTGGAGTTCTGGGAAGTCACTAGAAAATTTACAGTACACTTAACTTCCCTGTTGTCTGCTGGAAACGGATGAATGGACTTGAAACTGTTCTTTAGTATTTACTGAGCTATTGACAGATCACACAGCTTCATTGAAAATAGAATCAGAGAACTCTAGAATATCATATTTGGATGGGACATTAAAGCTCATCATCATTAGCTTATCAGCTATGGAAACAGAAGTACTATAGGTATTGTGTGAATAGGGGATTTATGGTAGGAATCTGTTCTTATATAAATGTGGGATTAAAGAAATAAAGGTTTAATATAAAGTTGAGAGCGCAAGGAAAAGACCACTGAAGTGTCTACCTTTGATACTGGTGAATATAGGAAAATGAGAGTTTTCAAGGAAAGAAACAAATCTAAAGACTGTATAAAACTGTGATGAATTTGTATATTTATTCTTATTGATTTTCCTTTGATTTTCAAGTATTTGCATACGAATAAATGTGAAAAAATGGACACATACAGAAGTTGAATAGGAAGCATGAATGACTGTAAGATGAGCCACACTGTCACCAGAACCAGGATCTTAGCAGATGCACTCGTTGAGTCACAGCCTTCGTTTCAGCTTCCCTTGAGATTGTGAGAATTCCATTTGGGGAATCAAGTGGGAGACGTGGTGAATGAGACAAGAGAAATAGAAAGCCACACAGTCTGGCATTTGTCAGATCTGTCAAATAAATCACATAATGGGTGGCAAGAATATGGTCAAGAGAATAAGAGAATTTGATTTTCTTTTGCTTCTGAACTTTAGCCAACTTTAGCTCCAGAGAGTTTCAACATGATGGAATAAGACTCCAAGTTAACCAAACGGGATAATGACTAGAACCAATAACAAGGACATTACCATTATATGATCCAGGTTATGCTGATGTAACACACAGAGTGTCCAGATCAGAAGATACCTTAGGGCCCGGAGCAGTAGCCTAGTGGCTAAAGTCCTCACCTTGAACGCCCGGGATCCCATGTGGGCGCCGGTTCTAATCCCGGCAGCACCACTTCCCATCCAGCTCCTTGCCTGTGGCCTGGGAAAGCAGTGGAGGACGGCCCAAAGCTTTGGGACCCTGCACCCGCGTGGGAGACCCGGAAGAGGTTCCTGGTTGCCGGCTTCGGATCGGCGCAGCACCAGCCGTTGCGGCTCACTTGGGGAGTGAAACATCGGATGGAAGATCTTCCTCTCTGTCTCTCCTCCCTCTGTATATCTGACTTTGTAATAAAAATAAATAAATCTTTAAAATAAATAAATAAAAGAAGATACGTTAGAGAAGACAATCATTAATATGTCAATTTAGTCTCAATTCTTTAAATCTGGATGGCTGCTCTTTACATCTGTATTAGATTGGGTGAGCATATGCAATCACTTTAAACAAAGAAGCACCTTCCAACTCAGTTATATATTCAAAATAAACTTCAAGGCTATGTATTCCATTCCAACTTTCTTGCTTTCTTTCCAGTACTCCAGTGACTGTGAATGTTACACTGACTTAATACAACAGCATCTTACCTCACTATCTCACATCTTTTTTGCTCACTTATTACACAGAAAACATATAGAATCAAATGCATATTTCTTAGTTAAAGATACATTAATGATGGTCCGTAATAAAATATAAAATATGAGAGGACTTCTTAAAGTTCACAGATAAAACATAAAAGTAAACATTAAAATATAAATTTGATTACTTAACATAATCCACATCAAGAGTTTAAGACATATTTACAAGGGATTGAATAAAATATTCCATCTCTCCCTGCATAAGTGTGAGTTTTGGAACAGAGTCATGTCATTGTACACATCCTATATCATTACCTAATGTATAAACTAATTTTTAAGATTGGGAGGCAAACGAAGTCAGAGGAGCTATATCAGGACTTTAAAGTAGATGGCTTAGTATTTCCCATTGAAAGTTAAAAATTGCTCTTCTGTAATGAGAACAATGAATAAGAGCACTTGTGTGATAGAAAAGGATGCTGTGGTGCAGATTTGCTGGATATTTTTCTGCTAGATCTTTTACTGTTTATTAATACTCACCAAATAAGGAAATTTTAACACTCTTTGTTCTTGAAGGAGTAAATTTAAAAAAAAAAAAATGTCAAGCAGGCAGCTATCAAAGGATGAAACACAAATGTCCAAAAGACACATGGTAAGAAGTTCAGGATCAGTTGCCATCAGAAAAATGCAAATAAAAACTGTAATGAGTATCTTTGTAAACACTGAAAAACAAAAGGAAAGACAGAAGGAGAACAGAATGTCTCATTACATCTGTGAAGTTATATATGAGAAAAACATGAATAGTATTTCCTTTATATAAATGGAAAAAAAATTGCCATAGTTTTTCTCTTGACTGAAGTACTGTTTCTCTAAGTGGACCACTTCCACACCTCAGAGCCTTCGCTTTGCTTCAGGATCCCATTAGGGAAACCATGTTTGGTCTTTTACAATCCCTTGAAGAAGTGATTCAATGTCTTGATCTCTTCTACTTAAAACTTTTATTGAAAACTTTGTTTATAATTAATCTGATTATAAAAGTGTGCTCCATTTTATTTTTTCCCCATTTAAATTTTTTTCAGTTATAATTGTACAACTAAACTGACTGAGGTATCATTAGTGTTATCTCTTGTTTTTGTTAATTCTTGAACTTTTTCAGTCAAGGAACAAGCAAGATTTTTTTTTTTTTCCTGGCAAAATCATGTGGATAGTCTACTATTGCAAGCTTCGTTTTCATTTTATATATATATATATATATATAAAATATATATTTTATATATAAATATATATATAAATTATATATACACACATATATACATATATGTGTATATATATATTTTTTACCTTAAACCTAATTATTTGTAAACTAATGATTTGGGAGACCCTGCCACCATAAAAATTCTGAAAAGTATTGATGATTTCATCACTCTTTTATACAAAGTTCAGTACAAATTTATTGGTTTTGCTGTTTTAATTAAGACAGAATTCATGTTGTTGTGATAAGGACCCCTTATTCAAATTAGTGTCTTATCCTCTGTAGTAAGATCTTCAATGGGGATACTGTTAAGACGTATTACAATAAGTTAGGACAAGTTTATTTCAGTTTTAAAAAGTTTGAAGCCCATGAATATCTTTCTATGGCATTCATCGTATAGTTCTGAAGATGTCTCATAGAGATTCCTTAACATAACCTACAAGGATGATTTCTACCCACTTTCAGAAACAGTTTTGTCTTTTTCTGCAAGGCTCCAACTTACTGATTTTATTTCAAATCTTTTTTTTATTTTTAAAAATTCTGCTTACTAAACAAACATACTTTTCTGTTCAGGTAACTTAACCTTATCTTAATGTTTTCATATTTTTCAAGATTTGCTTTTATTAGAAAGGCAGATTCACAGAGAGAAGGAGAGACAGATTGAAAGACCTTCCATCCACTGGTTCACTCCTCAAATATCTATAGCAGTTGTAGCTGAGCTCATCTGATGACCGTAGAAAGGGTCCTCTGTATCTCCCACATGAGTGCAGAGCTCAAGGCTTCAAACTGTACTCCACTGCTTTCCAAAGCCATAAGCAAAGAGCTGAATCACAATTGGAGAAGCCGGGATATGAATTGGTGCCCATATGAGATGCTGGCACTTGCTAGCAGAGGATTAGTGGGTCATTACATTGTCCCGATGCTTTTTACTTGCTCTACACCTATTATCTAAGTAATAATAAAATGATTCTAGGTAATCTGAAACGTTATAGCTTGAATTATGAATACCTATATCTTACTCCAACCAAAAATGTCAGAGGCAGTATGAGGACACTACGAGGATTGAAGAGCTAAGGTGATGTGATATGGTGAAGTGAATTGGGACAGCATCAACAGTCTACAGGTTTACCACCCAGTTGATGAGTCACCTTAGCCAAATAAAATTGTCTCCATGAAATTTATTTCCCTCTCTTAAAGGTAGAAATAATAGATTGACACAATTCCTATGGAGACTTCTTCCTTATTATTTTTGGCTATCTATGCTATGCTGCAACATGCATTTCAAATAATTCTGAAATACTAAGAGCAGCTACAAATTTAAAGTAAACCATAAACTGCATACTTTTTATTTTAATTTCTGATGATATGAACTTCCTTGAGAAGACTCAGATTTGTCATCATAGGGATATTTTTGCTTTGATTTTATTCCAACATTGAAATTAAACTGTTTCCTGAGCACACACCAGCTGCTGTGAAGGGATTAGTGATCTAAAAGTATTGCAGGAGGCAAAGAACATGCTGTCAAATGTCCATTGGATGAGGCAGAGAAAAGTGTTTGCCAGTAAATGTGTGTCAGAGAAGACTCCAGAATGGGCCGGTACCAACAGTAAGTTAGTACTTTGAAAGGCGACATTTTTACCTCACCTATAATGCCAGCATTTAGATCCCAGTGAAGTCAAAAGTGAACACAGATGAAGTTTTAATTTACAGTCTTTGATAGTGTTGTGGGGAGTGAGAAGACTATGGCTTCTTCTTGGGACGTGTTAAGAACTACTTTCCTCCCTCAATACACCAAGGAAAACTATTCCTGGGGAAAATCATGGATGGATGTTTTCTATCACAGAATATAAGGACCAAGGCATATTATCTACCAGACTTAAATGTTAACTACTCCTGATAAGTTATGAATTTGCTTTTCTGGAAATACAAAAAGATTGAAAATAAGACTAAGAAAACTTGTAAGAACTTCAGAAATCTACACCAAAAAAGACTAATTAGCAATATATGCCTTCCTACAGAATGTTTATCAAATGTCTCCCTGAAGTACGAGACGCTGTGGAGATAGAGTTGTAAGGTATTTACTGTGTGAATTGTAAGTACACAGTAATGTTTATTTTCATTTGTAAAACAGTCTAAGGTTTTTAGAAGACTTTAATTTTGGCTTTGATTTTATTGTGAAGACCCCAATAATGTTCCATGAATTTCAAATGTATTTTTTTGGAGTATAATGCTCAATCTCCACGAGCACAATAGATTTTTATTGAATAAATAAATACATTTAATTCATACAAACTACATGAGGCATACAAACAAATATTATTATGCACTTTTATGTATCTGGATAATGTTTTCCTGTCTGCCAGGTTGTCTAGCTAATGCTATGGAAAAAATTAGATCTATATTCTTTGATCTATTATTCTAGGTGAACTATAGATGAAATTCCATGAAGGAGAATGACAGAGGACTAGTCAATAAGAACCCAAAGAGATAGAATTGCTTTTATTTGAACACTATTACTATTATTGACAAAATACGGAGAGTTGTCAAAAGTGTCATGGGAAGCTCAGATTTTTAAATTACAATACTTCACAATTTTTTCAATGAAATAAACGTACTATTTAATTTAATGTCCATAAATCCTTGTAGTACTTTGTGATACTTTTATGTATTTCATTAGTGGATATACAAACATCTCAAGTCAAAATTCTTTTTTTGTGTTTCACACCTTATTATCTGTCCATTATGTTTCAAATACTTGGTTTATGTTGTTGTTGCAGCAATTTTGTTTTGTTTGTTTCATTTCTTGTTAATTTTGGTTTTTGGCCCCCAAAAAGGAATCAGTATCACTAAATGCTTTATAGTGTTTGCCTCAAGATTGTGTCTTTACTTTATAGGGTTCAAGCAAGTTATAACCTGTAATGTCTCGAATGCAGTGATTTATGGATTTGTTGTTATGTGGAAGGTCTATGGCTTTTACAAAATGATTAACTAATATGAGAGAATAGCAGAAAGAAGGGGAAAGACAGAGATTTTACATCCACTGGTACAAATGGCCACAAATGGCCACAAGAGCCATGGGTGAGTCATGTCAAAAGCAGTGAGCAATTTCACCGTGGCACCTTACAGGTTAGGGGGAACCAGTACTTGGGTCAATGTCTACTGCCTTCACAGGCACATCAATAGGGAGGTGAATCAGGAGAGCAGGGGTAGTTAGTACTCCACCTTCACTTCTGCATGAGACGCGAGCATCACAAATGTCAGCTTAATCTACTGTAACAAAGCGCTGGCTTTCAAGTCTAGGTTCTTTCCTCTCCAACATAAGATTTAGAGGGAGAAGACATAAACAAAGATCATCTCAAAAGATGGAGTAACATCCCATGCTCCTGGATAGGTAAAATCAATATCATTAAAATGTCTATACTGCCAAAAGCAATAAATACATTCAATGCAATCCCAATCAAATTGCCCAAAACATTCTTCATGGAACTGGAAACAATGATCCAAAGGTTCATCTGGAAGCACAAAAAACCACGGATAGCTAGAACCATCCTGAAGAACAGGAAGTTAGCAGGGGGAATCACAGTTCCGGACCTCTGGACATACTATAGGGCAGTGGTTATCAAAACAGCCTGGTACTGGCACAAAGATAGAGAGGAAGATCAGTGGGAATAGAATAGAAACACCAGAAGGAAACCCACACAGATACAGCCAAATAATCTTTGACAAAAAGACAAACGACAATCCAGGCAAATGGGAAGGTCTGTTCAATAAATGCTGTTGGGACAACTGGTTAATAGCCTGCAGAAACAAAAAAATAGATCCACATCTCTCACCATACACTAAGATCAGATCTAAATGGATAACAGATCTAAACCTACATCCAGAAACCTTCAAACTTTTGGAAGAAAATGTTGGAAACACACTGCAACACTTAGGGGTAGGCCCTCACTTCCTAAAAAAGACTCCAAATGCTGTAGAAATCAAGACCAAAATAAACAATTGGGACCTCATTAAACTAAGAAGCTTCTGTACAGCTAGAGAAACAATCAACAAAGTAAAAAGGCAACCCACAGAATGGGAGAAGATCTTCACACACGACATAGGTGATAGAGGGCTGATCTCCAGAATATACAAAGAGCTACAAAACAACCAAAATGTCAAAACAAACAAACCACTCAAGAAATGGGCACGGGAAATGGGCAAACACTTCACAAAGGAACAAACCCAAATGGCAAATAAACATATGAAAAAATGCTCAAGTTCCCTGGCAATAAGGGAAATCCAAATTAAAACATCAATGAGGTACCACCTAACGCCAGTGAGACTGGCCCACATGAATAAAAGCACCAACAACACTTGTTGGCGAGGTTGCGGGGAAAAAGGATCCCTACTCCACTGCTGGTGGGGCTGCAGGCTGGTACAGCCTCTATGGAAATCAGTATGGAGAATATTCAAACAACTCAAATTCAACATAACCGTATGATCCAGCAATAGCACTCCTAGGAATATATCCAGAACACTTGTTTTATGAGAAACCAACATGCACTCCTATGCTCATAGCAGCACAATCAGTAATTGCAAAAACATGGAAGCAACCAAAATGCCCATCAACAGAGAATTGGATAAGAAAGCTATGGTTCATCTACTCCATGGAATACTACTCAGCTATTAAAAAAAACAAAATGCAGTTCTTTGTGGCCAAATGGGCCAAACTGGAAACCATAATGCTAAGGGAAATGAGCCAATCCCAAAAGGTTAAATACCACATGGTTGCCTTAATTTAAGATGATATGATGTTATGTATAACATGTTATGTTTTGAATGTTATATGTTGTGTATAAACTAAAATTGAAGTATAGGTGAGGTGGTCACAGAAGGTGGCTAGGAACTCGCATTTACTTTTAACATATTGGTTACTCATTACTATGTCAATTAATTCCATAATGATGTAAATTTTTGCTGATGGTATGTTGGAGCTTTCAATTGACTGGGATGATACTCTGCTGGCTCTGTCTTCAGACCAGAAAGGGTATACCTAAGAAGCCGTTGAACTTGACTGGACAATAAGATGCTGGACTCTATGTTTGGTATACGCTTGCAATGGGGGAATCTCAACTGAACTTGAGCTGTGGCTATGCAACAAGGTGGAGGAATCCACCATGGTGGGAGGGTTTGGGGAGGGGTGGGGAGAACCCAAGTACCTATGTAACTGTGTCACATAATACAATGTAATTAATGAAGTTAAATAATAAATAATTTAAAAAAAGCACTACTTGTTCACATTAAAAGTGTAAGTAGACATTCAGGAAAGTGTTCACATGCTTAAGTATTTATTGAACAGAACTCAGGAGGTGTTGGGTTGTGCAAGTGTAGGAGCAGTATAGGAGAGACTTCAAAGAAGGTCTGATAACTTCAACTCCTCCTTATTAGCTATCTCCCTGCCTTCATCATATTACCACCTAACAGATTTCCTTTCCATAATCATATTGGAGGTCAAGAGAAGAAGCTCCATTTCCAATAAAGTCTTCCTCCTGTTTTGGGGTGTTGTATTTGCCTAGCCACAGAACAAAAACAAAATCTCTTTTTAGCTAATATCTAACTTTTATTGGAGAATCTAGACGTTCAGTTGCCTTCATTGCTAATAGCTGATATCCCTGTATAATCATACTTTTTAACTTGAAACAGTTTCTACAAGAGACAAAGGAGCTATTAAGATGAATAAATATAGACAAAAAGTGAGTAAGGATAAGAGCTTTGTTGGGGAAGGGAGAATGAGAGACTTAATTACCAAGTGAAAGCAGAGAGATTCCTTTACTAAACCTAGAAACATGTGATTTGATCATGTCATTCTAACGTATTTTCCGTGAGCATACCCTTGTTAAATTAAATGTGACTGAACCATGTTCTGCCTGTAGATGGAATTAGATTTAAGACTACTAGGTGGTTGTTCATGACCACTTCCTGGAGGGACTATAAATAATCTTACAGTTTCTATAGAGTCTGGTAGG
This sequence comes from Ochotona princeps, assembly GCF_030435755.1. Taxonomy (NCBI): domain Eukaryota; kingdom Metazoa; phylum Chordata; class Mammalia; order Lagomorpha; family Ochotonidae; genus Ochotona; species Ochotona princeps. Next base: position 96,115,027 of record NC_080834.1, on the reverse strand, counting down.
TGGTCTGGACTAAATCACTCAAAGCAACAGAAGGGTGTTCAAAGCAACTGCAAGGTATTTAGAAAGCTGTACTTTTCTTCTTTTTTTCTATTATGATAAAAAAGTTCAAAATATGGTTGTCCTATTAATGGCAATATACCATGAAAATGATGACAAGTTAACTAGAGCATGTCACCTGGAAAATATATCAGCCTTGATATTTCTAGCTTGTGTGTTCTGTTTAAGGAGAAGTTTACAGAAAAAGGAAAAGTTCTGTTTATATTTTAGTCTTTAAAAGATAAAGTTTATATACACAAGGGACTCACAAGTTTAGGCTGGATTATCTTCTGAATATATTTTGGAAAACTCACTGGGTAGAGTTTGAATTCTTGTTCAATATACCACCCAGAGATTTCCTGTGATTTAGCTGTAGAAGCAGTACTACTAACTAGTACCTGAAATGTTCTTTTCCATTTCAGTTGTAATTAGTCACAGGGATTGCACTCACTTTATGTCTTCAACAAAATTAGGTATCCTGAGGCAGTTAATTTTCCACTTGCCAATCATCATTGAAGTAATTCACCCTCTTTGTATGAGTATGACTATTTGAGGTTGGCTACTGTTATTTTGTAAATATATAGGACAAGTTTTTGTCACTTCTTCTACAGTAGTGTGTAAACCTCTACATCAAAAGGCACAACACACAGTCTGAAATAGAATTTCTGTTTTCAGATGGATAAAGAGAGACATTTATTCAATTATCTTTTTAATGAGAATCCATTGGGAGCATGATTTTTTTTTTTTTAGGTGAAGTCCAACTCCCATTGTGAGTCATGGTGTAATCTCACTACTATGTATATTCTATCCCAGGCATGATATGCTAGGGGTTTCTAGCTGTCTTTAGATCTCGCACACTGGAACCGTTCCAGACTTTCTCTGTTGCTTGTGAGTTTCCTCTGAAGATGTGAATGTTCTTTTGGTGTCTCCTGCTCTAGCAACCACTTTCAGAGACTTCGGTTTTCTGAGTTTACTTAAAAAAAAAAAAAAAAAAAAAAAACATTTACTTAAATGTTTTGACAAAGCTTACCAGTGATGTTTTTTATAACAGATTTCTTTTTCCCAAATTGCAACATGTCTGTATAGCATAATGAAAATATTTTTGAGTCTCTATACTTATTAACTTGCAAACTGTTCCAAGTTTTAACACTTTAGTCAAAATCATAAATTTGGCGTTTTGAGTTGAGGTTTTGAGTGGTAATTCCTGGCCTCTATATCTTGGGTAAAATCTACAGTGGCACACCCTGCCTTTCGAATCTGTCTGCTCATGAAAGTTCTGCGATCCCTGGACCAGTAAACGTATGGTCTTTTCAGAGGTTTGTCTTGAAGATATGGGCTATTGGAGTTGACCTGCTCTATGATCTGTTCACAACAACGTCTTCCAATGACAGAAGAATAGCTACATTGAGGACTTGGTATACTTCAGGAGTTAATCTAGTAAATCTGAAAGGGCAAACTAATATTTAGTAAAGTATCCTTCTAACAGGCATCGGTGCGCTTTAATCAATAAATGCCCTTGTATTTGGTAGGGAATTGGGATTTCAAAAGACTGTTCTAACGTAAACTTGGTGGTTTCCTCTACCAAAAGTTCAGTAGACACCACTGGTCACAAAATTCTCACCCAGTTTTGGGATTAGGGTACACAGAACTACTCCTATTATTGAAAATGCAAATAGGTTGAAGAGCTTGCTAGTGGGGGGAATTTGTTAGTAGACCCTTAATCTGTTGAAGGGTCATGTTCCATTTTCCTGTCCATTCAAATGGACAATCTGAATCTTGAAATCCAGATCCTAAAAAATCTGCCACACCAAAAATGTCAATATTAGCGTCCTTTTGAGTTGTAGTGCTGACACACTATAGATAAAATTTAAGCAAGAGGGAATAATTTCTTAGAGACAGAGGTAGGTACTTCCTATTTAAAAAACTGAAACTTTTGCACCGCGCCATGTGCAGTGGCTAAAGTCCTCGCCTTGCACGCACTGGGATCCCATATGAGCACCAGTTCTAATCCAGCACTGCTTCCCATCCAGCTCCTTGCTTTTGGCCTAAGAAAGCAGCAGAGGGTGGCTCAAAGCCTTATGACCCAACAACCATGTGTGAGATCTGGCAAAAACTTCTGGCTCCAGGATTCAGGCTTCAGATTAGCTCAGCTCTGGCCATAATGGTCACTTGGTGAGTGAACCGGGAGACAGACTATCTTTCTCTTTGTCTCTCCTCTCTATAAATTTGCCTTTTTAATAAAAATTAAATCTTTTAAACAATGAGATTTTATTGAAGAACCGTTAACCTAACAATGTTGAGCTCTGGATGTTGCTTTCACCTGATTCAGCCTTAGAGGGATTGCTGACAATGTCATCCACAAACAGTCAATGCTCCAACTTTTGTGTTTTCCAAGTTTGCTGGCAATATGTTGCTAAACCAGTAAGCTCTATCCTTAAAGCCCTAAAGAAGAACATCTAAATGTACTGTTTAGCCCTATTTAAGGATGTAGCAAAGTCCATTTGATGGTAAATATGTACTGGGATTCTGGGCATAAAAGAGGTAGAAGAAGACATGCTGTGACTTAAATGTGTATTCAGAAACTAGGACACTGTAGGGATTTGGCACATTAAGATGAAAATCAGGAAAGATCCTCATTATGTGAGAATCTGAAACACAGAGTGCTCCACCAATTGGCTTTAAAATGGTCAGAAATAGAGCATTTCCAAAGGATAGAAAATGATACACAACTCCATGATGGAGAAATTTATCAATGAATTCTGAAGTTTCTGTTTGACTTCACGCATTAAATGTTATGAGTCTCAATGAGAAAATCTTTTCCGACTGTGAATGTTGCCGCATGTTTAGTTCAGTCAGGTGTGTCTTTATCTCAGACACAAGAATCTATTCTATTTCATATTTCAAAATGGGGATCATAGATATTAAATCCCTTTTCAGTATACCTTAGAATTGAAATAAAATATGTAGTAACATAAGTGAGAATCCTGGACCCGAAGCAGTAGCCTAGTGGCTAAAGTCCTCACCCTGAACGCGCTAGGATCCCATATGGGCACCGGTTCTAATCCCAGAGGCCCTGCTGCCCATCCAGCTCCCTGCTTGTGGCCTGGGAAAGCAGGTGAGGACGGCCCAAACCTTGGGACCTTACACCTGTGTTGGAGACCTGGAGGAGGTTCCTGGCTCCTGTCTTCAGATCAGCACAGCACCGGCCGTTACAGTCACTTGGGGAGTGATTCATCAGATGGAAGATCTTCCTCTCTGTCCCTCCTCCTCTCTGTATACCTGACTTTCCAATAAAAATAAAATAATTTTTTTTTAAAAAAAGTGAGAATCCTGAGAGAAATGCTTGGGGGGTGGGGAGCAAATCCCTTCAAGTAAAGGTGCCATATATTCAGTAATTACCAAGACCAAAAGCTGGTGTGGGAAAAGGTATCTCCTATCAGGCAACCAGAGGAAGAAATATTGCAGATCGCTTTAGCCTGCAATTGACTTTTGTGATGACAAATTCCTCTCAGAATAGATCCCCCCGTAGGGATTTAACACAGAATTAAGTGGCTTCTATATTGGTTGAAAAATCAATACTCTGACCTGCAACCTCCACGTTCACTCAGGGCTCCAGGAGTGTGATAGCCAACGTGAGTGGTGGGAGTTGCCTGAATCCCCAGGCTCCTTCAATCTTTGAATAAGGACATGAAGAAATGTCAATTTTTACACTGCCCTCAGAGGCAAAGGCAATTGCTATCTCTCGTCCCCTTTGTATCGGTGGAAGGAGGAGGAGGTATAAAGATTTTTCAAACTGAGACATTTCTATGCCCATGTCCAAGATTTGTACTCCAAAAATATGATGGAAGTGAACCAACCTAGATGTTTCTTGATACTGAAAACAGCAACTGCTCTCATATGAATCTGTTTAGACTATTTCCAAAATTGGAGTTATTTTCTCTGTAAGCATTGCCTTAATTATTAAATTCTATAAAAACCAAATCTAACACCTGGTTCATGGATTTTAGGAGTCCTTTTTGCCAATTTCGGGAGTTTTCCCCTGAAAATCTAGAGCAAACTGATGATGTGAATCGCAGGTAAGATCTTCCCTTCATGGACCAAGCAGCTCTCAGCTGGTAAATCTTCCCGCTTCAAGTGGATCCCAGGTAAGCGCCAATTAGTGTCCTGACCCCTTCACTTTCTATCCAGTTTCCTGCATAGGGCGGCCTTGGAAAGCAAAGCAGAATGGCCCAGCGTTTTGAGATCTGGGGAGATCTGGAGGAAGCTCCTGGCTCTGGGCTTTGGATCAGCTCAGATCAAGCAATTGCAGCCACCTGGGGAGTGGATGAGCAGGCAGAAGAGCTTTGTCTCTCCTCTCTTACATTTGCCTTTCCAATAAAAATAAGTGAATCTTTTAAAAAATCTGTCCTTCAAAGGAGCTGGTATCCACCTTACTCTCAAATGTTAAGTCCTCTTCTAGTCATTTCTAGATGACTGCTTTCTTCTTCTGTATAACATTTTTTTCATAGCTCACAGCTTTTTAAAAAGATTTATTTTATTTTTATTGAAAAGTCAGATACACAGAGAGGAGGAGGGAGTAGAGAGAGAAAGATCTTCCATCCGTTGCTTCACTTCCCAAGTGGCTGTGACAGCTGGAGCTGAGCCAATCTGAAGCTAGGAGCCCAGAGCCTCTTCCAGGTCTTCCACGTAGGTGCAGGGTCCCAAAGTTTTGGGCCGTCCTTGACCACTTTCCCAGGCCACTATCAGGGAGCTGGATGGGAAGCTAGGCCTCTGGGATTAGAACCAGTACCCATATGTGATCCTGGCCTGTGCAAGGTGAGGACTTTGGCTGTTTGGCTACTGCCCCGGGTCCCATAATTCATAGCTTTTACAGTTCTTTTTTTTTTTTTCTGTGTTAGCCATTTAGCAGATCACCATGTGATCTCAGTATTTCAAATCTTCATGACATTTAATGATATCAATATGGATTGAATTATACGACTTTCAGGACTGCCAATGCCTGTGTTATAGGAATGTTGATCTTCTGCTCTATCTGCATGGACCCAGACAAATGGACAGGACAATGTGTAGGTTATACAATGTCAGGTAAAACCAGATTTTAAGACCTGAAATTCCTTGGTGGGTTCTTATTGATTTAAGTTGGTAAGTAAGGATCATAGAGCAAATACAATATTATCCCAGTATCTTCACTAAACATCACTCTGTTTGAGTGGCAGGAGTCCTTGCTGTGAGAGGCTGTCATTAGATTACACTCCATGGGTGAGGGAATAGATCAGATTGTAAGGTGGGGAAGTGGGCTAGTAGGAAATCAAAGAGAAAAACACTACACTGATAATGGTGACAAAATATGCAATCTGAAACTCATCCAGAAGCGATAGAAATATTGAAGATTAGAAGTCACACGTGAGAGAGGTTGGGAAATACAGGAAATTCTTGGCAAGATAGTGTTAGAAACCTGGAGACTCTCTGGGAACTACAGTTTGGGAACAAGCCTCAGACTCTCTTATAACTCTTCTTAATGGTTGCCAGTGATACACAGCCAGCATGATTTGACTCTTGGTCTTGCTATCTCTAGAAATGTTGAAGGGGGAAATACCCAGTTGGGTTCAGAATAATTAGTATTAAAAGATTCAAGATGACTGAATAGGTAAAAATGTGCTAATTTTGAGTAAAAGAGTAAATACATTCCAAGTGTATACTTGAGAGAAACTTCAGTGGAAATTCTACATAAAAAAGACATGCATGGATCCATGTGAAGAATACAAACACAAGTGACAATTAGGGACCCCAGGGATGACTCCCACTGCTGGGGCTGGAGAAGACACTGCATACTTGGGGTAAGGGGAGAGCCTAGCATCAGTTACTGTCACCTTGTGTATCACACTTTCAGTCCAAGCTGCATTCCTCATTGGTAGTAAAGTGTCCACCAAACCCTGTGAGGGGAAATGCACTGCTTCTCACCATAGCACACAAATGCACCCACAGCAACTAGCAGGGAGGAGCTGCCATTTTAAAAAGGCGAGCAGCAGTAAATGAGGCCCCGACACTCAGGACTACAAGATTTAATTGGATGGTTACATCTGTGATTCCTACTGACAACAAGTCTGTAACAATAGAGTTTGCATGTAGGCATGTGAGATGCTCTCCTCTGTTCACCCCATCACAGGCAATTGGACACAAAATCAAAGCTGGGCACTTACCAGCACAGGCCTCTGAAAATGCCTTGGCTATCTCCAAGGACATAGCAGCCTTGTGGAACTGCGAGTGCATGCTCTGATCCTTATGACTGTGGGCATTATGGGAATACATGATAATGTCGATAATATCTGAGATATAGCTGGATCTCTGGGAAATCATTGTGTCTGGCTTCAGAGGCTCTGAGTTCCATGAATACCTGGGCTGAGTCATTGCAAAAGGTTCTGTGTTCACACTGAGCACTACACAGATCATCTGTGAGGTTCATTTGTCTTCATGAATGGCTATGCAGCTACTGTGGGCTCACCTCAGGCATTAGCCATCTTGGCATAGTAAAATACACCAGTTCCAACAATGTGGATCACATGTGTTTTCTCTGATACATAGCAATTTATGTAGAATTTATGTATAGAAATGAAATGGACATCTGTGATATGAATACTGTTTTTAGAGCTTGTTTATGTTCCTGTGGAGCTATGGTCTTCCAAATATTCACTTGTTGAATTTTATGGCTAGTGATGAAATAAGTCTGTGATTATAGAGTGAATTTTAATTACGTGTTTGCAAAAATTATACAAAAAATAAAGAAAGATGGGCATTGAGGAAGGGAGAATGATGGGTGAGTATTATGGCTATCAGAATAGTACCTCTGAAGTCTCTCTTCATTTTGATAAAATTATTAAAAAAAAAAACAAAAAGAACATATTATCTGAGAGCACTCTGTTGAAAAAAAAAAGAAAAACATATTAGCCCTTAACTTATTGGAATGTATTGATGAGAGACAAAAAAAATGAAACCAAGATCCTCAGAGAGGCAAGGATTACATGAAAGTCTCTTAGATTAGTTCTAGGTTTTTTTCAACTCCAGCTTCTGACTCCTGATTACTGGCTGACAAAAAATCAAGTCTTGGCTGGGTCCAGCTTCAACTCTGATATAAGAACAGAGGTTAAGACCAAGAATTAGATAAACATCTGCAGAGCAATAAGATTTATTTACATGCACAGTAAAAGTACACTCTCATGGGAGTATGACCATGCTCAGGGGAGGGCCACAATCCATGCACTCAGACACATCGCTCTCCAGGAACTGAAGGCACGGAGGGTGTATGTGGGTAGGGCTAAACTAAATAAACCTTCTGGAGTTTGTGACATGGCTTCAGTATCGCTTATTTCCTTGCACTTTTACAAATCGCAAAAATGCTATGTACAGCAATTTTATTATATATTATTTGATTCTAATATGCTTAAGGTCATGGAGGGTTATAATCATAAACAACTTGGTTATTTTTAACTGCTGCTGATCTAAAAGAAAAGGTGGGAGTTTTTTATGTTGCAGTGGGGTTGTAGCACAGGTATATCCTGCAGAGAAAGGTGGCCTAGCTCAGCTGCTCCTCAACAGCTGCCTCTCTGACTTTATCAAACTGAGTTTTTTTTTTTTATTGTTTAACTTCATTAATTACATTGTATTATGTGACAGGTTGAATTCCAGTTGTAGGACTGGAGAGTATTTGAAACTGGGGAAACAATAGAAGGAAAGTATTGTATTGAGAAAATGCTATCAGATTGAGTTTTAAAAGATAAGTGAATTTGGATTTTAGTTCTAGGACTGAAGAATGTCTGAAATGAAGGGAACCATGTAAGCAAAGTTCTGTATGGAAAAGATGCTGAATATATCCTAAAGGAATGGGTTTGACTAGTCAGTGAAATGCATGAAGAATAAAAATTATAAAGATTACAAAGCATTCTGAATATTACACAGGGCAAACTGTTTTATGAACGCAACACAACTACTGATGGTTATTTAGTAAGAAAATGGCAATATGGGTTACTAGTATGTTTACTTTGAAAAATGATCATTAAAACATGGACCTCTGCTTTGGTGTAATCATTTTGGCAGTAAAAAGGAAGTGTAGGATGTATTGTGCATATGTGAGTGTGTGTGTGTGTGTGTGTTGAAAGACAGTACTATTGTAAGAAATTGGGTCTCATTTAACATCTGAAAGAAATAATTTAATACTTCAACTTAAATGGAAAAGGAATTCACTACCTACAAGGTACATAATGGAGGACAATTTTATTTTCTCTACACTGAATTTTTCTTACTTCTAAGTTTGTTGCCGTAGTTGATAGATTGTATGTACAATGTTATCACCATGCCAAGTAAATCAAAGGTATTCAATAAAGTTTTTGACTATAAAATTAAGTCAATTAATATATAATTCAGAGGATGAAGTTGTTAAAGTTATTCATGTGTTTCTTTTTCGTTGGCAAATAAAGCTTGAATACATTTATGAACTACAATGAAATAATGTGAATTTGAGATATATTTGGGTATGTACATAAATACATATTTATACACATTTGGAAAGATTAAGTCTAGTTAATATAAATATCCCTCACTACACATGTGTCATTCCTTAGCAATTTTCATCAAATATTCAGTGCACTGTTAGTATCCTATTGTACAATATACTTACAAAGTTTATCCTTCTTACAAATATGTATTGCTAAAATTCTTTTGTCTTCTCTCAGAAAAACTTTATTTCCTACCTGAGATATCCTGGTGGACATTACTGATGATGCACACCAATAATGCCTTTCCAAAGACAGTCCTCTTGGCCTCTTTGAGCTAAGAGGATTTGCTGAAGGACACTGTAGCAAGGAGGGGTGAAGCTTCTGTTGCTTTGCACTATAATTCCATAAAGACAGCAAACACATGAAAAAATAATTTTGAAATGCTTGAGAAGCCAAGTGTGAGTTCCACATGTTCACGATATCCTCAGAGTGAGTCAAGCATGATATTTCACTCCTCTTATTTACCAGACACTTGACCCTCATTTATTGTCTTGCATTTCTTTGACTCAACTGTGCATAACCTAGCACACTGAGACTCTTCTCCATTATATATTTTATTTCCTCCCTTAAATGGAAGGGGTCTTCTTATAATAGAGGCCAAGTAAGAGATCTGTTTTATTTGAATGGATAAAATAGATAAGATGCAAGAGGTATGATTAAGAGTGGGTTTCAATGGTGAAGGAGGCTCCATTCTACATTTGGGATAGGTTTTGTCTTATTGGTACTCAAAGATGATAATGATCCTGGACACAGACTGTGAAATAGATGGATAGGGCATTTAGTCTCAGTTATTTATGTTGTGATCACGCAACGAGTTAAGCATAGAAAGAATCAAATAGGATGATAATACAGAACATCAAGAAATACAGATTTAAGTAATCACATATTTACTGAATATCAGTCAGAGTAGATCACTGACAAAGAAATTTCACCATAGCCAAAAAGCAGTCCAATGTCTTAAAGTATCCTGGAAGGAATAATATTATAAAAAATAGCCATAGTGCCTGGTGCAGTGGCCTAGCAGCTAAAGTCCTCGCTTTGCATGCGCCAGGATCCCAATGGGCGCCAGTTCTAACCGCAGCAACCTGGCTTTCCCATCCAGCTCCCCGCTTGAAACCTGGAAAGGCAGTGAAGGATGGCCCAAAGGCTTGGGATCTTGCACCCGTGTGGGAGACCTGGAAGAGGCTCCCGAGTTCAGATCAGTTCAGTTCTGGCCATTGCAGCCACTTGCAGAGTGGGTGAGCAGATGAATGGTCTTTCTCTGTCTCTCCTCCTCTCTGTGTATCTGACTTTCCAATGGAAATAAATAAATCTCTTAAAAATATACAGCCATAGTAAATAGTATTAATTAGTAGCAATTAACCTATATTTAACCTTATTTAATGACTTTTTAGCTAAGATAGGCTTAATGTAAGTTATATCTTAGATGATTCAGTAATCATACTTCATTTGTTTTGTTTCTTGATCTCTTACATCCCTTTTATTGATATCTGAAACAGGCAACTGAGCACTCACATTGAATAACCTCAGCTTTCCATGTATTCATATCTACTGATTGATAACTACAAGAATTATAAAAATAATTTACATATCTTCCTATCAAAAGAAACAAATCTGACTGCTTGCAAAAGTCTCCGGGGTTAGAAGATTGTTACATGGGGAACTTAACACATCCGTGAAAATAAGATAGCTATCATTTGAGCCCATGTGTTATGAAATACCACAAACTTTCCTCATTATATCAAGCTTTCATAACAGACATGAGAAGTTCTAGATTGGGGGGGAGGAAAAATATTGAAATTCCTGTAGGCATTATGCAATATTGTGTTCAAATAATCATTCAAACCAGTTGGGATTACTCAATTCACCAGGAAATGCAATTTCAAATGCGAAGAGCTGCTCTTTTATTATATCATTTGGGGATTTGGAAGATGTTTGTGACTGTGATTGTTATTTAATGGCAGTTGGAGATTAATACTGTCATATCTTCTATAATTATAATTACTATAATTTCCCAGAGTCACTTCAGGAAAACACAAATTTTAGCTCCCATTCTGCAGGATAAAATTCTAGATCAAACCTATATGAGTGTTCCTCAAATGATTTGATGTTAGGATGGGTCCTGCTTTTGTAGGAAAGTCTCTGAAATTTAGTATAAGGTTGTTGTCCATTGATTCTCTTATTTTCTTAAATGAAACATCCATCATAACTTGTCTTCTCACTTCAATTAAATTGAAAAGACATACGTTATAAGTAGGTCCTATTATGAAGATAAATCCATAGTACTAAAATTAATAAAGAAGGTTGAAATTTTTGCTTGTTAAATATAACAAAATATTTTAAATGAGACTCTGCATTTTGAATGATTTCAAACTGTTTCTAACATCAATAAACAAATTTTCATCTTCTAGGTTACTATGGTTGGTGTGCTGGTATAAATTTACTCTCATTCACATTTGAAATTTATATATACCAGTAATCTTCTAGCTAATATAGGCCCAGATAGTTCCATGGAAATACACAGACATTTGAGTTGAAGACAATAATTCTTAGCTTCAAGAACCAACTAGTTAATTGTGGAGAGACTGTATTCTATCATACAGACATAATTAATTCATCTATGTAAACTTAAAATGTGGTTGGTTAAGAATCTCTAAATGAATTAGACATGCAGATAACAATGTAAAACAAGAAAAAATGTCTTTGCAAAGCCTAAATGCACTGTTTACATTTTTTTTTTAGGCCACTGTCAAAAGCCACAAATCTCAGTTTTCAAGTATGTCCTGTCTAATGAAGTGGCAAAAACCCCATTCTGAAAAGAGAGATTGTTTCATTCTTGTTCTGCTGTGTTTTGTCCACACCAGGGTAATGTCTTCAGATAAAATGGCCATTTTGTCATAACTACTTCTACCTTTTTTCTAAAGCCAAATTTGAGTATATTCTGCTTATGGCGAAGTAAGGATATTTTAAATATCTGGAAAAACCTGTAGTTTTAACATTAGAATACAGCTCAAAACTTAATTTTGACTTTGCCTCCTATCACATTTTATTTCTATACATAAATACATATGCATATGTATATATGTATATATATGTGCATATACATATATATGTATATATGTGTGTGTATATATATTTGTGTATATATGTATATAAAGGCTGACAGCAATATGGGTATTGAAAGAATACACTTAGGAATATTAGTACCAATATCCTTTGAAGGAAAATGAAATTTTACCTGTTGATATATCCAAAGAGTATTTTCTATGAACTAAGTAGTTACAATTTTCTTCCTGCTATATTACTTCTTGGTCTATTTTCATTAAAAGAATTGGCTTCATTTCGTTTTCACTGTTGAATTTTTCTCTTAGGAGAATTATTCTTTCAAAAGGAGAGGTAACATACATGATGACAATCTTACTAATGTAAAGTTTTTGCGCCTCAACCAAGCATGCCATCAAACAACATTTAATTTCATGAATAATTCTGAATAGCTCTTAAAAGAGAGATTTATCAGAAGGAACTCTGACAGCCACAACCCCAATTTAGCCACAACTTCATTGTAAGCTCTTAAGGGTGCAGTCTATGAATTCCATAACTTCCAAGTCACCATTTCTTACCCAAAGTGAGTATTTCAGTAATTGTTGACAGATTGGACTTAGTGTTCTATGAGAAAAGTGTTTTTATAAAATTAATTGCTTTTAAATATATAGGTTTAACTCAGGCTTATTGTTTACTAACATGATGACATAAAACTATAGTGCTTATTTCAAACAGCTGAAGCTAATCATACAAATATAAAAATGATGAATATCATTATTGAAGCAACTGCCAGTTATTTGCATAATTTCAGCAGCATGTTTTTTAAAAAATAGATTTTATGTATTCTAACAAAAAATCATTTTTGAGCTAAGTATATGTTTGATTTATTTTTGTGGGTATTAAAAAGATACAACACATAAAGCTTTGCGTTAATTTTTTTTAATAGAAAAAAACTAACTCTTCTAGATTCATATGGTCAAAAAATAATTAATTCCAATCTTGTTTTTTCCCTGAGGGTTTTCTTTCTCCTCTTTACTTGAGCTGAGAAAGTGCATTTTAAGTCTTAGAAATTGAGATTCAATATCATATTGAGATTCCAGCAACATGCTGGGCCAGAGGGATCTACAATGTGTTTGGAGATCTGATTAGAAGCCCAAGCAATGCTGGCAACTTCTTGGGGGCTGGTGGATAATTACTATCTGCATAATTATCTCCTCAAACAATCCTCATTCCTTAAAATACAAGTTTTACAATCTTGCTCCTACTTTCACCCCCAACGCTGCTATTTCTATTCTAAATATTGACATTACATTACTAAGAGTTCCTCATCCTGGAATGAAAACTTCAGGTTCCCGAAGAAAACAATCTTAGGCTGACATAGCTTTTGGTGCTATAAAGAGCTGCAGTCTCAAGAGATATTTAGTGACGGTGCAATGAATGGTCTTGGCAGCGTAGCTGTCAGGCAGTTAATTTGGTCAGAGAGGGTGATTTTATTTGATGTTCTTTACCTATTGTGTCCTTGTGCATTTTATTTGGTTTGGACAACTTCTTAATAAATGTATGCTTGCCAGAAGTCCTACTTTTTCTTGCTTAATATTTTGCTAGGTCACATGTTTTCAATGAATTTAGATTCTCATTTTTAAAATAAGGAAAATAATACATAACCAGAAATTTTCTTAAATGTTAAATGAGGACTTATCTAAAAATATGTATATACTATTAGACATTTTCAATTTCAAATGATGGTAATCTTACTGACACATTGCAAAGAATAGACAATGGCTTTGAAATAATTTCAATAATTTTTTTCAAGTTTCTAATGTTGATGTTAGATATGTATAGGGTTGTAAGTAAAATTCTGATTTCTAAATGAAGATTCAAAATTTATGGACTTTTCTCTCTTTATTCGTTTTTGTTGGAAAAGCATGTTTACAAAGAGAAGGAGAGACAGAAAGAAAGATCTTTCATCCACTGGTTCACTCCCCAAGTGGCCATAATGGCTGGAGCTGAGCCAATCTGAAGTCAGGGGCCAAATATTTCTTCTAGTTCTCCCTTGCAGGTGCAGGGTCCCAACCCTTTGGCCATCCTCAACTGCTTTCCCAGGCCACAAGCAGAGAGCTAGAAGGGAAGTAGAGCAGCCAGAATATGAACCATTGCTCATATGGGATCCCAGGGCACGAGCAAGGCAAGCATTTAGGCACTAAGCTACTGTGCCAGACCCTAAAGACTTTGTTTTAAGCTTGGACCTTTAACCAAGAATTTCTTTAAGAAGGGATCATACCTTGAATACAATTTGTTTTGAACATCAATACTGCCACAATAGCTACGAGTATCACCATAGAGGTAATTGTTAATATTTAAATAAGTTCAGCATTATGATACTCACATCCCCTCATATTCATGAGTTTTGTATGAAATGTTTTTCCCTGGAGAGTGAGGCTATTACCTAATACCAAATCTTAATTACATATACCTTTTCTTAAGAATTCTGAAAAGCGGGGTATAAAAATTTCTTATTTCCATCATTTCCATGACAGGACATCAAGGCTGACTCAGAACAAATGTCACCTGTTGATCTGAGAAAAGAAAGGAAGAAATGTTATATACATTTGGGTAGAGAGTTCCATTTCTTTTTGTTTTTTAAGATTTCTTTATTTTTATTGCAAAGTCAGATATAGAGAGAGGAGGAGAAACAAAGATCTTCCGTGCAATGATTCACTCCCCAAATGACTGCAACTGCCAGTGCAGTGCTGATCCGAAACAAGGAGTCAGGAACTCTTCCAGGTCTCCCACGGGGTGCAGGGTCCCAAGGCCTTGGGCCGTCCTCAACTGCTTTCCCAGGCCACAAGCAGGGAGCTGGATGGGAAGTGGAGCTGCCAGGACTAGAACCGGCGCCCATATGCGAATCTGGTGCATTCAAGGCAAGGACTTTGGCCACTAGGCCATGGGGCCGGGACTGAGAGTTCCATCTCTTGTATGTATTGAAACCACATTGGCTTAAAGGGGAGAATCAAGTCCAATGAAAATATGACTCCAGCAGGAGTTTAATTCATTATATTCTTATAATTACATGCATGAACTACATTTAGTTTGTTCTTTTTATTACTATTACATTAATATGAAAATTGATAGAAATTCTGCTGTAGTAATTACACATCTGCAGTGATGTTGAGAATCTAATGTTAGTAACTTCTTAAGAAAGAAAAGAATTCTGTGGATTTTTTTTTTTTTGCTGCATTCTGTAATACATACTCAGAAACATGAAATTCCAGGACAAATATTTTAATGGACAACTTGTCTAAATTTCAGTGCTCCTGAGACAAATACAGCTAAAAAGCAGGAATTAATTTTTGGCTTGGATATTCTGGCAATCAGGTAATATTAATTCAGAGTTTTGGCAACCTGTCTTCATGAGCAAACTTCACAACTGAAACATACAACTTCAGATTCAAGACCACTGAGGAGAAAACAATGTCAGAAGAGCTGAGTGTTGAAGAAATCACTTCTTTCCAACTTTCTTTTACAGACACTGATGTTTTTCTGTTCTATTGTTTGTGATTAGAGCTTGTGCTGACAGGAGTAAGCAATTCTAAGCACAGGCAAATATACATGAATTGTATAGTGTGTTTTCATGATCTGTGATTCAGCAAAATGATGGGGACAAACAAATGATCAAACACTGAAAGATACACACACAAGAAAATCTAGCTTGTGACTACAAAGGAAAAGAAAAATATCCAGTGATATTTCATCTTTAAGAATGAAATGTCATGTTGTATAATTCAGGGTGTAATTTCAGGTAACATAGGTTGCAAATGTTATGATTGGGTGGTAGATATCTTTGATATAGATAGACTTATACATACATGAACTTGTACAGTAAGGAAAACCTGCTTAGGTGTGTGATTTCTTGCCAACAGTTGATAAAAAAGCAGACTTTTCATCCTTCCTGGAGTTAGGCGGTACCTCATTGTTGTCTTCATTTGGATTTCCCTGATTGCCAGGGAACTTGAGCAGTTTTTCATATGCTTGTTTGCCATTTGGGTTTGTTCTTTTGTGAAATGTCTGCCCATTTCCCATTCCCATTTCTTGAGCAGTTTGTTTGTTCTGGTGTTTTGGTTTCTCTGGAGATCTTTGTATATTCTGGAGATCAGCCCTCTATCTCTATGTAGTGTGCAAAAATCTTCTCCCATTCTGTAGGTTGTTTTTTTACTTTGTTGATTGTTTCTCTAGCTGTACAGAAGCTTCTTAGTTTGATGAGGTCCCAATTGTTTATTTTGGTCTCGATTTCTACTGCTTTTAGAGTCCTTTTTAGGAAGTCAGGGCCTACTCCTAACTGTTGCAGTGTGTTTCCAACATTTTCTTCCAAAAGTTTGAAGGTTTCTGGATGTAGGTTTAGATCTGTTATCCATTTAGATCTGATCTTAGTGTATGGTGAGAGATGTGGGTCTATCTTTTTGTTTCTGCAGGCTATCAACCAGTTGTCCCAACAGCATTTATTGAACAGACCTTCCCATTTGCCTGGATTGTTGTCTGTCTTTTTGTCAAAGATTAATTGATTGTATCTGTGTGGGTTTCCATCTGTTGTTTCTATTCTGCTCCACTGATCTTCCTCTCTATCTTTGTGCCAGTACCACGCTGTTTTGATAACCACTGCCCTATAGTATGTCCAGAGATCCTGCTGGTGAGGGTGTGGGGAAAAGGGAACCCTTCTCCACTGCTGGTGGGACTGCAGACTTGTACGGCCTCTATGGGAATCAGTTTGGCGAATACTCAAACAACTGAAAATCAACATACCATATGATCCAGCAATAGCACTCCTAGGGATATATCCAAAACATCTCCTACACAAGAAACCAACATGCACACCTATGTTCATAGCAGCACAATCTACAATCGCAAAAACCTGGAAGCAACCAAAATACCCATCAATAAAAGACTGGATAAGAAAGCTATGGTTCATTTACTCTATGGAATACTACTCAGCTATTAAAAAAAACGAAATGCAGTTCTTTGTGGTCAAATGGGCCTGACTGGAATCCATCATGCTAAGAGAGATGAACAAATCCCAAAAGGTTAAATACCACATGTTTGCCTTAATCTGAGATGAAAAGATGACAACTTGGAAGATAGTACCTGTATATTGTAATATTAGTTCAATCTCTAACAACCTGTATCCAATGCAATAAGATAATGCGATATAATCTATAAACCAATAATGAATGTCAGAATACTTAAGATCTACATCGAAAAACTGTAAAATTACTATACCCTCAATACGTTATGTTAATCCGTAATGGGGAGGGAGTGCAGGGAAATCTTTCAGGACCATAAAAAGAGTGAGAAAAAAATACAATATAGCCTATCAAGATCAAATCTGGTAATTCATAGACAACAGACTCAAAGCGGCACTAAACAATAGTAAAACTACTATACCAATGCATGAGGGGGGAATTGGGTGCGATCCTGACAATCTCTTAACAAGAGGTCATGTGCGTGGAGCAGGGGGGCACTCGAGAGTGGAGCAGGTGGTAAGGAGGAAGCTTGGATCCCAACCATGAAGACCCCCAGACCTTCACCACAAACTATTAATACGAGCAACAAGGACTATATCCCAACTGCCAAGGAGGCCACAGGGAATTGGATGCCCTCGGAGGCCGAGTACTCTGAGGTCACCCACCCCCAACCGGAGCTTCTGCAGGGGATGGAAGAAGTCCAAACACTACCGCACAGAAACTAGCTTCATCGGAAAGACAACCAGAAGCCCTGAGCGGTCCGCAGAAACAGAAGAACAATAAACGTCCTTCGGGACCAGGGAGGAGAGCTTTCTCTGGTCCAAGCCTGGCTCCACCTCTGGACCCCCGCGTTCCCTCGCAATGACCATCGGGATCACTCCGGAAACCCCTCATAGCAAACAAACAATCATACAAACTAAAAAAACCTAAAATAAATAGGCAAACAACAAAAAGTAGATCTTGGAATCTGAAAGGAAAGAACTGGCGTGGATTGGCTCATGCCTCGCTGGGTGGGACACAAAGATTAGTCACTCCTCACCATGGTGTTGAGGATTTTCCTGCACACCCCCCACCAAAAAAAATGTTCTGCACCTTAATTGTCGACAAATGTCTAGTTAGTTACAAGCCAGTTTAGATTATCCTAAAATCTGCCAAGATCAGCAAAATTATACTTCAACACAACAAATGGCTAAATACTAAAATGAAATAGACACGAGACAGCTGAATGGTACCTTATAGCCATTTTAAGGTATATAGCAGCCGGTCCTGTATATAAACTAAAATTAAAATGTCAATGAGCTAATCATAGGTTGTGGTTAAGAACTTGCTTTTTTTTTTTTTTTCACATACTGGTTACTCAAAACCATGTCAATTCCATAATGTTGTAAATTGCTGTTGATGTTATATTGGGACTCTTAATTGACTGGGATGATATTTTACCAGCTCTAACTTCAGACCAGAGATGGTCTGTTCAACCCATCTGGACAATAAGTAGCTGGACTCTATGCTTGGTATACATTTGCAAGGAAAGAATCTTGATTGAATTTGAACTGTAATACTGCTTCAAGGTGGAGGAATCCACCAGGGGGGAGGGGGGGCTTGGGGAGGGGTGGGGGGATTCCCAGAGCCTATGAAACTGTCACATAATGTAAAATAATTAATAATAAAAATAATAAAAAACAAACAAAAATATAACTTCAGAACCAAAAGAAAAAAAACCAGACTTTTCAAAACAGAAAGACACATGATGTAGATTGCAGTTCCAAGGTGGGTAGAAGGCATGAATCTTAAAGCTTTTATTTTTTTAATTTCCAAATACTTATTTTCTATTTATTTGAAAAGCAAACTCAGGAGTAGTACGGGACTGACAAATTGTTCATCCAATAATTAACTCCCCAAATGGCAGCAGTGGGGGCTGGACCAGGACAAAGTTAACAGCTCAGTTTCATCTGCATCTCACAGGTGAGTGCAGGGGCCTAGGGCTTGAACTGCTCCTGCTGCTTTCCCCAGAAGCGTTAGCAGGGAATTAGTGAAAGCAGAGCATCTGGGACTGAACCAGTACCCAATGGGATACTGGTATTACAAGAAGGTACTTAACTCATTATGTCACAACAATGGTCCCAGTTAATTTTATTATTAAGTAAGAATGTAACTCTGGGAACTTACTACTTTGGGTTTTTTTTTTCAATAAAACATCACAAACCATGGGTCTGACACAATGGCTGAATCAGCTGATCCTCCTCCTGCAATTTCCAGGATCCTGTATGGGTACCAATTTGGGTCCCAGCTGCTCCACTTGCTAACCAGCTCCATGTTGTATGGCCTGGGAAAGTGGTGGAGGATGGCCCAAGGCTTTAAATCCCTGCCCTTATGTGGGAGACCTCAAAGTGGCCCAGGCTCCAGATCCACTCAGCTCTGGCTGTTGCAGCCTTCTGGAACTTACTGTTTATCTCTCTTCTCCATACCTCTGCTTTTTCATTAAAATGAATAAATCTTAAAACAGAAAAATGCATAAACAGGAAACACCTATTAAACTATGTATCAAACAGGGAAAAGTGATGACCTGTTCCCAAAACCTGATTCAAAATATTTGAGGTAAGACTACAGAAATATGCCAAGTTCAATGAATTCATGAATTTTACAAAATACATACTTAAGGGCCTGGCATGGCAGCCTGGTGGCTAAAGTCCTTGCCTTGAACTCTCCAGGATCCCATATGGGCACTGGTTCATTCTCTGGCTGCTGTACTTCCCATCCAGCTCCTTGTTTGTGGCCTGGGAAAGCAGTCGAGCATGCCCCAAAGCCTTGGGACCATGCACCCCTGTGAAAGACCCAGATGAAGCTCTGGGCTCAGGGCTTCAACCTCAGCTCCAGCCACTGCGGTCACTTGGGGTGTGAATCATGGGACAGAAGATCTTCCTCTCTGATTCTCCTCTCTGTATATCTGACTTTGCAATAAAAACGAATAAATCTTTCAAAAAATACTTAAGCAAGAAAATGTATTTCTCCTGGATTGCTTTTCCTATATATTTTTTTTATTATCCATATATCTTGTGACAGAATCAATGACTTCATTTCTGTCAAAACATACACTGGTTCTATACTTCTCTAACTGGCATCACTGTTTGTATCTCTCCTAGTCAGTTGAGATTTTTCAGGATCCCTAACTATTTGCTGGAACCAACAAATTGATTAAGACATTAATTGAAACTGGATATGTGTGTATATATATGTATTTTTTTTCTAAAGAGTGCATAGCAGTCAGCATGCAGGTTAATCTCATGTGCAGCAGCTGGGACCCAAACATTAAAATTGATGAAGAAAGCATGATAAATAGCATTATAAATAGCTTGCAAATTGGATTGCTAATAATAATTAAAGCATCTCAATTATCAATAACAGTGGGATTCAATTACTACTCAATTTGAAATTTATACTATAAAGTTATTGCTAAAGAATTAAATAATACAAAGGACATATCGATATCAACTAAGTTTGGTCTGTACCCTTGCAGTGTGTCTTGAAGTACATGTAAATATGCAAATGATATCCTGTGACTTTCATTTGCTTTAAATGCTAAATTTTGATTATTTTCACATTTTTTATTTTTCCTTATACCTGAAACATTTATAATATGCTTACTGAAGTTAATTATATACATAAAAATTCAGAGATGTTTGATTATATAAAAAAGTCCAATCAATTGAATGCTGATACTCATTTAAAGAGCTAGTAAAATTGCTCTGCCATCAAGTTCTATCAAACTCCCTGTGACAGCTATGCCACATGGAATGAGTGGACTTGCCTTTTTTCATCACAAAAAAATGATTATCTACTTAGTTTCTCTGTAGCATATATTGTAAATGATCCTGTGTTCTTTCAATTTTGCCTTTCTCACTCCACCCACATTGCTCACACACACACACACACACAGACAAATAATTCAAGAATTTTCATGGAAAATGAAATCAAAACATAGGCCTTTTGTGTGTAAATGCTTTTGAAATCAATAAATAACATTTTTCTAAAGTGAATCTTGCATGAAGTTTTTAAAATATGACATCTATTTATTTTTATTTGTAAGGTAAGTTTTAGAGATAGAAAGAGGAGAAGCAGAAAACAAAGTCTTCTTTCCATTGATTCCATCCCCAAATGGTGTCAAGTGCTGAAACTGAACTAATCTGAAGCCAGGAGCAGGAATTTCTTCCAGGTCTCCAACATCGGTGCAGGGCCCAAGGGCTTGGGCCATCCTTTGCTGCTTTCCAAGGCCGGAAGCAAGGAAGTGGTTTGGAAGTGGAAGAGCAGTACACAAACTGACAAACTGGTATCCAGATGGAATGGGAATGCCAGCACCACAGTAGGAGATTAACCTGCATGCTGCCCACTATGAGTTCTTTAGGAAAAAAAAAAAAAAAAAATATATATATATATATATACATACATATATATACACACATACATATCCAGTTTCAATTAATTTCCTGAACTACCAGTCAATCTAATTTAGCCAATCCAGTTGTAAATATAATTGATCTAATTTTATTAATGATTATTAAGTACTATTTTATTGTTTAATTATTATATTATGGGATAATGAATATTTTCTCTGTTCTTGTTTCACATTAAGGAATTTCCACACAGACAGGGTCAGTGAACAAAGCAAGGTTTATTGACATATAAACCTGCTATAACACTAAGGAGCGGGGCTCCAAAACAGGGATTGCCCTACAACCCTGCCAGTGATAGATATTTTACACACAACAGTGGCTACCTAGATTTAACCAATGAGTAGAGGGAGAGCTTGAGGGCGAGGTAGACAACTAATCCATTGCTAAAAGAACAGCCCATGAGAAGGTTGGGTATTGATAACTTTGTCTAACCTGCCTATGTAAAAATGCAGGTGTTGCTTCTGACAGTCTCTAAGGAACAAAGCACCTTGCACAATTTTGAAGGGATTCTGCTTCTTTATTTTATTCCAATGGGAACCTGACATAACCGTTTATTAGCTCTCCTAACTCCCCACAGTTGGAATCAAGGCAATTAGCTTTCATTCCTTTTAAGCTTTGTGGCCTCTATTCAATATACTCAACTCATTGTTATGTCCATAATTTTGCAGATGTAGTCTCTACTTAAAATTTTTCATACGAGCCTCAATTTTAATTCCAAACCTGAAACTATGTTATTTATTAATACATTTTGTTTCTTCAGCACTGTATTCCTAGGCACTGGTCTATAAACAAGTGATCTGTTTTTTGTTTGTTTGTTTTAATCTCACCACTGTCTCAACTATAGTTCTAATTATGATTTGATTTTACCTGATCTATTACTAGAATAGCATACACACTTCTCAAGTTTACTATTTCAAATCAAGTTTTCATCATAATTCTCACTTCTAAATGGACGAAACTTTCAAATGAATAGTAAGGTTAAGATAACACTACTGGGATTTTAAATGCCCCAAACTTTGTTTTCCCTAATTCTTTTATTGGACAGGTATATGAGGAAGCTGGGATTCCAGAAGAAGCAACTTGATTAGTAATAAAAGCAGTTTGTTCAAAGCTGAAACTAACTTCCAGGTCTCCCACTTCCTGCATCAGCTCCTTGAACAACTTCATATTGCCTTATTGATGCTGATTGGTAAAAGCTCACTTCAATCAAGTATCCAGAAATTTCCTATACTTAACCCTAAAGGATGTTAGGCAATCCCATTGCTGCCTTGCCTACTCATGACCTTTAGATTTTATGTAAAGCAATTTCCTGGAAGTGAATCCTATCACATCAAATTCATTTTTTTTCCAAAAGTCATTAACTTGTTCTGCCTTTTGAATTCATCACAACTCACAGGTGTAAAATCCCTTGAGGAAGTGCTAAATGTCTCAGACATTTTAAAGATGTTCTGGGTCAAATTACCATTTAGAAAGAGAACACTTAAATTAGAGGTGAATAAAAGTGCTGAAAATCAACTGCAGAAATGTCTCAATTATACGCAGTAACAGGTCAGACTTATCTGCAGATTTTATAGTGATGTATTCATCCAATGTCCCTGAAAAACAGTCTTTATGGATGACCTAATTTAGTTATAAAAATAATTGCTGTAAAGGGAAGTATTCACCTTAAATAAAACTAAAGCACAGGGCTTTTAGAAGTCATTAGTGCATTTGATTCATTTAGTAAGCTAACTACTTATTTCTTCCTGTGTTTCAATTTTTTCTTATTGTCTCCCCACCCCCATATTTGATGCCCAAATCTTACTGTGCAAAGATGACTGCTGTTTTGTTTTACTCACTGTGCCATCCAGAAATGCTTGGGAATACATGGGTTAATGGTAATTATAAAAACAGAAGATTTCTTAAGATCTTGGCAAAAAACATTTGAAATCATTCACTGTTCAAAAGAATATAAATTGTCTTTCTCAAATTGGAAGCTAAAAAGGAGGATCAGCTGATTTTGAGAGTAAAGGAAATCCATAAACCATTTAAACCACCAACCGAAACACAAACAGGAGTAAGCTCTGAGATATTTACATTAGACTTAACATTCATTTCTTTAAATGAGGAACTGTTGTTAGCTCAGTTTCCAAAAAAAAAAGTGATAATTTACCAGAAAACAGGCATGTTTGCATGGCAACAGGCTTGGCAGAGCTGAGAAGAGAAACAAAACAAAGGGAAGTGAACAAATTAACCAAAATGTGAACTCAAAACTGTTTATTTGATTTAATCAATCTCATGACACTTTCCACTTCCTCGATAAACAATGGCACAAAAGCTAACTTAGGTAGGTCATCATTGCTTTTTGTCTCGGAGAATTATGTTGTCCTCATGGAAGACTGTAAAGGTGGCTTCTCAAATTTGTATTTAAGCATTTCACAAGTTGAATCAGATCAGAAAAATATCAGCTGAAATCACTACTTTTAAAATGAAGCCCGAGGGAATTTAAATAAAGGCTGTGCTACCCAAGGAGCTTCTGCAAGGTGGATGCAATTTTACATCTACCAACAAAATGCCAGTGCCAACCCCACTAGAAGCGGAGACAATGCCATCAAGAGAATGAATATCTACTATGATTTTTTAGGTTATAAATCTTGTGTATGGGATTAGGAATTCATCAAAAGGAAGAACAAATGGACTATGCTATAAGCCACAGTATCAAAGCTTTGCCACTGGAAGATGTTTAAAATATCACTTTGGAAAATTTCATCTATCTCACAGATACTCTTCAGAGTGATGTTGCACTTTGTACTTCTTGAGAAGCCTATGCTGTATGTCAGCTAACTGACTAAGATACTTTACCAGTATCTGTGACTTGGAAATTTCTAAATATGGCACAAGTATGTTTTACATAAACACAGATTTGTCTTTTCTGCCCATGTGAAAAAATTTCTGACAGAAGAAATTTGATACCTCCTATATTTTTGTCTAAATATCATTATTTGTAATTGCTACTCTATCTGATGTCAAGGAATTGTCACCCTCATTGTGTCCACCATTTCCTGCACATGAAAGTGCATCTAAATTTATAAAACTAAGACTCAAAAATAACTCAATTTTTCTGAGGTTTATTTTAATCTGTCTTATTCACCACTGTTTCATAACACAGTATGTTGTTAATACAGGTTACATTCACAAAGGCAATAATGCACAATGTTCAGTAATGAAAATAAAGCATGTATATTACAAATAAATCGGAACAATTTATTTTTTTTTAATTTTTTTTAGAGATGAATTCATTTTATTACAGCCAGATATACACAGAGGAGGAGAGACAGAGAGGAAGATCTTCCGTCCGATGATTCACTCCCCAAGTGAGCCGCAACGGGCCGATGCGCGCCGATCTGAAGCCGGGAACCTGGAACCTCTTCCGGGTCTCCCACGCGGGTGCAGTGTCCCAAGGCTTTGGGCCGTCCTCAACTGCTTTCCCAGGCCACAAGCAGGGAGCTGGATGGGAAGTGGAGCTTCCGGGATTAGAACCGGCGCCCATATGGGATCCCAGGGCTTTCAAGGCGAGGACTTTAGCCACTAGGCCACGCCGCCGGGCCCGGAACAATTTATTGAATACATAAAATACATGGTAAGTTATATTATGGACGAGTCTAACTACTATAAAGTTTTCAAATTTTCCAAATTCATGTGAAATGCTATTGGAAGTCCACTACCAAACTTATGGATTGTTTTTGGAACTTTATATTGAGAATGTAGACCCCCCCCCATCTATAAATAGAAACAGGTAATAATACCAAAGTATATTCAACTTGGAAAATAGATACAAAGTTAAAATTAAGATATGAAGAATTATAAAAAGGGGATGTACAAAACAGAAAAAACAATCAGCATGAACTGAGTGCATTTGAAAAACACATCTAGCTGTCAGTGGAAAACTTGGGGCTTAAGTAGAAATACCTCTGTAATAAATGTTATTAATAGCTAAAATAATTTCACTTCTCAATATAAATGCATTGTAAGATTAAAGTGAAATGCAAAAAAAGTCATTATTTTCTAAAGCCATAATTTAATGCTATACCTTTAAGCAATTGAAAACTTACAAAATAGTCAAAACTTTCTGCTTATCAGGTCCAATAATCATGGAGAATCAATACAATGAAAAAATGCAGTTTGTTGGATTTTAATGTGATAAGCATCTTCATCAACTCCTGTGACTAAAAGAAATAGAACTGCAATAGTTCACGATTCAGATAATAAATATACACTGATGTCTGTCTCATGTTTTAAAAAAAACTGCTTTTTTTATTATTGGGGATTGAGAAGAATACATTATCCAGATCCAAAGAGGAAAACCAAATATTAGAAGCTAGCTTGACTTACTCCACTTAGAATCTATAGCGAGAACAGCTGCATCTGATTCTCTCATTTCACAATGTTTCTTTGTTTTGTCATGATACCTCTGTATTTAGAGACAGTAAACAGCTTAATTGAGTAGGGGCTTGTCACATTAGCGTACTTCCTGTCTGGTGATGATGCCAGATTCTGTAATGTCTCTGGATGTGATATTGCTGGTGAATTACTATCTTGGTAATTTGAAGGCAGCGTTTCCAGATAACCTTTACCATAATACCCTGCACATCACAGTCAGGATAACGTGAATGTTCTGACAGCTGACATTCTTCACTTTTATTTTTCTCTTAGAATCTGGGAGACAACCAGAAGTTGACCTCATGGATCTAAGGTTCACTTGATGGAATAAACTTTGTCAATAATTCCACTTATTATCTTGCCCTCAAGAACATTTATCGTAACAGGGGATATGTAATGCATGCTTAATATCCAGTCTCAGTTCAGATTCTGTAGTCACATGGCCCTAGAAATTTTGGATGATCTTTTTTCTCCAGTGAACTATTACTATTATAACTGATGGGAGGTAACTTTGAAGAAGTGGCTACATGCTGATGTCCCTTTCTCTAGATGACATCTTTAGTCCACAGGACTGTTTCTGGTGAAGAAACTGGGTGATGGATCAGTGTTCTCAGCAGTTAGTGGCATCAGGTTTTGCTCAACAACATTTGACTGTCATGGTCAAATGATTATAGCTGACCTATCTTATCCCTAAGATCCTCATGGTCAAATAGATATCACTATAGGCTCTTGAGATTCTAAGCATTCTGGTTGCCACACCAATCTTGGAAACAACTTTATATTCCCTTTGATGATTATCAGGACTTGAACTTTTTTTTTTCCTGAAATACAAACAACCCAAACAAAATGATGGCTTCAGACTCCATGTGTCACTCCCAGATTCAACCCTGGCTGGGTGAGGGTAATCATCCAAGATAATCTGAATAAAATTTGCAATGCCCTTTAATACCCATTCTCATTTCTTTCTCCTGTATTACCCCCACACTGTCCTTGGTAGCACAGTCATTTAGTAACAGTTACAAGTTTAACATTCTGATGGTTAAATGTTTCACAGCATTTTAGGTATAGAAAAAGGTAGAAAATCTAGTATGCTACAGCTAAGATATTTCACTGATTCATTGAGAGTCTGCTTTTTGCTTATGTGGTGGCTCAAGACCATAATATTTATTTTAAGAGCAGTCTACCTTATGAGTTCAAGGAGAGGGAGTGTATTTAAATACTGTGGAAAGACTTCTGCCTTTCAATTTTCCCTGGGTTGTTTGTTGAGTGTCTGGATCATGTCTTTTTTTTTTTTTTCTTCCTTAGTGCTTCACAGAGAAATCAAACGTCCAACTTCATAATGCAATTACTTTCGATTTCCTGTAAAGCATCAAGAGTTTTTGCATAAGTCTGTACCTTTCTATCATCACAAATTAACATAGTCTTAGCAGGCCATGGGTTATTGTCATCAAGAAATTTGTTGGTGGGAACAAAGATCTAATTATCCTGGAAAAATTGTCTTAGAAATAGTATTGGATCTGTCTCAGAATTACTTCGAGGATTTGTAGAAAATCCCTGAACAAGGAGGAATCAAAAGGGCAGAATAGCATAAGGACATATTTAAACAGATGGAGAATTATTAGCCATGGTAAAGCAGAGAAGGTACATTCTAGCAAATGGAAAAGGACGTGCAGATGGCAGAGGGGCACCTGGGCACCAATGGACATGGAAAAGCAGCAGAAACAATGGTGTGGTGTTGCAGTTACCAGATATCCCAATGGTAGTCAGTGAACAGCAGTTTGAGTTCCACCAGTGATCAGAGGCCCACCAGCAACCACATGGGAAGAGGAGTACACTGGGAGCTCAGTAGGTCAACTCAGGCAAAGAATTGCCCATCCTGTTGATTGGATTGATTTGACCCGGACCACAAAAAGAGCAGTCGATCCCAAAGAGGTGGTGTGAGAATAAGGTGGACTTCACAGCCCAGACACCTACCAGAGCCACATTAGGTGCCATTTAATGTAGGTATGCAAAGGGTATGGGACAGAAGTGCACACGCACTGAGCTGGAAGCAAACTCATTTCTGGCTCAGTGCATTGCACCGATGTGGCATCCTGCAGATTCCACTCAAAATGGGTCTGAGTAGCCTCCTGATCTAATGGCCAGTAGATCCAGAACTCCACCAGTGGCACATCAGACACAATTCTACACAGTGTGGAAAAGGCTGGAGGGACAACAGTGAGCTGTGCATGCACTTGTGCTTGAAGCACAGGGTCAGCAGGTTCTGGCAAGACAAGCAGCACTAACAGTCTAGTTATTTAGGAAATCAGGTATCTACTTCATCCTGGGAACTGCTCAAACTGGAATTGTGAGAAAAATTGTACAGACAGCAGTGTAGCCACAGCACAGGATCACAGGAGGTGCACAGTGGCGAGCCAGGATCTAGGGCTGCGGTGATTGTGGTGAAAGTCTAACAAAAGAGTCCAGACTGGAAACTCCCTGGAGGGATTGGCACAAGTGAAGCAAAGAGCCAGATATCAATTGCAACACATAAGATCCAATTGTAGACCTGTGGGTTACACATCTTAGAAACCCACCTTAAAGAAAAGAATCTGCTAACAAGAAGTAGAATCACCAAAAGCAAAGGAAGAAACAGAGGCACAACGGATCTTACTGAAGATTCCCCAGTAAAGGAGCAATTGCCTTTCCCAACCTCAGAGTTAACTGAAGACATCGAGAAAATAGGGGATACAGAATTCAAAACAGTTTTTATAAAGCTCCTTATCAACAGTGAGAAGCACATACAGGAGTTCAAGTTTTTTAAGGAATATGCCACACAGAAAAGAGCAATATTGAAACAAAATCAAGCAGAATTATTGGAAATGAAGGATGCAATAGAGGCTTTCCACTGTACTTTTAATTTGCTCTATTGCCTCTTCAGCAACACATTAGTCATTCATTAGAATGTTGCTTAACTTCTTGGTATTGTAAATTTCTATTTTTCTTCCTGTTTTTTATTTATTTTTTTGGTGGATTTTCATGTAAGAGCATGTATAGTAACTCTGTAATAGAGACTATCATATCCAGATGTGAGGGTACAATGCAGTATGCCTCCGCACTTCCAGATCAAGGATAAACTCCCAATGAAACTGTCAAGTATGTCTTGGCAATCAGATTCTGGGCACTATGCCATTGTCCATGCCCACAATTATGGATTTATGACTGTGAAGAATTATATTATTGTGATAACATAGGGGAAAGCAGTGTGTATGGAGGGCAGGGAGGTTGGAGAGACGGTGAGGGAAATCCTGTGGAATTGTTTCATTAAAAAATAATATTTAAAAAATTAAAAAGAAATTAAATTCTAAAAAAATTCATGAGCATAAATTCACCAAGTGCTAGTCTGTGCTAATTGAGATTTTCTTTCCTTCATCTTAGATGTTGTTGTGCACTAATTACAGTAGCTTTTTTTGGTTTTGGGCAATAGCAAAGGAAATAATTTTGGGGAACATACTTGACATTGGACAAAGAAAGCGCAAAAATTTTATAATGGTAACATAAAATCAAATGGAAAAGGAGGTATCAACAACATCAGGATAATATGATAACCATCATGCCAATCTAACTGTTAAAAATATTTTTTGCCTCAAGGTTTTCCATAGCTCTTAGGCAAGTCATACATAGCCATGCTTGCATTGACTTGTATGCAGTCTTCAAGCTTCTCATAGAGAGAAATGTGTGTATATTTTCCTATCTATAAATAATTGTCAAATGAATATTTCCCTAACTATTGATATAAAATTCATCAGTGTCTGTAATTATTTCCTTTCATAACTTATTGACTTTGAGCATATTCTCTGCTTGAAATATCATTACATTTTCCCACACTTTCAACACAGAATTATCTTAAAATTCCTTGATTTGGCTTAAGAAGTCTACTTTCTCTTGTGATTATCTTGTTTCTCACCATGACATTATTTTCAAAATTCTTTGAGAGAAATTTTATTACTTCTTTTTAAAGCTGTAAATGAATTGGTCATATGTGTTATGAAGCAGCAATACTGTCTTGTCTTTAGTTATCAGAACTAAATGACTTCAACTGAACTCTCATGCAATTAGTTTATGTACTGCTAATATAACAATTGTTATTTTGCTATACAATTATATGTTGACTATGTTAGAAGAATATAATCTGCCGAGAATCGAACATATTGTGTAATTAATATCTTTTCCTTATACTTCTAAAATTTTATTTTTACTTGAAAAACCACTATACATAGAGGAGGGACAAAGAACATATGAAAGAGTAGGTAACTTGCATTAGATTTCTCACTTAGATAACTGTTTATTATGCTTTACTGATTTTTCCTAAGAAAGTTAACATTCTCAAATCCTTAATTCCCTGCACTGCAGGTCCAGTGCAGTAACCCAGTGGCTAAAAAACCTCAACTTGCAACCACCCTGATCCCATATGGGCCCTGATTTGTATCCTGGCTGTTCTGCTTCCCTTCTAACTCCCTGTTTATGACCTGAAAAAGCAGCAGAGGACAGCCTTGGGATCCTCCAATCATGTTGGAGACCTGGAAGAAGCTCCTGGATCCCAGCTTTGGATCAGTTCAGCTCTGGCCTCTTGGGGAGTGAACCAACAGAAGGAAGGATGAAAGATCATTCTCTCTGTCTTTCCTTTCTCTGTAATTCTGACTTTCCAATGAAAACAAAACAAAACAAAAAAAATCTTAGGAAAAAAAAAGAAGAGCCTATGCAAAATTTAAGGAAGGATACCTACCTAACTACAGCTTACCGCAGTCCTTTCTTTTTTCCCCCATATAATTTTTTTACTGATAGATATTCTTGGGCTCAAGGATTCCCCTCATCCTTCCACCCTAATTGGGCTTGGTGTCCTTTCCTGTTTCTTCCCTAGAAGGACAGATTAATATGAACTTCCTGTAAAATGGGAACAGACTAACCTCTTTTTTGGTGTTCAAGGACTCCATTCCAATAGGACTTCCCAGACTGCTGATGTTTGCACTTGTGATTACTCCTTTTCAATTTCTAGGGCCACTAATTATAGTGGTAAGTATTTAGAGCTGCAAGCATTTGCCTACTAGTAACTGAACACTTGGATATATATATATATATACACATATACATATATATATAATTTTAGATAAATTTATTTATGTATTTATTTATAAATTAAAGATTCTAGTAGCATGTTATTTAACTTCATGGCATTGTAAATTTCTATTTCTTCCTGCCGTTGATTTTGTATTGTGGGTTTTCATTTAAAGGAATGAACAGTAACTGTGTAATGGAGACTATCACATCCAGATGTGAGGATACAATGCAGTATGCATCTCTACTTCCAGATCAAAGATGGAATTCGAATGAAACTGTTTACTATATCTTCACAATAAAATGCTGAACTCTCTGCCATTCCGTTGTCCATGCCCACAATGATGGACATATGATTGTGTATGAAGAACTATACTATAGTAATGATATGGAGGAACTCTGTGAGGGGGGAGGGGATTGGGGAGGGGACAAGGGAAATCCCAGGGACTATGGTGCTGTATCATAACATGATAATAATAAAAAGAAGTAAAAAACAAAAGATTCCTAAAAAAAGGAAGGCTGAAATCTAAGCAGATGATTTGGAATGGGAAAATGCAGGAAGTTAGTCTTCATCTAAATCTGCTGAATCCATTGTTGGTTTATTTTTCATCTCAAATCTAGAAAAAATCGAATATTCATATTTGATTAAGAGAGAGGAGGAAGAGTATCATCTGATATTTCCAGCAAAGCTTGTCTTCTTTCTCTAATGCAATTTACTTACTATGGGGATATGAGTGCCTGAGAAAATGAGTGGTAAACTTAATTCTAGAAAATGAAAGGAATGTGAAAAAGCTATCAAGATTTCCCTTGGAATTATCATGTCTGTAATTGAACAAAGGTTTCCACCTGCTGAAGTTCATGTTTATCCTATAAAAGAAACACTAAGTGCCTCCTTTGTTTCACAATACATGAGTGCTAATATTGCCAAGGAAAGACAGATTACCAATGGTTAGACAAGTCAAAATAAATTATAGTATATCTTAAGGAGTTTCAAAAGTTAGAATTACATATTGAGACAATTTATCATTTGTAATTTCATGGTACATTATAGAAGCATTTAAAAATTTCTTGGACAATATGACAAAACAATCTCTGATTTTTAAAATTGTTTTCTTGTAATAAAGCCTAAGAACTGCACAACATTTTCCAAATGTTTCACCTAAAGCTATAAGGTTGAATTAACTTTGAATATGTCAGTAGTATCTTAACCTTTCAAAGGGTTTACAAAATTCAACTTCTACCATGTTGTCTATTAATATTCAGTTATTTTGAGGGCCAAAAATGACAAATACCTATTTGGTCTTGCTTTCTTTGATCTTCCTTGCATGAAACACATGTAAGTACTTTGGATTACTTTTGAACCAACTCATACCAATTTCACAATCTCTTGCTCTGGCATGTCAAAGGAGGGTGGTTTCATTAGCTAGAAAGGGCAACTCTTCCAGCTAGTCATCTACGAAGTCCTCCTCAAATATGTTTGAGAATATTAGATGTGTTCTGTCAAATCAACTCAAGCTCCTTTAAACTTAATCAGACAGAGTATGTCTAACTCCTGCTTTCCTTAGGGATTTCACACTAAGTGGGATCTGGGGAAAAGATTTTTTTTTTCTCTCACATTACTTCAAAGTGAAGTTCAAACTATAAGTACTTTCAAATTTGATTAGGAAATAAATTTCAACCTTAGCAAAAGCTGAAAAAGAGAAAGAAAAAGCAAAATTAATACTAACAAGCATGTTATGCCGCTTTTACCCAGATTCACAAGTTGCTGACGTACTGTCCCATTTACAAAATCATTATTCTCTCTTGTCTCCCTCTGCTTGGACTGTATTTTGGTTTCCTTCCTGTAGAGAAGGAAAGCAGACACATTTGGGATGAAACCCAATACAATCTTGCAAAGCAATTGCTTTGGGTGCCTTTACAGGAACTCTGGGAGAAGACACACTGTTTCAGAGGAAAGAGAACCGCTTCTGCTGGGCCAGATGTCTTGGGAGAATCTGGAGGGTCAAAGGAACACTTACTCAGACATCCCAAAACAAGCCTAAAGCCTCATTTCTTTTCTATTAAACCTTGTCTTCAGCATAAGAGCTATTTCAAGTTTTGTAATTAGTTTCTGATCTCCACTGTCTCTATAATTAGATCTTGGACCTGAGCCTTGTGGTTATAGGAAATGAGGATCTAAATGTAGCTATGGAGGCCTTCTTATTTTCACTTGATTTTTAAGAAACATTTATTTAGGACCCAGTGTCGTGACCTAGTGGCTAAAGTCCTCGCCTTGAACGCACTGGGATCCATATGGGCGCCGGTTCTAATCCCGGAAGCTCCACTTCCCATCCAGCTCCCTGCTTGTGGCCTGGGAAAGCAGTCAAGGATGACCAAAAGCCCTGGGACTCTGCACCTGCCTGGGAGACCTGGAGGACGTTCCAGGTTCCTGGCTTCTGATCGGCGCACACCGGCCCGAAGCCTTGAGACCCTGCACCCGTGTGGGATATCTAGTAAAAGTTCCTGGCTCCTGGCTTCAGATAAGCTCAGTTCTGGCCATTGCAGCCGCTTGGGGAGTGAATCATCAGATGGAAGATCTTCCTCTCTGTCTCTCCTCTCTGTATATCCGACTTTGTAATAAAAATAAATAAATTTTTAAAACAAAAGAAACATTTATTTATTTTTATTGGCTAATCAGATATACAAAGAGGAGAGACAAAAAGATCTTCCGTGTGTTGATTCATTCCCCAAGTGACCAAAATGACCAGAGCTGAGATGATCTGAAGCCAGGAGTCAGGAGTTCCTCTGGGCCTCCCACGCGGGTACAGGGTCCCAAGGCTTTGGGCCACCCTGGACTGCTTTCCCAGGCCACATGCATGGAGCTGGATTGGAAGCAGTGCTGCTTGGATTAGAACCAGCACCCATATGGTTTTCTGGCATGAGTGCTAGGAGAGGACTTTAGCTCTTAGGCTATCTTGCTGGGCCCTGTTATTTGATTGTTTTAAGGCCTTCAAATTTTAAAGAAAAGCTAGGTTAACCACAATTTTTAGAATTGTTGTCACAATTAAATGATTTAAATATAGCTAAAACGACTCAGAAGTGAAAGCTTCAGCTTCCGCTTCCACCTTATCCAGATTCCCGCTGGTGAAATTCTTGGTGACCAACATAATGCATCCGGCAATGTTGGCTCTCCCCACTTCCCATCAATAATACAGTCCTTGCTACTTTAGAATGAGCATTCTAGCAACAGAATTGCTTGATGATGATGTGCTTTCGAAGGGCTGCTGTTATCACACAGTGGAGGATGAGGCAGGGGGAGAAGAAATCCAATGTAAGAACAATTGTCATGTTAAATTACCACATAGGATGGTCATGGTTATGTCTTTCAGGTACTATGGAGAAACCACACAGGAAGGATTAATTTGTTATTTCTGATTTGGGGGGGGAAGGGGAATTTAGATTTTTTATTTGCAAGTGACTTTGAAAAAGTACAATTGACTTCTCAGATAAATTGTTAAACCAGTGATGACACTAACATAATCTTTCACCTTAATATAATACACATTCCTATTTGAAAAGCATATGTAGTTATTATGCTTGCTGTTTTTAGAAAACTTATAAGGAAAACATGCACTTAATATGCCAAATTGGTAATCCATGTCAAAGTTTACTATTCAGAAAGCAGAAATGGCAAATCATCAACTTAAGTGGCTGTTAATATAAAATATTTTAAGCACGACTTTCAATCCTAAATGCCACATCTGGCCATGTCCTTCAAAGCAAGTCATCACCATGCTTATATATTTAAAATAAAGACACCTGTGTATGTATAGGCAGGAAAGTAATATTGTTTACAAAATTAAAAATAAGTGAAAACACTGAGTATTAGACTGTTATATGAATACCCCTAGTAAAAATATGTGTATTTAATTTAAATCCATGAGAGGCACAACTAAATTTTAGCACAGAAAAATTGTGACATTAAACTTTTTTTCTCTTTTTTGCTATTTATTTTATAATTTTTATTTTTCATGACACAGTCCATAAGGTCAGGAATTTCCCCTTCTACACTCCCATCTTCCCCTCCTCACCACAGTTTTTCCTCATGTTATTACACTAGTTTAGCCTTTAGCAACCATCATAGGTTCATCCTTATTCTGTATCATTATATCAGGACATTACAGTATAGACAGCGGCAGGAAGTCCAGCATCTTATTGTTAAGACATATGTAAGAGTTTCATTGAGAGTGCTTCTTTTATTTGGGACTAGAGATGCGTACTGAAGTATGTCTTCACTTCTCAGTATGCTACTGTTCACTATAGAGTTCCTCTAGGCGAATATATTTATATACATATTTTCCTATATATCTGTTGTTCTTTTATTTTTCCTAAAGGTTGCCATATATCAAAGAGAATGTGCAATATTTGTCCTTTACAGATTGGCTTATTTCATTGAGCCTCATTTCGTCCATTTTGTTGTAAATGGTAGAATTTCATTCTTTTTAATGGTTATCTAGTATTACACTAGTACTGACTAGATGTACACGGTTTCTGTATTACTCTTTCAGTGGGCATATGGGTTGTTTCCGTTACTTTGGCGTTGTAGATTGTGCTGCTATAAATAGTTTTGCTTTTGGAATTTTCTTTCATCTTCAAAGAGAAAGGAAAGCTTTGTTGGGTATTTAATTCTGGGTTGGCAACGTTTCCATTTTAGGACTGAAAATGTGTCACTCTGTTTCTTCTGGCTTGTAGAGTTTCCTCTGAGAAGTCATCTGTGATTTTGGTTGAGGGTCTTGTAAAGTTAATTGATTTTCGTCATGGGTATATTTAAGTAACTTTATGGTCAGCTGGAGAGAGCTTGACTATGATATGTTGTGAAGATTGGTTTTGGTTGACCATATTGGGAGTTCTGTTCCCCTTCTATATTTTATTTTCAAATTCTTTCTCACTGTTAGGCAAGTTCTCAATTATTATTTCATTGAATACATCCTTTAATCCAGCTTTCCTGTCTGTGCCTTCTGGAACTCCCAAAATTTGGTTTTAGATGGTGTCCCTTAATTACTGGTTCCTTTGGTTAGCTTGACTCAGTTCCTTTTCCAGCTTTCTGTTTCATGATTATTGCAGCAGGTGTCTTTCCATCCTGAGATTCTTCCTTCTGCCTCATTCATTCTATTATTGAGTCTTGCCACTGAATTTTTAATTTGTTATGTTGTATGTTTCATTTCCAATAATTCAGCTTGGTTTTATGTTCAATGTTGCTATTTCCATTTGTAGCATATTGCTTGACCGCCTATGTATGTTTCTTATTGTTTTGAGAAGTTTTATAACATTTTATTATTCTTTATCCAGCAGTTCTTGCATATCTCCCTCAGTTAACTAAGGTTGACATAGACTTCTACTCTTCTGCAGAGAAGGCATCAATAACCTCATTCATTGTTCCTGCATCTCTTCTTTTGCTCTTGGCCATTGCACTCTGATTAGTGAATTCTCCTTGGGGCTAGTTTTTAAATTGCCTTGTCCACAGGTCTGCAAATTGACTTTACTGGTCTCCTTCAGGGCTTGTCTTCGTTTTCCATTACTCTCACCAGTAAGTTTCAGTCATGGACTCTTGTGCTATGCTTTTACCAGTCTCTATAGCCTTGGCTCTCATTTCACCACTCTCCACTCCCTGTGATCCTGTGTTGTGGCCACAGCATCACCTGCTCAGGCTTTGTCCTGCTCTTGGTTCTAGCAATAGCCAGGATTGTGGTGATACAAGCTCATTCAATTAGATCACAGGATTGACAGTGGTATCAGTTGCATGGGTTTTCTTTTCCTCCTCTTCTTGCCAGAACCTGCTGGCAATTAGTTCTGGAGGCAATTTAGACCTAGTTTAGATGCAACCCACTGGATAACAAGTTGGTTATTGTTTTCCTGATAGAATGCATTGACCCTGGAGTGAGCTGTTTACTGGCTTAATGCATGTGTAGCTTGTTTTATTCCTCACACAGAACCTTTGGCATAGCATTCAAAATAGTGCCCAATGTGCTACTGGTGGGAATTAGGCTATTAACTTCACCCCAGCTGCTTGGTTTCTGCTACTCTGCTTCTGCTTGTAGTTGGGTTTAGGAAATCAGCAGAATTTTCACAGTGGAATGCCTGGGTTCAATTCCTGTGTTCCCTTCCCCATGGCTGCCAGTGAAGCCCTTCTTGCTGGTACTTGGTTGCAGTTATGTCTGGGGTAACTCAGAATTGTTTCGGAAGAAATACACAGGATGTCAAATTGGTGTTTCTGGTGAACTCCCCTTCCCAACTGGCTGCCAGTGGATCTCCCCTTATTTTTTTTTTATAGGAAAACTTATTGAGTCCTTTAGTATCTTGTTCATTAAAGAGGTAGGTTAGTTTCTGTGACAGTGAATGTAAATTCAACACTATCTCCCTCCCTTCTGATCCTTGAATGTTTTCTTAACCTCTTATGATATGATGATTTAGCATGAAAGCTGTGTCTAAATGCTGGTGCCATGCTTCTAAACTTCTTAGATTCCAGAACCATAAATCAATTGTATATTGTTTATGAATTATCTGACCTTTATTTTCAGCTATACTTACAGTAGTGACTAAGATTGATATTTCACATGTAGTGTACTTAAAATGTATTTGCTTAAATGATTGCTTTTCACTGTTGAAAAAAGATGTAGATGGTATTTAATTTGTCCAGAACTTTATTTTTAAACTTTTACTACCTTTTTTCGCAGATAAATTGATAGTTAGTATAGGGTATTAGATGACATTTCTAACTAGATAACAAATTCTATTTGAATTTGTATCTTCTCATTTAGATATATAACACCAACTTGTCCTGACAGCTGCTTACATTTTGTGGAAATATTGGAATAAGAATTTTTTAAATTAAAATTACGATGAAATTAAATACCAGGAGCTCAGTGTAGGTGGTTATATAAATAGTTTGACAAACAGAAAACATTCTCATATAAGCGTTATGAAACATGTTGGCATTTAAATTAGTGTCCAGGATGTCCTTGGTAAGATTATATATACTTTTGCTGAATATTCAAAACTAAAATACTTCCTCTTTGGAAAAAGGACTTCTACTTAAAGCATCTACTTTCTAAATCTTTCAAAACAGCTTGCTTTATAAATACTAAAACAGATTTGCAGATGGTAGGCATTTGACATTTTGGTAGACAACACATGGTGATTTCAGTAGGAAATTTTTATCATAGCTGATATTACTTGTTTATACAGAGTATGCATAGATTTTTTTCAATATAATCTTGATGTGAGAAACTTTTTCCCAGATTAATTTCTTTTTTTTTCTTTTTTTATTATATTTTTGATAATCTTTACATAGTTATTTAGGGTAAAAAGGTTCAAGGGCTATAGGAAAGTGGGTAAGACTATTATTTTCATATTGTTTCCTTCATGTTTAAAGGGGGATATTGAGGGAGAAGGCCCACCCAGTTTCCCACCCACCCCAGGTCCCGGATGTAGGGCATGCTCCAAGGTTCTTGCTCAAGTGGTTTTGATGGTTCACCAGTTATGAATCGCTGCCAATCTTGCCACTCCAAGCACGATGTGGTCTTTGAAGAATCCACTGATTGACATAGTCCATCATAGAGTCTCCATTTGCCCTGTATTTCACTGCCAGCATATAGCTGAGATGGTTGATTGACCTGTTCTGTCTTCTGTCTTTTCTTGGTTAGAGTTCTGAGTCCAGCAGTTCAATTGGGGAGATCTCCAAAGAAATTTTGAGGTGTTCTCCGAACAGATTCTTGTATGTTCTAGCAAGTACAGGGCCCGGCACTGCCCATCACCCCAATCAGCTGGTGGTTGCAATCACTTGATTGGTTCTGTTTTCAGCCCCGACTTTCACTGGAAACAATGGGTATTGCAGTCCAGACTGATTCTGCCCAGCACATACTCGGCCCTCGCATAAACCAGTGGGAGCTGCAGCCTAGTTGGAGCAACCCACAATAACCCCCACCAGGCCCGCCCCCTACCCTGGTTTGCCAGTATGTGTAACAATAGCCCAGTCTGTCCCACATCCCATTTGGCTCTCATACATGTCAATGGGTATTAAAGCTTAGTTCTATCTAACCAGCTCCACTATGCAACCCACACAGATGCTATTGGGTGCCTCACTGTCTAGCCACCCCAGCCCCTGTCCTAGTTTTCATACACTCCCATGGGAGTGGTAACCCAAGAGGGAGGAGCCCACTCTTTCCCTCCCAGGCCTCTCCCACTCCCATATTATGCACTCTCTAGGTAGTTCTGTGGTTTGACTTGACAGAATTAGCCCTCAGTGCCAGCTTCTGCCAGCTGATGCTGTGGCTAAGCCCAAACAACCCTCACCCACTCTAATTTTGTTTGCACCAGTAGAAATAATCAGCCCAGCCTGGCTTTTCCCTAATCTAGTCCACATTAGGTGCACAGGTGTTGTAGCCCTGCTTAGTCTGGTCTGCCCCCATCCCAGCTCATGCTCTCCAGTGGGAGTAACTATCCAGCAAGGGAACCATCCCTTATTCTGCTGCCGGCTCTACCCCCTCCATTCAAGTTCTCGTGCGTGCTGGTTGGGCACTGTGGTCACATCTGGTACAGGCAACCTCAACTTGGCATTTCATATTGTGCACTGTTTTTTGTTGCGACCGAACCTGGCTCAACCTATACTGTTTTGGTGCTCGGTTTTGCCAGTGGATGACGTGAACTGATTCAGCCTGGTCTGCTCCTGACCCATGCCAAGTGTATGACAGCGGGTAACTTTCCATGGCCTGTTCTGGGCTGTTTCCTATCATGCTTCTTGCGCTTACCTGC
Source organism: Ochotona princeps (assembly GCF_030435755.1). Taxonomy (NCBI): domain Eukaryota; kingdom Metazoa; phylum Chordata; class Mammalia; order Lagomorpha; family Ochotonidae; genus Ochotona; species Ochotona princeps. Next base: position 96,075,634 of record NC_080834.1, on the reverse strand, counting down.
CAGGTCTGTGTCCTGCTAGAGGAGTTGCCAAGGCTCCTGCATCAGAACCTCTCCCAATGCCAGATTTTGCTCATACCAGGGTGTCCATGAGCCAGCACTACTCAGTTCACCTCCTATCCTCGCAGAAACAGTGACTTTTCCTGACTGCCCTTCAACCCAAACTGGTCCTTGCTGTTGTATGTTGCAGCCCAGCCATGGCTCGTCCATACCCACATAAGGCTCATATATGGCTCAGTAAGAGGTTGAGACCTTGCCTAGTCCATTCCCCATCTACTCTGGTCCTCCAGGACACCAGAGAGCATTGGAGTCTGGCCCACCTCGGTGCATCCAATCCCCATCCACACTTGTGCCAAGGGAGACTACAACTGTATGCTGATCAGAACACAGCACCCATTCCAGCCCATGCTTCCTTCAGTGGGAACCTCAACCCAGCTAGGGTTGTCCCCTTAGCACCCCAACCGGACCTGTTCCCAGCCATAGATCACGCGCATGCCAGTGGTTGCTCTGACTCAGCTTGGCTCAGCCCCTCACCTGTCCCAACCTCTGCCTTAGACACAGTGGTTTAGTGTTCCTGGCTCCCACCAACCAGTAGGTGCAAGAGCCTAGCTCAGCATGACCTGTGCTCCATCCTGGTCTCTAGTTTTGGTTGTGGGCTGAGGTTTGCTCAGTCATGCCGGTCCACCCTGTTCTGTTACCAATTCACACATTGGCCAACCATTGGAGCTACTATGCCCAGCTTGTCCGAACCCCAGGTCTGGACCATATGTTCACCAGTGGGAGCTATGACTCGCCAGGGGAGTTTCCCAAGTTCCTCCACTTGGTCCATTCCAAGACCCAGTTCTCATACATGCCATTGGGTTTTAGGCCAGGTTCCTTCCATTTGGCCTTGTATGAGCTGGTGAACGTTGCAGTCCGGCCCACCCCACACCCTATTTAGGATGCACATGTGGGTGCTGCTGCCTTGACCAGTCCAGATTGTTGTTGGTTCCTTTACCTATGATTGATGGCAAGCTCCTTGGTCACACCTAGTGTAGTCCATTACAACCCCAACTCTTTTTTTTTTATTAATTATATTGCATTATGTGGCACATTTTTATATGCACTGGGATTCCCCCGCCCCTCCCAAAACCCTCCCCCCACGGTGGATTGCTCCACCTTATTGCATTTCCATAGTTCAAATTCAATAGAGATTCTTTCATTGCAGGTATTTACCAAGCATACAGTCCAGCATCTTATTGTTCTGGTAAGTTCAATAGTTTCTTAGTGAGACCATCTCTGGTCTGAAGGTAGAGCCAGCAGAGTATCATCCGAATCAATTAAAAGCCCCAATATAATATTTCCAACCAATTACAACATTATGGCATTAATTGACATGGTATTGAATAACCAATATGTTAATGGGAAAATGCAGGTTCTCAACCACAACCTGTGACTTCTTCATAGACATTTCAATTTTGGTTTATATTCAACCATGTTCTATACACCTTAAAATGGCTATAGATTGCCATTCAGCTGTCTCATGTCTATTTTAGTTTTAGTATTTAGCAATTTATAGCATTGAAGCATGGTTTCTCTGAACCTGGCTGTTTTTTGGGTAGTCTAACTCTATAACAAGACATATGTCAACAGTTTAGGTGAACAGTTATAGAAGGGGTGTGCAGAGAAATCTTCAATACCCCAGTGAGGAGTAACTAATCTTTGTGTCCCACCCAGTGAGTTACAAGTGCATCCCCGCTGACCGTTTCCTGTCTGTTTCTAAGCTTTCCTTGTTATTCTCTGTCTATCTATTCTAGTTTGTTTGTTTGTTTGGTTGTTTTGAAGAGTTTCTGGAGCAATCCTGATGGTCATCACTAGAGAGAGGGTGGGGACCCAAAGTTGGAAGCAGGCAAGGACCAGAGAAAGCTCCTCTCCCTAGTCCCGAAGGAAGTTTCCTGTTCTGTTTCTGCAGACCGCTCAGGGATCCTGGTTGTCGTTCCGATGACCTTGGATCCTGCAAGGCAGGACTTGGGCTTCTTCCATCCCATGTGGTAGATCCAAATGGGGGTGGGTGACCTCAGAGTTCTTGGCCTCCGAAGGCACTCCATTTCCCCGTGACAACCCCAACTCTTGAGCTAACCAGTGGGGCTAGAATTTCCACAGGGTTTGGCCCAGAAATCCTCCACAGAATCTACCCCCAGATGTGGTTCTCGAGTGCTAGTTAATGTAATGGCCCTGCATAATGTGATCCTTCTCCTGATCCATCATTATGTCAGGTAACAGGATCTGATTCTGCTGGACAAGCCCCAAGCCTTCGCTTTTGCATGGACTGATGTTTGGTGGTCAGCATTGTTCAGTGATTACAAGCTCTTCAAAGGAAGAGTTACTGTCATTGGGAATCTTTAGGATTGATTCACGTCCCAGAAGCACATTGGGTTCATTCTGGAGCTACCTAAGCAGCGATTCAAAGAACCAACACCCCAGAGGTCCTGGCCAGGTGGCCAGCAGGTGGAGCCTGGCACCAAAATACGCCTGGGCCGGGCTGCCTGGGGACAGCTCACCACATGCACGTGGTGGCTGGCATCTGGGATCCAGGCATGAGACACCCCGTCCTGAGACCCACCCCCTGGATTGATTTCAACCGACCAGAGTGTCTCTACCACCCAAGCTAGCACAATTTTCATTAGTACTCATTATAGCCTTGCTCAAGTTTACATGGCTTTTAAATTTTAATTTAAAAATTTTTATTGGAAAATCAGATATACGAACAAGAGGAGAAGCAGAAACATCTTCCGCTAATTCACTGACCAAGTGGCCACAATGGCTGGAGCTGAGCTGATCCTAAGCCAGGAGCTTGGAGCTTCTTCCAGGTCTCCCAAAGTCTTGGGTTCCAAGACTTTGGACTGTCCTCAACTGTTTTCTCAGGTCACAGGCAGGGAGCTAGATGGGAAGCAGAGTCTCCAGGATTGAACGTGGGAGCTCCAGGATTAGCAGTGGTGCCTCTGGAATTAGAGCCGGTATCCAAATGAGATCCTGGCGCGTGCAATGTGAGGACTTCAGCTGCTAGGCTACTGTGCAGGGTGGGTCCCTTTGCTTTTGAAATCATGGTTAACATCGCCTCTATTGCTACTAGTGAGTATTTTATCTTTTGCCCTCTGTTGCTCAGCAGCTACAGTAGGTTATGAGTAGTGCCCTGCGTTTCCCTGATAGCTCCAATCAGTTTGTGTAGGAATAGATAATAACTATGCTTTGAAGAACTTTTAGTATTCCACCCTCCCAGTGTCCAGTTTTTCTCTGTCTGGACAGGTGTCTTTTAACTACCAACTACTTGGCTTTCCTCACTTCATTTTTAGTAAATCTCTGCTATTTTATTCCTCACAGACCTAACTACGACTTTTATTCACTTTGAGAAGAGAGGGGTTGATATTTCCTAAGTGGTAACAAGAGCTCAGACATTGTAATTTAATTGGAAATTAATACACAAGCATTCTACACCTTCACCATTAAGCATGTACAAATGAAATTTAATGCCCAAACTGCAGTATCTATTGCTTATTTGAGTTCTCATAACTGGTTTCCAGACTTCACCCTTTCCTAAAATTATTTTATAGGTTATTTTACTATATAATGCATCTTTTATTATTAGATGCTTCTAATTTTTCTGTAATAGTGGGATAGAAGAAAGAGAAGATTACTTAATACTTTTAAAACAGTAGGATACCTTTTAATATTCTAAAACATCCATTTACAAAGAGACTTTAGTTAGCTTCTTAAAAAAAATGAGTGGTGTGGCAGGGATCCAGCTGTATTCGAGCCATCACCTGTTACTTCTCACAACGCACGTTAACATGATGCTGGATAGCAAGCAGAGGATCTGGGTTTGGACCAGGCACTCTAATGTGGGCTGAAGGCGCCCCGGTGCCATGTTAATTATGTATTAAATGCCTTGCCCCACATGCTTATTTTTTAATTGCACATTTGTCCATGAATGTTTTGAAGACTCCAGGTATATCACATAGCCTCAGTAATGGTCAGGTGTTACAGAGGAAACTAAAGCCTCACATAGAGATAACATTTCTTCTGCCAAAAAAAAAAAATCTGAGATATTGGCTTACTAAAGAATTTTTTGATAAGTTGATAATAATCAACTGCAATTAAAAATCATATTTCATCAGCTGTTGAACTTTATATAGCTAAATGATGACAGTGGAATAAGTACATGATCCAGAATGATTTTTACTCTAAATATTATGGTGCTCCATTTGTGAAATCTTGAAAATACAATTTTGTAGGACGCACATTAATGCAATAATTCCTGAATTGGAGTTGGAGGGGTGTGTGTGTGTTGAAGTGGAAGGGGTACTAACCTTCATACCTGATATCAAATTGTAAAGGAATAATCTTTCCATCAGCCTTGGGTTTACCTCCCCTTCAAAAAGAGGAGAAAACTGTACATTCTTGTCTGATGATGAGTGCCCAGTGCAATAGCAAGCAAACAAAAATCACAAATTTAAGGAAAACACAAACACTCTAGTGGCATACCAAAGAGCAATTATATCATCCCTTATTTTCAGTCATTCACTTTCAAAGAATATAACTTAAAAGAACAGAACTTGAATTTCATAACCTTGAGCACTATAATTTGGTTTTGTTCACTTACAGTTCCCTTGTGGGCTTGAGCGTTAAATTGGCAAAGCTGGCCAGCAGTCTTCTGGGAGACCTTGCATTGGGTCATAGCCAGATCTGGAGTTGTTATTTTGAGTATTTAAAGTTAGAATGAAACTAAGTTGAAAAGAAGTGAGGTACAGAGCATCGCTAAAGAAGACATGGGTTTATCCAGAAAATACTAATGTTCAGTAGAAGCACAACCTTAAGAATCAGGTCTTGGTGCTTAGATTTTAATACTTACATAACTGCCCTTCAGAAAAATCCTCTAAAACTCTGCTTTATCATATACAATTAGTGTAAGGAGTAGGGCAAGAAACATAAGAAAAACATATGCCATAATATGTACTGTTGAAGAAAAATTCACTAAATTCTTACAAATTAACCTACCTTCCAATGCCAATGGATTGAATAATGAGTTTAGTCATTGTTTATCAATACAACGCTTTGGCTAAATAATATTATGGAAATAACACACCAAAAATATGAGCTAAAGATCATGCAAAATTTCACTCCCTGCTTTAAAAGTGAAACACTAAAAATTATGAGGACATATATTAACAGTTTCCTAATTGAATTATGTAGATAGTTATTAATGTCAATTATTTTCAACTTCCAAAGGGATTTCCTTTCCTAGGATTTTTTAGAGAGTTATTTACTGTTTAGTTGAAGGACAGATCAACAGGGAGGGAGAGAGAGAGAGATTTTTCATCCCACTGGTTTGCTTTTCAAAATGAAGACTAAAACAGGCCAAAGCCAGAGACCTACATGAAAGTGACTGAGGAAAAGCTGCCTTCCTCGGTGCATTAGAAACAAGCTAAACATTGTCTTGTGAATGTTGAAAATGTCTTTATGGAGGGTGCAACTTCAATTTGGAGATATGAAATTTAAGAGCATTAATTACTGCATGTTGGAAAAATAGGCTTAAATCAGACAGCTCCCATGCATACATAACCTTTATGTCTGCAGCAGCAAGGATAGAGGAAATGGGAGATGTTTTAACTTTTTTGTTTCAGTAATGTTAATCAAGTAATAATCAATAGAAAATAATAATGCTGTAAAATAATGTAACTTCAGATATTTTGGTGCAGTGGGTGTGGTAATTACAAAGGTATGAAGAGTATTGTTCCATTGCATGCTATGCCGCAAGGAATTTCCCACTGCATGGCGGATGTCTCTACAACCACCTGAATGCAGTTCCACCTCCCTTTGCATGGACACTGGACAACCCCGCTGAGATTTGTGTAATCTATTTAGCCATTGTCTGCCTCTGAGGAGTTGGTCTTTACTCTGAATGTGAGCTTGGAAGTTGATGTTGCTGATAACATCTTAGCAAAAGGGTCTTTTACTATTCAGGCTGCCCGCATTGACCATATGCTAACCAAGGGTGTTAAGTCCCTAAGTGTAGTGGGAATTTATTCTTTCCCTCTTTCCTTGATCTTTAGGTCCCTTCTTCTGTGATGCACTTCCTCCCTTAACTGATTCAAGACTTAGTTGTAGAATGAGGATTGTAATAGGAATGTGTTACTGATTGATACATGCTGTCTATTAAGACCTCCCTGACTACAGGATTAGGACAACTGATATCCTGCCTCAAGGTGAAACAATTGGTAGAATTATCCTTGGAAACACCCACTTGACCATGACATAAAAAGTCTGTGTCAGAGCTTGTGACTGTTTCTGTATAAATAAAGGGGACAGCTATCTTGCATTGTCCATTATGATCCTGAAAATGTAGTGGTCTGTTTACATTCTCTATGCCTATTCCATGTGTCCTTCTTAAGCTCCGAACTTGGCTGGAGCTGGACTCCAGCAAGTAGCTTCAGATATTTTTTAATTATGAGCTACAGCATACATTAGAAAATTTTATATAACAATATGTACAATTACAGTGTTTATCCACTTGGAAAATGAAGAACTCTAAGAGGTGTTCTAAACAAGGAAATAATAAAAATACACATATTTTTGTAAAATCAACACAAGTAGTAGGATTAATTAAGGTGGTTTTATTAGTTGATGAAATAAATGATTTGTGACTAAAAGGTTTAAGTAAAATGGATATGTGTTGCTTCTGTGATCCATAGAACATTTATACTTGTAATTGAATGAGGACAAAAGCTGAACATTCAGAGGAAAATCTGTAAGGTAAGATTGGCTTTCTGGCTGTAATTTCTGTACATTTTTTCACTCTAAATTTGGCATGCAGATAGTATCCATTATTATTGTTATTGATAAAATTTATTAGGTGTTGACAGTTTGCTAAGCTTGGTGAGGAACATTGGAAAGACATCCATAACTACACATTCTGACACCTACCTCCATCTGGTTCCTTAACTTTGTAATTTTGATATTTTTATAGTATAAGATGGTCACCGATCTGTTGTTCTGCACTTAATAATTACCAACCACATGGTAAGCAGCAGCATGATTTGAAACAATTTACGAATATTCATTTTTAAACCAATGGTTTGTTACAGATCAGCATATAATGCTGTCTAAAAGTTTGTTTAAATAAGGAATTTATGTACAAATGTTCCCCTATTGATGGTGAGTTTTTGTCTCAACAGAGACATCATAAGTTTGAGATGAGCTCAGATGGAAATGTACTAGAGATACTCTAACCTTTAGAGCTTAACAATAGACTGCCCTACAGATTATCAATTGTTTTCCAGCTAACTTAGAACTGGAACTAACTGTCATTGCCAATACTCTACTACCATATAATACTGCATATTGGGGAAATATCAAAATAAGAATTAAATACAATGATTAGTGAATATATATATACATATGTATATCACTTTTGTATCATTACAATTCAAAAATAATTTATTAAATTCAATCATTGTTGATCAGGGAAACTTCATTTACCATCATGCATTGGTTACTTTTCAGTTTTGCAAAAAATACAAAACAAAACAAAAACCATATGTTCACTGGATTATTTTTAATTTCAACAAGCATAAAAAAGGTCTTTTCAATAATCTTTAAAACCACAGAACAATGTGCATCACAGTATTAGAAAAAGTGCTCATGCCCAACACAGTGGCCTAGCAGCTAAAGTCCTTGCCTTAAACGCACTGGGATCCCATATGGGCATCGGTTCTAATTCCAGTAGCCCTGCTTCCCATCCAGCTCCCTGCTTATGGCCTGGGAAAACAGTTGAGAATGGCCCAAAGCCTTGAGACCCTGCACCCGTGTGGGATATCTAGACAAAGCTCCTGGCTCCTGGCTTCAGATCAGCTCAGTTCTGGCCATTGCAGCCGCTTGGGGAGTGAATCATCGGTCGGAAGACCTTCCTCTCTGTCTCTCCTTCTCTCCGTATATCTGACTTTCCAATAAAAATAAGTAAATATTTAAAAAGAAATAATGCTTCATTTGCATAGACACAAGCACACATATGTTGAGTTGCTTAATTGAAGAAAGCACCATTAATTGAAAAATCCATAGTTCTATTGCTAAACATTGCACCTCCGTGCTATTTATATCCATATCTCTTAGTAGTATCCATAGTAGTGAGTTTGTAAAATCTGATGACTTTCTAGTAAGTTTTATTTTACAAAACTCATGCCATTTAGTCAAGTGTAGGGGGCTCAATAATGAAAACATAGACTCCGTGCTTTGAATGTAAAATTCAGTGTCCTATTCACTTATTTTTTACTTTTGTGAATTGGTTGCTTTACTTTGAGATTTTAGTGTTTTGTTTACAAGACTATAGAAATTATCATTTGTTTATTATAGCCTAGGATTTATTTGTTTAATTTTACTGTTCTTAAAAGAATTAATACATTCAAGTCTGAAGATCGCAGAAAATAAATAATTACTGAAACCCAAAAATAAAATATTCCCAGTTTTCCTCAAATAAACCCAATCTCGGGCCCGGCGGCGTGGCCTAGCGGCTAAAGTCCTCGCCTTGAAAGCCCCGGGATCCCATATGGGCGCCGGTTCTAATCCCGGAAGCTCCACTTCCCATCCAGCTCCCTGTTTGTGGCCTGGGAAAGCAGTTGAGGACGGCCCAATGCATTGGGACACTGCACCTGCATGGGAGACCCGGAAGAGGTTCCAGGTTCCGGGCTTTGGATGGGCGTGCAGCGGCCCGTTGCGGCTCACTTGGGGAGTGAATCATCAGACGAAAGATCTTCCTCTCTGTCTCTCCTCCTCTGTGTATATCTGGCTGTAATAAAATGAATAAATCTTTAAAAAAAAAATAAACCCAATCTCACATGCCATCTTTGAATTTACGTGGGGTTTACATATATGTATTTGATTAGAATAGTACATGTCCTGTTTTTAGTAAATGGTTTATGGTCACCAACATTGACTAGCTCCAGCTTCATTGTTCATATCCAGAAGTTAGGCATCTTCACTTGCAAAGAGTCAGTAGACTTGCAGAGCTGTGAACCGGGAGCCTGAAGTTTTCAGAGAATGCATAGTGTTGAGAACTTCTCTGGGGATGAAATCAGCACACAGCAAAACAGAATTGAAGGGCAGAGTTAGAATTCTTTAGGCATCTTTGATATCATTTTCCCAGAGGGAAGTTTTCCCCTGGTCTCTTGAATTATGTAAAACAGTAAATGTTGCATTCGGTTTGAGTGTGTTGGAATCGTTTTGTGATTTATTCAGGACAAAATGGAACGTTGGTCTGGAAGCAGGGATGTTTGATTGTGAGGCATGCCCTGGAGAACCTGAGTTAAAAAGAGGGGAAGGAGCACATATAAATTAATGATGACATTGACCTTTCTCCTAATCTAACTGATCACCTTACTTAATTGATTACATTATTTCTGGGAACATTTGTAATGATACATTGAACTAAATAAATGTGAAATTTCCCTTATGTAAGCCAAGAAGTTATGAGCTCTAGTAAAGCAAATAAATTGGGAAAATTTAGAAACAAAAAAATCCCTGAATAAAGACAAGAAGTCCTAAGTAAATTCAAGCTCAAAGTTTATCTAACACTATTCTGTCTTGTTTTATAGAACTTATATAAAGCTGAATCCATGAAATCTCATTTTAACTAACTAAATACTTTACTTTTGTGAGTTTTATAGGTTAAAGAATGTGTAATTCCAAACACTTAACAGTAAAGTTTATCAGTGAACAAAAGTACATGAAAATCATGTTAACACTTCAAGATCTCTTATCAGAAATTGGGAACAAAATCAAAGATCTGCCAGACTTTGTAAACAAAGATCACCCATTATTAGCTATTCTGTCATTTCTGTTCATCATACTATTGTTAAGGAAAAACTGAACAAAACCAGTGCCAGAATGAATAACAATATTTAAAAATGAAATAAAGAGAACATGAGTCAGAAAAGAAAAGCACCACAAACTCAGATAATGTAAAATGATTTAATGCTTCAAACTGATTAAAACATATGCATATCAACACATATAAAAAGTACATATGTGTTTATCAACAGTATATATACATATGTGTGTGTAGATCAAACATATATTCATTACGGGTTGTTTCATATAAATGCATTAAAGCCATAGAAAAATTACGGAGAATTAGCATCTTTGTCAGTAGAATGTTGTGTTCTGCAGATACAATAGATCTCTTCCTTTATGTAGGTCTTTGATATTCTGTGAGCATTTTATAAAGTTCAGGATAATACTCTATATTTTATTAGCTCTTACCTAAAATTTCATTTTCTCTGTAAATACTATTGTGATACAAAATTCAATTTACAGACCTGAATATGTAAAAAATTCTTAGTTGTTGCATTCCTTCATAAATCTTGCCACTTTGTTGCAATTCTAGTTTTTTAAATTCCTTTGGATTCTCATTGTAGGTAATCATCCATGAAAATAGAGGAAATTTATTTTCCTCTGTATGTTCTTTCCCCTCTCAATCTTAACTATCAGTGGCAAGAATGTCCAGTTATAAAGTCGTATACCGAATCTACTAGTGTATAAAGTCGTATACCGAATCTACTAGTGTGTAGTATACTAGTATAAACAAAAGATTTATCTGAGTCAACACTATGAATAGCCAAAGTGATAATCTTAGCTTCTAATACCAGAATTAGTGGAACAGAGCTTTTAGCAGATTCTTTCATAATTTAAAAAAAATGATTTACATAGCGAAGGAGAAATAGAATGACATCACATCTATTGATTCACTGCGATGGGCAGAGCTATGAGTATACAAAGCCAGAATCTAGGAGCTTCTTGCTGGTGTCCCACGTGGGCACAGGGTCCCAAAACTTTGGGCCATCCTCTGCTGGAAGAGTAGCAGCCAGGACAAGAGCCAGTGCCCATATCTGATGTCGGCACCTAATGTGCCAATCTATATGTAGGAACACTGTAGAGGCTAACAAGGACCATAAAGCTAAGACAAATGTTACCTCTAATAAGGCAGTAGTCCTTTCCGTGCCTGAGTAGCTGCTGTTAAAGGAGCTCACTCTTTCTCACCCCGTCTCCAGCTGATGCTCATCTTTAATAAATGTGTAAGAGCCTCATTTGTTTCACATGTGGGATAAGAAGTTCCAGTATCCCAATGAATCTACACAGCCTTCCAACTATTTTACAGTTACTGTTGGTAAAAATACATACATACATACATACATACATACATATATACATACATACATAAAAGGCCTGATTTTTGCCAATAATTGGCTTAGGAATAACTTTTGTCTTACCAGCCAAGACAACTCCTGAGAATTTAATCAGGAGTCCTGGTTCCCGCCTTTTAGACTTGCTACCATCCAACTAAATGGCTTTCAATGGTTCAGTATAGTGGCTATAGCTGTTTCCAAAGTTGCAAGAGTCACAGATTAACATCAGACAGGTTAACAAAATTGTATACAGGCATGTATCGAATGATTCACAAAACAGCTCTAGTCGTAACAAATTTCTTCACAAATTGATAAGAAAAATGTTAAGATTTTCAGTAAGAATGCATACTATATATTTGTTAGTTATATTTTTGTGAAAATACTCTGGATTTCCTCTGATCAGTCTCTTTTGCTAATGTCTCTTCTTTTTCAGTTTTCTTAATGTGAAAAGAACCCAGGGTTTAGTCTTGATGGTTTTTTCTCTAACTTTGCTTTCTTCCATAAAGATCCCATCTAATTTACTACATTTGAACAGCAACTTTACAATAATGATTTCCAAATTTCTTTTCTATGCCAAATTTTGTATACCCCAACCATGACTTCACTTTGATAATTAGCATTTCAAGGGCCCAGCGCAGTGGCCTAGCAGCTAAAAGTCCTCGCCTTGAACGCACTGGGATCCCATATAGGTGCCAGTCCTAATCCTGGCAGCCCCGCTTCCCATCCAGCTCCCTGCTTGTGGCTTGGGAAAGCAGTCGAGGACGGCCCGAAGCCTGGGGAGCCTGCACCCACGTGGAAGACCTGGAGGAAGTTCCTGGATCCTGGCTTTGAATCAGCACAGCACTGGCTGTTGCGGTCACTTGGGAAGTGAAACATCGGGTGGAAGATCTTCCTCTCTGTCTCTTCTCCTCTCTGTGTATCTGCCTTTCCAATAAAAATAAAAATAAAATCTTAAAAAATAGCATTTTAAGCACTGCTTTTAAGTTAAAGCTATTCAACTGACCAATAGATAATGTCTCAAAATCATTTCACTGCCAGTTTTCTCTATCTTTATTGTGTATACTTAACACATGATTTCTATCCTCTCATTGATTTTTGGACTTTTGAGTATTTAACTACTTTGACTACTGTGGATAGTGCTTTTATCCACAGTACTTAAATGCAGGTATATATCGGTGCACTTATTTTTCAGTTCTTCCATTCCTGGTTAGCTTCCCAAGTGGTTTCAATGGTCAAGGTTGATGTCAGAAATCTGCAATATTATCTGGGATCTCCCACTTGGGAGGAAAGGGATTAAGTATCTAAACTATCTTTCAATGCTTTATAGGCACAAGCTGGATCAGAAGTAGAACAGCTAGAAACTGAACCAGCGCTCCAATATGGGATGTAGATATCTCAGAGTGCAGCTTAGTCTGCTGAGTTTCAGCATTGACCCCAAATGCTTACATTTTCAGAAATCACCAGATAATTGTCCATGGTGTTTGTTTTCTTATTGTATTGCATATTTGAATGTCATTATGACAAGTATTTAAAATCCTGCCCTGCAAATTCTTTCATATTCCTTTTTTTGCAATGTATTGCAATTATGTTTTTCTGAGTATGAATCACATTTTTCTACTTTTCCACATCTGATAATCTTTTATTATGTATTTATTATTGGTGAGTATTTCTGATGGTAATTTTCTTAAAAATTCTTTCCCTGATACTGTGTTAAATCAATTATATTTAAACTTACTGCTTTTGAGACATAGTCTTAAATTTTATCGCTGCATTCTAGATTAGTCTTTGCTACAGTAATATTACTCAAAGTCTATCATTTTGAGTTCCATTTGAATGTCTCAATTAATCAATAAAGATGTTTTGTTTTGGATGGTGTAAATTTGAACAATTTCCAGTCCTTTGAAAAATTTTGGAACCATTTTCTCAAAATTTCCCCATCTTCTATTTTCCATCTTTATGGAGATTCACTCTACACTGATTATCTGTACATCATAATAAGTGTTAAGTAGAATTCAATCAACGTTTCTTGATTTTGTTGTAATTGATTCCATACTTTTCCTCTGCAACCTCCCGTTAACTCAGACTTCCAGTTAGTATCTTATATGGTGGTGGTACTATGCTTTCCTTAAGATTTCTTTGTGTGATAGAGTTATGCAGACATAGAACCATCATTATTAGAATATGTTATGTGGACATAGGGTTATCATTACTTGCTGTTTCTATGTTTCTATCAAGGTGTTTTGGGATGTGCTGGTGATGGAACACTCACTAGTTCACTCCCTAAATGCCTGTAAGTGGCTGAAACTGGGCCAATCTGAAGTCAAGAGCCTGGAGCTCCTTCCCCATCTCCCACTTTGGTGCAGGGATCCAAGGACTTGAACCGTCTTCTGCTGCTCTCCCAGGCCATAAACGAGGAGCTGGATTGGAAGTGGAACAATGAGGACACAAATCAGCACCAAAGCTTTAATGGAGCAGCTTGTGAGTGGATTTAATCAAATCACTAAAGGCCTGAATTAAGCAAACAGTGACCTAACCAGAGAGAGGAATCCAGGAGTGAATGACACTCAGATTTTAAATTACAACAGCAGATTTTTTTCCGCATACAGATTGATGGCATTTGAACTACAATTGCAGGTTTAACTCTTCCGGGAATCTGCTGTGAGCTGATATGTCGTGCAAATTTGAGATTTACAAGTGTCAATTATGCAGTAGCCAATTTTCTTATAAATCTTTTTGTGTATCTTTATATACTATTATGGTTCTAGTTCTCTTGATTATCCTAATATACTTCTTCCACCCTATGATCTGAAAATATTTCCAGAAAAACATTTATGACACTGTGTTTACCTTCATTTGTTTCCCTTTTTTCACACTCTAAAGTTATGGCTGCTTTTTCAAAGTCTAAAATGTGTATTTTATTTATTTTTCCATTTTCCAATTATTTCGGGAGGTTGGCATTAGACTAATTTCCCGTTACATCATTATGGATGGAGCTTGAAATCCAACAAAAGTTCAAATGAAATTGATTCAATTTCTGTGTACCATACAATCCTTTATTGCTACATGCTTGAAATATTTGCCTTCCTCTTCTTCATTATTCCATAAATAGAAATGGGAATGACTTTCAATTTTCTTGAAAAAAAAAAGCATGTAGACATATGTTAATATAAGCATAAACTTCATATAATGGCTCTTTTATTCACTAAATACCACTAACTACAGCTGGTTAGTTCCCCCATTTGAAAACTGAGGAAAATTAACATCTTAAGGGGCTGATTGGACATAAAAAACCTAGAGCATCATGTAGTTCTAATACTGCTAGTGTGCGAAGGAAGGAAGGAAGGAAGGAAGGAAGGAAGGAAGGAAGGAAGGAAGGAATGAAGAATGAAGAATGGAGAATGAAGACCTTGAATTTGCTGTATATAACACACCTAAATGCTCCAGCGTAGATAGATATCTGGTGGTCATAGAATTTAAAGCTACTATATTACATGAAGCAGCCATGTTTCCTGACATGAGTATTAGAGACAAAGAGGAAATATGAAGAGGGGCATAGGAAGAGATTTTCTGGATGGTAGAAATATTTTTCTAACAACATTCAATTCATTGAACTCATTTTTTCCCCCTAAAGCCTGAAAGCCAGATGCATTCGGTTTTCTGAATTTCATGAAATGCTTCATTAGCAGTCAACTTCTATTTGGGATTAAGTTAGATCATATTTAGTATTTAGAATTTGCAACTAAATATTCCTTATTCATAGTGTTTTATTTATTTATTTATTTTTGCAAACTAACTCTTCCATGTTGCCTTAGAAATTTTAATTTGTATTCTTCCCTTGGTTACAGCACAAAATTATTCATCTTTTCACTCTCTAATTCTCAGTAAGATTTAACGGAGGTGTTTTACAATATATATTGAGAATTTTTGTGATTGGAAGCATGTAAGTAAACCTAATCAGATAGTTTTCAGCAAAATTGGTAAGATGAATATGTTTTTTAAGTATTTTAATGTTCTTATTGACATTTTTTGTCATCTTAAATTTTAATTATAAATGGCTTTAATTATAGCCTACTTTCTTGCATGGGGAAGGTAATAAAATATTAATCTTTTTTTGTTGGCCAATAATAATTGGCATAAGATATGTAAATAGCACATGGATTTCCAATGTAACTAAAAAGGTAATGGTGACTTGCAGAAATAGGAATGATTCTAAGTAAACATACATAATATATCACTCAACACCAATTTCTGTCTTATACACCTCACTATAAATATAGAAAGTTTACATTAATGACCTTCTAAAAGAATGCCATGGACCACACTAATTCAGCAATCTAAAAGTTACATGAAAACAACATTCATCCCGAAAGTTCACTTGTTTCAAGCAATCAGAGAGCAAATCAAGCCATGGAAGGTTTCCTTGCCCCAGGTGTGTATGTGTGTCTGTGAGAGAGAGTCAGTTTGCAGTTTCATTCCCTGTCTCCCCTCTCTGTCAACTTTCAAATTCTGTATACACTAGTTAAAATCAATGTGGCTCTTCTTACTTATTTATTACCAATAGAATTATCATGCCACCATAAGTAAAGCACTTACTGAACTCAGTGATAACTCACTGATGATTCTTTACTTTAATGCCCAGATTTTCACATAGTTTTCCAATGGGAATACATTAAAATTAGGTTTTGTGTCCTTGTTGTATGTAGCTATTACTGTTTAAGAACTTCCTTACTGGAATAGACATTTGGCCTAGGATTTAAGGTCTGTTTAGCCATTGGTCGTCATGGACTCAGTAAATAACTCTGGCTTCTGATTCCAGCTTCTTGCCAGTGCAGACCCTTCGAAGCAATAGAGATAGCTCAAATATCTGAGTTTTTCCGCTATGTATGAGATATAGACTACAACAATCTTCAGATTCCCATGCTGGCCAACACAGGCGACCTGTGGGCATTTTAACAGTGAATGTTAACATCTCATATTTAACATGTTAAAGATTTTTCATAAGCCAATGCTAACTTTCAGAAAATAAAGTGAAAATGGCAAAATGATCAACCTGAATATCCACAATCTAGCAAGAGTCATTTTTTTTGAGGGAGAGCATCTCAATGATGTCATACCAGATTGCCAGACATATTGGTAATAAAGTTTTAAGTTTAGGTCCAAATATTGAGGAAGAAGAGGAAGCAGATTTCAGATTTTCTCCATGACACAGAATGTTGATGGCATGGTGGCTGTGTGTGTAAACAGCACGGGATTGTTCTGCCTGACAACCAAGAGGTTCTTCTTGGTTTCATCTTTCCTCTGGCCTATAAAACAAAGAAGTGCTCTGTTTGCTAAGAATACAGCTTTTAAAAAAAGAGTGAAACAAACATTTGTCCTTTTAAAACCTGATGAAATGGCATCTCAAACTGTAAAGTCACTAAAATGTCCAGACATCAAAATGCACACATTTCTCTTGGCATCTGAGCCAGCACCTTTCTGTGCTTGGCAAAGTTGGGCATCCCCATTTTCCTCAGGGTCATTCTTACCTTTGCTAACATTAGTTGCTCCTTTTTTCACTTTCAGTACAATCTCTCCCTCTCTTACCTCCATCACCACTTTCAAAGAGGTTTATTTATTCTACTTGAAAGTTGGAGTTACAGAGAGAGAGAGAAAGAGAGGGAGAATCGTCCATGCACTGACTCACTCCCCAAATGGCCACAACAGCTACAGCTAAGCTGACCTATTAAAAACCAGGGGCCAGGAGCTTCCTTTGGGTTTCTCACGTGGGTTTTGGGACCCAAGGACTTGAGCCATCCTCCACTGATTTACCAGTCCATTAACAAGGAACTGGATCGGAAGTGGAACTCACTGAGCTCAACATGTCACCCATATGGAATGCCAGTGCTGCAGGTGAAGAATCATCCTCTTATACCATAGGTCCAGCCTGAAGAAATAAATTTACTGTGTAGGTCTTAGTCAGCAATTTTACAGACAATTTTCTTACATGTAGAATATATCCTTCTGTTTTCTAAAAGGAACTTCCAGGAGAAATAACTGTTTATCAAAATGGAATTAAAATAATTTATTTGGATGCAAAATATTTGATTTTCAAGCATAATTTTTTCATTTGTCATAGTTTTCAGTCAACATTTTGAAGTGTCAGATTTTAAGTATATAAAAAGATTTATTCAATGATAACTTCAATGTTGTTTTTATATGATTTTTCACTCAGACTCTCAGTGGAAAAATGAAGGCCAACTTCATGAGTAAATACGCATAATCTAAAGCTTTCAGCTTTTCCTTTATGAAGACAATGAATCTGCAAAGAAAAACCTATCACTAGGGAAACACCAAATCCTTTCATTTTTAGTTACAAAAGGAGCTATTGAGGTTTACTCACATGGGGTTTTCTTTCAGACATTTAGTTGGGTCAGTATTCACTCTCTAATTTTATAGCAAATTTTCATTTTCCTCTTCAGAATAAATAAGAGATATAAAGATTAAATAAATAGTGTCATTTTTGACCTATACCTTTGTAGGAATGCCATACTTCTTCATCCACAAAACCAGATTGTTTCAATAGCAAAAATACTGGCCAACGTTGCATCATCAGCTAACGTTGCTACATAATTGATAGTGTTTCGTGAGAAAAAAATATTTCTTACTCCATATTCCTAGTGTGCCATTAGAAGTGTTAAATCATTCTTTTCATCAACAGTTTATCTTATTGAAGAAAAAATTTAAACATTACTTGAAATGCATTTTAATATTTAGCTCTGTAATCTGTATTGTCAATTTTAATGTAAACATGCTATTTATACTGTATAAGGAATCACTGAAAACACACATGACATGTTTTGAGGTTTGCATATGGCAAAGCATCCCGATACCTAATACAAGGTTGGTAATCCATTATAAAAAGAATTTAGTTATAGCTTTTTTTATGTATATGTATGTGTGTTCTTTTTGAAGATTTATTTTAAGGCTTAATTGAATGACATAGTGACAGGGAGAGGAAGAGGACGAGGTCTTCTGTCAGTGAATCATTCCCCAAGTAGCCGCAGATTGGAGCACTGGGAAAACCAGAAGCAGCATTCTGTCTGTGTTTCCCTCAGGTTGAATGGCCAAAACACTTGGGCCATCTTCAGCTGCCTTCTGGGTGTAGCAGCAGGGAGCTGTATGGGAAACAAAGCAGCCAGGACTCAAAATGACAGTCACATATAGGATGCCCGACTATACTCACTGCCCCACAATGCTGGTCCCACTTTATAGGATTATTTTATTTCCCAATGGAATAAAATATCATTCTAAGTCAGTAGGCATATTTCATCCTTTGTTTTAATTCATTCTACTTAATTATCATGCATGGTATTTACCAACATCTTTCTCCCTTTTCTTTGGAAATAATTTTGCTGGACTCTTTTTTTAGATAGAAAAAGATTTCTTGTTGATTTGATTCTAATGAAGTCAGCACCATCATCTGAGTGATTATTGCCTGCCATGTGCTAATGCAGGAGCTTTACAATAATACTGTTTTCACAATTTTATTGTTTAAAAGCGTCAACCATATTGCAATATTATATTAAATAAAATAATACCTACTGTTATGTATAGTGCAGTAACATTTATAATAAATAATGATTTTTTGCATCTACTTACCTATGTTCATATGCTTGGTACTACACACACATAAAAATGAATAGGGCAATATGCACTGTAATGGATTCTTTTTGGCTTATGAATTATGAGGCTTCCTGATTTATTTCGTGAACTTCAGATTTTTCACCCTATACAATGGTAAGTACCTCATTTGCATTTAAAGAACAAAAATTACCTTGGTATCTCTGCGGCTATTTAGAAAAACAAACTCCAGATGGCCTAAAGAAGTGGTACACAATTTATCATTATTTCTTAAAGTACAGGAAGTGGAGTAAGAGGAGCTAAGTCTTACTTAAGCACAGAATGTTGTGTTTTCATTTTCCCATTTTTCTCCAGGAAGGTTTCATTGTCACTGATTATAGAGGGCAAGAGAAAGAAGAATGGCACAACCGCTTAACGATGACAAATAGTAGCATTGCTCCTTACCTGGGAGGCTGTGGTAACCCAGGCCTGCCCTTTGTGTGTGCCCATGGGCGGCATGCAGCAATTCAGCGTGGCAACTGGAACGTGGCCAGGCTTCCATTTGGCGTGTGTCTGACATTGTCTGGGGAACACTTTGTGCCTGCTGAGGCACACTCCTCTCCCAGGGACACAGCTAGGGAAACCAAAGCTGCTGATGCCAAGGGCACTGGTCTTACCTGTAAATCACTCTTTTTTTAGATTCTCTTCAAGGGTGCTTTGACCTTAGCTCAGAGTTTGAGCAGGCACAGCGCATCCATTTGTTACTGACAAGTTCAAAGAATAAATGGGCTTGGGGTCTCTGATTCCTGGACTGCTTTAGCTGTTATAGATGAATATCTTTTTTGACCCATTTGTGGGCATGAATATATGTGTGTTTGTGCCGTGCAAGTACTTGCAATCATATGTACATAATCAATCCAGAAATATGTAAGAATGAATGTTGCTTCTTGTGTTGTTCATAAAATATATTTTTAACATTAGCTTATTTTAACCTGTCTATTTCTGTATACTAGGGTGAAGATGCCAAAGCAATGAGAAAGAAGGATTATGAGATTGCTGTTTCTAAGCTTCATTAGTGATTGCCTTACTCTTATATTTACAGAGGTGAAAATCATCACTAGAAAATAAGAAAATTTCTGTCAGAAAACTAATCATTTAGGGAATAGACTAAAACTTCCAAGTCCTGAACTTATTACAACATTCTTCACATAGAATCTCTCAGGAATGTCTAGCTAGGTCTCTAAGGAACAGTTAGAAAGTATGCTGTTTTTATAACTGTCTTTCTTATAATAGCAATTAACCCAGGAATATGACCGAAAATGTTAAACAAAGATCAGATTTGGAAAATGAGATTGCTTTTGTTTTTTTTTTAAATATTTGACATTTTTAAAATATTTGTTACCTTAGTGATCTATACACATGTTAGAACATTCCTTAGCCCTCGGTTTGTGAGTGTTCTGTTACATTCTGCAGATGAATCAGTTCTTTGATGCGATTTTCACATACCATCTCATAACACTGATATAAAATTCAGCCATGACAAAATCCAGGAGTAACTGTAAAATTGCATTTGCTTTATTCTTAGGATTCTTGAGATACCTGATTGACTCTAAGTGCAACGCTGTTCTATTAACACTGGTTGATCTCAGGCAGGGTTCAGACGTTAATGCTTTCCTGAGGAGCCACTTAATGATCTGAAAGGGAAACGTTCTATTTTGAATGAGTTTAGACTGCTTCCAGGTCCATGACCAGAAACTTTACTTCTCAGGGCCAACAAAGAGGAAACCTCCTCGGTTGCTTAAGCGTGTGTACAAAAAAAGACATAAACTGATCAATTACAGCCAAATTCATTAAATGTTAAACACAGAATACCCCCAAATCATTAACTAAAGTGGAGGAATTTTGTGGTTCATTTAAATTGTCCTTTTATTCCTAAGATGACTCCTCCTTCCATGGCTTGCTGGCTGACACGGGGACCAAAGGTTGCATTTAAATAGAATTTGACTGTACTATGAGGTTCCAGAGCATGTTGCCAGTGTTAATAACTAATCTTGCAGTCTGCAGATCACTAGTACAGACTTTCGAAATAACTGCCTCAGTTTTTTTGAGAAGGATAAATACTCTCTGGGCTTGGTACTGAAATGTCCCTTGATTTGTAACAAGGGCTTCTGTGTCCATCAGAAATATGTGCCTGACTTATTTCCCTTGAGTTAAATTAAAACCAAGACAACGATTTAACTTTCCTGTTAGGAATACAATGTACTTTTAGAAAGATTAGGAAGTTGGCTTCTCTTTCACATTTAGCAATTGTGGCTTTCCAGAAAACTCAAACATAAACATATATCGAAGTTGCCAGCTTGTCTCTTTACTTGGTAACTGGTCTTCTGCAGCTTTGGGTGTGACAAGGTACAACTGGGTGATAACACTCTGTAACAGTAGGCAACCATAACTCCATTTTGGCTCTTTGACTAAGTTTCAACCATAACTAATTATAACTATCTGCTTCTTAAACGCAGCTGTCCGCAGACTGGCTTAAGGTGTGGTCTGAACATAAATTTTGGGTGATTTATAATGTACATCAGTATGCTGATTGGATGATTTGTATTGTGTGCCAACCAGCATATGGCCCACTGATTTGGATGGTTTGAGAAAAATATTCCTGGCTATTGCATGCCAATGCGAATTTGCAAACCTCCCCCACCCCCCAACTTAGGCTGTGAAGCATGGTGGTTCCCGGAGTGTAGTGGGAGTTGCTATGCACAAAGTTGGCTAATAAAGACTCATTCTTACAGTCTATACTTGTGTCTGATGTGATCTTTCTCATTTTTCATAATGTTTCTGGAGGCACTGGTGAAATAAACGATTCCAGTCAGAGGACAATGATCATCCTGTGCTCTAGAACCCTACTTGGCAGTCTGGGGAGGTCATTGTAAAGACTTAACACAGTCCCAGTAACTCATGCCATCTCCCTGGTTTGTGGGATTCACACCTACCTTTCGGAGGAATGATCTGGATGACCCATCACAGGGAGCTTACCTACAAGCAGGTTTCTCACATTCTTTTTCCTTTTTGAGTATTCCTCAAGGACTCCAAGAAGACTGGATACAGCACAATTTGATTAGTCAGGGTCTGTATGAGATGTTATCATGACCCATCAGGTTTGGGTTTTGGCACAACACATTTGAGTTGGTTTGGGATTCCCATCGGTTTAGATTTTGGTTTGTTTTGTCAGTCTGGATTGTGACGGTGTGACAGTCACTGTTCTAAGTATCTGTCTTGATTGTTCTGTTCACTGTCTTAAGCAACTTGGTTCAACAGTTCTAGTGCTGAGATAACAGCCGATAATCAGAACTCTATTCTAATACCTCCCTAGGGTACATTTTGAAGAACTAAGAAACTGTAGTTTAAATCTATAAAATAGATACTGTTTTACAGTAACACTGCTTGGTCTCAGTGCTCGTTGAGACAGAATGAGGAATGGTCTCATTATAGATCTCAGTTTTATGCTACTGCCTTCCAGTTAGAATTGTTTTATGAAAATTTCAACATTGTTACCATGCATTAACTGCCTGTTTTTGAAGGTCAAGGAATGTTATAATTTTTACTTATTGTGAACCAGCTTGTCAAGTTTTTTGTAACAGAAATTTTATTTAAAATGGTAAATGGGCAAAGGTAAATGAGACAAATGTTTCTAAATGAAAAGTAAGTACTCATAGCCTCATACATTATCATGGAAATTAATAGACAAATTATGGTTACAAGCCTGAAAATATGTTCTCAGTTAGGAAAGACAAATTTCCGATTGCCTATAAAATATTTTGTCCGACAGCAGAATGGCTAAATTATGCTGGAATGGAAAGGAAAAGATAGGACAAAGTACATAAAAGTTTAAGTATGTTGAAAAGGGGTGGGAAAAAAAAAATCACAGATTTGAGAGAATTGAGTCTTATATTCCTATGACAGTAATTATTAGAATGAGCTGATGCCTAGTTTTGAAATCTGTTAACAATGAGG
Source organism: Ochotona princeps (assembly GCF_030435755.1). Taxonomy (NCBI): domain Eukaryota; kingdom Metazoa; phylum Chordata; class Mammalia; order Lagomorpha; family Ochotonidae; genus Ochotona; species Ochotona princeps. Next base: position 96,052,811 of record NC_080834.1, on the reverse strand, counting down.
TCTTTGAAATGCAAATTAAATATCTGAAAATAATAGATCCCTAGTATTGCAATCTGTTTAAAAATTGGCTTAATTCTTCTGATTTGGAAATTTTTAGATGGACCCCTGGGAGTCTCAAAGTCAGAAGAATGTATGCCAAAGACTGTATCTTTCTTTTCTTTTGGCAAATTATACAAGAATTTGATGATTCAGATGTGTTGTTATTAGTTGTGAAGGTTATCTTGATAAAAAAAGAAAGGAGGCCTGCAAAATTCTTCAAGTGCTTTTCAAAATACATGGAATGAGCACGAGTGCTTTTCTTTGCAATTAATATGTTTAAGCTATTTAAAGTCATTTGCTAGTCACAGTTCTGTTTTCTTCTCCAGAACATATTTAGTCAGATTTATGGAGAAGACTCTAACAACTGTTCTTGTATGCAGGTTTCTGACAGCTTTAAGGTTAGGGGACTATAAGATAATGTTGGTTCTGTGTTCAAATGTTTTCCTTGATCAGAAAATTGTTTCCTGTAATTTCTATTGTTGTTGGCACTATGAGATAGTTGTGTATGGGTGAAAGTGTATGCCTTTCCCCCGAATTCCTCTAAAATGTAAAAAACTTTCCTGAGACTTTTTGGCTTATTTTTCACAATGCGATGGTTTGCATGAGTTCAACTAGAACCTATCTTGATCATAATAAGAATAGAGTTGGAAACATTAACATGTTTGAAAATGTGCACAAAATGGGCCTGGCGGCGTGGCCTAGCGGCTAAAGTCCTCGCCTGGAAAGCCCCGGGATCCCATATGGGCGCCGGTTCTAATCCCGGCAGCTCCACTTCCCATCCAGCTCCCTGTTTGTGGCCTGGGAAGGCAGTTGAGGACGGCCCAATGCAATGGGACACTGCACCCGCGTGGGAGACCCGGAAGAGGTTCCAGGTTCCCGGCTTTGGATGGGCGCGCACCAGCCCGTTGCAGCTCACTTGGGGAGTGAATCATCAGACGAAAGATCTTCCTCTCTGTCTCTCCTCCTCTGTGTATATCTGGCTGTAGTAAAATGAATAAATCTTTAAAAAAAAATATATGCACAAAATGCTCAGCTTTAAGGGTTTCTACAATTGTAGTACTTCTTAATAAGCCCTAAAATTTCAAAGAATTGGGTAAGGATAGCTAGATTCTATGGTATCTAGTGACGTCAAGTCTTGCGTCTTCTCCATTTATCTCTTTGGAGAGGCATGTCCCCCTTGTCTTGCCATAGGAACAGCACCCAAGACACAAAGCCCTTACTGGAATGTGAATCCCCTCTCTCTGAATTTTAATTGAGTCAGAAAATCCCTTTGGGGAATGTAAAGGACCTGTTCCTTCGAAAGTATGACCATAACAAAGTGTCAACTCCCATCTCTTTAGCTTTTACCATGAAGCAAGGAGATGGGACCTGAAGGTTTCAGCTTGTCTTGAGACATGAAGAGGAAGCCGCTGGTCACACCTTTTTGATGGTTTTTTAGTCCTTGCAGGCTGGACAGGATTAGAAGTTCAGCCTATAATTGTTGACTGTTTTTCGTTTTTTGCTCTCTCACAACTGTTTTTAAAAGGCACCACTTAATCTCTTTGGTGAGTCTGACTTTGCTTACTGACATCTTGTGAGGGACAAGAACACCATTGCATCTGCATGAAATTCTTCGGAAAATTCTAATTCAAAATCTATGCCTGCTTTAGATTGGCATTCTGTCTTTGGGGGTTTATAAATCTGATATTGTATGTACTTAATGCAAATAGTCAAGTGGAAAATTGTAAAATACCTGATTTTAAACTGTAAATCTTCCCATCGCTTTTAACTTTCTAATTTTGAGAGTATTTTGGGTCTGACTATTGTACAGTTTTTCAAAAATGCAAACTTGATTTCTTATGTTTATGTTGACTTTGATATATGTATTTTTGAACTTTGTGTCAACTGTCTGTCAAAATTATATAGAAGTAAAATTTCTAGCATGGTAATGCTGGCCCAGCTCTCCACTGGTAACCCATGTTTGTGAAATAGATGACAATAAGCATCAGGCAGATTAGCATGAAAATCATTCCTTCTGAAACCTCTTTGCTGCTAAATGTGGCTTAAAAGGGTATTTGAGCTAACTCATTGTCATCAAATATTTAACTCTCAATGAGGCACTAGATCAGCAATTAGATTATATCCAACCTGACAATGAGGGAAAATTGGTTTTGAAAATGGATCCTCATTGCAAGGACAGCATGAAAATCAAGATGGAGTCACTGCTGTTAGTCCTAAATCATATTGATTACAGGTGAGAGATTATGAAGGCAGGGCTCTTATGTGTGGTTCGTTCATGGTAGCTGACACCAACCACTGCAGAACTGTATCCTCTATGGAAGTCCCCCATTTTAAAACAGAGGTGCTAAAATACTTAGTATTTTCAAACCTAATGCTGGAATCTGTGTGTAACATTCACAGTGAAGAGCTAAGGATGCTCTTTGATCTCCTTTATTTGATAAATAAGGATTAGAGCTAAGCATACTGACTCAAAATCTTGTTATACGATCTGGACATTGTCATCTGAGACTGGCTGATGTGCCTGACAACAGCGGTTTGTGATATACTCAGCAGATGGAATGCTTCATTTATAGTCATTCCACCACAGTGCATACAGACACTGGACCCTGCCACATCTGAAGTATAAGACAGGAAACTCTTTCTTTCTTTCTTTCTTTCTTTCTTTCTTTCTTTCTTTCTTTCTTTCTTTCTTTCTTTCTGGCTGCTTGGGAGGTACTAATTCAGCTACCTTGCTCCCAGATATCTCTGAGGAACCTGTGTGTTGCTGAAGAAGTCATGTCATACTAAGAGTAACACATTGTGGTGTTAGGGGTAGCCCTAACATCAGTGGAGCCTCCAAAAATACTGGTTATAGCCTTTCCTGACCCAGTCCTGATCAACAGACTGGATTATAGCAAAGGGGATCAAAGGTAGATAAAACTGCAACAGATTACCCAGGATCCAACTGGTCTCTGTAGATCTATCAGATTGCCTGTGCCCAGCTCCAACTCTCCCAGTCTGCAGTGGACACTGAAGGAGCCTCCAACTCTATGCACCAGTCTAGTAACACCATGTTGACTAAGAGACATAACCCACAGACCTAGGGTGTCTCTGGAGGATCTTACTCAGTGATCCTGAGCACCCCCATGGTCATCTTTTGATTCACCATTCCCAGATAAAGAAACCAACATCTGAACTGGAAGAAAAATGTACTATTTAACACACAGGAGGCTCCTTGAAAATAAGATTCTCTTATTATGTGTCATAATGCTTTTATGAGAGAGATGTGAAAGATATATATGACTCTGTATGAGTGGGAGCACTGGGATGTGACCACAGGTCACATTATTAAGAATTCAACTGCCAGAACCCAGTCAGTGTTTCAGGTTGATTTATGATCCGTCCAGTTATACTGATCAAAGTCAATGTGAGATCTGGAAAAAAAAAGGGGGGGCGGAATAAGAGTGTATGTTCCTGGGAGAGACCCTGGGGTGAGGCTTATCATTCAACAAAATCTGGTAATGTCCTGTATAGTATAAGTCCACACTTTTATCCCCATAAAACTCCCAAACCCTTTACAGAATATTCCTGTCTGTGCTTGAGTCTAAACCTCCTTGCTGTGTAGAATTGAGGTAAAGATAGTATAGAATAGGGTGTCCCTGGGTATGAGATCAACCCAATATAACTGAAATGTCAGTACACCAGTAGGTAATGCGAAAAGGTACAATTGGGTGATAGTGCCCCATGACAGTGGGCAGATATGATTTCATTATAATTACTTGAATAATTTTTGAGCATAACTAACCACAGCTATCTGCTTCTGTAAACTTACTTGCTACCTGATTGGCTTACAGTGTGATCTGAAATTAAAATGATTGGATGATTTGTAATATGCACCAGCTAAGTTGAGTGGATAGTTTGTATTGCATACCAACCAGAATATGGTTTGCTGATTGGATGGTTTGAGAAAAAAAAATCCGGGCCCGGCGGCGTGGCCTAGCGGCTAAAGTCCTCGCCTGGAAAGCCCCGGGATCCCATATGGGCGCCGGTTCTAATCCCGGCAGCTCCACTTCCCATCCAGCTCCCTGCTTGTGGCCTGGGAAAGCAGTTGAGGACGGCCCAATGCTTTGGGACCCTGCACCCGCGTGGGAGACCTGGAAGAGGTTCCAGGTTCCCGGCTTCGGATCGGCGCGCACCGGCCCGTTGCGGCTCACTTGGGGAGTGAATCATCGGACGGAAGATCTTCCTCTCTGTCTCTCCTCTGTATATATCTGGCTGTAATAAAATGAATAAATCTTAAAAAAAAAAAGAGAGAGAAAAAAAAATCCTGGTTGTTGTGTACCAATGGTAGCTTAAGAGCTGCTGACTTTGTGTATTCTTGTGTTTGACTTGATCTTGCTTTCTTTCTATAACAGGATGTAGGATGTAGAAATAGATATGGCTATCCTCAGTCTAAATTCATAAAAAAGAAATGCTCCCTCTCAAAAAAGAGAACTGTCCAAAACTCTAGAGATCATCTTTCAAGTAGTAGTCCATCTGGCATTTTGTTTCCTCAGGTGGAGTCTGCTCTAGAATTTTATCTCATGTACTCTTTTATGAGGTCAGAGAGGGAGCCCAACAGAGGAAACTTCACAGTAACAACTGCTTTCCAAAAAGACCATTCCCTTCCAGATCTTGAGTAGCTTTAAACATCCCCAAATTCCAACACTACCCCAAACAATTCAAGTGTAATATTCCTATTGGCTGACACTTCATGATTGCTGCCTGAAGTAAGATAAATGCTAGAGCTCTTCCTGATTCAGAGCCAGACTTAGGGATTCAAAGATTCTCTGGAAAAGTCTAGAGAAAGTAAGATATCCCATAGTTGATGAACAGCTCAAATCTCTAGTCCTTTACTGAAAAAGGCATCTACATGTGATCTCTAGAATTATATCACTGCCTTCACTACCTAGCAAGTAGAGACTTATTGTCCACACGGGCTCAGATCCCCGGACATTGTTCATTTCCTAGGTGACAGCCTCTTTTAACTCCATGATATCAAGCTCCCAAATAAGCAGCTGGTTGTTAACAGCCTCTGGAACCTAACTGTCTCTTCCCCATTACTTGAAGTTGGGTCTATCCTTCACAGCTAAATCTACCTACTGGACTTTTAAGTGAACACCTGTGCCATGTAGCTTGGATGGAGTAAACACAGATACACATCTGTGACCTGTATGTGTAACTTTGGGAGTAGCTAGAAAACCAACAGATGAAAATTTTTATGATAGTGATGTTTTACAATTAGAATCATTCTTCGGAATATAGATCAAGGGAAAGTACAAAGCCAAGAGAGCACCCATAGGATAGAAACAAAATGAAAGAAACACAGCATATACTGGACGTTCAATATATTGGGCTGCCTGTATCAATGTGGTATCAGGAGCAAATTTTTGTTGTTTTAATAATGTACATCAGTTTTCTTATCTGTCAAAGAAAATGATTAATATATAATTATCTAAGCCCTTACTCAAAAAGCTGTTCCAACTCTTCTTTGAAAAAAAAAAAACTGTGCATTGACAGGTAACCTTAAATGACAAGATGTTTATCAAAACTTGAGCATGAACTTGCAGTCTAAAAGGGGGAAAGAGGATCAGCTCTCTTACTTTTCCATTTGTAGAAGTGGATGAAAGGAGCCGACAAAGTTACACTGACCATGTCCAGAAGTTCTCACGGAGACTGTGATGCATTATGTGATAAATTTGCCTCTCTCCTCGGAGAATAGGCTGCCCTGAGTCACCACCCAGTCCTTGCTGCTCTTAGCAGTCAGGAGAATAGGATCCTATGGGAGAAACGAGTTGTCTGTTTCCCCTGAAGGTCTTTACATTCTATTTTTTTCAATTAGAGAAGGCACCAAACGTTTTATTTTTCTACAGGTTTTTTTAAGATTTATTTTTATTTGAAAGGCAGAGTTATGGAGAGAAGAAACACATACAGAGATATTCTATTAATGGTCTACTCCTCAAATGGTAGCAACTGCTAGAGCTGAGCAGTCCAAAGCGAGACTCGGGAGCCAGGAGCCTCTTGTCCATCTTGTATTGTGAGTGCAGGCTCCCAAGGCTTTGATCCATCCCTGTCGTTTTCCCAGGCCAGAAGCAGGGAACTGGATGGGAAGTGGAGCAGCCAGGACATGAACCATTACTATTATGGGATTCTGGCAAGTGCAGGGTGAAGATTAGCGCTGCACTGAGCCCCTTCACTAATATTTTTATCCACTAGATATCTTTACCCTCAGAATAACCACGTGGCAAATGAGATGTTCTTTTTTAACCAGGTTAGTAACCTGAGACTCACACAGATGAAGCAATCGTCCAAGATTTTATAGCTAAAATAGCTAAAATCCGGATTCTCTGACCCATGACTGCTGCTTTATCTTCACAATTTCACGTACAGAATTGTGCTATGGAATTTACGTTGCCAGCGTGTTATCAGGCACTGTACTGTAAGTATCTAAATTTAGGCCAGTTGTATGGACTTCCCTCCATCATACAAAGACACTCTGATTTATTTTTGGTTTAATCTCACAATGGCATTTATGAGAGTTTCCATGACATTAGTAAAAATGTACCCATGGCAGAGGCTAATCATTCGTCCATGGTCTCACCCACTTTCCTTTAGCCCATGATCCTTTATTCCCTAATCATCTATGTGAAAATCATACCAAAAAAAAAAAAAAGGAGGAATAAGTTTCAAATCACACATTTCTGTTTTTGACTCCAAATTATTGCCAGTAGATGGCGGTGTGCATTAGCAAACATTCTGCTTCTTAAGCTAGAGAATGTTTCTGTTCTTCTCTCTCAGAAGAATCACTGAGAAAAAGTAAAGGAGACAAATGGACTAACATTATCTGATGGGAAAATATTACTGAAGAACTGATGCAGTAAAAAGCAGCCTCTGTGACGTGTAAAGCTGAATTTGTGTGAAGCAATTTGTAGCTACGTTTGCCCATGAGAACAAATAAAAATTCTATTCATATTTGACTGGCAATTATTTAATAATGTGAGGAAATGTTGAAACTGCTGACATCAAACTAGATATGGAAATGCTAAATCACTGCTCAACAATTTCCAGTTTGAATGTTGCTTTCTTTTCTATTCCTGAATATTTCCCCCTCCCTGTTTCTTATACTTAGAAAAGTGCTTTTTTTATTATTATTAATTATTTTGCATTATATGACAGTTTCATAGGCTTTGGGAATCCCCCTCCCCCTCTCCCTCCCCTCCCCCCGGTGGATTCCTCCACCTTGATGCAGCATTACAGTTCAAATTCAATCAAGATTCTTTCCTTGCAAACATATACCAAGCATAGAGTCCAGCTACTTATTGTCCAGATGGGTTAAACAGTTTCTTGGGGAGACCTTTTCTGGTCCGAAGTTAGAGCGGGTATAATATCATCCCAGTCAATAAGAGTCCCAATATAACATCAACAGCAGTTTGTAACATTATGGAATTGACATGGTTTTGAGTAACCAGTATGTTAAAAAAAGAAAAAAAGAAAAAAAAGCAAGTTCTTAACCACAACCTATGATTAGCTCATTGACATTTCAATTTTAGTTTATATACAGGACCGGCTGCTAAATACTTTAAAATGGCTATAAGGTACCATTCAGCTGTCTCGTGTCTATTTCATTTTAGTATTTAGCCATTTGTTGTGTTGAAGTATAATTTTGCTGATCTTGGCAGATTTTAGGATAACCTAGACTGGCTTGTAACTCTAACAAGACATTTGTCGACAATTAAGGTGCAGAACATTTTCTTTTCTTTTTTTTTTTCTTTTGAGGGGGGGAGTGTGCAGGAAAATTCTCAACACCATGGCAAGGAGTGACTAATCTTTGTGTCCCACCCAGAGAGGCATGAGCCAATCCACGCCAGTTCTTTCCTGTCAGATTCCAAGATCTACTTTTTGTTGTTTGTCTATTTATTTTAGGTTTTTTTAGTTTGTATGATTGTTTGTTTGCTGTGGGGGGTTTTCGAAGCGATCCCGATGGTCATTGCGAGGGAGGGTGGGGGTCCAGAGGTGGAGCCAGGCTCGGACCAGAGAAAGCTCTCCTCCCTGGTCCCGAAGGACGTTTATTGTTCTGTTTCTGCGGACCGCTCAGGGCTTCTGGTTGTCTTTCTGATGACGTTGGTTTCTGCGCGGTAGTGTTTGGACTTCTTCCATCCCCTGCGGAAGCTCTGGTTGGGGGTGGGTGACCTCAGAGTACTCGGCCTCCAAGGGCATCCAATTCCCTGTGGCCTCCTTGGCAGTTGGGATATAGTCCTTGTTGCTCGTAGTAATAGTTTGTGGTGAACGTCTGGGGGTCTTCATGGTTGGGATCCAAGCTTCCTCCTTACCACCTGCTCCACTCTCAAGTGCCCCCCTGCTCCACGCACATGACCTCCTGTTAAGAGGTTGTCAGGATCGCACCTGATTCCCCCCTCATGCATTGGTATAGTAGTTTTACTATTGTTTAGTGCCGCTTTGAGTCTGTTGTCTATGAATTACCAGATTTGATCTTGATAGGCTATATAGTACTTTTTCCTCACTCTTAGAAAAGTGCTTTTTAAAATCTCTGTCTCTACAAACCCTCAGTAGTATTTAAGGCTCTGATCTTCCTATTATTTTACTTGAAATCTCCTTTGTCAATAGTGGAATATCAAAAGAATTCTATTGTCTCAATATTCCAATTATTTGACTTTCTGCTTAACACAGGGTATTAAATATTGATCCATTGATTAGTGTGAATAAACTATAACTTCTGGGTTAAGTTTGGTGGTTCAACTGACTAATCTTCCACCTGCAGGAGCTGGCATCCCATATATGTCATGGTTTGTGTCATGGCTCTTCTATGTCTCATTCAGCTCCCTGTTTGTGGCCTGGGAGAACAAAGGGACCAAAGCTTTGGGTCCTGGTATCCATGTGGGAGATGCAGATGATGCTGCTGGCTCTTGGCTTTGGATCAACTCAGCTCCAGACACTGCAGCTATTTGGGGAGTGAACCAGCATCTGGGAGAGCTTTCTGTTTTTCCTTGTCTCTGTAGATCTGCTTTTCCAATAAAAAGAAATAATCATTAAAAAGAAGAAGAAGAAGAAGAAAGACGAACAATGGCCTAGTGATTTTGACTTTTCAGTATTAATATTACCTACTTATTTTCAATATTGAGTACACAATATGTACTTCAGCACAGAACATAGGATTCCTGGGGAGGAAATACGGAGCAATTGCATAGTTTGAATGTGGTGTGGTAATTGTGTGAGAATGAGAAGTCAGGGTACATGAGAAAATGGAGGACAGTTTCTTCCCTCAGATTGTTTTTAGGAGTATTAAGACAATTCCTAACAAAACAATATAATTTTTTATGTAAATCATGAGCAAGGGTTTGCTAATCTTTTCAGAATATTCTAGGAGGAGCCAACATGGTGATGTATTGGGTTAGGCTATCCTTTAAAAAATTATTATAGTTTTATGGTACAGTTCTACAGGCTGGGGAGGGGGCACAGGAAATGCTTTGCTATCATTTTCAATGCTGTTCTCCTATACTGAATGGTGGTATGAGTCCCGACCACTCCACTTCTGATTCAGCTCCTTGCTAACCTGCCTAGAAAAGCAGCATGTGATGGTTGGAAAACGTCTTTGGACATCTGCTGCCCACTTTCCAAACTCAGATGAAATTCTGGGCTTATGACTGTGGTGTAGCTCAGCTCTAGCCACTGTGATCATTTGGGGAGTGAATCAGAAAGTGGGCAAGCATTCCTGCCTCCCTTTCGTCTCTCACCTTCTCTGTCACTTTGCTTTCTGAATAAATGAATAAATAAATTCATATGGGCACCAGTTCTAATTCCAACTGCTCTATTTCCCATCCAGTTCCTTGCTTGTGGCCCTGGGAAAGCAGCAGAGGACAGTTCAAGACCTTGGAACCCTACACCCACATTGGAGACCTCGAAGAAGCTCCTGGCTCCTGGCTTCAGCTCGGCTTAGCTTCAGCTGATGTTGCCACCTGAGAAGTGATCCAGTGAATGGAAGATCTTTTTCCCCTCTCTCTGTATATCTGCCTTTCCAATAAAATAAGTAAATCTGTAAAAGTAAACAAACACATAAATAAATACTTTAAAAGGATAAAGAATATTCCAAGGAAAGTGACAACATTTGAGAAAAGATCACAAGTCAGAAAAAAAAAGAATAATCACTTGATGGCCACATCTGTGAGTAAGTTACACAAGGATATATCCAATAATGGAAAATGTGTATTATAAAACGCACAAATTGATTTCAAAACTTTTTTTTTCAAAAAAAAACATCATTCAATCTCATTTTTTAACGACCTCCTTAAGATGGACCCACTGAAGTTCATTTTACTTGGGAGACAGTTTTACTGGGAATATCAAAGAATAATCGGGGAAACAGTGGCTTTGAGAAGAGAAAATCAATATAGCAATTTGTGCATGGGTGGTGTGAATTGATCTGATTTATATTTTTCAACATTCACTCTGCCTGAGGTGTGAACACTAAATTCTGCATGCGGCAGTCAGGAAAAGAAGACATGATGAAATGCTTGAAACAGAGAGACCAACTGGGAAAGCAGTTTCTTAACTGCAAGTATGAAATTATGTGCTGATTAATGGAGTGGCAGACATATCTGTACATAAGGGTGGGCCAACTGAAATTTTTTTTTGAAGAAGACGAACTGCAAGGGTAAATCAAATATCACAAATGTAGTAAAACAGTAAGAAAGGGTAGAAATTTATAACTATAAAAGCTCCTCCCTGGAAAATTTAGTATATTTTTAAAGGGATAATTTGATAAGTGCCTTAGAGTGATGATAGTGATACATGGCATTATGCTCCAGATATCACAAAGAAAAGAGCCATGTCCTATTCTAGAATGACAAATTGTGCTGTTTGTTAAGGCTTTGCTTTACAACCAGGTTTGTAAGTTTGGAGATTAATAGCTCAAGAAAAAAGGGAAAGAGAGAACACTATTCCCACTCTTCACATTTCTTCAGATTTTTTTTTTTCATTTTTAAAAAACTTTTTAAACAGATAAAGAAAGAATGCTAACAGGCACAATAAGCTACTTGATACCCTCAACATTTTCATGATATGTTAGTGCTAGAGGAATTAAAGATATGCAGATGTGGTCATTATGTGTTTACATGGTGAAAAAAACATTTCTCTATGACTGTTGGATATAGGGATACTAGAGAAACCTGAATCAAAACAACTGTATCAGGCCTGGTGCCTTAGTCTAGCAACTATAATTCTTGTCTTGCACATGCTGGGATCCCATATGGGCGCCAGTTCTAAATCCAGTGGTTCGTCTAGCTCCCTGCTTGTGGTCTGGGAAAGCAGTCCAGAATGGCCCAAGGACTCGGAACCCTACACCTGCGTGGGAGACCTGGAAAAAGCTCCTGGCTCCTGGCTTCGGATCAGCTCAGCCTTGGCCGTTGTGGACACTTGGTGAGTGAATCATCAGGCAGAAGATCTTCCTCTCTGTATATCTGACTTTCCAATAAATAAATAAATCTTAAAAACAAACAAACAAACTACATCCAGCACGTAAACCTAGGGAATTAGATGACACCATTCTGTGCAACAAGAAAGAGAAAAGTAAGCTGACAATGGGAGACAGTAAAACAGAAATAAACACTGGATTCCTTAAAGATTCCCTTATTTCTTTTGAAAGGCAGAATAAAAGACAGATTTTACACACACACACATACATATACATATACATATACATTTATATATATTCACATATATATGCATTTATATTTACACATGCATATACATTTATAGCTACATGTTTTTGTGTGTGCATATTTACATATATATGTTTATATATATGTATGTACATATATATACAGAGAGAGAGAGAGAGAGAATCTTCCATCTTCTGATTCATTCCTTAGAAGGCTGAAGTAGCTAAGGATGGGTCAGAAATCCCATAGTCAGGAATACCTGGGTCTTTCACATGGCTGACACAATTCTGCTGCTTCCCAGGCAAACTAGTAGGAAGTTGTTGGTGTCACAAGTGGCTAACCCTCTGGGTTACAACTCAGATCATTAAGTTTTGCTATTAGGAAGTGGAAGTATGGGTGACATTCACATCGATAAGTCAAGTGAAAAAGAGTCTGAAGTTCAAGATGGCGATTTGAATTGAAGATATGTGTTTGGTAATTAACACATGGAAAAATGTTATATCACAAGAGTGTGTAGAGTGGCACACAAAACATGACATACAGAGAGAGAAAAAGCCAAAACTAATTGCTAACATCGAGTTATCAGATAAATCCATTTTTGCACCTAAAAATGGACAGATGTTGATGTCAGAGTATGTATGTGCTATATATACCTACATTTGATATATAGACTTAGATGTTATGTCCAAAGATATAGTTAAGTAAGTAACTGATTCATAAATTGTGGTAACCATATGCTCTTTGCAATGAAATAAAACTGGTTAAAGTTAGATCAAAATTCTTCTTCTTTTTTTTTTAATTTATTTTTTTTCACAAAGTCAGATACACAGAGGCGAGGAGAGACAGAGAGAAAGATCTTCTGTCCAATGACTCACTCCCCAAGTGACTGCAACGGCTGGTGCTGCGCCGATCCGATGCCGGGGGCCAGGAATCTCTTCCAGGTCTCCCACGCAGGTGCAGAGTCCCAAAGCTTTGGCCCATCCTCGACTGCATTCCCAGGTCACAAGCAGGGAGTTGGATGGGAAGTGGAGCTGCCGGGATTAGAACCGGCAACCATATGGGATCCCGGCATGTTCAAGGCAAGGATTTTAGCTGCTAGGCCACGGGCGCCAGGCTCAAGAGATCATAATTCTTTTTTTTTTAAAGATTTATTTTATTTTCATTACAAAGACAGATATACTGAGAGGAGGAGAGAGAGAGAGGAAGTGGAGCTGCCGGGATTAGAACCAGCAGCCATATGGGATCAAGGCGAGGACCTTAGCCACTAGGCCACGCCGCCAAGCCCAGAGATCATAATTCTTAACAGAGAAACAACTGAAAACTTTAATAGTTCAGGCTGTTAAAACAAAAACTTTCAGTATTATAGTCCCTGAGACTTCTAGAATTTTAGAAGCTAAAATTTAAGAATTATAATCTTTGATTGCAGACAGCTGAGAAACCATGAGACACAGGACTCTGAGTCCATCAGGCTTCAAGACAAGAACATTTTGAAACTCCACGATGGAAAGATGACACAAATTTCTTTCCATTTTTTATTGTCACTTTCAATTTCTTCTTATGTAGCAAACGCTACATACACACTGGGAATTGGATAAATAGGGTTAGCCTTGATTTCAGCAATCTTCCAAAACCGATGCTGTCCTACTAGAGGGGAGGCAGTTTGTTGGATCATACATGACCATTCAGCCTAGAGTTTAAGATACTGGTTAGGCTCCTAACAACACACAACTTAATACCTTGATTCAAGTCCCAGCTCCAGCCACCCTGTTGCAGTTTCAGGCTAATGTAGAAGCTGTGATGCAACAGTGATAGCTTATGTAGCTGGATTCCTGACAAGAATGTGTCTGACCTAGACGGAGTTCTCAGCTCTTAACTTCACTTGGTTAGCTGTGCCATTGGAAACATTTGGAGGGTGGATCAGCAGATAGGAATTCCCTATTTGTATATGTATGTGTGGGGGAGTGTGCGTGCGTGCCTTGAATCGACAATTTAAAAAGGCATCTTCGATGATTTTTCCTTATAGAAATGGATTATACTTTTCAAATATGTTGGCTTCTTTGTTCACGCTGCTTGCTCCAAACGTACTCGAAATTTGAAGGCAATCATTCTGGTGAACGTCCATCTGACATTTATTTCTCTGTTTAACAAGCACACATCTATAACTTCAGTGAATTTAAAGAAAATCCTTTTGATGATTTTGTTGCTCTATTAAGTTCTTGCAGTTTCAATGAGAATAATGAATTCGCATCTGCCATCTCACAGGTTTCATAGTTTCCATAGTCTTCCAGTTTGAAGGTCTGGTTTCAAAGTTTGAAAGCATAGATCCAAGAGACTTCCATTTAAGCTCTTATTTCTTGCTATATACCGCCCCACCCTTAGGTTCCTAAGAAAGGAACATCTCAAAAAACTTTCAAAGATATTAAAGGCAAAGTTGAGGCAAAGCTAGATAAAGTTACAACCAATGAAACTTGTAATAACATAATGCTTTTGTCTCTTTGGTGGCCCCAGTAGTTAGGTGCTATGATAAAATGAAAAGAGTAGATGTATTTGAACCCTGGGTATTGAATTCCAAATCTTACTAAAAAGATTAAGTCCATGAGGCTGGCATTGTGCCTCACCAGTCTAATTTTCCCCCTGCTGCTGTTTTCAGTCCATATGAGCACTGGTTCTCATCTTGGATGCTCCACTTCCAATCTAGCTCCCTGTTATGGCTTGGAAAAAAGCATTGGAGGATAATTCAGTTCTTGGGGCCTCTGCTTTCATCTGGGAGACCTGGGAGACCTGAAAGAAAATCCTAGCTCCTGGCTTTGGATCAGCTCAGTCTTGACTGTTGTGATCATGTGCGGAGTGAACCAGCAGATGAGAGATTTCTCTGTCTCTCATTCTCTCTGTAATCTGCTTTCCAAATAAAAATATATAAATATTTTCTTTTATAAAAAGATTGAACCACAACTTCTTCTTAAAACAGCAAAGCAGTTTCTTTATCAGGTTATTTTTTTAAGTGTATTAGGTCTTTGAGAAAACAAATAAATAGTTATTTCATTTATGCACAATACAGTACAAAAATAAAATGATAAAAAATATTATCTGTGGAACAGCAATGATCAGCAGGTATCAAGAGATGTACAGACAAGTCATATGCTAAAATTATTAGACATGAATCTTGAAACAAACATGAAAATATATATATACTTATAGAAGAAAAGACAGAAATAAAGAGTGAAAAAATAAGATATGAGTAACAAGAAAGAAATAACTGAAATAAATGTAACACCTAGAAGTGATAAATAAAGTACCAATTTTAAAATGTGAGGGTGAGGCTAGGTACCACAAATGAAATATCAGTGAAATAGAAGACCATATAGTAAAAATCATCTAATCAATACCAAGAGAGAAAATACACAGAAAAAATTGACAAAGCCTTGATGACTTCTGAGATATTAAAAATCAGTAAAACATTGGGCCCAGCACCGTGTCCTAACAGCTAAAGTTCTCGCCTTGAACGCACGGGAGATCCCATATGGGCACCAGTTCTAAACACGGCGGCCCTGCTTCCCATCCAGCTCCCTGTTTGTGGCCTGGGAAAGCAGTCGAGGCTAGCCTTGGGACTCTGCACACACGTGGGGGACCCAAAAGAAGCTCCTGGCTCTCGGCTTTGGATCAGCTCAGTTCCAGCCATTGGGGTCATTTAGGGAGTGAATCATTGGACGGAATACTTTCCTCCCTTTCTTTCCTTCTCTCTACATATATATCTTTGCAATTAAAAAAAGAATCTTAAAAAATTTAAAAATTAAAAAAAATTTAAAATCAGTAAAATATTCATTTTAGTAGAACACCATACAGAGAGTAAATTAAATTGTAGAGAGCAGAATTGGAAGGCACAATATATAAAAGTTCTCAGTTTGATCAAAACATAGTAGTTTACAGATCCAGGATGCTCTACAAACTTCCTGGAAAATGTGAATACAAATAATAGAAATAAGCTGAAAAAATTAATATAATCAGAACATGTGTACTACCCAATAAAATGTACAGATTTAATGTGACTCCAATCAAAATATGAACGACATTCTTTTTCAGATACAGAAAAAATGTTAAAATTAATATGGAAACACAAAGAAAACCCAAATAGCTAAAACCACCTTAAACAACAAAAACAAAACTGAAGCAACATAATATCAGGTTTCAAGTCAGACTATAAGGCAGTTTAACTAAGACAGTTTGATGTAGGCAAAGAAGTAGACATATAAACCAATGAACAGAATAGAAATGCAGAAGCTAATCTACATATCTACAACCAACTAACAAATAAACAATCTCGAAGGAAACTACAGTCTCTTCAAAAAATGATGATATGACAATAGGATGTAAGTATATGGAAGTAGGAAACTCCTACCTCATGCTGTATACAAAAAAATCACTTTACAATGGAGCAAGGATCTAAATCTTTGACCTGATACAATCAATTCATTGAGAAAATGTCAGGGAAACTCTTTAGGACATTGGTATAGATACCAACAATAGCACAGACTAAGAGACTTCTGTACTGTAAAGGAAACACTTTCACCTCATCACATTCAGAATGGCCATAACATAAAACATGAACAACCACAACAAAAATAAAACCCAACATATCCTGATGAACATGTTGGGGAAAAGGTGTACCAGTCACTATTGATGAGAATGCCAATTAGCACAACCATTAAGGAAGACAGTAGAGATTCCTGAGAAATTTGAAAAACAGCATCCTACTCAAACAAAATGAAATCAACACATATGATTTATCTGTTCCCCATGTTTACTATAGATAAGTTGTTCACAATATCTAGTATATGGACTCGAGCCACATATCCATCACCTGATGAATAGATGAAAAAAAATGTGTATATACACTATGGAAAACTGTTCAGCCATAACAAGAATGGAATCCTGTCTTTGGCAACAGAATGAATGCAACTGGAAAACATTATGCTTTAGTGAATTAATGCACTCTTTGAAAGAGAAATATCATGATTTCCCTGATTTGTGGTAATTAGTACACAGAATACAAAAAGTAATACATATTAGCCAATTTGACATTTTGCTATTTGATTATTTTTTATTGTCCTTGTAAGTTTTTTTACTTACTACTTGTTGAATTCTTTATTTAGTAAATGGATAATCATATGATTATAAAGTAAAGTGAAAACATGTCATAAATATTAAAAGAAATGAAGATGGAAGGATTTTGAAGGGTAGGAATATTGGCCATAAGAGAGAAAGGTGGGAAATATCCGTAAGCTGTTAAATCTGTTATATGTGAAGCACGTGACATTTGTTCACATATATATTTATACATACACATATATATATTAAATAATTTCATAGGAAAGCTATTGCAAAACAAACAAAATCAAAATTTAAAAGGAGCTAGAAAATATACATCCTTATCATAAAGGAATATGATTGGAACAAAACACTCCTCAGAGGTAACTCATGTCAGAAGACCTTTGAGAAATGGATTTTAAACACTGAAAGAAATGAAACTGACAACCTTGAATGTTATGTATAAGGATTTTTTCTTCTGAAGATTAAAAGACTTTTTTAACATAAAATCTAAAAAGTCAGGCTACAAACAGGAGCTAGAAATATTGTGTTCAGCTGTGGCTCACACTCTGATTGTGGAGGCCGAGGAGGTCCAGCGCCCAGTTCTCAGTGTCTGGTGCGGGCCTATGTCTTGTACCTTTAATGTGAAAGGGCTTGTGAGTGGGAGGACAAAGTTGGGCTGAACTTCTTTTGTTCTCTAGCCAAGACCTCTTTTCTGTGATGGTTAACTCACTGCAAGCATAAAGGTGAATGGCACATTCAAACCACAGCAAATTATTATTGGTGTTAAGGAAGGATAGAAGATAGAACTGGTTGATAACCTAAAAGAAACAAATACAAATCCATTTTTGGCAAGAATTTTTTTATTTTTCTTGCTTTTCCTTTCCTTTCCTTTCTTCTCTTCTCTTCTCTTCTCTTCTCTTCTCTTCTCTTCTCTTCTCTTCTCTTCTCTTCTCTCCTCTTTTCTCTTTTCTCTTCTCTTCTCTTCTCTTCTCTTCTCTTCTCTTCTCTTCTCTTCTCTTCTCTTCTCTTCTCTTCTCTTCTCTTTTCTCTTTCCTCTTTTCTCTTTTCTCTTTTCTCTTTTCCTTTCAAACAATGAGGCTTTTAGGGCCAGTGCTAGAAGGTTAAGATGCCTCCTGAGACACCTGCATCCCATATAAATGAGGGTAAAAGTTCAGTGTGCTCCACTTCCTATACACCACCTGATTAATATGCTTGGAAAATCAAGCAGAAGGTGATGACAGTGCCCGGTCACTGCATCCACATAACATGCCAAGAAGCAGCTGCCGCAGTGTGATATGTCCTTGCCCAGGCAGCACATTTGGGGAGTGAACCAGCAAACAGAATACGTCTCTCACTCTGTTGCTCTGTATCTCTACCTTTCTCTACATAACTTTGCTTTTTAGACAAGAACAACAAAAGATATATTTAAAAGATGAGGTTTTCTACTCTCTAATGTTTACAAATAATGATGTATTTCACCCATTGTGGTAAACTCATATAGATCTTTTTTATTTTTCACCAACTGTGCAAAGCTATTACAATATTCCATTTCCACACTTATTCTATACAGATACATTAATAGTATTTATGTAAAATAAAAAACAAAAATATTTTTATTTTAAAAATAGTCCTCAAAAGTATCATCGATGAAAATGCAATTAAAAAAAAAAAAAACAGGCCCGGCGCCCGTGGCCTAGCAGCTAAAGTCCTCATTTGAACACGCCGGGATACCATATGGTTGCCGGTTCTAATCCCGGCAGCCCCACTTCCCATCCAACTCCCTGCTGGTGGCCTGGGAATGCAGTCGAGGATAGCCCAACGCCTTGGGACCCTGCACCCGCGTGGGAGACCAAGAAGAGCTCCTGGCTCCTGGCTTCGGATCGGCGCAGCACCAGCCGTTGCAGTCACTTGGGGAGTGAATCATTGAACGGAAGATCTTTCTCTCTGTCTTTCCTTCTCTCTGTGTATCTGACTTTGCAATAAAAATAAATAAATCTTAAAAAAGAAAAAAAAAAAAAAAAACAAGTCTTGGGCCTGGTGGAGTGATCTGGGGTCCTCACATTGCAGATGCCAGGATCCTATGTGGGTGCTCGCTTGTGGCCCTGCTTTCTGTCCAGCTCACTGCTTGTGGCCTGGGAAAGCAGTTGAGGATGGCCCAAGGCCTTGGGATCTTATACATGTGCAAGGAGGCCTGGAGGAGGCTCCTGGCTCCTGGCTTCTGGCTGTGGATTGGCTTGGGTCTGGCCATTGTGGCCACTTGGGGAGTGAATCATTGGAAGGAGGATCTCTGTTTCTCCTCTTCTCTGTATACCTGCCTTTCCAATAATAAATAAATAAATCTTAGAAAAAAAAGTATTTTCCTCATTTTTGGAATAGAATTATACAAACATAAAAAAGGAAAATGACCCTTTAATTATTGGTATCCAATTCATCTATGTCTATATTTTGCTAACCCCACACAAGGGCAAGAACCCTGACATGTTAGCGCGTGTCTTCAAGATTTTGTCCTTAGACGTCTTTGATAAGTGACCTTTTCCACCAGCAACTTTCATGGCTTACAAGATTGTTGTCAGGCACCTGAGTTTCAGTTTGGAAGGGAGTGGACTAGAGTAGTCACAGAACTTGCACATGTAAACTTGTCCTATAGGGATAGGTCTATGCAGCTGTGAAATTGTTACATGAATACTCTTTTAAAATGCTTAATGTTCTATCTAGAAAACAGTTGCAGTCACCCGAGGCACTAGTGTGGGCTGGGATTGGATGCACCAGGCCGGTTCAGATCCCAATACCATCTGGTGTTATGGAGGACCAGGGTAGATGTGGGACTGACTAGGCTGGGTCTCACTCCTCTTCTGAGCCATGTGTGAGCTGTATGTGGGTATGGACGAGCCATGGCCGGGCTGAAACATCCAACAACAAGAACCAGAATGGGGTGAAAGCCAGCCACGAAAAACCACTGTTCCTGCTAGGATAGGAGGTGAACTGAGTAGGGCTGGCTCAAGAACCCCCTGGCAAGCGCAAAATCTGGCATTGGGAGGGGTTCTGATGGAGGAGCCTGGGCAACTCCTCTGGCAGGACACAGTCCCTACAGGTTAGCGCAAGAAGCATGATAGGAAACAGCCCAGAATAGGCCATGGAAAGTTTCCCACTGGCATGCATTCGGCATGGGTCAGGAGCAGATCAGGCTGAATCAGTTCATGTCAACCACTGGCAAATCCGATCGCCAGACCAGAGTGTGGGATGGGCCGGGTTTGGTTGCGACAAAACCAGTGCACATTCTGGAATGCCAGGGCGTGGTTGCCTGTACTGGATATGAATGCAGCACCCATCCAGCACACGTGAGATCCAGGAAGGGAGGGGCAGAGCTGGCGAGGGGATTAAGGGGCTGGTCCCCTCGCCAGACAGCTACTCCCACTGGAAAGTGTTGGCTGGGATAGAGACAGACCCGACTAAGCAAGGCTATAACACCTGTGCGCTGCATGTGGACTAGATCAGGGCCGCAGCATCAGCTGGCAGAAGCTGGCACTGGGGACTAATTCTGTCGAGTCAAATCACAGGACCACCTAAAGAGTGCATAAACCGGGACAGAGAGACCTGGGAGGGAAAAGTGGGTTCCCCCTTCCTGGATCACTATTCCCGTGGGAGGGCATGAAAACTAGGACGGGGACTGGGATGGCTAGATAGAGAGGCACTCAACAACATCTGTGAGGGCTGGATGGTTGAGTTGATTAGATAGAACTAAGTTTTAATACCCATTGACAAGTACCAGAGCCAAATGGGATGGGGGACAGACTGGTCTACTGCTACACATACTGGCAAACCAGGGTAGGGGGCGGGCCTGGTGGGGGTTATTGTGGGTCGCCCCGACTAGGCTGCAGCTCCCACTGGTTGATGTAAGGGCCGAACCAGACTGGACTGCAACACCCATTGGTTCCAGTGCAACTCGGGACTGAAAACAGATCCAACCCAGCAGCTGCAACCACCAGCTGATCGGGGTGATGGACTGTGCTGGGCCCAGTGCTTGCTAGAACATACAAAAAACTAATCTGGGAATACCTCAAAGTATCTTTGGAGATCTCCCCAATTGAACTGCTGGACTCAGAACTCTAACCAAGAAAAGACAGAAGACAGAGCAGATCAATCATTCATCTCAGCTATATGTTGGCAGCAAATTATGGGGCAAACGGAGACTTTATGATGGACCATATCAATCAGTGGATGACCTCATCGAGCAAAACTGGCAGCGATTCATAACTGGAGAACTATTAACACCACTTGGGCACATATCTCAGAGCATGCCCCACATCCGGGACTTGGGGTGGGCGGGAAACCAGGTGGGGCTTCTCCCTCAATGTCCCCCTTTACCTCAGATGCATGATGGAAACAATATGGACATAATGGCATTGCCCACTTTCCTATCCCCCTGAACCTTTTTTTTTCTTTTTTTCTTTTTTATTCTTCTTTTTCCTTTAACTGTAATTAACTATGTAAAGATTGTCAACAACAATACAATAAAAAGAAAAAAATTAAAAAAATAAATAAATAAAAATAAAATAAAAATGCTTAAAAAAAGCATATGCAATAAGGAAGCAGTGGCTATTGTGTTTTGGTGAATTTAACGTGAAGTACAGTAATGAAAAAGAGCAGAACTAATTTTTATACTTTCCTGACATGGAAAAAATTTGGTCTGTTTTTCTTAGAGCCTCTTTATTTGCTGATATAGCCCTTTTTTCATGATTATGTGAAATGCTGTCCTGTCTCTAATTTCTCTGGGTCTGAAATACAGCAAATACCCACCTGAGAGGTGGAAGACGGGCTCTCTAATCCCCAATTCCTTCCTGTGTGGCTCTCTCCTAAGATAAATTGAGAACAAACAGAAAGTCTATTCTCATCGGAGTTTGTGTTACTCTTCATGAATTTAAATTCAGGTTGCACTGATGTCTATGTCTTCTTAAGAGTTAGTGCTTATGATACGGCCCACATACTGATGCATTCTACCATTCTGATTGAGCCCACATGAAATAAGCAAAAATCAAAGCAAATAGACATCTTCTGTGATGACAATTTTAATATATGTGCTACAGATGCCATTACATACTCATCTGGTATTCACAGAAGGGAAACAGTTTTAGCATATGTATTCCACTTAGATGACTTAAGGTGTCACTAATTTGGGAAACAAATTGGCCCATATCTACAAAATCTGAGAAATTTTTATATTCACACTGTCAGAGACTGGATAGTGCAAAAACAACAAATAATCACATGACAGTATATTACACACACACACTATATTATACACACACACACGTGTGTGTGTGTGTATAATGTTACTATGGTAGATCTTAGAAAGCACCAGTTTTTAGGAGATCTCCAAATTGTGTATCTCCAAATCTCCTCCCCACATATTCATGACTCCTGTCAATTGTCATGTTTGTGTTTTAGTGCCATCTGAGTAGCATAGCCTTGAGAGAGAAGCAATAGAGCACCCTCGGGCAAGCACATGTTCTCTACAATTTGATTCTCACAATTCTAGTAATACACCTACTGTTTTTTAGCTTTGAACTCGTGGGGCAACCCACTTAGTCTCTCTGTGCCCATTTTATCAAGTGTAAAAGCAAGAGGAAAATGCTACCTGTATTACTGTGTAACTTTGCATTACATTTAGTAAAACACCTAAAACTTTGAGACCCCAATTCACTCTTATTGATATAATCAGTCATTGCTTCTAGTAATGTGCATTTAAATCAAGCGGAAGTACTAAAGATAGTTATTTTACATATTTCCTTGGTCTTCCTTCCTTTTTTCCTTCTTTCCATCTTTTCTTTCTGCCTTCATGCTCTTTCTGTTTCTTGTTAATTCTTGCCTGTGTCTCCATTTCCTGGCAGGTATCTTAAGAATCCTACATTTTCTTTTCAGTTGCTTTCGGCCAGTCTGATTTGATCAAAGCAGGCCAGGATCCAGGAGCTTGCTGAGCCCCCTCTAGTGTCCGGGTTATGCTCATTGTAAGCTTCATCAGAGAGTGCCAGCCATGGATTTCATTAGTCCTAACATCAGTAGGTCTGAATTCATTGCGACTAATACAATACCTGTTCCTCTAACCATGCCAGCATTTTATTGACACTGGGTATGACCTCCTGTTATTTCTCCACAAAAGCTGGCAAGCACGACATGACTAGTGAAGTAAAACAGCCCAGTGGGCTACAAACCACTGAGTGCACCCATGCTGAAATGAACAGCACATTCCAAAGGGATCCACAGCAGCTCAGCTCAGAAGGAAACAGAAAGAGAAAAAAGAAAGAATGTAGAATCACCAATAGGAGGGATCAGCCCTTTAGGCCACCAGATTTTTATATTTGCATTCCCTATATTAAAAACCAGGGCAACTTGTATCCTAGAACTACTGACCATTCTAACTACTGACCCTGTTTTGAGATGCCAATTCCAAATCTCCCAATCAGCTTTTAATCCCACAGAAAGAATAGCAGATGCTCTGATTAACTGAGTCTCCACAATCCTCCAAATTGTACCAGAAATATTAAAAGAGAAAGCATATGTTTGTGTGGGATTAGTTAACACTTAATTTTGGTGATGAAATCAGACTGTAATGTTTGCTATATGGCGAAAGAATTCGTAAGGAAAACATGGAGTATATTTGTTGTTAAAAACTGTAACCTTTCCCTCTTTATTTGGGTACAAAATGCTACAGTAAATCAGTTTTCTTGTGCAATTATCTAACTGTTCCATTAGCACAAGTAAAGATTTTATTTTCTTTCATTTGCCCAATCTTCTTTGAGATCTCTCCTGGCAGAAGGATGGTAGGACTGTTCATGGGAAACACAGTGATTCAGATAAGCACTTAGGAAGATCCAGTCTTTTAAGACAGAGTTGTTGAGCAGAATTGTATCCCGCTTTCTATCATAGTAGCTAGTGCGGTGTGGTGGAGTCATACTTTCTGAATAAGTCATTCTTTATAGAGAGTTTCAGAGAAAAAAACTTTGATAATTGCAAACAGTATAAATTGTCATTAATAAAGGAATGCTTTTCTTTTTATTTAATGTAGAGGCAGGAGAATCTAATTTGAGATGCAAAACAAAAGGCTTCCCTGAGAGAAGATATGCTCAGCTGCATTCTTTGTAAAAATATAAGAAAGCCTAAAACTTGACATTGATACATAGATGTGTGGGATTAATGTTTTAATACAATATGTGTATTTTATTTATTTGAGAGTAAGAAAGAGAGAGAGAGAGCAAGAGAGAGCTTTTCCATCTGCTAGTTCATTTCCCAAACGCTCACAAAAGTTGGAAAGAAGAAACGCAACCTGGGTATTCCCTTTGGGCAGCAGGAACTACCCTGTTGGACTATCACCTGCTACCTCTGAAGGTATGCATTAATAAGAATGTGGAAGTATAAGCAGAACTGAAATTACGGGATGCAGATGTTCCAAATCTGCTTAATCACTAGCCTGTACAGCTGACTCATGCATGGCAATTAAAAGACATATCAATGAAAGGAACATCCATATGCTTTCAAATAAAACTTTATGAAAGACGTAGCAGCTTAATCTTTTTTAAGTTTAGGCCTTAAATAGCAGAGGCACTTCTTGGTACTTCACCAAGCTTCTGAAAAAATAACTTATGACTCATTTCAAATTTCCAGAGGTGGTTTTTATTCTAAAATTTAATCTCTCTTGGGATTTAATTGCATTTTGAGTATGAATTTATAGAGTGGGAGCTAACAAAAACCTGAATAACAGTCAATCAGAAATTAGAAATGCTTATACGAAGCACAAAATTTGCAACTGACAAGGTGGTCCTCAACTTGCAGTACTGGCATCCCATGTGATGCCAATGAGCGTATGAGCAGCTGAGTTCAGTTTCAGAATGACCCGGCTCTGGCCGTCATGTCCATCTGGGGAGTCACCCAGCAGATGGAAGATCACCCTCTCTCTTGTCTTCCTGCGGTTGTCCCACCACTTTGATTTTAAAGTAAAATAAAAATAAGTTTTTGTTTTAAAAGCTCAAGATGTAGGAACTGACATAATTTGGTTAAAAAGCAAATACATGATAGGATTGCAAAAGAAATGTTTATTAGGGCTGAAGTAAATCTGAGCATTTAAATATTTCTGCCTTCATAATGCATTCTTTGATCCATGCAGTTTGGTCTATATTCCTTTCATGAACAGAAACAATTAACACAACCCTGAATGGCCATTAAAAGAGACCAGCACTGTGGTGTAGTACATGAAGCTACTGCCTGTGACACGCTTTCTATTGTTAGAAAGCCTGACCGTGAGTCTTGGTTACTGCACTTCTGATCCAACATCTACTCTTGGAAAGCAGTGGAAGATGCTCCGAGTACTTGATCCGTGCTACCTACTTGCTAAACCTCCTGGTTCACTGCTGCTGGCTTTGACCTTACCCAAGGTTTCTTGTGAGACCTTCCAGGAAGTGAACCAGAAGACACCCCTGCCCATGTCTTCCATCTCCCTCTCTGTAAGTCTGTTTTTCAAATACATAAATACAATCTCTAAAAAGGAAAAACATGGTAAATTTGAGACCTCAAATTGTTAAAATATTTTCTCAAAATAAAAATGCTCTCACACTAAGGTATAATGAAGTAAATAACGTCAAAATGCTCTAAGTTGTATGTATTCATAAGGAAAATAAAATCATGAATACTATATTGTGCACTTCATCTGGAA
The DNA here is from genome assembly GCF_030435755.1 of Ochotona princeps. NCBI lineage: Eukaryota > Metazoa > Chordata > Mammalia > Lagomorpha > Ochotonidae > Ochotona > Ochotona princeps. The sequence continues at coordinate 96,027,287 of NC_080834.1, read as the reverse complement.
AATAAAAGTTATAGTTGTCAATTTTAGTCAAACAACGTACTTCTCAGTTGATTCTTCTTTATCTCTAATTAAAATCTCTAATATTTGAACTATTTTCATATACCACAATTGCACATACTATCTTCCACTTAGTTCTGGTACCAACATTTATGATACTGATATTATTAATCTCATTTTCAGCTCCCATCATAAAACTAAACTAGTAACTTGCTCAAGTTACCAAAACAGAAAAAAGTATACTGAAGCATAATCCATGTTTTTACGCTCTGACATAAATTTTATGAGCAGTCTAGTAAATGATATGGCTCATGCATCTGAACTACAGTTTATATCCTTTGGAAGTGTTTGCTAAATGATACAGTTATATACACATGAAATATTATATTATCACTAATTAATCTATGGCTATAGTAACTACCTTCTTTATTTTTTTAGCGATTCTTCTTTGAATAATTATTTAATGTGTTTATCACTGTGTTAGGTTCAATTAGGAGTCACTTTCTTCCAAGGTTTACACATATATATAATATATGCTTTGCATTTTGTCACATTATTCTAAAAAACAATTAGTCATTTGCAAGACAATCACTCTTGAAAAATTATGTTTATTGCTGTGACAGCACAGAAAGGCATCCATCCAACTTTTACCTGTTGGCCACTGAAGTGATTTCATTGTTGGCTTTAGATATGCCTCTTTATTTCACTGTTACATTTGGTTGCACTCATTGATATCAAAGTAGATTGCTTTATACTGGTGTTCACTGACCTAGTTGAATTTACATGTAAATGACAGTTTTTTCAATGGAGTGGTTTCAAGATAAGTAGGAAATATTTATAACCTCTAAGTATTGTTTCAAAAATGGGAGTAGCAATCCACAAAACTTAGAAACTTTGGTTTATTACTCAGAATTGCAGATAATCATATCTCTCGAACATTTAGAATATTCTGGAATCTACTAAAGATGTCCAGGTGAGGTACTCATTTTTGTATGGTCATTAAAGTTTTTCATCCAATAAAGTCTTGGACAGAGCTCTTAGGTAATAAGTACATTGTCAGTTGGCCAACCAGTGGAACACATATTTGATAGGTTTTTTAACGATTATCATCCCAATGTTCATGCTAATCTCCAAAGTATAATTTGATGGCTACAATTTATCTGAATTAGCTGTCCACTTTGAAACTAAGCCACTTTATTTTACAATGAAAGCAACTATCCTGAGAAAAGAGCTATTTAAGTGACATAGTACCAAACATGAAGTGTACATTTCTAGCACTTTATGTACTTTACATATTAACTGAATTTTCAAAAACACTTTCTCAAATATTTTTCATTTAGTAAATTACAAATGGATATGTTCAGTTAGAGTAAATGATGTGAAATTGACAGTCTTAGATCATATTTGTCCTGTGGAAATGGAAATGTCAAATGATTAATCTCAACAAACTCCTTGGTTATGGGACAGTCTTAGGCATGACAACTTTGACATTTCATGAAAAACTTTTCCTCTAATGGAGTCACATAAAAGATCTTTTAAAATACATCCTTCTGATGTGAAGGGTCATTTCTGATTTATTATGACATATTCACTAGAACCCTTATTTGTGATTGTTAGCATTGAGATTTGGATATTTATTTGGAATTTACACAACAGGGTTTCGATTGTTTTTCACTTGTGGAAGTGGAGAACATTCATCTACACATTTTGTAAAATATCGATGCTGCTTATTGGGGTCTCAAAAAATTGATACAGTGAACCTATTGAAAGAAAAAAATCATTGCTGTTTCATGATTGTGGCCTGAGTTTCATAGTCCTTCCTACCCATTTAGATGAAATTGAAAACATTTGTCTGTGTTGAATCTTTCAGCACTTACAGAGTAATACTTGTTACAACCATCTAAGCTTATAGCAACAAGATTCATCTTGAATCATCACACTCACTACTTTTACTGCCACAGTGAAAATGTGGAGGAAAAAGTATCATTGTGTCTGGAAAGTACATAAACTTGCACATTATGTCTGCAAAGCATATAAACTTGTACATTATGAATATAAAGGGGTAACTATAAAGGAAAAAAATGTGGTGTTCTTTTGTGTATGTGCCAACCTAAAGAAACAGTGTGAAAAAAAATTTTCAATGACGAAATAGGATGAGGACAGGTTTAAATAGAATGAGACAGATTAGACAAGGTGAAGTATAGAGGACGTATTCCTGGGAAATAGGATGGGACAGGCCAATGGCATAGGGACGCCTGGAGACCACGGACACACAGTGGTGCTGAAGTGAGAGGTGCACCAGTGGTGACCGGAGCTCTGCTGGCAGTAAGGTGGGAAGCAGAGATCACCAGGAATGCAGGAGGTGGATCTATAGATCTGAGGGTCCTGGTGACTTGTTTAAACTGACCATGAGCAGAAACTGAGTGGCAGAGCCCAAGCAGTCTGGTGTGAAAGCAGGGTGGTTTCACAGCCCAGATCCTCACCAGTGCCACACCAGGTGACATTGTGTGAACTGGGGCAAAGTCTCTGAGGAGAGGAACAACTGCAAGCCAAGGCAGAACTCACTTCTGGCTCAAGACATTGCAATGGTCCCGCCAGGGAAACATCCCACGGGGTCCATTCACAATAGGTCTAGGTTGCCCTGAAACATAATTGTCAGAAGATTCTGGCAAGAACAGGAAAAAAGAAAAAAAAAATCCATGCAACTGACACCACCAAAACCCTGTGATCTAGATCAAAGTCACAGCTGATGTTTCCCTAATCCATAGCTCTGCTTGAACTGGGAACAGTAGAAAGACTGAGCAGCAAATAGTACAACTACAATACAGAACACAGGGTGAAGAGTGGTGTGCCTGGAGCTGGAGCTGTGGAGATTGGGGCTGAGTCCTAACATAGGAACTGAAGATTGGTACTCATTTGAAGGAGTGGCACAAGTGATAGCAGATAAAAAAATTGAGCACTGAATGAGATCAGTAAAGTTGAACTGTAGACCTGTGTACAAGATCACTTAAAAACCAGTCCCAAGGAGAAGAATTTGTTAATCAGAGTGGCAATTACCAAAGATAAAACAAGACACATATGTATAATGAATAAGGTTATTGACACATCCTCTGCAAAGCAGCAAAAAATCTATGTCAACCTGAATTAACTGAGGAAGACACAGAAGAATTGCTGAATAAAGATGAAAAAAAGTTTATTAAGCTTCTCAAAAACAATGAGAAGCACATATAGGAGTTCAAGTAATATGCTACAAATGGAAATAACAACATTGAAGAAAAATCAAGCCAAATTATTAGAAATGAAACACACAATGTAGCAAATTAAAAAGTCAGTGTAAAGACTCAGTAATTGAATGAGGCAGGAAAAAGAATCTCAGGATTGGAAGACACCTCTTACAATAATGACGAAACAGTTGAAAAAAAAAAGCTGGCAGAGGAGCTGAGTCAAGCTAAGAAAAACATTCAACTAGGGATACCACTAAAAGGCTGAATAGAAGAGATGAAGAAGGACACCACATGGTAATCAAGGAATCCCTTGAGCAAAAAGAAAGCACCGTAACACATTTTCATGTACCAAATATCAGGGTGTCAAGCTATGTGAAGCAAATCTTAATGGATTTAAATGGAGACATCAGCTCCACACAATGATAGCAGGGGACTGTAATGTCCCATTTGCATCAATGAACGGAACAAAGAAACTACAAGGAAACAATAAATTTCACCTAAACAATAGAAGGAATGGACTTAATTGATACCTAAAGAACCTTTTATCCTACAGGTGCAGACTACGTGTTTTAATGATTTGCTTCTTTTTTCTTTTATCAGTACACATAACGCTCACCAGTATTGATCAATTTACAGTCAGAAAACAAACCTTGGCAAATTAAAAAAAAAAATCAAAATCATACCATACATATTTGTAGAATACCATGGAGTAAAACTGGAGACCAGCAAGTAAAAATACCATAAAAGATATGCAAATACTTGGAGACTGAACAATGAACAAGGAATCAAAGAGGAAATAAACAAATTGCTAGAAAGGAATGAGGTATCAACAACACACAAAACTTATAGGACATGATCAAGGCAGTATTGAGAACAAAGTTCATTTCAATCAATGCTTATGTCAAGAGATTATAAAAGCACAAATAAATGGCCATCCATACATCTGAGGGAACTAGCAAAACAACAAAGCAATTCCAAGTTTAGTAAGAAAAAAGAAATAATCAAAATAATAGAAGAAATGAAGCAAACACAAACCAAAAGAGGAATAAATAAATCAATAAATCCAAGAGATGGATCCTTGATAAACTAAAAACAGATTTCCCACCAGCCCAATTAATCACAAAAATAAGGGGCAAAATATGAATCAGTAGAACCAGAGATATTGAAAGAAAAATGATAGATACCTTGGATATTCATAGAATAATGAGCAACTACTACAAGCAACTATATACTAACAAATCAGAAGACCTAGAAGAAATGGATGGCTTTTTTGACACAATCTACCAAAATTGAAACATGAGACAATAGTTTAAATACACCTATAACTAGAATAAAGATTGAATCAGTAAGTAAAATCCTACAAACCACGAAAAACCCTGACTAAGTGGACTCACTGCTGAATTCTACCAAATATTTCAAGAAGAACTTACCCCAATCATCCACAAGCTGTTCAAAACAAGAGAAAGGGAGGCAATCCTTCCAAGCTATATGAAGCCAACATCACAATCAATACCAAGGTCAGATAGAGACACAATAGAGAAAGAGAAATACAGACTGACATTGCTGATCATTATAGATGCAAAATCCTCAACAGAATAGTAATCAACAGAATCCAACAATGTATCAGATAAATCATTCACTTGGAGTGAGTGAGATTTATCTCTGGCATGCTGGCATAATTTAACATATGCAAATCAATAAATGTGCCACACCACATCAACAAATCAAAACATAAAAATCATATGATCATCTCAATAGATGCAGACAAGGCATTTGATAAAAACCAACACCACTTCGTGCAAAAAAAATCACAGACAAGAGAGGCAGAGAAGGAACATTGTGTAGCACAACGGAATTTATGAAAAACTCAACCCCAGCATCATAGTAAATGGAGAAAGAATGGAAGCTTTTCCACTAAGTTCTGGACCTAGAAAAGAATGTCCGTTTTTACCACTAATATTCAACATAGTATTGGAAGTCTTTACTACAGCTATTAGAAAAGAAAAATAAATTGAATTCAAATCAGAAATGAAGAATTAAAACGATTCCTGTTTGCAAATGACATGATTCTATATATAGGGGAACCAAAAGACTCAGTCAAGGCCATTGGAATTGATAAGAAAGTTTGGCAGGGTAGCAGGATACAAAATAAACAAACATAAATTGATGGCCCTGGAATATACAAATAAGTTCATGGATGAGAAATAAATTATAAGCATAGTTCCATTTAAATAATCTTAAATACCTTGGAAGAAACCTACCCAAAGATGTGAAGGAAATTACAGAGAACTGAAAAAAGAAACAGAAGAAGACATTAAAAGATGGAGAAAGTTACCTTATTGCTGGATTGGCAGAATCAACATCATCAAAACGTTCATATGCCTGATAGCCATATACAGATCCAACGTCATCCCAATCAGAATTTCAACAGCATTCTTCTCAGAAATATAAAAGATAATAGGAAAATTCATCTAGACACAAAAGAGTCTATGAAGAGTCTCTTGAGGAATATAAACCAAGCTAGAGGAAAGGGCAGTGATCATCAAAACCGTCTGATACTGGTATAGAAACAGAAGGAAATCAATGGAACAGAAAAGAAACTCCAGTAGCCCACACCCATAACACTACCTGCTGGCAAGGCTGTTGAGAGAAAGGCATGCTACTTTACTTCTGGTGGGTGTATAGGTTAGTACAGCCATCCTAAAAGTCAGTGTTGAGAGTGTTAAAACAACTGAAAAATAATTTAGAATGATTTAAATTGATCCTGTATTTATAGCAGCACAACCTACAATAGTGAAGACATGAAAAAAAACCACATTGCTGTTGGAAGAGAAATGGATAAAGAAACCATGGTACATCTATTCTATGGAATACTACTCAGCAATTTTAAAAAATGAAATTCTACCATTGACAACAAACTGATCCAGAGACCATCTCATGCTCAGTGAAATAAGCGGATCCCCAAAGGACAAGTGTCGTATGTTTTCTCTATTGCAAAGTAACCTCCATGCAAAATGCAAATCAATAGGTATATAGGTCAACATGTACATACATATTCATCTAGAGGACTGTATAGAAGACTAGCATACTGAGAAGTGAAGCATGCAATGTATGTATATATGGAGAAAGTGATAATAGAAAGTCTATACTATAGGACTCTAAGTGTCAGATAATACACCATCATGAAACCTCAGGATATATTTGAATAGTTACACACAGATTTTATTAAAATACATTATTTTGGCTATACTGTCAAAGGGAATATGCAATTCAAACCCGGTACAAGCACATAATCCTAATCACATTAATAACTAATTTGTAACATTTCTTTTAGTATCTGCATTCAAAACAACTAGTTACATTTTATTTTGCTTGTTTCCTGTATGAGAGTTGTGTTGAAATGTAATATTTCCCATCTGCTTGATTCTTGGGTTTTTGTTTTTTTGTATGCTTATCTAACACAGCCAAAGCATGATAAATTCTGAAGAGATCTAATCTTGATTTAGTGTTTTTCAATCCTCCTCGACCCACCCTATTTCTGGCTGAAGTATTGTACATGAGACAGGCCAGACTTGACGTAATGGACCACATTTATGAACTAAAATAGAAAGCCATGAAACCAGCACGTGATAAGGCAGTTTGTGACCAGTTTGTTCTGACATTTTAGGATACTGGCTACTGACCTAATTGGTAAGCTACATTTATTCTTCCCATTAATGCGTAACTAAGATCACTTACACATGAAAGAGTTAGAATTCTTCCTGTCATCCTTGACCCAGGTTAAATTTGTAGTTATTTTTTATTTCTGGAGGGATGATTTGCGATCCACATGAGTGTGATTGTGTGTGTGTATACACATGCATAGTGAAATATTCCTGCATGTATTCTAAAAATGGAAAATGTTCATGTCTCATGCGTTCACATTCTATAAGAATATGTGCATGTGATGAACATCAATTTAAACTAAAATGTTATCAGATACACATTCATGTCTATAATTTTTTTATTTTCAAAGCTTATTTGTTATGATTTACTATGCTAGAGGTTGGAAGGTACAGAGGTTTTCTTTTCCCCTCTTCTTCCTTTCAAAGTTTTTCCTTCCCACAATTTTCCCCATATTATTACACTAGTGTTAGCCTTTAGTGACAGTTCTAAGTTTAACTTTGTTATTTAATTGTATCATGGCACTGTATGTATATGCAAAGATACAAAATCGAGCATCATGTTATTTTGATCCAACTTTCTGCTAATGTACATCTGAGGGGCAGCAGGTGATGGCTATATTTTGAAAAATATCTCCCTTACTCTCTCTTTTCAATCTCTTTCTTATTCTGAATTTCAAATAAAAACTAAAAATAATAAATAAATCTTAAGGGAAAAAAAAAAGAACTAAAGAGCTCTGGTGCTGCAATGTGGAATGTAGCTTCCTACCTGACATTTAACTGCTACACTGAATAGCTGTCCTTTGTATAAACTATCTGAAGTCCCTGTAAATACATGACATAGTTATATAAATAAACTGTCCTGGCAGTTGCAAAGCAGCTACTAACAACAATAATGCACAAGTCAATTTTATTGAAATCAACTACTAATGATTAAGAATTAGAAAAGTTTGTTTGCTTATTCATTTATTTTTAACACAAATAATATAATATATATAGCTGAGAGGGATGCACTGATATTGTCTCCTAAGCATATCCTTTAAGTTTGTTGGTTTCTCTATCCAATATTTTACTTACTTTTATTTGTAATATCTATTGAATTATTTACTTCAAAGGCTATACTACAACAGAGAGGGAGAACCACACACTCATGTGCATGCCGCCTCTTCCCTCACCACACATACAGAAACACACAGAGACAATCTTTCATATTCTAGTTTACTGTCAATGACCACAACAATCAGAGCTGTGCTTGAATGAAGGCAGGATTCTGGAATTCCACTTAGACCTTTAATAGGGTTTGCAGGGGCCCGTGTGTTTGGTTTCCTTCCTCTAATTTTTTCTAGGCAGATTAACCAGGAGTTGACCAAAAAGGGAGCATCTGGAGTTCAGATTGGTGGTAAAATGAAATGCTGGAATTGCAGGTGGTGGATTAACCTGATGATCCACAATCCTGGCCCTACATTTAATATTTTAAATAACCTATAATGCAATTTTAAATGTTAATTACCTATTGTGGTTATAGACATCTGCCTGTATTGAATGCAGAGAATACTGAAATCAATTTAGTACTTTGACTTATATTTCATTTTTGTTGTGAATAAAATGCAATGGAAAGCAATATTCACGGCTTTGATATTAACATAAACTTTTGTGCACTTTATAATTGGATTGTAATTTCAGAAATCAGTTTTCAAATCTTGGTAAGAGCAATGGAATAACTAATGTTACTGTACACCTTGGAGTCCACAGAGCAATAATTATTTGTGCATGCTAATAAGCACACATTCAAAAACTATGCAAAAGTCTGAAATAATGAGCTATCATCACTCTGTACTTAGTAAATTCCTTAGATTGTTTTGTTTAATAGAGCTTTAAAATCTAATCTAGAACAGATTATTAGAACTAAAGAAAAAAAATGAAGATCACATAACCCTAAAATTCCTTTATACATGAACAAAAACTTACTCTTGTCATTTTTTTCCATTAAAAACTTCTTTGTAAGTTAAATTTTTCCATACTTAGCATCACAAACATCTCTATTAATATGGCATTTCTTCTGGTACAATGAATAATTTTATAACAATTTTCAGAACAGGTCCCAATGTGGTGTCTTCTTGGCTAAACCCTTGCTTTGAATGTGCTAGTAAGATCCCATATGGACACACGTTTTTGTTTTGGCTGTTCCACTTCCTATCCAGTTCCCTGCTTGTGCCTGGAAAGGCAATGGAACATAGCCCAAAGCATTGGAACCCTGTACCTTTATGGAAGACCTGGAAGAAGTTCCTGGCTTCTGGCTTCAGATAGCTGTTGTGGCCACTTGGGGAGTGAACCAATGGAGGGAGGATATTTCTTTCTCTCCTTCTCTCTGTAAATCTGCCTTTGCAATAAAAATAATGGTTTTTTTATTCAGAACAGTCTTCTATATATACTTTTGTCATGTAAAATAGAAAATAAATACTAACATTCTGGATATTTAAAAATCTATAACATTACATTGATAATATTGTTGCAGTATATAGTAATTCTTTTGTGAAATCAGTGTAATCAAGGTACATTACAGTAAAATCAGGATTTGCAATACTTCAACATATATATAATACATTTTGATAACACAAATGGCAATTTAGATTTAAATATATGCAAATCACAACTAGTTATTTTTCCTTTTTAATATGGTTTACACAGTTGAGAGGAATGCACGCTCATGTGGGCCTGTGATAGGCTGGGAATGCCAAGCACCAAGGAAGGTGGCTGGGACATGTGTTTCAGGTTTTTTGTTTGTTTTTGTTTTGTTTTGTTTTGTTTTTCCCACAGGGAAATAGGAGAGGGCCACTCCCTGCTCTTAAACTTCATCAGCACTTAAGGATGGGGGAGAGTCATTTGATGACACCTTACTGAGTTCAATATTTAGAAGAGAGCTCTGAGATTGTTACGTGAGTGATTTTGATAGTTCTGAGTTTTTGCTACTCTAGGATTGAGAAAATCTTTTCAGGTTCTGCTGGCTGACAAATTCCAGTTTAGTGCATCCACAGACCCAGGAACATGTTTCAAAACTTTGACCAAGAGAACCAGGAGCATGCTTCAAAGCTCAGCCGGGAGAACTGTCAGCTGTTCTGTTTTCCGTACTCTGACAAGGCCTAAGTGAGCTGACCTTCGTTTGCATCTGGAATTGCTGTCCACCACACACAGACACATCAGCAACTGAGCAAGCCCAGTCCTGATACATGTATTCCAAAGACATACCACACATACTGTGGCTTTTCCTATGATCAGGGTCTGAGTCCAGGTGTCCAGTCAAGGAGTTCCCTTAGAAACCTTGCCTGGGGTGATCTCACATTTGACTCGTGTGAGCCAGCCAGTGCAGCGTCAGGTACAGACCAACACCTGCAGTAGTGAATGCATATTCTGGTGGATGCAGATGCTTGGTCAGTCCTGTCCCAGTGCCATACCTTAAGCAAGCCAGTGGGTGCTACAGTCTAATCCAACCAGTCCACTTTAGACCCAGTCCTCACACATGCCACAGGGTGCCATGTACTAGTTAAGGTGACTTGCAATAACCCACATGAGGCCCACCCCATGTCCCAGGTTTTGCATGTGCAAGGCTCTGCTGCAGCCTAATGCATATCCTATCTGGCTCTACCGTGGCTTAGTTTAGCCCTACCTATCCCCAGACCCGGCCATCCTGTATTCCATGAAGTGTTGTACCTTGTCCGGCCCGACCCTTCCCCAGCCCTGGTTCTTGTAATTCACCTATGAAAGCTTCAGCCTAGAAGTGGAGTGCCCATAGTTTCCCTGCCAAGCATATTTTCACCCCTGGATCTTGCACCTGCCAGGGGTGGTCCAACCTGTTTTGACTCACATCCAAACCCAGCACTTGCCAGCTAATGCTGTAGCATAGCCTGGCTGGCCTGCACCCATGCTTGATCTCCTATGTACCAACAGGTACAGCAGCCTACCCTACCTGACCACTCCCAGCCCTCATGCAAACAGGTGGGTGTTACAGTTCAACCTGACCTGGCCAGCATCCTGTCCTGGCTTTCCCTCATGCCAGTTTGTGCTGTGGACTGACCATGCCCAGTCCACCCTCAGACCTGACGCACATGATTGTCAACAGATGCTGCAGCACAGCCTAGCCTAGCTTTCTTCCATCTCTAGCTCTCACACTCACTAACGGGAACTGAATCTAACAGGGATGTTGCCCTCCTACAAGGCCTACCACAAACAATAAATCTCATGTGTGACTGTGTGTGCTGCTAGCGAAAGTGGCTTAACTGGTCCCCAGTTCTGACACTCACTAGTGAGTACTGTGGCCTAGCCCAACGGCCCACAACCATTCCGGCTCAGCCTGGCCCACCTTCAAACTCAGCTCTCATGTGACCTTGGAAGTATTGTGGCCTGCCCTAGCCTTTTCCATATCTGTTCTGGCGCTTCTGATTGCCAACAGGTGTTAGAGCTTATCTCTGCATGACCTCTCCCCAGGGCCAGCCCACACACACATGGTGACAGGTTTTGTAGCCTTGTGTAGCCTATTATGCCTAAAGTCACAGGTCTCTCATTCAATAGTGGGAGCTGCAGCCCAGCAGCGGAGTTCCCAAAGTTGCCTTACCAGGTCCGTTTCCAGCCCCAGGTCTTGTGTATGATGGTGGGTGCTTCAACCCAGCCTGGCATGCACATCTGTATTCTCAGCTCTCACTGGGACTGCTCACATGCTGTCCAGGCCTAAGCACCAGTGGGTCAGACTCAGACACACAAGCAGTGACAAGTACTGTAGCCTTGCCTCATTTCATCTGCTATCAGCCCAGGTTCTTGTGCTCCCCAGTGGGTGCTGCAGTCTAGTAGGAGAGTTCCCATTGTTCCTCTATCAGGCCTGCTCCCAGTCTCAGATCTCAGATAAGCTAGCCAAGGCAGCAGCCCTGCTTGGCATTGTCTGCTCTCAGGCCCATCCCTTGCACTTATCAGTGGGTACTGCAACCTGACCCTCAGCTCTTGGGAGTATCAGGTGAGGTTTGTGGTACTGCCTGACTTGGGCCATCACCATCCCCAACTCTTGGCATAAACCAGTGGATGTTGCAATGCCATACAGGTGAGCCTACGATTTGCCTCCAGATCTAGTTCTCTCAAGTTCTGGTGGGTGTTGTGGTTGAGCCTGAGGTGGTCCACTCCTGATCTGACAGCCACAAGTGGGTACTGTCGCCTAGCCCAGCCAGGCATGCTCCCTAGTCTCAGCCAGAAGGCATTTTGCCCACCCTAGGTCTCTCACATGGGTAGATTCCTTGTCCTGATGTAGACTTGCCCTCCAGTTCCCTGCTCTGAACCATTCTGTTTCAGCTCATCCTGCTACCAGTGAGTGCAATGATCCGGCCTGTGGAAGATTTCAGAAGTCATTCCTTCCCTGTCAAACATGTCCTCAGCTCTCACTCCAAATCACCCCCAGAATCTCTTCCCAGAGCACTCTTCAGCCCTACCCCCCATCACCTGGGGGCCAGGGTAGCATGTCCAAGCCCAGAGATGCCCCACTTCCTCTCTTAGCTTTAAAAAACAAAACAAAACAAAACAAAAAACACAAAAAATGCTAATCTGTGCAGTTGCCTACGGTTGTGGATAGAAATATGTTTAACAAAAGAACCAACTACTTAAGAAGGAATAACGTTACTAAAATTACTTAGAATCTTACATGAAGAGTGAGCTTATTCCCGAAGTTAATAAGTCAAGAAAATATTATCCTCCCCTGGCTAGATATTGTAATGCTTTTGACTTTACATGCACAAATAATTTTTGTTGCTCCTTTTGCTCATATAGAAACAAATGTTTATGGGGAAATTCTGAATGATGGATGCTAATACGGTACCTTCCATGAAGAAATACAGTAAGAATGCTTGAATGTAGTGATTGAGTATAGGTAAAAAAACAAATACACATATAGATGTATATCTATATATGTATCAAACAGCATTGCTTCTCTCTCTCTCCTTCTCCATCCCACCCCTACTTTCAGATTTTCTATGTCAATGACTAGAATGCAGTGGAAAAAAGAAATGCTGATGAAAGAGAAACATGTGTACTACAGAGTCTCACTACCACACCCTTTTAGTGCTTATTTTCCTATCTTGGGACTTTTCTGTAATACTTAAGATTTGCAGTGTAAAATAATAAATTTCTACATAATGCAGGTGTAAAATGCTAAGACAATGCATTCTTTTTATGAAAACATACATACTTAATTCATACATTTAAAAAGTAATCAATTACATATAACAAGCGGTCACTTTTACCAACAAGTTATTGGTAAACCGACAGAAAACCAGGATTTATCTCTTTTTTGTGACTTTGCTCTTCAATAATGCTGCTACAGACACTGTGTGTCTAAGGGGGACAAAACTCACATGCCTATTCTCCCTGGCATTGTTAAGTTCACATGATTCTCTTGAGTACTTCATCTACATCCAAGGGGAAAAAATGTCCTCATCTTTTTTTCTTGCATTGGAAAAAGAGTTACCATAAACTCTGTTCCAATCATATGTATTTTCTTTATATATATATATATATATATAAATTATTTTATATATATATATATAAATTATTTTATTTATATATATATAAATTATATATATATATATAAATTATTTCTTTATATATATATATATATAAATTATTTATATATATATAAATTATTTTGCATTATGTGACAGTTTCATAGGTTCTGGGAATCCCCCCACCCCTCCCCCCTGGTGGATTCCTCCACCTTGGTGCAGTATTACAGTTCAAATTCAATCTAGATTCTTTCCTTGCAAACGTATACCAAGCATAGAGTCCAGCTACTTATTGTCTAGATGGGTTGAACAGTTTCTTGGGGAGACCATTTCTGGTCCGAAGTTAGAGCTGGTCGAATATTATCACAGTCAATTAAGAGTCCCAATATAACATCAACACCAATTTGCAACATTATGGAATTGATATGGTTTTGAGTAACCAATATGTTAAAAAAAAAAAAAACAAAAAAAAAAAAACAAACAAGTCCTAACCACAACCTATGATTAGCTCATTGACATTTCAATTTTAGTTTATATACAGGACCGGCTGCTATATACCTTAAAATGGCTATAAGGTACCATTCAGCTGTCTCGTGTCTATTTCATTTTAGTATTTAGCCATTTGTTGTGTTGAAGTATAATTTTGCTGGTCTTGGCAGATTTTGGGATAATCTAGACTGGCTTGTAACTCTAACAAGACATTTGTCAACAATTAAGGTGCAGAACATTTTTTTTGGGGGGGGCGGTGGTGTGCAGGAAAATCCTCAACACCATGGTAAGGAGTAACTAATTTTTGTGTCCCACCCAGAGAGGCATGAGCCAATCCACGCCAGTTCTTTCCTGTCAGATTTCAAGCTCTACTTTCTGTTGTTTGTCTATTTATTTTAGGTTTTTTTTAGTTTGTCAATCATATGTATTTTCAAAACATGTCTGCTTCAATGCATTTTGCTTAGTCTTCGTAGTGTATGTGTGGTGTCATTAAGATATACAAGAAAATGTTAGAATAGCGTGTTCCTAAAACAGTACCTGTAAATCAGGAACACCTGGTTCTTTCCACGACCTACTTTATCATGCTTCTGTTTGTGAAGGATCTGTCTGCCTTAGTCTTAGGAAAGTAGGCGCATTTCAAGAGAACTTTTTTGTAGACACTTTTAGTACATTACATTTCCTAGAATAGAAATCACAGTTTGAACTTAAGCAGTGTGTATCCATTGAATTAATTCTATAGAAATAAATAAAACTGATTTTTAAAATGCATATTTTGGGGCCTGTGGCATGGCATCACAAGCTAAGCCTCCACCTGCGATGTCAATATGTCATATTAGTGCTGATTGAAGTCACAGTGACTGCATTTTCTATCCAGCTTCCTGTTTATGGCTGGAAAATCAGCATAAGATGGCTCAAGTCCTTGCGTTCCTACACCAGTGTGGAGACCTGGAAGAAGCCCCTGGCTCCTGGCTTCAGATGGGTTCAGTTCCAGTCATTGTAGCTATTTGGGAAGTGAACCAGCAGATTGAGATTGATCGCTCTCTCTCTCTCACTCTCTCTCTCTGTAACCATTTCAAGTAAAATTAAATAGTTTTTAAAGGCAGATTTTATTAGATTTCAATCTTTATGCTTAAAAATTAAATTGACATGGATTTTTTCTTTGTGTGGTGGTTATTGAAAAATGGTGATTATTATGTATGGTCCTTAATTATGAGTTTATCTCACAAAGTCATGAGAGGGATAATGAAAATACTTTATCTCCATTTTATAATCCACTGAAATAGAAAAAGATTTAATTAATCTTAATATTATAGGTTTTAGGATCTTATTTCTGTTTATCAGAGAAGTAGTTTTGTCCTTCAGCTCTTTTCACTTCCATTGTTACTAAGAGTGGATTTTAATGAAGGGAGACTGAAGAGGGGGAACAATGGAGTGAGCAAAGTGGGGTTGTCTTCTTGGAACTTTAAGGAAATAAAAAACTGTTCTTTTTATGTGAATATTTTTTAAAGACTATAACACAAAAAATGTAGTTCATCCTATATCATTTAGAATGAAAGCAGTAAATTAATTAAATTACTGTCAAGATTTAAAGTGAAGATAACAAAGTGAGCTGAATGGTGATCCTCATAGTCCTTAAGGGGAAAGGAAGGAAAGGTTTAGTTTCTGGCAATATGGCATTTTAACTCCCCCAAGAATGCACACACCACTCCGTTGATGTGTGGGGCCATGCATGGCACTGTGCAGATGTTGGGAACTAAAACAGAACAATTCTTAGGCTTCTACTTGGAGACAGATCCCAGGAGACTGAAATGAAAGGAGGGTGTGTATTGAGCATCATTGTAGAAGTCCTCATTTCTCACTGTCATTAAAGAGCTTGTTTGTTCTTGGCTTCACAGCAAGTGTAGGATCCTGAGGGACCATGATCTTTAGAAAGCTCCTAAACTAACTTGGCTTAATCCCAAAGGGCCTAGCCATTTGATATCAAGGACTTCTTTGAAATGAAAAATTACTGTGTGAAACACCTTTTCTAAGGCATTATTGTGTGAAATACCTTGTTATGAACCCAGTACAGACAAGAAAAAAAAAATTAACCCTTTACTTTCAAAGTGACAAGGTGTGAGTGAGCTCAGCCTTGTAAATATTCCTAATCTCTGTTTTATTTATTCTTAGAGTAACACCTAAAATGTCAGACGATCCAAAAAGGTATGATGTATGCAATTACTGGAAAAGGATATATTCTACTTTCTGTATAAAGAAGGGAAGACAAAGACTTTCTCAGGGATTACAAATACACTGATGCTTTAGTCTTCAATAATAGAATCACAATTTGGGAGACTCATTCCCTTTATAAGTACCTAACATTTTTTTTGGGGGGGGAGCTTTTGTATAACAACGGACTAATGTCCTGCCTCTATCAATGACTTTGAAAACTCAACAACAACAACAAACAACAAAACCCAACCACTTCATTTGAAAAACAGGAAAAGCATTTTAGGAGTTCTGTAAAGAAGAAATAAAAATACAAATGACCAATAAATAGATGAAAACAAATGCTCATTATAACTAACTATCAGAAAAATGCAAATCAAAGCCAGACTGGTATATCACCTCACTACTGTCAGAATATAACAAATACTGCCTGGGAAGTGGACAACGGAGAACACTCACAAACTGCCGCTGGAAACATAAATCAGTGCTACTATATTGGAAATAGACTTGACATACAATCTAGCACACTCAAAACACTTGAATGCAATGAATCAAACAGAAACCTGCATCCACATATTTATAGCTGCATTTTTTACACTTGCCAAAATTTAGAATCAACCAAGATGCCCATAATCAAGTGAATGGCTGCAAATTAGTGATGTATACACACAATAGAATATTACGCAACTATAAAAAAGAACGAAATTCTATCCCTTGCAGCAAATGGACCCAACAGGAGGACACTATGTTGAATGAAATTAGCCAGACCCAGAAAGTGTATGATCTCATTTACTTGAGTGCTAAAATTTTAAAAACCTACAAACACAAAAAAGGAAAAAAAATGTTTTTTTTTTCTTGCTGCAAGATTGATGCAAAAACTAGAAAATTTTATTTTAATACCTTTGTCAAGCCAATGGTTAAAAATGACACACTGAAATAGCTTTAGTGATCTGTGATTACTTTAAAATTTGCTATGTGTAAGTTAGTCATTTTTTTTTCATTAAATTACTGTTTAGAACCACTGTCTGTATTTCCAATAAGGTAGCATCCTTTTACTTTTAACTTGGTACACTTGTTGTCTGGTAAAATATAAAGCACTTTCCTGTAATGTAAACTTAAAATATGTCCTCTCAAAACCAAAACAAACGAAAGGCAGCAAGAAAGGCAGAAGGAATTGTGATGGGAGAGGAGAGAGGAAAGCTATAGCATTATATTCTTAGAATTGTGTCTACAAATCATATTGAAGCTGTAAAAAATAAATTTAAAATGAAGTAAAATGCAATAAAGAAGCATGTAACACTTTGACCAAAAAGGATTTTACTTTTCCATTCTATCCTCTCATGCCAAATTTCTGAAGGATTTTCAGATCACTGACATTGTAGAGAATGAATTAGTCCTCCATGTAAATAAACTTAGTTAGCAATCATGAGGCTCTTGAATGCAGAATGGTGCTCTGATAGAAGCAAGCAGAGGTCTGAAAGCCCCTGCACACCTCAGGCCTCTGCGTCTGAGTTCTAAAGTCATCTGACAGAGGTTGATGACTGGAAGAGCATTCAGTGTTTCCACGTAGTATCACATCTGCTATAGCAGACAGAGTATCATGGAAAGATTTGAATGTTTAAAAGTTGGAGGCAGGTTCACCTTGAGCTTCAACCCCTTGTTATAATGCAACCCATGTAACACCCTGGCCAGTTTTTCAGTCTTTACTATGGGTATCACAATGTGCAACTCATTAAATTACATGCTTTCCAGAACCTGTATTGATAACCTCAATATTCCATAAAAACGTAGAGTAAAAGAAGTTCAGTCATTGCTTTCTCTTTGGAATGGACTAGGGAAATGTTCTAAAGAAATTAAATGAAATATACATTATTAATGTCTAATAACAAAGTAATCTCTACTTAGAGATAGGTTACTGGCGGGACTATCCATCCCAAATTCTTTTCTTTTTCTTTTGATATTAACATTCACCTCAGGAATAGACAACGTATATATTGACCTCAGGAAAATCTTGCTCACAAGTTTCATCTGCAAATATTCATTATTTTCTCACTTTGTTGTGGAGTCACTGAAACCATTCTAAAACCTTTATATAAGACTTTATACATTTTGCGGGGAATATACACATATATGTATACACAAACACGTACAGAAGAATACATTTTTTAAAAAAATTTAACTGACAAAAATTTTATATATTTGTGCAGTATCATGAGATATTTCAAAACATGTATGCATGTGTTATGTCCAATTTGGGAAAATATGCAAGCATTCATAATTTATATGTCTTTGAATCCAAATGCTTACTTCTGGCCTCTTTTTTTTTCACGTACTAGAAATGAGCAGGATAATAAGAACTTTATAAAAGAAAATCAGGGAACTGGCCTTATAGTGCATCACTGTAGGCTGTACCTGGGATGCTGGCATCAAATGTTGAATCCCGGCTGCTCCACTTCTAATCCTGCTTCCTGCATATGTGTCTGGGAAAGCAATGGAGAATAACCCAGTCACATGGGTCCCTGACACCCCCAGGGGAGACCCAGGTGGAGTCCCTGACTTTTGACTTTAATCTAACCAACCATGTCCTAGTCATTCTGACTATTTGGGATGTGAATCACTCAATAGAAGATATCTCTGTTTCTCCTTCTATCTCTGTCACCCTGCAGTTCAAATAGGGGGAGGGAGCTAAGTATGGTTTTCTTTCTAGAACTGTATCCATAAAATACATGACATCTGTTATCTTCATCTTGATAAAAATGAGATGTAAAAAAATCTATTAAAAAGTAGGAAAGAATATTTTATAAGATGTAGCTTGTTCTTCAGGCTGATAGGATTTGTCCCATTTAAGTTTATTGTCTAGCTTCTGTATGATGAATGCTGTCTTAATATCACTCAAGAATCCATTCCTAATCACAGCCTTTCTTAAAATTCCAAACTAATTCTTGATAGATGTTCTGAGCACAAAATCAACTGCCATGAAACAAGCTTTTCAATTGCAAGTGACTTACTTGCTTTGATGAAGCATATTTAATTACAATTCTAACGTCCGTTGACAAGCTAGGGTTTTTTTTTTTTATAATTTTTCATTTTTATTGGAAAGGTAGATTTACAGATAGAAGAAAAGACAGAGAGCAAGATCTTTCATTTACTTGTTCATTCCCCAGATGGCTAGATTGGCCTGAGCTGAGCTGATCCAAAGCCAGGAGCTTTTTGGTGCAGAGTTACAAGGCTTTAGCCCATCCTCTGCTGCTGTCCTAAACCACAGGCAGGGGGTTGGATGGGAAATGGAGCAACTAGGACGTGAACCAGCACCCATGTAAGATTCCAGGTCTTGCAAGGGGAGGATTGGCCAATTGACCCATCTTTTCTGGACTAAGAAGTTAGTTTTAACACATATTGATCTTTTTATCTTTAGCAAAGCCTGACACAGGCCATCACTAGTGAGTAAGTGCTTTGCTCATTAATCCTATAACTGTTTCATGTATTTGGAAAACAAGATGCGAATGTGTCCATGATATAAAATTTAAAGTAGTATTGGATACACAAAACTTTCCTTTAGTTGATTATACCATTTACTGTAAAATGTCTCAAAAAAAATGACCAAAATTAGTTAATACTTTTTATCATTTATTTATTAACTATAGACTCATTAAAAATGACTCATACAATTAGATATATTTAAAATCATATCATTTAAAATAATATCAATTAAAATATTAAATGTTAAATTATATTTTACATCTGTAGAATATCCAATATAAAATCAAAACTGAATCTCTGGTTATGTTCCTGTAACAAATGAAAAATATGTTAAAATACTCTATACAGAGTTGTAATTTGTAAACCAATATTATTTGGCTTAGTGAACAATAAAAAAACTATTTAATCTCATGTTAATCTGAAATAAACATAACAGATGTGTGTATTGACTACTACAAGATGCAATAATCAGCAAAAAGTTATTACTCCATGCATTAACTATCCACTTTCCACTGTACCTGTGATGTTGACACCATTCACGCTAATTTCTAATGTTTTTATGTTTTGGAATTGGATCAAATAGAAAAATTCTTTCCATTGATTTAAACATTTTTTAAGAATTTTTAAATTATAGCTTAACATGAATGTACTCTTAAATAGTCCCTCTCATTTAATGTCTGTCTCTTCCGAGTAAATGTTTTCTTGTTTTGATTTTTTCAGATAGAAAAGGCTTTATTTTCAAATGACTAGAGGGCATTGGAAGTGTCATCATATTTTCAAATATGATATTAGACTCAAATTTTTACATGGAGCTAGGTAAGGTATTTGATTCTTTAACTGGCTTAACATCTGAAAAGCTCATTAAAATACCCAGAATTTGGAAAGAACCATTAATTCCTAAATGCTGATGATATTCATCTGTCCATACTTGTCATACAAAAGAAGCAAAAACAAATGGGGGCATGATTACCAGTCAGCTGAAGACAATCTATTATTATGTATGCTGTTACATACAATATAAAAGATTCATCCATTTTACTTGTACCTTCCTAGAATAATAGCAGTGTTCTACTGAAGAGGCATGGCAAAATCATAAAATCTAGAACATAAAATCACATGGTAGCTATTTACAGTTTCTTCAACAGCAGTAAAAAGATTTTCTACATGTAAGTATAATATGTACCAAATGCCCTCAGGTAGGATTGCAAAACTATGTGATTTTCCTTTCATACTATAGTTCATTATATATTTAAAGCACGTTATAATTTCCAACAAAGGTACTGTAAAGTGTTTAAACCAAGTTTCATTTAAAAGCTGTTAGAAGCCATGATGCTGCATGTGGCTTTGTTAATGCACAATGCTCATCGTGCTAAACACAGGTATGGTCCTTGACACATGACAGGCACATAACCAAGTCAGGTTAGTCAACAATTACTCATTTTAAAGTATTATTATTAGACTTTTGAAATAGTTATGCTGTTTTTTTCAATTCCTAGAATTTAGTAAAGCAAAATTCATTCTGATTTTCAGGTTTTGTTATTTTAAAAAATAAAGAAATTGTACCCACCAGGAGTGTGGATACTAGTTTCAATGCACTTTCACTTTCCTTTCTCTCAGCTTTCTTCTTCTTCTTCTTCTTCTTCTTCTTTTTCTTCTTGTCCATAAAGTAGAATGTATTTGATCTCTGCCTAAAGTCATGAGAATATTTCATAAAGTAATACTAATACTTCTCTGATTCGTCTTTATGGATTATGAAGAAAACTGAGTTATAGGAAATATTTTCTTTGGTCACATCACTAAAACAAATAACCAAGCTGCAACACAAACAAAAGGTGTATCGTGGTGATAAAGAATTCCAAAAGCAAACACTGTCTTGAAAACATGTGTTGTGCAAGGTATCTTATTTAGTGATGGGGAAGAAAAAAATGAGAGCTGGTCATCAATCAAAGTCTGATCAAAAGAGTTAAGTGCACATGTATCATGTATTATTATTTTGAGAATGTAAGGAATGAAGAAAACTAACATGAGTATTGAACTTCTATCTTTTTTTAAAAAATGAAATACAGAAATGCTCAATATCAGGGATTCATGTATCTATTTTTGATGGAAGTCAGAAAGCTGTTTCTATCAGCATGTTTTGCAACAGTATTCAGAATAATGATTTTGAATGTTAAATGACTCATTTCTTAAGTTAATTGTACATAGAATGTTCAATGTATATCAAAACTTAAAAGAAGTGTTACCTTGGATAACCATGTTGAGATAAGCTGAGAGGAAACCGTTTCAATATTATTCTGCTTGTTTGCTTGTCTTATACAGGTTGGAGGGAGTGAACTTTCTCTATACACAACAAAGAGAACTGACTCAAGGTCATTGCAGATGCGTAGCTTTGCATCTCACAGGGATGGTCACAGAGTCTAAAGTGCTTGTATTTATCACCTCATTAATGCAATGACTCATTAAGTAGTGTTAAATCTTTATCAAATATTTGGGGTAGAATGATGAAAACTTAGTTTACGAATGAGCAAGTGAGCCATGTTAAATTGTATGTTCAGGAATAAGAGTTTGTTGATAGCTGGGTAGCTGAGAATGATAACATTTTTGTCAACACAATTCTTCAAACATGCTTTGATTCCAGTTAAAAAAAACAATGTCAGGCAATTACAGGAACTGCTAACATTTTGATGGGACTTGAATTCTCTTCAATTTATGAAATGTAATGCCCATTGGTAAAGTTACAGTGGCTTTTAAGAGGCTTTTTTTTTTCACCACCACTGTGGGGCACTTCCTGAACAGCCCTGGACTTAACATTCTTCATATCCCCATGTGTTTAGTAGAACCTGTTAGATAAAGGCACTTGTTTCAGTCACATTCCCAGATATCAGATCAACCAGAAACAATCACTTTGTGCAATACGTTTACTCATTTTGCAGAAATTTTTTTTCGGAATTAAAGAGAAAGACAGGAAGAAGAGTAAAAATACTGGATTCTTTTAAACCGTTAGACAAAAGAAAAATAGTTGTTCAGCTGGTTGTAATTGCAAAATCTGTCTAGGTCTTGAAGGAATAAACCAGTGATTGGAAAAATACCTTTACACGGGTAGAACAAAGATAGGAAATCAATGGCAGTCGATAGAGTGTAAACAAGTCAAATTTAAGTAAAAGAAGAGTAGACACTTTTCATTATGGGTTCTTAGAAACCATTCCCTGCAGGTTTAAGTGAATCAATCAGAGTGACATTTAAAGTGGCAGAAGACAGCCTGGGCAATAGCTTCTGTGTTCCATAATCAGGTTCAAGTGCAAGGAAGGTCTTTGTAAACAGAGTTCATGGCAGTATTTTGTGCTAGAGGAACGATCATTATGATTGCTTGGGGACCCAGGTAAATTTCCAGCCTCCCTTCTCATCTCGGCGTACAAAGGCTTGTCCCTGGTGGAAGGAATGAGTTTTCACGTTGCAGTGAGGACTCAGAGATGTGGAAAATGCCATTTCTGTCTTGTTGGGTGACACATCCGCAGTATAGTAAGGACGAGGTTGCTGCTCCACTGGGGAGTTTGAATGCTGAGAAAGGAAGTGAAAATCTTCCCTGTGACTGGCAGTGCTGTGCAGTAGGACAGTTCTATCACCTCCATAGTCAAGGGGAAGTTCCTCTCGGGGAAAATTTTCATAAGCCACTGCATCATCTGCAAACTCAGAAAATGCGTTAGTGATTCTTCTGGGATGAGAGGAGAGGGCACTGTAGTTAGCTGATAAAGTGTCATCAATGGTGTTAAGGTCTTTTAACCCGAGTGTCTGAAGGACCCAGGGATCCACAGGAGGCCCAGGCTGGTCTGTACACTTAGCAAAATCAGCAGAGAGGTTTCTCTTGGCATTTTTGGGTTGGGAAGTCTCAGTTAGAGGGTATTTTTGCTGTTTGGGTTTCCTCTTCCCCTTTCTATATTTTCCATATGCTTTGTAGAATTCATCTGATGATAACAATTTCTAGGAAAGTGATATTCGAAAATTATGACTCTTTCAAATATTTATTAGTTACTTTCATCCTTTAGAAAAATATTCAAAGTTCTTTTATTTTTCAGGCACAAGTAGAATTGATAGGATAGCTTTTGTCCGTGATGTAGGATATGTGATGACTAGTTACAACCTAGAAACTTCATACGTTTTTATATTCTCAGAACAGAAAGGAACAGATCATCTCTTCAATACTAGAGTAACTACTACTATGATGATAATAGTGATTACAATTTCTTGAGCCATAATAAATAAATAAAATGTCATTTGTTGCAATTTATAAGCCATGACTAAAGACATTATTTCATCTTGCATAGATGCAATAAAAATTTCCATTAATGAAACAGGCATGTCAGTGGTTTTCTGGGGATACCATAATCGATGTTTAGATCCAGGCCACTTGAAAATAGACAAAACTTCTGATTCAAGCATCATACAACATTGCTTCCTCTCATTTTATTAATTTTCAAAGCACTCTATGAAGTATTCTATTCTATTATTATATATTGCATTATGTAATACTATAATATTATAAATCTTGGAAAACTGAGGCCATAATTGAGAAAACTGAATAACACAGCTTATTAAGGCAAGCTATTTATATATGAGTTAAAGAGAATTTATGTTAAAGACAGGAAAATGTGAATTAAAATTCAATGTAATTATTTATGGCTAATTTAAGAGTCTCTTAAAAAAACCAAAAACAAAACAAAATAAAACAACAAAAAAAACCTTAGTTGATACACTTACAGAGCAACTGAAGCCCTGAAAGTGATTTACGTGAATCCAGATAGATAATTAAAAAACACAAGTGTATTTCAGAAGTTTTCCCACTCTAGAATGCTACCCATCTGTGTCTTCTTAAGTAACTGTTGTCTCAGCAAGCCAATTGACTAGCATTTGATTCTTGAGAAATCTGTTCGTAACGTGTACTCAAAACCTGCCATCTGGATACTTCAAAGACATGACACATAAACATGCTCATGAAAAGCATGTAATTCATCAGGAAAAACCAATCTATCCTATAAAGGCACATCAAGGCGCAGGTATTGTACTCTTCTGCATTTAATTAAGAAACTTTACATCAATGCCATCCTTTCTCAAATTACCAGTCTGTTACCTACCTTGGCCTTTCCTTCAAGACATCTGACCAAAGTAGAATTCAGGTACTGTCTGAGGTGGTTATTTTCTTCGTGTAACCTAGCAAGTTCTTCTTCCTTCTGCACCAGAGTGTCTTGCAGCTGCAACAGGCAATGATGAAGGCTGATCCACTATATTGACTTTGAAACCTTAGAAACATACCAGTGTTCTTTCACCTGCTTGGACTTGATTATTTCTGTGTTTGTTTAATGAACAAAACCAAGGGAGCCCTCATCCTCAGAGACCTAATTTAAATCTATACCCCTGATTGTTCAGTTTTGTGTTCTGGTTTTTCAGTACATTACAACATGCCTCAAGAGATTATACAACTTTTCAACATGATAACTAACGAAATGGGGATCAGGCAGAGATAAAAGAAAAATAAGCTGCCTGAAATTGGTATGCATTTTTAAAATGTTTAAAGTGTGAGTCGAGAGAGAGAGGGGGGAAGAGAAAGAGAGGGAGGAGGAGAGAGAGAACAAATATGAATCTATCTACTAGATATCCAAAATATTAATCTTCAGGACTATCAACAAGCAAAATTTTGGAAAGTTTTGTAAATTGTGGAAAATCTTGGAAACCAACATCTCTTATTCCAAACACTACACATTTATTTATTTAAAACAATTGTATTGTGTATTGTTTGCTCTTTCTGAAATCCATCTGAGATAACACTGCACAAGGAGGTCATCTGACTAACATGTGCTGAGGTGGGGGCTTAATTGCAGATCTGAGAGAGAGAAAAACTCCGTTACATATATCATTTAACATGGGGAAACCTATGCTTAGCTTTTCTATGGGGAAATGTACTACACTGGATGAATATCAAATTCAAAACAGAAGAAAAGCATTATAACACTGAAAGATGACTTTGTAGAAGAAGGGAGTACATGCCTGAAACGTGGCCAATGCCTGTATTGTGGCTACCTACCTACACATACCTGTTTATTTCTGTAGAGCTGAGAAGAAAGTTGAGTGTCTTCCCAGGAGCACAAGTCCAGAACAGGAAACTGTGAGTCACTGGATTGTTCTATGGGAAAAGAAAACTAAGTGAATATTCAAGTTTGTGTGGATTAAGAAAAATCACCAAATTACTTCAAAAACCTTAGTTTGTTCAATTACCTTTCTAAAAATATTTCTTACCCCCAAGTAGAAAACCAGAATATTTAAAGTTTTTAGAAAATGCTAGCAAGGTATGAGAAGTAAATATAAAATCCCGAAGTGATTATAGAGATGGATATTCTAGGAGTTCACATTTTTCTCTGATGTAAGTGTTCTTCTGGTTAACTTTATATAACCAGTTACATCATTAATCCACCCAAATATTTATTGACACCTGCCAATCCCTGACACCACTAAACATAATGTTTCAATTTCCCTATATTTTCTAAACTTTGCATTAAATGATATCATGTTTGGTTTTATAACCACATTTTAGTTTTGGATGCTACTCTGCTTGTGTGCCTATCTGCCTACCTCTTAAATCTGAAGGACACTAACTAAGTGAAATTTAATATGGTACACCTTCCACATCAAAATAATTTTTATCTTGCTTCTCTAAAGACTTATTTGAGTTACCCAAAACTATACCCAACACATAAACTGTCTTAACTGTTTTTTTCTGTATTTCAATTTTATTTCTACCTTCTTTTTCATATGTAGTACAGATATGATAGATATGATTCTTTGCTTTCTGTGTTAAGTCTTCGGTTACTGAAATAATTCTAGTGGGAATAGAAAGAGGAGAGACAGGAACCTGACTAGCACTCCACTATCACTGGCATTTGTAGTATAAATCATGAACTGAACAATTTCCTCCCTAAATATAACTGTATCTCAAACTTTAGGGAGGGTGGTGGGATCAACAATACAGATTTTTACTTATGAGATATCTGGAAATTTTTCCCAAAACTTGATTGCTAAGACAGAAATTCTATTAATGTCACAAGTATACTTCACTGAACAATGGATCAAAATTATAGTGTTCATCATTTTCCATCAATGCTATACTTCCTTTGAAAGTTGAAGTGATTTTTCTCTGCAAGGGAATCTTTTTTCCTAATATCAAGTAATTGTTTATAGAATTTCCTCTGTGAAAAAGAAGATAAAATTAGTCTTCTTGTTTTTCCGTCACACTCAAAAGATTATTTAATTGCTCTAAAAAGTTTCTAAATTATACCTTCCCTTCAAAAACATTCTGCTAGAGGGCTGTTTATAAAACCTCGACCCAGACACAAACTCCCTCAGAGAATTTGGAATCCAAGAATTCTAAAATATAGGGAAGAATATTTGGTGTCTAGTAAGCCAGGGCATAGAATTCCATTTTCATTCTTTGTCAGCTGATTTACAGCTGTAAAATTCAGGAGACTCTGGGGTGACTTAACCTTCCATGCCATCCCTTCTTTCTGCAGGAACCGTAGCCCATGATGCTTTGCAGTCATGTGTACTAGAAAGGGCTCCAATCTACAAGGAAAGCAGAAGAGCAGAACTTACCCTGTGCCTGCGGTGCTTGTTGGGGCTCTCTGTCGTCCAGGAGACCAGCAGCCCAGAAAGAGACCCAAGTATCCGTGGAAACGTCAACATTAGATTCCGATGTTGTAGTGGAATACGGGCAATTATAGCTCTGGCTTCCTACAAACTGCTGGTCTTGGCAAGGTAGAATGGTGTTCTGTGAAATTCAGTATGAGGAGTGATGATATTGAGGAGGGGATATCCCAGGAGATAAGGTGATGGGGAAAAGAGTGGGTGAAACATGAAGAAATCATTTACAGCACATAAAAAAAGTGAAGGTTTTAGGTATAGATCTGGACTAAGTTTTTCAGTTGCCAAACTATGATCACTAAAGGGTAAGGCGTTCCTTAGTTTACTCACTACGATTCTGGGCCCTTTGGGCAAAGAAAAATTGGCATTGGATAGACCAAAGTTTTAAATGTTTCAGTGGATTCTCTACTGCAATGCATCTATTAGCTTATCCATGATCAAAGTTTAAGGAGTTCTATTAATGATTTAAAGTCATAAGAACTAGTTTGTTGTCTCCCACAAATACCTTAATTACATGTCCAGTAATCCTGAAAGATGAAATGGACAAGACATCATGTAGACTAAGCTCCTCATTTTAGTTGTCAAAAATTCTTACTTCTTCCATTACTCATTCAACGTATTACTGGATCGCATGTGGATCTAAACAATTTACTTTGTTATATCTGTGTATGTGTGTATATTTCTCTGTGAATGTGTGCAAGTATATACAACATGTATACATTAAATTTTCTCCTGTGAACTACAAATCCAAGCACAGGAGGGCATCATAAAGTCATTAAAAGTAAAATAGAACCAAGGCTGAAAGTAGGCATCAAAGACTGAAAACATTAGTTCTCAGCATCATCGCACTCAATGCCCTTCCCAAGTCATTCTGCATCCTAACAGCATGACAGGTATTATATCCAATGCACTCTGATCTACAGAATACTCTCCCCCCCAATTCTCAAACCTCAAACACGGTCTTTTTAAATGCTTAAACAGGCATAAATACACAGGCATCCTGGGTTAATTTGTACAATAGCTCACTCTTAATTATTTGTCAATGTTTAATCAGGTAAAAGCCATTCATTTCAGTAGAACCCAGTTTCCAACAAACTCTTTGATCAACACAGGTTTTTGTTGATTTGGGGTGTTTTCTTGGGGGAAAAAAAAAACAGGGAAAACAAATGGAAAGGAAAAAAAGTTAAGTCAACTAAATCATATTTTATTAATGTTTCCAGTAAGTTAAATTTTGAACAACAAAAAAATCCAGTTCTGAAGCCAGTCCAGCTTGGGCCCTGCATACCAAAGAAATTCAGCCAAAAGTTTATCAAGAGGCATTTTCTTTTATTCTAAAAGCATGTTTGCAGACTCCTTCCCTGAGGTTATTATTGGAATCAGAGTTAAGCTATTATGCAATTGACACCTGAGAAGAAAACAAACCCTAAATACTCCCTGAGTACTTCAAGTACAGGTGTTTGCAAATATGTGCGTATTGTGGAGGAAGGGGTAGCCTGAAAGTGAGTGCAAATGGACAGTGAAAGTTAGAGGGAGGGGAAAAAAGTGAGAAAACTAGAGATCTCTAAGGACCAAATGATGAGAACTAGAAAAAAAGAAAGAAAGAAAAGAAACTACAGAGGACAGTAAAAGGGAGTTGAACAGGCAGTGGAGAAGGCCTGTTTGAAGTAGCAGGTAACAGAGCAGTCTTGCTACCAAAGTATAATGAATCTAATAGCGAAGTTTTTGAGCTTCCAGAGACCCTCAGGGACTAGCTAATTCCAGCTTCTTACTTACCATGTTGCAGTGGAAGAAAACGCGGCAGAAACCGAGCCCACTCTTCACTGTGTCGTTAAAGCCAATGGGAGATTTAAAAGGATCCGAGGGGGCGGACCTGGGAGAGAGAAGTTCTAATGTGCGGGAGCTCCAGGTGACGTGGGGAACATCGAGCAAGCGCCGCCCTCTGATTTGGCGCAAGGCTGTCAAACTGGTGACGTGGGTCAAGAGACACTCAACAGAAGCCACAGTCATTTACACCAGGGGAGGCTACCGCGCTGGGATCTGCCAGTCAGGGACTCTTGCCGGGGCGCGGGGCGGCGCAGCAGCGGTGTCCGCGGCTCTCCCGCATCAGGTTGAGCAGCGATGCTTTCACATGCGCACCTGTGCAACCCCACAGCCTGCCCAGCGACGGACGTCTGCAGTGGCAGTGACCTCCCAGCCACCCGATGAGGCAGCCAGGATTGAGAAACCCCTCGCCCTGCAGCTAGAAGCAGGGCAAGGCTCAATGGCAAATCGACCCTGGTCTCCGCGGCTAAGGTCTGGAAAAGCCCGAACTGGCGTCTCGGGGCATAGGGCTGCACTGCGGGAAGTCCGTCCAAGGTACCCCAGCGTTCCTGTTGCTTCTGTGCGTTTTCTGACTAGGAAATATATTGATTTCAACGTGCAGTATCAATCCTCTATGTGGAGCTCCCCCTTTCACACACAAACATTTCTGTTTAATATTCTGTGTTTCCCTCCATTCCTGGAGTATTCTACGTGGAGGTGACAGGTCTGCATTCCATGCTGTGAGCTTCAGGAGAAAGACACAAAGGTGGCCTCTCCCTTGCTGCCCATGAACTCCTCAGCACCTACAGCAATCCTGCATAGTTCGTGCTTGATAACGATTTGTCCAAAGAATGAATTAATCCACAAATTTAGGAATCTAAAGTACATTTCTTCATATTAAAATGATCTTTCTTGTCAACTATTCATAGGTAAGGTAGTGTAATTGACGAATTGTGTATGCTAATATTTTTCAGTTTAAGTAGTTGATTTCACCTGTGTTTTCAATTGTTGTATTCTCGTGACATATCCTGTTGTATTATTGTACAAAATAAGGGTTACACCATCTTCAAAATCACACACCTACAAATCCTAGGAATTTCATATTTCAACGTACCAGCTATACGGTGGGAGGTGGGTACTCTTAATGTCCCTGCTACACAGGATAGAGAAGGAAGCACTGAGGTTAAGAAATTGGACCACCTGGGCCGTGCGCGGTAGCCTAACAGCCAAAGTCCTGCCTTGCACGTAGCTGGGACCCCATATGAGTGCCGGTTCTGAACCCGGGACGCCCTACTTCCCATCCCTGCTTGTGACCTGGGAAGGCAATGGAGAATAACTCTATGCCTTGGGACGCTGCACCCACATGGGAGAACCGGAAGAGTCTCCTGGCTCCTGACTTCGGATCAGCTCAGCCTTGGGCCGTTGCAGCCACTTGGAGAGTGGGTCCGTGGATGAAAGATCTTCCTCTCTGTCTCTCCTCCTCTCTGTATACACGACTTTCCAATAAAAATAAATAAATCTTTTTTTAAAAAAAGAAAGAAAAGAAACTTGACAACCTTAACACAATTAGGCAGTAGCAGATTCAACATTTGTACCTCTGGCTATGGCGTTTTTATTCTCACTACTTTCCACATGGTAGTTAACCCTAACTTTTTTATACCTAGTGTGATAGACACTTTGGTTCTGTTCCTCTGAAATCTGCATGTTAAATGTCTAAATCCAATATCACTATACTGGAAGTCAGGGCCTTTAAAGAGTCAACAGCCGGTCAGTGAAGAAGTAAGAAGCATCCTCAACCCAGTTAGACTGGTGTTCTTATGAAAAGACGAAGTTACACCAGGAATGATACATAGAAAAGCCGTAAGAGGGAACAGGCTCATGGCATCCTTTGAACTGTGAAGAAGGAAAGCTTCTGGAAGAACTGACAGCCCTTCTTACATCTTTATCGTGGACTTCTGACCTCCAGAATTGCACGTCAGCAATTGTCCAGACGATCAAATCTGTGGTATTTTTGTTGTGGTAACTCTACAAAAACTACTTCATGGAAATAAAATTAAAAAATACATTCATAGTGTTTGGAAAAAGTTTGAAATTCATGAATTTTCTCCTGACACACATTTTCAATAAACTGTTTGGAGACCCCTTCAAATAGGTGTGATGTGACAACAGGAAGCTTCTGACTCTGGCTTGCCAAGTTCTTTGTCTCAATCAGTTGTAGTTTTTTTTTTTTTAATGCTTTATTAGTTTGTTTGCATTTTATTTAAAATCAAAGATACAGAGACACTAGAGGCAGTGTTGTTCCATCTGCTGATTCACTCCCCAAATGTCCTGATGGATCTGTTAGGCCAAAGCCAAGAGCCAAGAACTCAGTCAGGGTCCCACATAGGAGGCAGTGGCTCATGTTTTGGAGCCATCACCCGCTGCTTTGAAAGGGCATGCATTGACAGGAAGTTAGATTTGAAAGCACAACTACTTCAATATGAGGTGCACATATCCCAAGTAATGTTCACACTGTGATGATCCACCCACCCACAATTCCCATTACAACATTACTTTTTGTTGTATGTTTCTTATTGCCTGCACCACTCAGAGAAGTAACTGGCACACAGCAAATGCTTATGAAGTGCTCTATGACCAATATTAGGAAAGGAATGAAAGAGAAAGATGAGGACAACCCCGGTCTCTGTGAGGTCCTTCGTTCTTGCTTCTATAATCCTTATTTAAAAACACTTTTAAAATGGAGAGTAACAGAATTAGAACTCACTGCCTGGAGAGGGTAAACTAGATTATGAAACAATAACTCTCTGTCGTGGCTGACATGAAAGAACTGTTTCTGCTCTCAGATTAGGGACAAGGTTGCACTGGCGAACAAACCCAGGGAGGTAACGGAAACGAATGAACTTTAGATAGTGAGTATTGTTGAGTAGCTTAAGGTAAAAAAATAATAATTAAAAAAATTGCTCATGCTTGTAATGCTGTCAAAACACTGTTTCAGGGGAGGGGAAAATAAAAACTGAGACAACAACAACAAAACTAAGACTAATTAGTTCTGAGGTGAGCAGCGGGAAACACAAGAGGATGGAGTCATTTTGATGCTTGGAGCTGTTACAGATGGGAAATGTGAACCACTGGAAGGTATAATTCTTTACCCTCAAAATAATACAAATGGATAATAGAGCAAATATGCCACAATAAAAATACCATAGATGCTTCCAAAATGCATTTAGCTTCTAATTTCTGTTGCATGCTTTGAAACTGAAACACCTGGAGGTGTATTAACCATGTCTCCAAATTCTGGCGAACAATCTGGTTGATTGGTCAAGTACTACCCACCACAAATTCTCCAAAACTCCTAATTCACTGACTTAGTAATGAATAGTACCAATTTTCACTGTTCGATATAGGAGATTCTGGTTTGAATATTTGAGGAAACCTCAAGATTTCATGGAAAATAGAATTAAAAGATAAGTTTAGTTGGGTGCAATTTTTTATTGTTTTAAAACTATGGGATGCTTCACGAATTTGCATGTCATCCTTGCGCAGGGGCCATGCTAATCTTCTTTGTATCATTCCAATTTTAGTATATATGTTGCCTAAGCAAGAATGCAAGTTTTTTTAATCTGTATTGTTTTCAAAATATTGTTTTCTGTGAACTTGTTGAAACTCAAATAATTATAAATTGAGATGATAGATAATTTGTCTTGCTTGAAGCTACTTTTAAAATGAAAGGTACTTTTAAAAACAGAGTACGTGGCAAGGCTGAAGCTAGACATAGATAATTTTTTTAAAGTTTTCAAAGGATTTTAAGCAAACAAATGTTTTGCCAATCATTAACTACTTTAGCTTAGTAGCAATGTACGCCAATGCGGTTTTAGACAAACACTAAAGTTAAATAGTGAAGTGCTATTAATAATTGGACATAAATTGGAAGATAAACCTCTCTTGAAATAATATACTGGAGAAATCTCCAGAGGTTGAAAGCCTCTTTGATGCATATTTATTTACTGCTTGGTATAAAGCCTGAAAATTAGTATGACCATGCTTAGTTTGTCAAGTCTGTGTTTTAAAAATGCACAAACATAGCAATAATGTGAAACCAATGAGCAGTCTTATTCAGAAACATCAAGGAGCACATGTATTAGCGTTGTACATACAACTCATGAAGATGATTTTTTTCTAGGAACAATAAGATCATTTATAACTCAGTATTATGTTTTTAGGGATGATTTACAGGAGGTTGCTAATAACAGCTTAGTTGTTGAATCTGGACATTACCTCCTGCCGGGTCGAACATACAATAAAATAAAAGGTAACCTGACCTACACACAAAACAAATCTGCAGACAGAAAGGGGTAGAGTGTGATGGAGGTGGGACGAGGAAATAAACAGATTGGCATATGGAATATTCTACCATTTCACCCTGGAGGACACTTCATTTGATTGCCCCATTAGGAGGCTTCATAGAATATATAATAAGGAACATTTTTAAATGTGTCTTTACTAACAGATTTTTTTCCCTTAGCTTCAACAGCTGACTCCCCAGGCAATAAAAAAAATAAAAAATAAAAAAAAAGATCACATTTCATTCTCACTTGTGGTCAAATAAAAGTATTACCCTTGGAGAAAATTTAGCACAGTTGCAATTTTATATGAAAAGATTCAACAATTGCATTTTACTTAGTATAGTTGCATAACCAGAAGACATTGGATTTGTTGAAGTATAGTTTTGAATTTCACTCTTCTAGGGTTTTATACAGAATACAGTCTTGTCACCATGTGGTTGTCAGCATGATTTCTTATGGCCATCATTTTATCCTCAGTAACTCGTGTGGCGATCAAAAACTGTTTCTATGTGAGCATAACGCGAGGAAAAGAAAGCAGCTATGAATTCTGACATAAGAAATGAAAAGACGCATTTGAAAAACAATTACTTGAGGCCTTTTTGCTTAATAGTCATCGGAGTTCCCATTTCTCTCAGGTCCATCAGCCCACTCCGAAAACTTGAGGAATCCTTAGTGTATAGTTGCATAACTTTTAATGCATGGAGCCACTGGTTGGAAAACTATGCTTTGTGGTGATCTATCTGGCTTAATAAGAAAATAATAATCTCAATCCTGAAATTATCACATGAAACTGCCTTTACTATTCCTTGTCAAATAAAGTAGGACATTTATAGCCCTGTTCCCCCACCTTACTCTTACTTCATTAGAATAAATAATTAAAATTGGTATGATTAATGTTTGACTGATGTATGCTAATCTAACAATAATTGAAAACAAAACAATCCTACTGCTTCAGGGGCATCAGTAACTTCACAGTCAAGGCTTCAATGCCTTGTTTCTTCAGTTCTCATAAATTCTTTGGTAGGGATTTTTTCTTAGGAAGACCGTGAATAGTATCAGTAGATATGTTACTGACAAGGCATTAAAACACAGAGAGATGAACTAACTGGGACCTGGCATTCAATCTTCCTTAGAGGTGGCAAAAATTAGGAGATAAATGGTCAGTTTTTGTAAAATTCTACTGTATTTAGAGTGTAATAATAAAGAAAAACGGGACCTGATTCTTTCTAATTCTGGAATTATTAGATAAACTTGAATAGTTTGACAGCTTTAATGTTAAGAAGATGCAATATTGTTTTTCAATACAAAATTTGGTAAGCTACCATGAATGATATTTTCTACATCTTTTACTCTATAAAATCTGTAAAATTATTAACACACTCATAGTGAAAATTTTCTGTTTAAAATGAAATAAAATCTCAGTTAAATTTCGTATTAAAATTGAGATGTGTCTAGTCATACTCCTTTTTATGCCTTCCTTTTTTTTTTTCAATAAATAACAGCATGAGAGCAATTTATAGTGAGTGGGCATATTTTTATATCTCTAAAGTTTCTGAGAAAAATATGGGTATTCATGTAATTATTATGAATTCATTAATGCTGACTGCCATTAGAATCAACAAAAGCATTATATAATGAGTAAATTTCTTGCAAAATTGCAAAACCCTCAGCCTTTAGATAAGAAGGGCCGTAGGTGAAGGAGGTGCTGACCATTGCTCTGTCTTTTCTGGACTAACAGTTGAATTATTGCTGTATAGTCAAACTGTAATTTTAAACCATTACATTTAAATAGCCTCATACCTTAGAGGATTCAAAGTACCCTACTAAAACAAACTAAAATTACATATTGTAGAATTCGCATGTTTTTTTCAAAGATATAGACTAGCAACTGTTTTTCAAATATCTTCGTACACATATGCATAAATGCATGGGGTTACATGTGTTCATATGTTTGTATCTGGAGCAAATAATCAATGCCACCTTCTTTAAAATATTTATAGAAAGAAATTTTCATATTTTAGAAAATAAAAGTGTGTTCTCCACTTCTAATTTTTCTATCAAGGAGCATCAATTACCCTGGGTACAGTTTTATGTCACCATTTATCAAAGAAAGAAAGATTTTTATCCTCTATATTAAGATAAGTTCTTCAATGACATGTGCATTTTGCTTCTCCTCTAGGAAATGTACAAGGCTGGTTGTGGACCAATGAGAATTGTGAGTGGCTCCCTTATGGCACCTGTCATAGAGTGGATAAATCTATATTATTCAGAAACATGTATTAGGTATCTTTTAAAATTACACAGAAAACTTCCTCTAAATTCAATGTTTCTTATTGTAATGATGGGAAAAAGTTTACTTTTATTTACATGTCTTTAATATCTGTTGTATAATAGTTTCTTATCTTGTGAAGAAAGAAAGGGGTACTATCAGTGTTAAACATTTATGATAAAACAGTAACATATTTTACCATAACAATGAAGTCATCAAGAGAAAGATGTAATTGGCTCATTTCTGTTAAGTTAGTAATGGCAAAGAAATTCATGAAAATAATAAAATTTTAAAAATTTGCAAATATATTTATCATAGTTACATAATGAATGTGAACATTTTTAAATGTTTAATAAAATATTAAGTAAAAATATGTCCAGAATATTGGTTGAATATCTAAATAAAGTATTTTGTAACAAAAAGAAATGAAAAAGCCATTATGTTACATTTGCATGAATGAAAACATTCATAAAAATGAAGTAACCCCAGACATATACCAACTTTTTAATGACATTGATTATTAAATAAGAGAAGTGTTAGGATTCTGATTCTAATTTTTATGTTTCTGCGTGTTTTTTTTTTTTTAAGATTTATTTTTATTACAAAGTCAGATATACAGAGAGAAGAGACAGATAGGAAGATCTTCCGTCCGATGATTCACTCCCCAAGTGAGCCGCAACGGGCCGATGCATGCCGATCCGAAGCCGGGAACCTGGAACCTCTTCCAGGTCTCCCACACTGGTGCAGTGTCCCAATGCATTGGGCCATCCTCGACTGTTTTCCCAGGCCACAAGCAGGGAGCAGGATGGGAAGTGGAGCTGCCGGGATTAGAACCAGCGCCCATATGGGATCCCAGGACGTTCAAGGCGAGGACTTTAGCCGCTAGGCCAAGCCGCCGGGCCCTTCTGCGTGTTTTTTCAACAAAAGATTTATTTATTAATTCTGAAATTCTGATTTACAGAGAAAAATAAAAGATTTTTTCTCTCTCTCTGTTTATTCCCCATATGGAAGTAACGGCCAAAGCAGGGCCAGGACAAAGCCAAGACCCGGTAGCTTCATCTGGGTCTCCCACGTGGATAACAGGGGCCCAAGCATTTGGGCCATCATCCTCAGTCCACAGGCAGGGAGCTGGAGCAGAAGTGGAGCTGCCTTGTCTCAGACTGGCACCCACAAGGAACACTGGTGTTGGAGGCAGCGGCTTCCTTGCTGCACAACATGGTGGCTCCATTTCCTGTGCTTATATAGCGTTTTATAAGGACCGTGTTTCTTTTACAATAGCAAAAATAGTCACAACACTATGTTTGAAATCATATAGATGATGAAAATTGTCCCTTTTTTTTTGTAAAATAACACCACAGTTAATTTAAAGGCAGCAAGAAAACAACACCTCTTAAAGGTAATAGGGGCTTCTGGTCTGTTTCTCTACCTCTGTTCCTTTCTCAAAAACTCAGCTTTGAACTACAGACAAACCCTAAGATAAGAACCAGATCACATAAAAGACATTCTAGAAAGGTAGGTATTGAGTTGAAAGCTCCAGGCCTTACTCCACAATTGATACAAAGCATAAGTGGGAAAGGCTTCATATGACTGAGGTCCAGGCTTTCGATCTGACAATGAGTAGAGCAAAGGTGAGCCATCCTCCAGTGCTTCCATGCATGCCCTATAGTTTCATAAGCAAAACAAATAGTGTTATTTATCAAGGGGGATGTCTCGCACAATTATTCCTGATGATTTCAATAGGATAACCCCTAGTTCTACATTGATTTACTGTTTTTCCAGAGTATTTCACAAAATATGGACTCCTTCCTGTAGTAGGTCATCAAATACGAATGTTCATAAACAAAAGTTTCTCTTGATCTGGCAGGTTTAGATGTTCACGATCCTGCATCAGAATACTTGAGTTCAATGCCTGGCTCTGGTTCCTGACACCAGAGTCTTCTTAATGCAGAGACTGGGAGAAGCAAGGACAGCTCACCATGGAAACCTACACTGAATTCTCTGGAAAGAGTTTTGACGTGGTACAGCCGCATTTGGGAAGAGAACCTGCAGCTGGCAGAATGGTCTCTCTCTGTCTCTTTTTTTCTCTGTCTGAATCTCAGGCGAATAATTTTTTTTCCAGACAAGTCATAAAAAAATATATATATCCTGGGCCCAGCATGGTAGCCTAATGGATAAAGTCTTCACCTCGCATGGACTACAATTCCATATGAGTAATAGTTCAGATCCCCGCTCCTCTACTTCCCATCCAGCTCCCTGCTTGTGACCTGGGAAAGCGGTCAAAGACGGTCCAAGGGCTTGGGACCCCACACCACGTGAGAGAATAAAGCTTTTGCTATCATGGATTTGAAAAGATTCATGTAGATCAACATGGAAATAAAGTATTCTACAAAATATTAATGATTATAAATATAATAGATATGAGCATTTCTAAAAGATAAACATTTTTGAAGATTGATTAATTTGAAAGGGAGAATTTGAGACAAAGAATTTCTGTTCTGGTTCACTCTTCAATAACCAGGGCTGGACCAGGCTGAAACCAGAAGCGAGACCTTCTTCAGGGTCTACAATGTGAGTGTAGGAGCCCAAGCCCTCAGGCCAACCTTCACGGATTTCTTAGACGTATTAGCAGGGAGCTGGATGCGAAATGGAACACTCAAGACTCCGACAGCTACACATATCAGATCCTTCAACTGTGGGCAGTGACTTAAACCATTATGCCACAGCAACAACTCCATGAAGACATACGTTTGTTTTAAATATTTATTTGAGGGCTCAAGAAGGTGGCATAGTAAGCTAATCCTCTGCCTACAAGTGCCAGCATCCCACATTGGCACTGGTTCATGTCACAGATGCTCCAATTCAGATCCAGCTCTCTGCTTATGGCTCTAGAAAATTAGAGGAGGATGGCCCAAGTCCTTGGGTTTCTGCACCCATGGGGGAGATCTGGAAAAAAAGCTGCTGGCTCCCAACTTCGGATCCATTCAGCTCTGGTCATTGCAGCCTTTTAGGAAGTGAAACAATGGATGGAATACCTCTTTCTCTGTTTTTTCTTCTCTCTCATTAAAACTGTCCTTTCAAATAAAAATAAATATCTCTTCAAAATAATTTATTTATTTGAGACACTGAACAAATTGTTTGTTCTGTGAAGTTATGTTTTTCCGTGATCTACACACTGTAAGTAATGCTTACTCTTGTTTACCTCAGAATTACTACAATAATGAAACATTCTATATACGGAAGCTGGGCAACATGGATAAGAGAAAGGTTGGGATGGGGAGTATCAATATGCAAATCCGCATGGCAAAATGCTTGAACTTTGTTGACTTTATACAAACAACTTAAAATACAATACAGTTAATTCTAAAACACCAAAATAATGATCATGAATTTATTGAACTGCATAATGAAAACATGTTGTTACTAAGCAGTATATATAATCCAGTATTTGTACATCTTTTTTTTTTTGTACATTTTTTTTTAAAATAACAGGATTTATTTGAGCACTTTCTACTCTACAGAATATTTTAGTGGAAAGTGTAGAATTTTTATAAATTTCAATCTATCCTAAATTTCCCCAATTATTAACCTGTTGCATGTAGCCAATACATTTTTTACAATATTATAGGCAAACACTGATTTATGATTGTTGCCTGAGAACCAGTTTACAACAGAATTCACACCTTATGTTTTGCATATGTGTCATGACAAATATCCACAATTACAGGTTTCATTCTTTTAATAATCCCCAGTTTCACATTTTTTCTGTTTTTATTAGTGTACTAACTTGAACTTCTATAAATACTTTTTTCATTTCCATTTTAATCTCCTGTGCTTAAAATGTTGGCATTCATTCCCTAGTGTCATTTTATTAATTTGAAAGTTGTGTGGCTGGGAACCCGCATTTACTTTTAACATATTGGTTACTCATTACTATGTCAATTAATTCCATAATGATGTAAATTTTTGCTGATGGTATGTTGGAGCTTTCAATTGACTGGGATGATACTCTGCTGGCTCTGTCATCAGACCAGAGAGGGTATACCTAAGAAGCCGTTGAACTTGACGGGACAATAAGATGCTGGACTCTATGTTTGGTATACGCTTGCAATGGGGAAATCTCAACTGAACTTGAGCTGTGGTTATGCAATAAGGTGGAGGAATCCACCATGGTGGGAGGGTTTGGGGAGGGGTGGGGAGAACCCAAGTATCTATGTAACTGTGTCACATAATACAATGTAATTACTGAAGTTAAATAATAAATAATTAAAAAAAAAAAAAAAAAAGAAAGTTGTGCTTGTTTTTGTACTAATTATTGCCTTTACATTTAAGTGCTCATTTTGAATTTAATTTCATTACTCTTTGACTAAGAGAAAATTACATTATTTAGAGACTGTGTATTACTTGCCTGTTAATAATCTTTATTGTCTATGGATTATAAATTAACAGTCTGTATCATGTAGTTCTGTCTTCAAAGCAACTCTGAGTACACTTCTTTTTTTTTTAATTGGAGAGGCAGATCAGATTTACGAAGAGAGACAGAGAAAAATCTTCCATCCGCTTGTTCACTCCCGAATGGCCGCAATGGCCAGAGCAGTGCCCACATGTGATCCTGGCACTTGCAGTTATTGAGCCGTCACTCCGTGATCTCCGCATTCACTTTTAATTGCTTAGAAGCAGTGACACTAATCCAATGTTGGTCTAGTAGCAGGTAGAGCTGGGACTTTTGAAATCTGGTCTCCTAGAATCAATTGCTCATATTTATTTCAGGAAAGCATTCCAATTTTTCATTCTTTACATTTATTTCACTGAGATAATATTTTAAAAACATATTTTCATCTCCAGAGTCCCTGATAAGAGCACTTATCAGCCAAGAGAACATTTAAAATACTGTTACATTCTATCGATGGATTAATTCATTGTTAATTTGCTGAGATAATTTAGAGTTTTTCATTTTAGATCATTGTTCTTATCAACACTTTTTAAACACCACATATCACAACAAGAATTATTTTCCATAGCCAATAATAACATTAAGGGTGTAACTCAATGTTGTCAAAACTGTAGAAGCCATTAAATCATGAATAATTATTTTGAGTTTGTAAGGAAATTTGACAATGATAATAGAAATATCTGTATGATGGCAACTATGTCCCATTACTTCCTCTTTAAGAATACATTGTAACATAGCATTAACTCAAGTGAAAATAAGTTTATCTTAAGTTTATCACAGTATTTATTAAGTAAAGATGGAATTTACCTCAAATCCAATCAACACACAAATGATTTAATTAATTTACAGCTCTGAATAAATGTTAAGACTAATAAACAGCAATTTAGCCACTTTAGAACAAATTTCATATGACAGCAAGGAAACAGCAATGCAAAATTATATGCTCTGATAGCATTCATGTACATACATAAACATCCAAACTATTCTGTTTTAACATGTATATTTTTAAATTTATTTTCATTTTAGCAATTGCAACTTTTTATAAGCATGCTGTGTTTTTTGTTGTGTCAGAAGTCCTTCCCTACAGTTTTGTTCCTTTTTTAACCTCTCATTTTAAAATAGGTTTATTGTTATTTGAAAGTCTGATTTACAGAGTAAAAGAGAGAGAGGTTTTCCATCCACTGTTTCACTTCCCAAGTGGCAGTAACAGCAGAGGTGAGCTAATCCCCACGCTGGGAGCCAACAGCTTCTTCCAGGTCTCCAAGGAGGGTACAGGGGGATCACGGACTTGGGAC
Source organism: Ochotona princeps (assembly GCF_030435755.1). Taxonomy (NCBI): domain Eukaryota; kingdom Metazoa; phylum Chordata; class Mammalia; order Lagomorpha; family Ochotonidae; genus Ochotona; species Ochotona princeps. The sequence goes on along the minus strand of NC_080834.1, from coordinate 95,985,851 downwards.
AGGTTCTGCTGCTTTCCTAGGCCATAAAACAAGGAGCTGGAATGGAAGGTGTCCATATGGGACGCTGGCAGAACAGCTGGATGATAACTTGTTGTCTCCTTCACCAACAGCCTGTTATCTGCATCTCTTAATTTCTGATTCCCTTTGCTTTACATTTTATATCTTAGAGTAGAATTATATTTCTTGTAATGAAATAGGATTTGATATTGGGACAGCTAAAACTACATTGCCCATTATGAGATTTTGGCAGATTAACTCTTTCTTAGTTCTTCTGTTTTGTTTTCTTTCATTTTAAATTGTGCACCAAACATTATAAAATACATTAATGCATAAAGTTTATAGGTGAAAGAAGCATATGCACAAATGATGAAGATAATCATGTGGGGAAACTGAATCAACGTTACTGAGCAATAACATTTAACTTTATATAACTTAACATAGAAAAATGCCTGGTAGAAATGAAATCTAAATTTTATGGAAAAAATACCATTTAAATAAATTCAACTTTTTAAAGCACTCATTTTAATGTGAATGATAAGCATCAAATATATTATTGACTTTTCAAAGATTTTATATATATATATATACTTTGTTTACAATATACAGACCTCCTGTACCTACACAGAGGTTATTTAATACCAAAAATGAAAACAGTAAATGATACTTCAATTGTCACCCTCATCCTTCATCATGGATAGTGGAGCTGAGCATTAGAGAACATGGGGACCACCAGATGATTCCCTCCTCCAGGGTTTCAGTCCATTGTGATTTTTTTCCCCCTTACATTGAAATACCTCTTTTCAGCTTCAGTGTCATAATATTTCTCCCTGTTTCTTTGTCTTCCTTCATGGGACATTTTTTTGGATTCTCTTTTATTCTGTTCCTCCAAGATTTTCTTTCCCTCTTCTTTCTTTCAGCACAGCCTCAAGCTTGCTTTACTATTTTATCACTTAAATTCTAGAAGTCATTGAGGAACCCTATGGTATAAAATGAATTCATCAGATGTGCTATATCAGTTTAGTAAATAGCACAAAATATAGTCGTGAAAACATTAATTCAACAAATAAGCAATACTCAGAAAATTTGAACTTCGAAGACAGACTCTGGATTCAGTTGCAGCTCTGTCTGCTTCCACAAATGAGACTGTGAGAAAATTATTAAATTCCTCTGTGCCTTCATCTCTATCCATGAATTAAATGTATTTTACATTCTTATTGTTAGAATATGCCATTACATAAATAAACTTTCCAGTGCATAGTCCCCAAACTTATTTTCTTAATATAGTTCTAAAATATCACATATTTAATGAGAATCCAAAATACATTTATCAAACATTAATCTTATCAGCTTATTGACTACTTTATAATTAAAATATTTTTCATCTGCTATGTTATTTTACTTCATACTTATTGATATCTTCTGATTTTCAAAAATGTCATTTATAATGCTTAAAATGGTCAATATTCTTTTATGACTAATTCTTTCTGTATTCAATATTTAAAATCCCTATTCTAAGGTCATAAATGTAGTCTGCTATTTTTTCACTATTTTATTGCTTTGCCTTGTTCATTGATAATCAAATACTAACTAAATCCAAATTTTGTATTTCTGACAAAGCTATCAGGTTGACCCAGGACTCACATTGTAACAAACATGCTATTTTTGCATTTTAGAGTCACCATTATTATAAGTCAGAGGATCATGTATTTGAATTCTGTTGGTTCATCATATTCTGTTCCAGTCATCTGGGTAGTATCCCTAAAGTACAACACTGTCTCAACCAATGTGAGCTGATATTGTCTTGAAATATTATGATTTTTCTCCAAAAACCATCTGGACTATTTTGGGTATCCTGAAGTGATTTGAATTTCAGCTTGTAAGTTTTCAATAAAACCTTAATTGTATTCCTTAGCACTTTATTCAGTATGCAGTCTATTTATCATTTTTGATCATTAATATCATAAACATTCAGTCATGATAATTTGAATATACTGCATCTAATGAGATACTATTAGTAAGATAAACACCCTTGGGGTCAAAATTATGTCAGATTCATTGCTCAGGCAATAAATAAAGATTAGATAGGTTTATGATAGTGATTAAGATTCTACTTGGGACTCTTACATATTGCATAGGAGCATTTGCGTTCATGTCCTACTTATGCCTTCAGTTGTAGCTTCCTGTTAATACCCAGCTGTTAGACAATGGTACTGCTTGTGTTCCTGTAACTCACCTGGGGGAAGCGGGGTGAGAACTAGGCTTCTGACATTTCTTTGACCAACCTGGTCTGTATGGGACATTTGGGAAATGAACCAGAGTTTGAAAAATATCACTCTGTCTTCCTCTTTCAAACAAAATGAAAATATAGAAATAAAGGATGTTTACAAAAATTAGGACTTAGGTTCCTATGCAAGAAGAACTTAAGAGGAAGAATAAGATGCAGATAGAAGTGTTAATTGACACATTTTTGGTTTACATTTGAAGAAGTACCTACTTGATTTGTTTTCTTCTAGACGTGTGAGCGGACATGTTCATTGAGCAATGTAAGAAGAGGCTTGAGGACAATTGTGAAGGTTCTTAATTATAACCTAGGGTAAGGCAATGAGCTAATGATAGTACCAATGGTTGGGATAAGAGAGAAAACTCACGAATGTATAAACACTAAGCAATTTTCACTGTAGTGGAACAGGCATGTGAAAAGGGATGCTTAATGTATTTCTGAGCTTTGGTAAAAAGGTTTTGGAGGGACTTTAATGAAGTGACAGATTTGAAGGTTTTGGTAAACAAATAATAGACATGAATATCAAAGCAAAAAGATTTCTCTTGTGAACTGAAAAAAAATGGAAAAAATATGGTCAAGGAGTTAGATTTACATTGCTTTCCAAACATAATAAGAATAAACAAGCCAGGTTCAAGTTCTGAAAGCATAGTATATCATTATCAGATAATGGAGAAAGATGGTGTTGTGAAAGGCATTGCTAAAATGTCTTTGGAAATGCTCCACACACATAGTATAGTGTCCACTTTAGAAATTATCTTTCGGTATTAATTTACAGAATGATTTTTCTGTTCACACCCCTCTCATAAATAAATACTCATGTAACATGATAAATTGAGAAAGAAAAGGTAGTCACTGTATTTGATGAAATCAGAGTTTTAATAACATGTCTTAGAAATCAGACAGGTAGAGTAGCTACTGTTCTGTCAGGGCTCACTTATGTACTACACAAGTATGAAATTTTAAACATTTAACTGTTATTTAATTAAAATTATTAATGTGTAATGGATGTGTATCTTGATGGGGAATGGTATGTTATGTCAATAAATGTATGCAGCTTAAATTGACCAAATCAGTGTATCAGCAACTCCATTTCCCCACGTTTTCTCCGTTTTTGGAGTCTGTGCTGATACTCCAGATCTATATTTAGTATACAGTGTTATTTTGAACTAGTTGTTCACGATGCTGCTGGACAGTATAGTCTATTCTACGTTTTAATGTCTGTTATCCAACCCATCTTCTGTCCTCCCCTCTTCAACCATTACCAGTCTCTCGTCATCACTACCTTATGCTCACAGTGACTTTCTTTTAACATTCTTAGATAATAGAGAACATGTCATATCCTTATTTTTGGTTATCGATTATTTCACTTGAAATAATGACTGATACTTTCATCCATTTTTTACAAATGTTAAGATTTCATTCTTTTTTTTTCCTATTGAGCCACAATGTATCTTATAATTGTCTTCATCAAAAATAAAAATTCAGTAGGCTCCAGATGTATGGAATCATTTTTGGAGTCTCTATTCGGTTCCGTCAGACTACATGTCTGCTTTTATGGTAGTATGAAGCTGTTTGAAATTTCATACTCTTGCAGATGTTGTGATAACTTCAAATTTCTTTTTATTTTCAAGATTGCATTGGCTACTTGGGGACTTTTGTTTCTAAATTTGTATTAGCATTATGTTTTTTAGTCCCATGAAGAAGGTCTTTGATAGTTTGATGAACATAGCCTTGAATGTGTAATTTGTTCTTGGTAGTACATAAATTATAGAATATTACATAAATTATAGAATATACACTGTAGTTTGGGGCCAGCGTGATAACTCAACTGGCTAATCCTCCACTTTGCAGAATCAGAACTAATATGGGCACCAGTTCATGTCCTGGCTGCTCCACTTCCCATTGAGGTTCCTGCTTACGGCCTGGGAAACTGTCAAGGATGGGTCAAAGTGTTGAGACTGACTGTGCACCCAGTGGGAGAACTGGAAGAGGCTCCTGGTTCCTGGTTTAGGATCAGCTCAACTCTGGCCATTGCAGCTATGTGGGTAGTGAACTAGCAGATAGAAGCCCTTTTTCTGTTTTTCATCTCTGTAAATCTACCTTTCCAACAATAACAAATGATTCTTTAAAAAAAAATATTAGTTGCAAACAAAGGAGATCTTTCATTGCATATGCCTTTTAATTATTTTTGTCAATGTTTTATAGATACCCCTGTAGAATTGTTTCATATCTTTAGTGGAACTTGGTAATTTTTTTATTATTCACCTTTTTAAGTAATCAACTGTTCATTGATTGAAAAAAATCACAATATTTATGACTTCTTTATCATCTTGGATTCAGTGATATTTATATTAGACTTATAAACTTAAATATAACTGTAGGAGGTTCCATTAGTGCTTTACACTAAACATAAACAGATATAAAGATCAGACTAGTCATTGGTTGTAGCAATCAAGGTGTCAATTGGAATACCTTAATCCCCTGTTGATGTCCTGCACCAAAGTCTTCTTGCTAATGTGCACCCTAGGAAGCAGCAGGTGAAGACCCAAGTAGCAGAGTCCCTACCCACCCCCCCATGGGAATTATGGATGGAATGTCTGGCTCCTGGATTTAGCCCAGCCATGCCTGGCTGCTACCGGCATGTGAAACACAAGCAAGTCGAAGGGAGCTTGCCTTCTTTCTCTGTCTTTTAAGCAAACTATATAAGTGAAAATTTAAAAACAGGGATCCTATATAATCATATGTACTATTTTAAGCACTTCAAATGTTGAATAACGTTATGAAGAAAATTTTCTGGGAATATTTTGATTATTTTAGTGGTCTAATATAACTAGCTATATGATAAAAATTTCTTACAGATTAAGATGAGATAATGCTTTTATAAATACTAAGAACAATGCATTATACAAGTTTTGTTCTCAATATATTTTTTGCCTACAGAAATCCACCTTAGTCTATGATGATGATGATCAACAAAGATCAGCAAAAACTATATCTAATGGATTTTGACGTTTTTGGTTAGTTTCACCTCTCCAAAACATTCTCTTCTGATTAAATTATTCAATGATTCATAGGTCATAGAGTAACATCATTTTCTTTAAGAAGGTTCTTGATTTTCTTTTTCGTTTCTTCAGCGACACATTAGTCATTCAGTATCATGTTAATTAACTTCATGGTATTGTTAATTTCTTTTTCTTCCTGTTGTTCATTATGTTTTGTGGCTTTTCATTTAAGTAGGTGTATGGTAACTGTGCAATGGAGACTATCATATCCAGGTGTGAGGATACAAAGCGGTATGCATCTCTATTTCCAGACAAAGATGGACTCCCACTGAAACTGTTTACTGTATCTTGACAATAAGATGCTGGACTCGCTGCCATTGTCCATGCCCACAATAATGGACATATGACTGTGTATGAAGAACTATATTATAGCAATTATATAGGGGAACTCAGTGAGGGGGGAAGGAAATGTGGAGGTGATAAGGGAAATCCCAGGCCTATGGAACTGTATCATATCATGATAATACTAAAAAGAAGTAAAATTTAAAAAAAAAAGAAAAGAAAAATGAGATAAGTGTTATGGATTAAATAGGAGTTAGCTCCCCAAACTCAGACCAACATTTAAATCTCAATTCATAGGTCAACAGCAAATGAATTAATGGTAACAGTTGGTGGATTGAGTTGAGGATTTACTCTAATTTTAGAACCTAAGTGGCAGGCCAGGTAGAAAGTCTTTAGACTATTAACTCTTAGCTCTTTTTGCTCTTTAAACAAGGCTGGTTATTTCACATGAGTTCAGCCCACACGAGTTCAGGCCATCTTTTCTCTCTGCTTCCTGGCTCACTAACAAGTTTGTTCCCATGCATACACTCTGCCACTGCCACACTTCCCAAAGTATGTACTAATGCGGCTGCCCAATATTTAGCTGCAAACCTCAAAAATGAGAGCTGAGATAACCTTTCCTTGGGTAAGAGATTTTTCTTAGGTATTTTAAAGTAATGACAACTTACTGGTAGTTGAAGGGAGAATTGCATTTCTAGGAAATTTTCTCATTTTAAAAAGTGATATCATAGACCATTTTCTTTATCCTAATAAAATAGTTTTACCCAGCACATAATTCCTTAGTTACTGAGTAAGCAACCCAGTCTCAACGTCTTTTATGCTTGCAACCCTTCAGATGTATCACAAATTCAGGTATTCTCACTTATTTACAGCTTCCCAGCACACCCAGCTACTTATTAATTCAATGCAGACATTGTTTTACTCCATTTTCAAATTTATTTTTAACATTTTATATGAATACAAAGAAAACAGATTTTATGTATGTCATAGATAAAATTCTAAGAATATAATTCCCTCCATCTTCTTTGCTTTTTTCTTCTAATTTTTGCAATAATGTATTTTAGCTTTAATTTATAATCACAGAATTAGCACTCTGTTAAAAAAATATTTCAATAGGTAAAAAGTAGAATCAGTACATTTATTAAGATACCAGCCAGGCCTTCTATATCAATATTATGGTTGAAAAATAACTCATACGTACTAAAAACGTTATTTCCCTCTTTCTCCTCTGTACTTTTATGTTATGCATCTAGATTATGATCTGTTCAGCTCTATCTATACTGGCATTCTCTATCTATACTAATAGTCTCATATTAAATATTCACTATACAGAAATAGTTTCTTATTTTTTAGCAAAAACAAGTCTTACAAATCTTACACATATATTGTTTTGATCACAAACAAAAATGTGGTGATCCAGTTTGTGTCTTTAGAGGGAAATCGTTCTTATTGTTTTACCACAAAGATATACAAAGATGTATTCTAAGAGCAGGATGGAGAGACCAAAATACACATCCTCCACCTAACACATTTTTACACCACTTCCAGTACCTTGTCATCAGCTAGAGTGGAGCAATAAACCAAGGTTTATTGTCATGTAATGACATGTTCACTCACTTCATTGTTTGTTATCCCTGCTGAGACAGTAACAAAAATAGAAAATAGTAAGTGGCTGGTTGGTGTAGTAATTAAGACACATCTTGGGATGTTAGCATCCCACGTCTGAATGCCTGTGTTTGACTATGAGGTCTTCTGATCCTAGGTTCCAGCTACTGTGTGCCTTAAAGTAAGTGAGGATGGCTCAAGCCCTTTGGCCCCTGCCATTCATGGGAGACCTTGATTAAGTTTCCAGTTCTAGCTTCAGTCTGGCACAGTGGCAGATTTTCTAGGCATTTGGGAAACTGACCAACCTGTTAGAGCTTTTGTGCTGCTTGTTGCCAAATAAATTAATAAAATGTGTGTTCAAAAAAACTAAGACATTAGCTAAGTAATAAATTTTAATAGGTGAGTAATTAATAGTCAAATGTCATTAGTGAGTTTATCTTCAGAACTATAAGCAAATCTACTTACACATGCTCACTGTAAGAATATTTCTAATAATCAATACACCCATGTGTCATACAAATTATTTAATCCTCCCTATCACCCTAGGTCTAAGTCTCCATTCTTTAAAAAGAATTATGATTCCATAGCCTTGTTTGGCTAATCTTTTTATTTCTTCTTTTATTCTAATTATGTCTTCCTCTTTTCTATACTACTAACATTAAAATAACTTTAGGTTTTTCAAATTCCTTTCTTTATTCTACTTTGAACATACTTGTTTAAGTACAGAGTAAAATGGAATATGCTGTGAACTAGGAGTTAAGAGACATTAACTCTATTTGTTTTACTACTAACTTACTGTATGATCTTGAATAAGACATTTGTTTTGGACCTTCCAATTTTTCTTTGTGAAGATGATAATCTTTATAATCTTTCTGCGTCAGACACTGACATCCTCTTGGTGTCTCACAAACCCCTTCCCTTCGAGCTGTTTCATCCTTCAGACACTAGAGGGGGCTTCCTGAAGACTTTTCTAACATACCCAGATGTATGTAAGGGATAAGTATCTTGATGATAATACATATTCTGATTGAGAAGTGCAATTACAACCTGAACTGTAAGAAATAAGACAAAAATACGGATGTGGAGAAAAAAATATGCTAGCCTTGGAAATGTAAATTAGCATAGCCATTGTGGGCAATAATATGGAGTTAATTCAAAAAGCTAAAATGGATGTACCATATGACCCAGCTATCCCACTTCTTAGTATATATCCAAAGGCAATGAATCAGAGAGAGTCATATACTCATTGAGGCATTATTTAGAATAGCAAAGATGAGTGTAGCAATTTATATGTGTATATATACATACATACACAGAGAGAATGAAAAAGTGTGAAATCATAGTAATCATGTTATTTTTATCAACATGGATGGCATTGAGATCATGATATTAAAAAACACTATATGTTCTTTCTCAAGTGTGGAAGCGGAAATTATAACTACGTATTTGGTCTGAATATAAAATAATGATTGTACAAAACTGGGAAGTAGGGAAGGTGGAGGGGGAAATTTGGATAATGGGTACTGAAACACAGGCTATACACAGGGTGTACACAGAGTGTAACACTTTCCGGGATTCTGCATCACATTGCAATGTCCATGGTTCATGATCATATATAATATTTTGTATTAAGAATTGTAAAGGAGGAGTCAGTGGTTTACAAACACAAAGAAAAGATAAGAAAATAAATAGGCTGATTCCTGCAATTATTGTTTGAAATAATTCCTTAAGTATTAAAAAGTTGGATAATACTCCCTTAAATTAAGTGAGCATTACATATTAATTGAAAAGCTAAACATAAATATAAAAGATTAAACTTTTAATCTCCCAGTCTTCATATCATTATCACATTAGCTGAACATGTGGGTGGCAAACCAAACCTTCAATGTGAGTTTTTTCCTCTTGAAGATCTCCCCTTCAATTAGATGCAGCCACCTGATTCAGATGTCAATATGTCTATTTTTCTTTCCCTGTCCAGTCTCACTTTAATTACCTTGGTTGGGAGCTTGCTAAGAACTAGTCTGAAAGGCAGCATTTTCACTAACTCCATGTTTTTTTTCCACTACTCTCTACTGCTCACCTTTATGCTTATCTTGCTCATCAGGCTCCATGAGAGCCATCCATCCTTTTAGTCGTTTCCTATTTCTTAATGAATGAATAGCTACAAGATATTAAGCTCCTTTGAAATCAATTTTAATACAGAATCAATACATCTTCCACTTCTAGTCCACATATCTTGTTTTCCCATAAATATAACACATGTTATAAATAAAATTTTGTTACAAGTTAATCACACTGATTGCTAAAATAAAGACTTGTGACTATGGCATTGTAAATAGTACCATCAACTGTTGGAATCAAGATTGTATTTTCAGTTGAAACACATTTTCTTTTATTTAAGCTGCATCAAGTTAAAAAGTTGAAAATATTCAATTTTAGGAGAATTTCATTAATTTATGAGATCATTGTAGTTTTCTTATTTTGAAAAGAATTATTTGCTGAGAGAAAATTACACATTTGGCTGTGAATGTTAACTGGCTTTTTCCATAGGGAATATCGAAGATGCTTGGCATGGCTTGTCTAACATCATATTAAAGGGGTTATTAAGAAAATTGCCTGTAACTTGTACCAATCTTCGGTTTCTGCATTTTCTTCTCTGCTGGTGTTTTCTAATCCCCTGGTCCCTAGTCAGATCAGTTGTTTCTTAATTCACTTTAAACCACATTTCTTGGTGACAATGTCTGTTACTCAAGACCTCTGACTCCCTTGCCAACCTCAATGGTTATTTTATATAATAGAAGAGATTAAGTGATTGGTGGTGAAATTAGACCTCAAGCTGACCTGTAGGTGGTGGATATTTAAATCTTGAGTTGTTCTGCTCTTATTCTTAACCTTGTTATAAACGCAGAGATTACTTCAAAACAATGTTCCCTCAAAATGAAAACCACTAACAACAAAAATCACAGTATTTAAAATCAACATTGTTTAAAGTAACGTTGTTTCTCATAATTATTTTGGACAAGCTACTTACTTTGGCATACTTTTTTGTATGTATATACACACATTTTTGGTTTCAAGATTATTGTGGTCAAAATGTAAATATTTTGTTTCTATAAATTTTCATTTTGTCTTTTAAAATTTCTATCTTTTTTAACAATATATGCTTAAAATGCATATATTTCCATGGTATTTATTCCATTCTAACTTCAACAGTTCAATTATTTTAGATGAAATAAGTCATTTATAACATTTAAACAACAGGAAACATCTCCTTATGTTCACTTAGTTTAGCAATTTATTTAACACAATCCTAAAAGCTTTAAGACAGAAATATGGCCTTCTGATTCCTAAAATTGAGATTTAGGATATGTTTTAAATACTAATTTTACTTAACAAGTATTATATTAATGTATTTATTAGAGGGTCTATACAATAGTTAAAATAAGTTATCAGCACTTATCACATAAATAAAATAAATTGTATGGTGAAAAGATATATTTTTTGAAAATATTGGGTATTTCTTCTTTATATAACAATAGCAAAAACCATTTCTCAGTGCTTATTTAGCTGTAATATTTTGCTAAATGGTTTTCAAAGCCTTGCTTAGAAGAAAACTATACCCTCAAATTCATATAAGCTCAAAAGAAGAGATTGCAAATTAATTTTTTATGTATCACTCTTACCTTGAGAAGCGATTTCTTAGCCAGCATCGTACACTGCTGATTCTGATATTAAATTTTCATTGCCCAGTAACCTCACTGCTACCTAAAAATATGTTGTACTGACTCATAAACAATTATATCATCAATCCCCTCTGTGTGTAACAAGAGACCTTAACCACAGAACTGGGAAATAAAAGGAAGAATTATGCCAGAAGTAAAAAAACAGTGCCAGAAATTTGCTTTGCAGTGATTGGCTAAATGGAACCAACAAGTTGAGCTTCATTCAACAGAGCTGAGTTAACCTATGAACATTTTTTTTTAAATTTTCTCTATTTTTCTTTTCTGAGATCTCCTTTGATTTCATGCTGGCTTTTTAAATTGAGGATAAAGTTAATTCACTTAACAATGCCACAGCTGGAATTAAGTATGCCTCTTCTCCTACTGCTGAGGGGAGGGGCTGCTGCTGATTGGTGGTTTCTTATTGGATGTCCAACACCCTTGAGGGCTCCTGCTAAATCAGTAGTGCCTCTAGCGAAAGACAAGAAGTTAGCTAATTATGAACATATGGTTTGGCAGACACCTTGTCAGCATGCTGCTGTGTAGGTGTTTGGAAGGTGGTGAAGGGGAAGTTCGTGGTGGAAGGTGTGGTTGTAAGTCCCACTGATAAGCCTGGGGGAGATTTGATTGATCCTAATCTATTCTTATTGTCAGGAGTCAGCATGATTCTGGCAGCAACAGCTTGGTAATAACAGATTTGTGGCCAGTAAGCTCTTGTGGTGATAGCCGGCACACAACCAGACCAGTCAACTGGCTCCTTAGAAGAATCACTTAATTGGCCACAATGGTGGGAGCAGAAATTAGATGTTAGGTCAAGGTACAACACATGGCCTACCTGAAGTGGCACACAATGATCTGAGGCGCATATGTCAGCTTTTATTGGTGTGATTGCCATCTGAAAAGCATGAGAAAAGAGCTGAGAGAAAACATTTACTAAGAACTATGAAAGGACACTATATACACTTGAATTACCTAGAGGAAAATGTAGGTACACAAAAGATTTGCAGGAGGTGCATTGGACAGTTTTGCAAACTTCTGTGAAGATGAATAAACTGGATATATTATTTATTTAAAAGAAGCTTTTTTCAAAAAGTTGATAGTAAGTAGTTTGACGCATTCTATGAATTCTGGGCATTCATTGCATGGTTGCACTAAACAGATAGTTTTCTACCTATCTTCCTTCCTTCCTTCCTTCCTTCCTTTCTTTCTTTCTTTCTTTTTTCTTTCTTTCTTTCTCTTCCTTCCTTCCTTCCCTTTTTTCCTATTTCTTTCTTTCTTTCTCTTCCTTCCTTCTGTCCCTTTTTTCTTTTTCTCTCTTTCTTTCTCTCTCTTTCCTTACTTCTAATATATCCATCTATCTTGTACTTTACAGTAAAATGTTCAAGGTATGGTAGTCATTGAATCATAAAGATGCCACTCAAAATCAACCAGTCAGTGGTATATCATTGTTTTCATTCATTGACTCAGGCATATTGTTTAATTTTTGCAGTAAACCTGAAATATGAATTTTCTGAATAGGCCACAACAACAATAAAGAATTTCATTATGTTTCTGGAAGAAAAGTTTACAATTTGTTAAATGGGTTATAATCTTTGTCATTTATAAATATATTTTATTTTGCTCAGGGTGTTATAAATAGGGACACTTTCAAAAAGATTTAAAATAACATTGATAATTCTTTTCCATCAACTTGAGGACTTTGGTAAAGAGGGACAGAACTTCCTCTCATGCATTAGTTCGCTACCAAAATGTCCATAATATTTGAGGCTTGAGCCAGCCAAGGTAAGGAACTAAATTCAGGTCTCCCTTGTGGATGTCAGGAACCATGAACTTGAGCCACCACTGCTGCCTACCAGGACTGGCAATAACAGGAATCTGGAGTCAAGAGCTGGAGCCAGGTGTCAAACCCAGGTAATCCAATGGGGGATGTGCCTCAACCAACATTTAACTCTTAGATCAAACACTTACCTTACTATTGATAATTACACCAAAGTAAGTATGTGACCTGTCAAATGAAGAGTTTCTAGTGAATGTCTTAATGGAAGAAGTGTTGTAGCAGATGTGATTTCATAGATTGTTCTCTATGTTCTGCCATTGCACATAATACACTTGAATATACTTGTGTGCATATGTCTGTATGTAAGTTTGTGTGTACATCAATCAAATTGTCATTTGTTTTTCCAGGCATGGTTTGCATAGATTTTCATTGGTAACACAGCTACAATTTATTTTACCAATGTTGTACACTCTACATCTTGCTGAAATACACTCATGTCCATTTTGTAATAAGAATTACCAGAGGTAGAATAGTGTATAGCATGGTATCTGAAAGCAGGCAGATTTAAGTCAGTCTCTGACACTTAACAGCAGCATGACCTTGAGAAAATTGCGAACTTCTGGGAATCTTACTGCTCTGTGTGTGTGTGTGTGTGTGTGTGTGTGTGTGTGTGTTTCCATTTGCCTTTGAAATAAACAGTTTAAAGATAGCACAACAGCACATATATTTGTATAGGTAGATTGATACAGGGCTGATTGTCTTTAAGTGGCCTGATAATTCAGGATAAATTCCAAGAAACTGGTTTCAAACCAAGGTGAGAATCAACCAAGTCTAAACACAGGGTTTATTTAGATCTGTACATAAAAAGCCATCCACAGCAGAAAGCACGATAGTGTCTAGCTACTGATGAGAAGGTTGCTTTAATTAAGATACTGCCTGCTTCACAATGAGAAGTCACAAAGATGTGAGCTCAGTATATCAATGTTTTTTTCTTCTTAGACTTTCTAGATTTAAAAAAAAAAAATGTTACAATATATAGCAAGTTGCTTTCATTGGAAAGTACCTGTATTTCAGGTCTGGTTATCAGACTCCAGCAACTTGGTCACGGTACCTTGCACACAATGAATGCTATGCATTTCCTTGCTAAAAAGGCTCATTTTTCAAGATCGTTCATTTCATTGATGAGTTTGTTGAGCAGATCAGTAACAAGAACAGGATTAACAGAGTTATCAGTTCCTTCATACTGAACCATCAACAAATTCATGTATTTTTGGTTTCTGCTTTGTATTATAAATTGTGAGGTAAGATTCCCTGAGATACATTTTAATGCCTATACTTTCTTTTTCTCAAGTAAAGGAACAACCATGCATCATCCATTTCATGGTAGCTTGCTTTCTTGCTCCAAGCAGTATATGCATATAAAGGTTCTTCAATTATGTATTATTAGAAATATAAATTTCAAACATTTTCATCAACTTAACCATCATAAAATTCTATTTTATATGAACTTGTTGAAATCCCTTCATATATATTTTAGTTTAGCATTGGAATTGCACCATGTTGAAGGTAACAAACAGGCTAAGAATACTATTTGTGTGTATTCACTGATGAGTTTTCACTCAAAGATGCACTCATTTGTCACTCTAGTGATTGGAGGCAGTTTGTAGTATTAACATTTTATTACACTTTAAAAAGCAGTGAGAATTCTAGCAGCAAACATTTTTTCACCAAATTATATTTTCATGTGCAATTCAACAACATGTTTCACTTTTACAATTCAGTGCCATGTTAATTCGGGTGGTACAATTTGTGAAATTTTAATCATTTGGTACCAGATATAGAGTGTTTCATTCTATCATACATTTATTGTCTAAAACATCTTATTTATATATTGAATTTTTACAAATGTTTAGTTTTATTGCTAAACACATTATACGTACACACTTGATATGCTTGTACACGTTTCAAAAATCAAATTGTTGCTATTATCTACAAATAAGAGAATCTAACCTTGTCCAAGGAATGTTCTGTACTTCGAAGGATTAGGATATGAAATAAATTTAAGTCACACTTCCTTCATTTCTCGATTATACCAGAATTTCAACAACTTGTGACTAGTCAGGTTATTATCAAGCATACCCAGGACTCTGATTGCATCTGCTAGTTTCACTTATCAATATTTACCTGCTGCAACTCAAACATCTCAGTGGAGCTTCCTGGAAAGCAAAAGGTTTGTGTTGGCTTACAGTTTATAGTTTATAGTTTATTATTGGGTGACTCCTTTGCTTAAAGCATCTGGTGAAACTAGATGATAGAATCTAGTAGGGAGACAGATAGAACTCAATTGTTTCAATACCCAAATCAGTTGAGAGATACTATCTAAGACAAGCCCAGAACGACCAAAAGCCCTCTCACTGTGCATACCTCCAAGGTGTCATGATTAGATCAATTTCTAATCTTAATTCATTGATATTAACATAAAATCTGGGCACAAGCCTCCAATATCTGAGACTTCAAAACATCCAACTTTTATTCAAACCACAATAACTGGTTATTTAAGTCAAGACTTTCTTTTTTTCATAAAAATCAACCAGAATTTGCAAAATAATTTTGTATATAAAAATAAATTATGTATATCACATCTATTTGCATTGTTTTGTAAATTCATTATGCCAGCAATACTTTTAAAAGTATATTTGAGAGAGCTTTCAACTACAATAATTAAACCTTAGAAAGGTACATTGAGGAATGAAGCAATGACTTGATCAGGCCAAGAATGAACTTCGCTGCCCCCATTCAAATAGGTCACCTGAGGGTTTCAAAATCTATCCACAACTGCTCTAACATTCCTTCCCTCCAAACATACATTTTAGTTAGGGCTCTTAATTGAGCATCATCGCGCATTGAAGAGTGCAGAGGTCAGCCCACTCCAAGGGTTTCCTGACAGCTACCTGTTCTTGTGCAACATTCTGGGCAAGCACCAGTAGGTAGATAACACTGTGACACCTAGCCTAGCCAAAGCCATCAGCCTGAAGATCAAACTGTGGATGCCAGCCAAAGCTCAAGAGAGTGGCTCAGCCATAATAAAGGAGGAGGAAGAACCAGAGATGGCTCCCTTGGATTAGTCGGGCCGCCTGGTCTTTTTTTTTTTTTTTTAAAGATTTATTCATTTTTATTACAGCCAGATATACACAGAGGAGGAGAGACAGAGAGGAAGATCTTCCGTCCGATGATTCACTCCCCAAGTGAGCCGCAATGGGCCGATGCGCGCTGATCCGAAGCCGGGAACCTGGAACCTCTTCCGGGTCTCCCATGCGGGTGCAGTGTCCCAATGCATTGGGCTGTCCTACTGCTTTCCCAGGCCACAAGCAGGGAGCTGGATGGGAAGTGGAACTGCCAGGACCAGAACCGGCCCTATATGGGATCCCGGGGCTTTCAAGGCGAGGACTTTAGCCGCTAGGCCAAGCCGCCGGGCCCGGGCGGCCTGGTCTTGATGCCACCAACCCCAGGAATCCATGCCACCTGCTGCCTTCCAGCATCTCATGGGTTCAAAAGGGGTTTTGCAGGCATTGTATCAAATCGCCAGCATACAAATGGGTATTAAGACTTTGTGAAGTGTTTGTATGTTGTAATATTTCTCCAGATAAAACTGTCCTTAAATGACAAAAAAGTAATGTGTTCTCTCTTCTGACAAAGAATGACCTGAGTAAAACACTATCTCAAAAGGGCTAAGTTCTCAATTTCTCTGTGTTTATTAGGTACATGACTAAGGTTAAAAGGTAGTATAAACTGTCTTTGTTCTAGGGCCAGATAGGCCAGGTCAAAATCTGCCTCTGCCAATCACTAGCCATATATCCCAAGGATATTTTTCACATTTTATCAGTCTCCACATTTGTGAAATGGAAATGATAGATTCTAAATCATAACTTGATTGGAAAGCACTAACCAAAGTAAAGAGGCAACACACATAATGGGAGAAAATCTGGTAAATTATGCAGCTGGAGAAGCACTGATATTCAGGGTATATAACAAGTTCAAGAAAGCCCAAGTAACAGAATAAGCAACCCAGTTTAAAAACTCGCAAAGGGCAAAAACAAGCAATTTTCAAAGAATGAAATATAAGTGTCCAGTACACATGAAAAATTGCTCAGGATCACTTGTTATTAATAGAATACAAAAAAAAGCACAAGCTTTCAATTCACCTCAATTAGAATGGCTATTATCCAAAAGTAAAACAAAACATCACAACACAAAAAACTAAGTGGTGAGAATGTTGGGGAAAATTTACCCAAACTACTATTCCTGGGAATATAAACTAGTGTAACTAGGGTAACCATTATGGAACACAGTATGGATATTCATCATACATCTGAAAATAGATTTATAATGTAACTCAGCCATTCCACACCTGGGAATTTACACAACCAAAATGAAATTAGCATATGAAAAAGTTATTTCTATACCCACAGTTTACTGCAACTCAATTCACAATAGTTTAGATTTAGAATCAACCCAGATGTCCATTACATCCAAATGACTGGAAAAATTATGTAAATTATGTAAAATTATGAAAATTATGTAAACATATACTACTTAACAAAATGGGTCAACTAGAAACCATTATATGAATGAAATAAGCCAGTTCCCAAGTGATAATTATTACAGGTTTTCTGATATGTAGCAGCTAATACAGAAAACAAAACATGTACAGGAAGGAAATGGTCACTTTTGGATATTATTATTGTGATCATGTTTATATTTTTTGGAAATGTCGTCTTCCTACTTTTAAATTGTTGAATAGCATGTTTATTAGTGAATTAAACCCCTGAATATAGAGAGAATTAAATTTGTGTCTGTAAAATCAAATGAAAACAGGGGAGGGTGGAAGGGATATTAAAAGGGAGCAAAGGAGAAAAGTGTGTTGTCTTCCCGGAACTGTACCCATGGAATGCATAAAATCTGTTCTCTTTGGGGTCAGCGCGATGACTCAACTGGCTAGTCATCCGCCTGCAAGTGCCAACTTTCCATATGCACAGCAGGTTGTGTCCTGGTTGATCCACTTTTCATCCAGCTCCTTGCTTATGTTCTGTAAAAACGATGGACATATGACTGTGTGTGAAGAACTATACTTTAGTAACGATATAGAGGAACTAGGTGGGGAAGAGGAATTGGGGCTGGGATAAGGGAAATACCAGGAGCTTATGGAACCGTATCATAAAATGATAATGATAATAATAATAATAATAATAAAATGTAGAATCTGAAAAAAAAAGCAGCGGAGCAAACCACAAAGCATTGTGACTCTGCATCTATGTGAGAGACCCAGAAAAAGCTCCTGGCCCTTGATTTCAGATCAGTTCAGCTCCAGCCATCCATTTGGGAAATGAATCAGCAGATGGAAAATATTTCTCTCTGTTTCTCCTTCTCTCTGTAAATCTGCTTTCCAATAAAAGTAAATAAATTTTTTAAATCCTCTCTTTATATTAATATTTTTAAATTAGGAAGAAACAGAACTTTCAGCTGAAAAAAATACACCTAATAACTTCTTAAAATAATTGTATTCACAAGCATGCAGATTATAATTCATTGTGTTTTCAAAACCTATTAGCTGCATGTATTACTAAGTCCTTCATATGACATTAGCATCCTCAGTAAAAATAATTTTTAGTGAATAGCCAAGAGTAGCAAACAGGAAAGATTTAACACAAAACAAAGACAAAATATATTAATTTAAATAAGGTACCTCCATTAATGTGTAGAACATGGTATGCACTCAGTTTCTATTGTGGGTTTCATTGTTTAAATTCATCGTTACTTTGCTGAAGAATAAAATTTTTATCCTATTTTACTTTATATTTCTTCTAATATATCAGAGAAAATAGTATTTTTTAAATAACACTTGTAAAAGGTTTATGTGTATCAATTTATGTGTGTATGTGTATGTAAATTTACAGGAGGTCTTTATCAGTACTTTGAAAAATGTATTATCCAAATACATTAGATTTAAAAATAAGTTTTTGTAAAATATGCACCTTTTAATTGCATGGTTTGATACAAAGTCTATTGTAGATACACACACACAAACACGTTTGCAAATTGGCTGCTCTATTTTCCATCCAGCTTCCTGCTAATTGACTGGAAGCTCATGAAAACATGGCACAAGTGCTCAGGTCCCTGCAGCCATGTGAGGGATCTGGCTTCTGATTCCTGCCTTTGGATAATTAAATACTGGCCACTATGACCATCTGGTGAAGGAAGCAATGCATAAAATATCTGTTGTGTGTCGCTCCCTCTCTGTACTTCTCAAGCAAATTTTTAAAAAATCTTTAAAATTAATAGTTACAAAACAAACTTTTCAATAGCTTATGCATATTTTGTCACAATAAAGAGTTAAAAAGTAGTGTGTGTTTTCTTTTGTTTAGTTCCTTCATCCTTGATGAACCCTTGAACTAATTGTAATCTGGCTTCTGATTCTCTTACTGCACTAAACTAATCTCTGTATCAGATATGCCTTTTATTGATAAACTCAGTCAATAACCATTTATTAAGAGGATCTATTTATTTTAAAAGTGGAGTGAGAGAGAGGAGAGAGGAAGAGACAGAGAAAACCTTCATCAGCTGGTTCACTCCCCAAATTAATACAACTGCAGGATACCCACTAAAGTCAGGAGTCAATAATTCCATCCTGGTCCCCCACATTGGTGCCAGGTTCCCAAGTGCCTGGGCCAAGCTTTAACACCTTCCCAAGCTTATTTGCAAGGAGCTAGATCCAAATATAAGTAGCCAGGGCTCAAATCGGAACTCCAATATGCTGATTACAAGTGGCAGTTTGACTAATTGTTCCATAATACTGCCCTCTCAACAGAAAATTTTTTTGAATTTTTTTATTAATTATTTTGCATTATGTGGCAGTTTCATAGGCTCTGGGAATCCCCTCACCCCTCCCCACGCCCTTCCCCCCTGGTGGATTCCTCCACCTTGTTGCAGCATTACAGTTCAAATTCAATCAAGATTCTTTCTTTGCAAACATATACCAAGCATAGAGTCCAGCTACTTATTGTCTAGATGGATTGAACAGTTTCTTGGGGAGACTATTTCTGGTCTGAAGTTAGAGCTGGTAGAATATCATCCCAATCAATTAAGAGTCCCAATATAACATCAACAGCAATTTACAACATTATGGAATTGACATGGTTTTGAGTAACCAGTATGTTAAAAAAAAAATGCAAGTTCTTAACCACAACCTACAATTAGCTCATTGACATTTCAATTTTAGTTTATATACAGGACCTGCTGCTATATACCTTAAAATGGCTTTAGGGTACTATTCAGCTGTCTCGTGTCTATTTCATTTTAGTATTTAGCCATTTGTTATGTTGAAGTATAATTTTGCTGATCTTGGCAGATTTTAGGATAATCTAGACTGGTTTGCAACTCTAACTAGACATTTGTCGACAATTAAGGTGCAGAACATTTTTTGGGGGTGGTGTGCAGGAAAATCCTCAACACCATGGTGAGGAGTGACTAATCTTTGTGTCTCACCCAGCGAGGCATGAGCCAATCCACGCCAGCTCTTTCTGTCAGATTCCAAGCTCTACTTTTTGTTGTTTGTCTATTTATTTTAGGTTTTTTTTAGTTTGTATGATTGTTTGTTTGCTGTGGGGGGTTTTCGAAGCAATCCCGATGGTCATTGCGAGGGAGAGTGGGGGTCCAGAGCTGGAGCTCTCAACAGAAAATTTTAAATACTTATTTTTATTGACTTTTCAACTCATTTGATAGATTACTCTTTATGCTGAAATTTCATAATTCCTTTGTTTTAGACTCCATTCTGATCAGTTTTTGGGCTACATTTTAGCTATTGCTTTTCTCCCTGGGCAAATTCTGTTTTCCTATACCCACTCTTTCTGGATTGTGGCTTCTTAGAGCTCAATTCTAGACTGTATCCTTTCCTTTTGTACTTTTTTTTTGGCGTTTTCTCATCAATATGTGTAGGCTCAATTGCCAACTGTATTCAGATGATTGTAAATATAACCTCCGTATAGATAACTTCTGGTTGTTTTAGACAAAAATGATACTTCCCTAGGCATTTTCAATTGTGTATCTTTATTATACTTTGTACTCAGCATTATACCACACCATCCTACTCTTCCTCTTGCAATTCATCCCAATCATTCAAATATGGAAATTATTTACTATGACACTTTTTAAGCGTTGCAGCATTGTCTAGTAAATATGGAAGCCAAACTCTTGAGAACTGTTTTTCCCTCTTCATGTTTTCATATAGCATCTGCCTTTAGCTCTTTGTACTTTTATGTCCCAGTCTCTCTCCTATTTATCATTGTTTTCCATCTCTATCACAGCTATCAGACTCAGCACAGCTGCTAAGCTTGGTCAATCTACCATGCTATTTTATGACTTCTCTGAACTTCTGCTCTTTCTGTCTCTTAATTCCAACCACAATTACCTCAGAAACAGGCATGGCTGAGGTAGCAAAGCTAGTTGCAGGTCATTTCTAGATATTGCTCACACTTCACATTTCATTTATTTGCCCTCAACTTAGTTATAAGGAAAGAATTCACATTTGGCAGTATATTTTCCTAGTTCTGCATCAGCACTGATCTACATGATCCAAATAAACCACCTCACCAGGTTGAAAACATGAAATTCAAATTGGAGACACACTTAAATAATTAGTAGGTTCCTGGGTACTGGGATGTGTGGGAAGTCATGAGTGATTCTTCCCAACTGTTGCTTGCTTTCCTTCAACAACAAGAGGAAATGACCAAGTTGGAAGCAATGAATTCACCAATTTTCCCTGAACCTTGATCCTCCCCACCCTGATCAACCATGTAATCATTATTTTAAAGTAACAAAATTTATTATAAAAAAAGTAGTGGGCTCCTAAATACAAGATAAAGTAATAATGAATACTCATAGGCATAGCAGACAGCTGTAGAAAATCCACATGTACAGAACTGGAAGTCTAACCCAATACATGCTATGTACCGCGCATTGTGTTATGTCTTAATCATCTTTCTAATAAAGGAGAAGAATTAAAATTGAGCTAATGTGATCTATATTACTGTAGAGACAGTTTAAAACCCCTATGAGAACACTGTGTAAACACTTATTCCATCATGAAAACTTCCAGAAAGACTTCAGAGAGAAAATAGAATTTTCACTGAGGCCTGAGGTTAGGGATAGGAGTTTGACACAATGAAAAGAACAAACAAAATACGAGTTGGGGGAAAGTAGAGAACACTATCTAGTTTTAATTAAAGTTTTCAGCTGAAAAAGGTTTTGCAAATGTGAAATGTTATCTAAAATAAACAAGTATCTACAAGTAGCCTAAAAATCACTTTATATTAATAATAATATATTACCATTAACATGATTTATAATCACTCATTGGTCCCTTTCCCACCAAACAGGATGTTGTCATTAGCGTGACTTGCATCCTGCTGAAAGTAGTAGATTTGATGTTCAAGACACAAAGACATTGTTTAATGAAGCCTTATGATTTTGAACAAACTGTCCCAGCAGGGAGGATTTAACCTGCTCTCTCTAACAGGCACAACTGCTTGTGTTTGTAAACAGAGCCTTATTGCACTAGTGAGAGCAGACACAGAACAGTGGCAGCTCATTAATTGGGTGTCAGCTCCCTGCCAGGAAGAAGGTTTAATGAGTCATCTCATCATAAAGGACTGTGGTTGAAGGGAGGGGCAGAGGGTTTAGAGAGAAGGGAAAAGGTTTTTCCAGCAATAACCATGTGTACAGAAAAGCTTGCTGCCCACCTGTTTGGGTAGAGAGAACAGCATTTGGAAATGGATGGTTTCTCCGTATTCTGCTACTCAAAGTAAAACCTGAGTTTATGAGTTTATAAATGCAGTAATTATCACTGTGTATATTTACGATTATTAAATGCATCAAAATTGAAATTATTCAAAGCTTATTTTGTGTAAATTTCATCATCATTCTGCCCCAGGTGTAAATATTATCTTACTTTCTCATATTAAACTATAGCAAAACAAATGTTAATTATACTGAAACTCAAATATATCTCCAATGTTCACAGGATCTTTAAAATGGCCTCTGTTTATATTATGATGAAAATATTTTCAGGTACCAAATATGAAAATGAAACTCCTTTCTGGTTTCCTATTTTAATTTATCCCAACATTCATGTAGAAGATATTTTAGATTTACTTGTAGTGCCCCAAGTTCACTCCTGATACTATTAGGTCATTATTATAACATTATGTTTTTGCTTTGTGACATGGCTTACTAATTTGCAAGATCTTCTGACACCAACAATGTTAGCACGGTATTCTGTTTTCCAGTTTGATTTTTGTATTTTACTTCCCTTCTGGTACTTTCTGCCATTAATTTATTTAATAAATTGTATTTTAATATTTTTATTATTTCAAAGATTTCTCAAGTTTAGAAAATATAGACAATCTCTATCCTTGACCTTTGCTTTCCTAACCTACCCATATTTCATACACGGGTAGCAAGGCTCCAAGCATTGGTGCAATCTTAGTCTGCCTTACTAGATTCATTAACAGGGAGTTGAATAAGAAGAGGAACAGCCAGGACTTGAACCCACATTGTGATATAGGCTGCCACATAGGAAGCCTAGGAATAACTTACTGTACCACAATGTCAGCACTATTACCTCCAATGCCCCCCCAGTATTTTACAGCTGAAACATGTCTGGTATTTTGTTGAGAAACCATGGAAATGTAATTATCCATCGTATTTATAAATCTGAAATTTTCATCTCTTGTCCAAAACTAGTCCAACAGGGCTAGTGATTCTCATAGCAGTGAAGGTGCCTGCATCTCCTATTAAGTATCAGCTTTCAGTCTTTCCTGTTCTTTCACTTCTAATATAGCTTCCTGTAAATTTTTACTAGCGATGGCTCTAGCACTTTGATCTATGATACCCACAGGTGAAATTTTTTTTTAAAGATTTACTTATTTTTAGTGGAAAGGCGGATATACAGAGAGGAGGAAAGGCAGGAAGATCTTCCATCTGATGATTCACTCCCTAAGCGACTGCAACGGCTGGAGCTGAGCCAATTCGAAGCCGGAAGCAGGAGCTCTTCCAGGTCTCCCACATGGGTTCAGGGTCCCAAGGCTTTGGGCCGTCCTCGACTGCTTTCCCAGGCCACAAGCAGGGAGCTGGATGGGAAGTGGGGCCACCAGGATTAGAACTGGTGCCCATATGGGATCCCGGGCGTGTTCAAGGCGAGGACTTTAACCACTACACTATTGCGCCGGGCCCCACAGGTGGAATTTTGACTGACTTCTAGGATCCTAGGTTCAGTTTGGCCTAGCCTTTTTGTTGGAGTCATTTAAAGTGAAAGCTAAGTAAAAATACATAAATTGTAAATAACAATAATAATAATACTACTAAACAAGGATCTTGCATGGTAGCCTAGTAGTTAAAGTCCTCACCTTGCATGTGTTGAGATCCTATATGGGCACTGGTTCATGTCCCAGCTTCTCCGCTGCCCATCCAGCTCCCTGCTTGTGGCCTGGGAGAGCAGTAGAGGAGGCGCAAAGCCTTGGGACCCTGCACCTGCGTGGGAGACCTGGAGCAAGCTCCTGGTTTCGGATTGGCTCAGCTCTGGGCATTGCAGCCACCTGGGGAGTAAATAAGCAGGTAGACGATCTTCTTTCCTGTCTCTCCTTTCTGTATATCTTACTTTCCAATAAAAATAAATAAGTCTTTTTTAAAAAAGGAGTGAGCTAGCAGATGTTGATCGTTGCTTCTTTGGCATTTAATAAAATAAAAATAAATTTTAAAAGCAAAATTAATTCTTTCATGTGATCTTTAAAAAGTATCAAAGAGTAGAACACCTAATATATTGTGAACATATATTTAACAGCTTTGTGGGGAGTCTTCCTTTTGTTCGGGAGTAGAGATGCATAGCACAATGTGTCTTCACCTGCTGATGGACCAGACTCCATTCTTAGTTTATCTGTGAGAATATATAGATGTACATGTTCACCTGCATGTCTGTTTAGTTTGTATTTTATACAAAGGTTACCTACTATCAGAGCGAACACATGACATTTGTCCTCCAAGAGATTAGACTTTCTACCGTTGTCTATACCTATAATGCCAAGATACTCTTCAGTAGCAGAATGTTGGACTTGTGACTGTTGCTGAGAGACCACACTATTGTAATAATATTGAGGAAAGCATTGTGGGGGAAAAGTGGTGAGGGGTGGCAGGGAGAAGCCCTGTACCTATTGAACACTACAGTGAAAATAAAAATTAAGAAAATCAAACAGGTGTCAAATGCTTAGTAAACTTTTTTTTAAGGTTTACATATTTTTTATTGGAAAGTCAGATTTACAGAGAGAAAAAGGGACAGAAGGAAACATCTTACATCTGCTGGTTCATTCCCCAAGTGGCCACCATGGCTGGGACTGAGTTAATCTGAAACCAAGAACCAGGAAACTGCAAAGATTGATGAGTGCATGAAGAATATGTGCAGGATACAAGCGATACACAGACATCAGTAGTATTTTTGTAATTTTAAAATTTATTTTTCAACTACTTTAATGAGAGACTGGTTCCTTACTTCAATGATTTTATGCACCAACAATGATCTTGCTGAGAAATAACTAATAAGAGCAAGTTATTTCATAATAACTAAAAAATTAAGTATCTTAAGACAAATTTGGCACAGGATGTGAAAGAATTTCTGAAGTATGAAGTGGCACAATATTAATGGCAGAAGCTGAAAAAAGGTTCAAAAAGAAAAAAAACAGAAAGATACATGTGCTCTTGGATTAGAAGAATTAAATTTTTAAAAGATTTATTAACTTTTTTTGGAAAAAACAGATCAGATTTACAGGGCAAAGACAGGATCGAGAGAAATTTCATTCCCCAAGTGAGTACAATGTCCCCAGCTGAGGCAATCAGAAGCCAGGAGCCAGTAGCTTCTTCTGGGTCTCCCACATGGGTGCAGGGTTTTAAGGATTTGGGGTATCCTCTACTGCTTTTACAGATAAGCAGGGAGATGAATGAAGAATGGAGCAGCTGGGACACAAACCAGTGCCCATATGGGCATCCCTGAAAGGTGAGTATTTAGCCATTGAGTCATTGCTCCAGGCCCAGAAGAATTAATAGTATCAAAATGTCTGGGCTGCACAAGTACGTTGCAGGGTTAGTGTAATCCTCATCAAAATGTTTAGGACATTCTTCAGTGAATTATAAGAAAACAATACTGACATTCATGTTGAACCAGAAAAGATCCCAAGTAGCCAAAGCAATCTTGAGAATTTTAATAATTATTTCTAACTTTTGTCAGGTATTTAATCAATTGCTTTTTCTGCAAGATTACTTTCAAAAGCTGTTTTCTTTGGAGGTGTGGTGTAGCGTTCCTTTTGATTTGTTTGTTTTGTGATTTGTGCCTACTTGATGTATCTTGATGCTTTCAGAGTGTTAGTTTCATGGTAACCTCCTACTTGGTGGAGATGTGACTTGAAGTGTTGGTTTTCAGGCAATGTAGTGGTTAGTTCCATTTAGATGCTCTTGTCTCTCTCTTGGATTCCTTTAGCTATGGTCAATGCCCAGAGCTACCCACTGTCTGGGATCATGAGTGACAGAGACATTCTAGTAGCTTAGACTGGTGCGGTAGACACATAAGTAAAGGTCTTGTGCCTACTGTCCTCTTGAACAATGTAAGTGATAGCTCCTAGATCACGGTATTCTGTTCTGTTGGAGGAGTTCTTCCAATATAGGAGCCCCCATAAAAGTAGAGCCCTTGGAACATCCATCCTAACTTCTAGAAGTATGATGGGCCATTTTCTGGGGTGGGAAATGACAGTTCTGGAGAGAATGACCTCATTGTTAGTCAGCAACTGGCTGCGGAGTGAGGGGCTGGCGCGGGTTGAGAGATGATATTGTAGCTTCCATTTAACACCGATAGTCTAAGTCCACATCAAGGTCAAAGGAACATTCTGTCAGTAAAGAAGAGATCAGCAAGATTTGAGCTCTCTCAGCCCTACTCTCAGTCACTGGCAAAGACACTGGCAAAGCAAAGGGCAATATCTCCACTTCATCTTTCTTAATCCAGTCTCAGACACCGGGAATGGCAGTTGAAATGCAGTGTGCTTGGCAGAATGAGTTAGCAAGGTGCTCCCAGGACCCTTTTTCATCCCTGGTAGAAGTGAAAAAATAAAACAACACAATACCCAAGAGGAATCTTTCTCAGGCACTGGCATGGGTGGTTGTTTGAAAAACATCTCAATTTTTTTGCTCTTTAATATGGTCTTTCTTCCATCTTTGATGACAAACACAAAGTTTTTATGTGCCTTTTCATCTTTTAAAATGTGTTTGAGGAATTACAACATGCATTTTAATTTATCACAGTCTATTTCAAATTCAGACCAGGTTCTGGTATACAAGTAATGATGTGAGTATAGATTATTATCTTGTCCTCTTGTTTTCTCTTTTAGTATGCACATTCACCATCTATATGCTGTCAATCTGACTGTCTCATTTCATCATTTAGTTTAAAATTGTTAATAGGATCATCAAAATATTTTTCAAAATTATTAGCACATTTCTGTTTTTCAGTGCAACCAATTTCAGGGGGTGAGAGCTTCTAGATTAAAATTAATCTCTGATCATTTTCAGTTTAAAGGACATGATAACGGATATTTGAAAGCTAATCTGCAGGACTGGAGTGGTAGCCCAATGGCTACATCCTTGCCGTGCATGCCTGGGATCCCTCATAGGCACTGGTTCGTGACCTGGTTGCTCTACTTCCCATGAAGCTCCCTGCTTGTGGCCTGGGAAAGCAGCAGAGAATAACCCAAAGCCTTAGAACCCTGAATCTATGTGGGAGACCAGGAGGAAACTCCTGTCACTGTGGCCACTTGGGGAGTGAAACAGCAAATGCAAGATCTTTCTTTCTGTCTCTCCTTCTCTCTGTAAATCTGCCTTTCCAATAGTACTAACAAAAACCTAATATGCAAGCAAAAATAATCATCACTGTTTGTTGATGTATAAATTTTTATAATTTCATCCTCAATTTTTAGAAGATTCTCTCACCAGAAACTATGTTTCTTGACATCTTATTTTTCTTTTATTGACTTTTATATCTTATTCTACTTGTGTTCATTGTTTTTGATGACTTAAAGGAGTCAGATAGTGATCAATTTTGTCCTTGCAGTCACGATGTCATTGAAAGAAGATGTGATAAACAGATCAGAAAGCCAACCCCTATGCTATTATTATTGAATGTGCTTGGTTTTTTAATCCATTACTATCAAGTTATCCTTTTTTATCTTCAGAGCCTAAATCTCTAGATTGTGTTTGATACTTTATTATGTTTCTTAGCTATCAGGGGAGGTAATTTGCCATAACATTTGGTTGCACTAAAGATTTAATTTTAAATTTCTTTATAAATAGCATATGAACTTCTTTACCTATGGCAGTACTGTCTGCTTGAAAATTTGCCAGGGTTAATAATAAAATAATCAATTGAACTCCAAGTCAGCATTCTTTTCAGATGTTATAATTTCAAGCTTCAAGATTTTTAATTTTTATCTTTTTGTATATATTCCATATTTCTGGTGTTTTCATCAGCATTGATAACCTTGCAAAATACACTTGAGATATGTCCTTATCTGGTACTCTGTTGTTTCTATTCTATCAGTTTCACTTTATTGATTTTTATGATTATATGGATGAGCCTAAAGACATTATGCTCAAAGATATAAATCTAATTCTGTTGTGCTGTCTCCTCTGTGGAATCTGAAAGTCAAGCTCACAGACACAAAGAGCAAAGTGGTGCTTTGTAGGGCAAAACAGATGGGGAAATGGAAAGATGTTGGTCAAAGAGCACAGCATTTCTACTGGATGATAGGTAATTAATTACTTTCAGAAATAAACTTTTGATTTCTACAAACATTTGTAACTTTTTAGACGTGATAAGTTACTACAAAACTATTTGACAGTTTTGCTTCTTGTTTTAAAATTTCACAAATATGACTAGAAGGTATTTATTCTAAGACTAATATGCTTGGTTATTGAGGAAATTCAGCTGACAGCTATGCTGACTGGTGGGAAAAGAATCAGCACCCATTCCCTGACTGGTTGAGATTCGGATCTTGCTCCTCCAAATTATTTCAGGAAACTCCTCTCACAGCTTTGGGTATTTTCATTAAATAAATTGCTCTGATTTATACTCCACAGACGCCTCAAGTGAAACCTTTTTGCTAAGAACCTCTCTTTGTGCAGTACTGTTTTCTCCTGGACTTATTTCTATAAATTCTGTTTAACTGCACCTCCGTGGACGATAAGATCTACCTTTTTAATGCACAGAAAACATCTAGATTCACCTGGGTACTTCTTTCATTTATCACCACCTAGGAAAATGCAGCCATTTAGCTAGAGCAATTGTAGCCATTAGCATTTAAATTCTCATATCAGAAATTGCTGCCTTTTATTGTCCAGGAGTCAATATTTTAGGGCCATTTTAAAATATATTTTATCTAGTATTTTTGGTGTTTTCAGGTTTGAGGATCTAATTGCTCTTTATTCTGTTTTGATCCAAAGCAGAAGTACTTTACAATGTGCATCTTAATAGTATGACTTTTATCAAGCTAATTTATTTATTAAAGTCATCTGTGATAACTTTATTACTCACCAAGCAAAATTACAATTGATTCATAGGAGTCTCTATTTTCGTATGTCTACTAAGTATAAAGAATCTCTGCACAAAAAATGAAAGAAACAATTATACTCCCTTGAGGAACCAACAAAATGATTACTGTCAAGCACATAAAAGCTTGATTAAATGCATAATTGCAGGCAAGGGCTTCACTGGTTCTTAATCACAGTATAATTTTTAGCATGTTGTTCATGATGCTAATAGAGATAATTTCAAAGGAGTATCAAGCATGGTATTCAGCAGAAAATAATGACTAGTACTATCAAGAAAATTGGTAAATTATTCTGTAAATCTTTATTTTAAAAGAAAATAAATTGCAAAAAGAAAATAAATTGCTTTTCAGAAACTTTATTTGCAGGTCACATCAAGATTGTTCACTTCTATGATTGCTTTTCTTTCTTTAATAGAAAGAAGTTTTCATTCAAAGGATAATCTCTATTATGAAATCAGGGATCATATTTTGCATTTCTTTATGTGTCTTGTAATAATAAACACCATTCAAAACATATAAAGAGCTCAAGAAATGCAACAACATCAAACCAAATAATCAAGTTAAAAACGGGCAAAGGCCATGAACAGACTATTTTCAAAGTACAAAATCTGAATGGTTAACAGACACTTGAAAAAAAAAACATTATGATCACTAGCCTTTATGAAATACAAATAAAAGTCATAATAAATGTTTCACCTCAACCCAGTTAAAATGACTATCATTACAAAAGTCAAAAATCAATAAAAACTGGCGAGAATGTAGTTAAAAAGATAACCTGATACACTGCTGGTGAGAGACAAACTATACAACGATTATGGAAGGTAGTGTGGAGAGATTCATCAGAAAACTTAAAATAAAATCTACCATATGACCCAGTCATCTGACTCCAGGAAATCCGCTCAAATTGAATTAAATCAGCTTATGAAAGCGTCAACTATACATGTATTTTTAATCTTAATTCACAGTGGTTTAAATATGGAATCAACTCATATGTTCATCAACTAATGACTGGAAAAAGAAAATTTGGTGAATACACACTGTTGAACTCAGCTGTAGAAAAAAAAAAGCAAAAGCAAAATCCAGGCTTGCAGTAGATCAGTGCAACGGGAAATATGTATCCTTAGTAAAATAGCTCAGTACTGGGAAGACAGGATTCATATTTAGCTGATTTATGATAATTGCTATACAGAACATTAAAGGGTAATAATATAAGCAAAGATAACATTTTGAAATTTGATTATAATTTATATGCCTTCTCTACACACATGAGGAACAATGGGATTTCTACTTACTACTTGTTGATTTCTTTTAGTGGCGAGTTGAGCTTGTGATTATCAAATAAGCTGAAAGTGTTCCATTGTAAGAATTAAAAGGAAAAATAAGGATGGGAGAGAGAATGACGCATGAACAAGAGTAAGGGTAAGGTGGGACATGTCATTATCCTGGTAAATCTGTGTGTATGAAATACATGAGGTTTGTTTACCATATAAGCTATTTTTTAATGTTCCTTTATATTTCCCTCTTCTTTTTGAGAGCACCATTCCTTACTCACCTACATTTTGAAATATCTATGTCTGACTTTAACAGTGACACGTTCTGCTGTAGGACACAACAGCGCAGTCTGTTCCTCCTTAATGTTTTCACCTTACTCTGTACTGATGTCCATCTCTTACCTAATACTCTACATAATTAATTTTGTTTAACCAGAATTCTAATGTTGTTTTATGCTTTTCTTTTTTTTTTAGATTTTAAAAAAATATTTTTATTGGAAAGGCAGATGTACAGAAAGAGAAGAGGAGACAGAGAGGAAGATCTTCCATCCACTGGTATACTCTCCAAGTGGTTGCAGCCACAGGAGCTGAGTCAATCTGAAGTTACAAGCTTCTGCCAGATCCCCCACATGGTTTCAGGGTTCCAATGCTTTGGGCCATCCTCTACTATTTTATTCCAGGCCACAGCAGGGACTCAGATGGGAAGTGGAGCAGCCAGCACACACATCAGCCCATGCAGGATCTCAGTGCATGGTAGACAAGGACTCAGACATCAGGCCGTGGCACTGGGAACTGTTTCATGATTTTCAATTTACAAAGCTCAAACACAGTAGTTAAATTGATTCTTATAATACATTTGTGGCATTACATTTTAATTAAAAATTTGAAAATCCTATTCAACTGTTTTATAATATATAAATCCTGCTTTTAAACACAAAGACACGATTAGGTGGTAAATACGCCATTTAAAATTTTGCTTATTTTCTATGGTTTTTAGTTCCTTTACCTACTATTGGAAAACACAATAATTATGTGATATAAAATGAGTTAGTGGCCTGATATTTGATCTTTTGTACTCAGAAACTTCTACCTATGATTATTAATGACGAAGTGACAAACATATCCATTTTGAAAGGTCGACATAATTATTGTAGCAGCCAGTCTTTACCTTCTCTCCCCCTCTGTTCCATAATTTGAGGTGAACAAGGGGAACAAGAATATAACAATGTCTCAATTCTAATTAAACTTCTACTTATCACTGTGTTTAATGCTGAATATCTCGCTAATATTTTCCATATAAACCTGACCATTTCACATCCTAAGAGTGCAAATAAGCTACCATTAGAAATGCTCTTACTCTGAATTATAATCATCCTTTGTCAAAAAACCACACCTCTTTTAAGGAACCTGTGCTTTAGATAACGGTATTTGAAAGAATCCATAAGGCATTATTATAGGATCAATTTTGTAACACTTAAGTTTTTCCATCCAGTGTTTTTGCAATGATTATTTGGAAATAGTTCTATTGATTTCAGTTTTTCAACAGCCTGCAGGATGAAGTCTGAGCTTGTGGGTGGGGGAGAAAGTGTTGCAAGCCAATCCTCCTCCCATGTATAAGGTTACTTCTGTCTCAGCTGCTCCACTTCTGATTCAGCTCTGTGATTCTGGGAGTCTGCACCCATGGCAGAGACACAAAAGAAGCCCCTTCATAGTAGCTTTGGATCATCTCAGCTCTGTTGGGGTCGTTTGGGGAGTGAAAGAGCAAGTGGAACACATCTCTTTCCTTCTCTCTCTCTGCCTCTCATCATGTCTTTTCTATTTCCTTTGTAAAATCTGCCTTTCAAATAAAAATAAACAAAACCTACAAAAAAAAAATCTGAGCTCCAGCAAAAGTTGTGATTCTGTGTCTCTGACTCAATTTTTTCTCTAGTGAACAAAAGAAACACATTTACACTTAGCATGATTGGAAATAAGTGTAGAATGCAGTCCTCTCCAGAACAATTTATACTTTGAACAATTTTAAGTATTTTTGCAACTTCTAGTTCCTGAATTCTTATATACTGTTTCCTCTTAAAAATTGAAAAAAAAAACCATTTACAAACGCAAACAGCATCATGGGACATAAAAATCTAAACATGCAGAGGTGATGTGTCTATACTGTGACAAATTTTCTACATATGGGTCATGAGCCCTCTAGCCTCGCTATGAAAATGTTTTGATTTGAGCTTCAATATTTAGGAGTGCTAAGAGGCCACATACTTAGCTAAGTAGACATTAATTACAGTCCAAATTCCCATTGGGAAATCTTAGCACTGTTAAGCTGAGGAATGAAGCTTAAAGATATAATTAATATGAGCTTATATTAAAAGCTTTAACAGAATTAGTAAACTCCTAATAATAGATCATTACTCAACCTTGAATACATGCAATAGATTTTTGTTGTCAAAAACAAGTGAACTGACCCACCTTCTAGTCACCATTTTTGTAGTGGGCATTTCACTGCTGTGTGACCAGCGTAACTATGAGATACTGGGACAATTTTTAAAATAATGCAAAAAGCAAGGTGAATCCCACAGGAGAAAAGTTTCCTCAAAAGTGAGAAAAGAAGCAGTTATTGATTATGAAGTAGCTGCAAAAATGTAATGGGAAATGCAAGACAGAATAAATAAGGGGAAAGGATGTGTCTTCCTCAGGAAGACTACAATGATAAATACCCACAGATGTTCAGAGAGCAAAAGATTAAGTACACCTTTTAGGCTGGAAAGATATGCATAATTTGTTTTGAATTCCTGTGCTCTTCCTCATCAATAAAAAATAAATAAATTGATTAATAGCTTCAATAAATATGGGTAATTTCACTCAGTGATCTATTTTTCTAAAAGAATTTTTCCAAGAAATTTATTAATATAAACATATGTTAAGATCAATGGATATAAAATGTTTCCACATCCTTAGTATATCTGACATGAATAAAATTGCATAGTTGTTTACCTATAACACCACCTGCTTCTGCAAAGATAAAACAGTAAATGCTACAGCCATGCTATTAATCCAGACAATACTTCTCTTCACTTAAAAAGATGATTGCATTGAACCCTCTCTTCTCCTCTTCAACATCTTTACAGGTCCAATACAGCTGCTCCAAATACTTCTGTGCCACCACATGCACAGGCACAATGATAACCAAAGGATCACACATGAGAAATGCAAACTTCGTCAGGTGGAGCTGAGATGAGAATGCACTGAAAGATGAAGAGATGTCAGTGAGGTGTCAACATAAAAGAACTGCCCTAGTTCAGTGAAGTTATCCACGTTGTTTGGGACTCAAGAATTCTGGCTTCATTTCAAACTTTTTATAATCTCTTTTTTTTTCAATGCTTTATTTGATGACATAGTTTAATAAGCATTGGGGTTTCCCTTTCCCACCACCCCCATTGTTCTCCTCTCAGTCTTTCACTAGGTGTCTTCCTCAGAAGTCCATCATACTGCCATTGAGGTGTCTCACAACAATTCAAGGACTTCTCTGTCATTATGCGGTGAGGGCATCCTTGTATTACAAGTACGGGGATATACTTCTCTCTGTTTCTGCCGACAGACATATTTATTTCCACTGCACTTCCAT
This sequence comes from Ochotona princeps, assembly GCF_030435755.1. Classification (NCBI taxonomy): domain Eukaryota; kingdom Metazoa; phylum Chordata; class Mammalia; order Lagomorpha; family Ochotonidae; genus Ochotona; species Ochotona princeps. Next base: position 95,951,541 of record NC_080834.1, on the reverse strand, counting down.
TATAAACCCCCCCTTTCGTGCAGTCCACCAATGGTTAAGAAGGAAAAAAGAAAAAAAATTAAATAAGATGAAATAGTCAGTCTTCATCTCCATGGAGTTGTCGACCTCATAGCAGGGGTATCAATGTGACACTAGGCTGGCCCAAAGAGTGTCCAATACATTTCAAACTTAATGAAAATCTATAACAACAATCGGTTCACACTGACTGTTTTTCTTTTTTTAGCTTTTCAAATAAAAATTTTATATTACTTTAAAAACATTTTGTTGTATAAATTTAAGATATATAGTATAATACCAATACAAAAACATGGTAAAATGGCTGCTATACCAAAAATGTTTTATATTTTATTTTTCTTACTATTTTGGGGTTTTTTTGTGTCAAATTGAGATAACCACAGTATTTAGAATCTAGAATTAGCTGTAATTATAAAGATAATCTTTTTAATTTTTATTTATCCTATTTTTCAATATGCATTGGAATTTTATTATGAGTATTGATTTCTCTACTAATTTACCAACATGTTAAAAAAGCAAAACCATTATTTGAGGCCTGTATCTTAGTTTTTATTTTGGCTTGATAAAGCCCATTGTGTAATTATTTCAAAATCTTCCTTTTAAAACATACAGGAAGGGATTTTAATAACATAAATTCATCAATATCCTCTTCTAAATACATGTTAATGTAGACACACATACACACATGAGGGAATATTCAAAGTACTCAAGCAAAATATGTATTATGAAGCACGATGCATAGATTAAAAAAAGTTAATTCCATCCTATAAGAACTTCCTGATGTTTGTATGTGTGTATCCACACATATACTACAAAGTTAATTATCATTAGCCAGTATTGGATTCTGACAGATTTCTTAAGGATTAGAAGCAGATGGAGGAATAATGGTGTGTGAGAAATGAAATTTAAAAAAAAAAAAATTTGCACAAAGACAATGGGAACCAAACAGAGGGTGGCTGAAGTTGGTAGGCAATGCATTTGAATTTGAACCCTGAGTGATGCTAAGGATGTATGTCTGGAAACAATGCGAAACAAATTGAATTAAAACTGATTGAATGTGGACACTGAATCTTCATGACCCACACTTATGTAGACAAATTAATGTAAGATGGTTGGTGTTCCCACTTTCACAATTATTCTACAGTAACAGCCGATGAGACATACTTCATAGTATAACCTAGAGAGTGTTAAACCAGACAACACAGGGTTTCCAATACAGAAACTTGAGAACAAAGACCATCAGAAGCTAAAAAGTGGTAATAATTTCATTTCATAGGGATAGGAATGGAAGATATGACTTTATTGATAATGGAAGAATCAAATTATTTAGAATATATTATTTCTTATCACAATTTTAATAACAGTACATTTCTATATTTAATCCATAACTTCAATATCATAATGGTGGGGACCGGAATGGCATCCTAGCAACTAAAGTCCTAACCTCTTGCACACCCAGATCCCATCTGGGGGCCGGTTCATGTCCCAGCAGCTCTGCTTCCCATCCAGCTCCCTGCTTGTAACCTGGGAAAGCAGTCGAAGACGGCCTACAGCCTTGGGACCCTGCACCTGCATGGGAGACCCAGGAGAAGCTACTGGCTCCTGGCTTCAGATTGGCTCAACTCTAGGCTTTGCAGCCATTTGGAGAGTGAATCATCAGAAGAAAGACCTTCCTCTCTGCCTCTTCTCTTCTCTGTGTATCTAACTTTCCAATAAAAAAATAAATCTTTAAAATGAGAGAGAAAAAAAATGGTGAAGATCAAATTGACCAGTGCCAATTTCAGTTAAGTAAAATTTTATCTAATCTTAATTCACTTAACCTGACCTTAACAGAATGAATCTGCCTACAGTTTAGATTTACCAAATATATATAGATTGATTCATTGTGACAAAGAAATATTAAGGGATTATAATCATAAAATCTTCTCTAGAATCTTCAAGGGATATTGTAGACTCTATAATAATATACCAGCTTTTAAGAAGATTGATGTACTTATATTGGAAGTCAGAGTTACAAAGAGGGAGGGATGGGGGGAGAAAGAGAGGCTTCTATGTACTAGCTCACTCCCCACTTGGTCATAGTAAGCAATGTTTGGGCACGGATGAAATCAGGAGCCAGGAGCTTCACCTGGACTCCCCAGGTGAGTGGCAGGGAGTCCTCCTCCGCTGGGACTTGACTGGAAGTGGAACAGTTCAGATATGTCCTAATCCCCATACAAGATTATAGTAACTTCTGGTGGTTTTTCTGCGTGTGATGTCACAATGCCAATTGCATTTCATAACATTTTTCTTAAATATGAAAAATTCTGAAGTACAAATACATTTGACTTCAAAGGTTTTTAGAAAGAAAAGATGGATAGATTTAAAGAATGGGAATAAGGGGTCCAGTGCAGTAGCCTAGAGGCTAAATCCTGGCAGCTCCGCTTCCCATCCAGTTCCCTGTTTGTGGCCTGGGAAAGCAGTGAAGGATAGGCCAAAGCCTTGGGACCCTGCACCTGCATAGGAGACCTGGAGGAGGCTCCCGGCTGCTGGTTTCAGATCGGCTCAGCTCCAGTCATTGTGGCCGCTTGGGGAGTGAATCATCAGACGGAAGATCTTTCTGTCTCTCCTCCTCTCTGTGTATCTGACTTTCCAAAATAAATAGATAGATAAATAAATAAATAAGTAAATAAGAAAAATAAATATCAAAGTCATACTGACAGAAGTAGACAATTGAATAGGAAACAGAAGATTCATCCAGACATTGTAAACTGGGTAATAGTCACTTATGGATATTTTATGTTATGTTATTTGTCTATAACAAATAATGATGATGAAATTAGCTGAGTGAGACTCAAAGTAATGATGTAGTCTTATTCATGGTGCATGGACAAACGGGAAAAGACAACAGTTCAATTATGCTAAACACAATTCAAGGAGTCCTTAAGCAAGCATCATGTTTAGCAACATGCAGGCAATTGTTAGAATGAACAGTAAGATGTGAATGTTTTAAGGAATTAAGAATGAGATCTGAGTTGTTTGAATATTCTCCATACTGATTTCCATAGAGGCTGTACCAGCCTGCAGCCCCACCAGCAGTGGAGTAGGGATCCCTTTTCCCCGCAACCTCGCCAACAAGTGTTGTTGGTGCTTTTATTCATGTGGGCCAGTCTTACTGGCGTTAGGTGGTACCTCATTGATGCTTTAATTTGGATTTCCCTTATTGCCAGGGAACTTGAGCATTTTTTCATATGTTTATTTGCCAGTTGCCAACTACAGTGCCACCATCCCATCCTGGCTGCCTCAGCTCTTTTCCAGTTCTCTGCTAACACACCTGAGAAAGGAAATGGGAAAACCAGCCGAAGCTCTTTGCTCCTGGTTTCAGCCTGTTGCATCCTGCAGCCAAGGGTGGCCATTTGGCTGTGAGCCAGGGGATGTAAGATCTTGCTCTCTTTCTTTCTTCCTCAGTTTGCCTTTCTTGCTTTTTTTAACTCTGCTGCTCAAACACAAATAAATTTAAAACTAAATAAGAGAAGAGCAGCAAATTATTTTACTAATGTTTGTATAACATTTTGATAATAAATTTTGAAATCAATGATCGTTGATACTTTCCAAATAGATTATATTATATTCCTTTATAAAATAATTTGTTATTTTATAGTAAAGCCAGACCTATAAGTCCTCATTACTGAAGGAAAATTATTACTGTAAATATGAAATGGAGTAGTAAATGTGAAACTTCTTTGTAAAGCATTTTAGGTGTATTATGACTTATGTCAATGACTTCCATATATTCAAATTACATAAAAATAGTATAATTGCAAGTAAAGCACAAGTTCCATTCATGTATTTTTCTATTCATGCATTTTTCTATTTTTATAGTTCTTTCACATAGAAAATCACTAATAATTATCTAAAAACAGATAACTTACCACTAAATACTCATCAGATTTATCAACATTATCAAAAAGTCTTAGTAGATGCATCTTCTGGTTTCTGTTTTTTGTTCACGTCTTGCCTTTTAGCATCAAGAATAATCAAGCATCTTCCAAACTACCTCTACACATGCAAATTTTATAAGTGACAGACAAAATTAGATATGCATTCTGCATTGTACATCTAAGCCTATCCTGTGCCTTTTATCCTTTATGACTGTGTGCTGGTTGTGTCTTCTGCCAGGAACATTTATTTCTTTCCATTTGCCTTATTAAAAACTCTGGCTAAAGTTCCATTTTGCTCATAATAATTTTGGGGGGAGTTGTAAGAGATTTTTAGAAATTTGCTGCAATTTTGAAATAGAAACTAGAATAAATTAGAAACTGAAATCCATGCCCAAGAAAACTTCCAATTTTGTACGTTAGAAGAAAATTGATATGGACAACAATTTATTGAATATTTAAGATAGGCAGAATTATTGATTTGTGCAGACAGTAAGTAAATATTTCAGAGCAGCTAATTTTGCGTAATAAGCAACAACCTTTTACAAAGTTTCGCTGCAAAGAAAGCAAAACATGTTTCACTTTGGAAGCCAACAAACTCTATCAACAGCATCATATTGTGCAACTAGAAAAATATTCCATCAATTTTAGAGTTTTCGTTGCAGTCTAAATGAAAACGCAGCACATAAAAAGTAAAAAATTACATATCTCAGAAAAAGGAAGATGAGCTTAACCTGTACTTTGATCTTGGGCATACACTAGATCCTTGATGAGTAATGATTTCTCTCTGGAGAGCTCAAAGCTTAAGACCGAACTTATCAAATAGTTTATGTCTGAATATACAAATTGTGGTTTGAATTTCTGAGGCTTGTTTCTTCCTGGTTAAAAATATTCAGTACCAGGGCAGATAATTAGAAGGCAAGTTTGCTTTATGACTTAGACCACAACTTGTTTATATTACTTATCTCTTCCTATATTTGCTGGCCAACCTTGTATTGTGTATAATATGTGCTCAATTAATGTTTCCCAAAAAGAAACTTCTGCTTTGTCTTGAAGTCCACATTCCCAACTTAACTTCTTTAATCATCCAAATGATACAAGTGAAGATAATGTGAAGATACATTTAAAAAGAGGAACGGTAATTGAGGGACAATAGTCACTTTAATTCAGTTTTTTCCTTCCATTTTGAACTCTTTTATTCCTGAGACATTTCTCTTCAGTATTTTTTAAATGACAACAATGTTCTCGCTCCATTAGCTTAAGAAAAAAGTTTATTTTAGTGGTTAAGAAGCAAGAAGTTCACATGTAAGCAAATTCTTTGGTCAAATTCCCTTTTATAAATACCTTAGTTTTAATCCTGAAAACATAAGAAATGACAAGTCTTAATTTGGGACTTATTTGGATTTTAATTTAATTTTCAGTGCCTACCTACCCCAGAATGCCTGCTTTCTCTTTATTTTATAAACAATACCTGAATTATTTCCTATTTGTCTCCATGTTTTGCTATATATTCTAGAACTATTATGGAACGTCCATTTTCTCTTTATAGTATCACTCAACTTTACAGTCTCCTTTGGAATATATCTGCATCCATATATTTCTTTTATTCTACAAGTTTAAAGTTTAACTGCTCAGATATCTTATTTTCTGGGGACACTTGAGTAATTATTCATTGGAAAATATTGGAAATTATTTATTGGAAAATGCCATATAAAGCAAGATATCATAACTATGTCTTAAATCCATACCTAGAAATACAGCTCTGTGTAACTACCAAAGTATACAAAATGCAAATAGATTATCATATAGCCTCAATGGCTGTTGCCTCTATGCTGCTAAGTGTATTTTCAGAAATAATTTCCTGCCACATTCCTGACTGCATTTACAGCCTGAGCTGATCCTCTTCCCTGCTGTTTTCTGATCTGCCCCTGGGTTACTAACAGCCCCAACAGACAGACTGGCTCAAGCTACCTGCTGCTCAGACACAGATTAACTCACTACCAGCCATATGGGCTAGAGACTTCATAAATTCCTTTTTGCTGTTGGCTCTGAGGAAAGTTAATGGACAGTTCACTGATGGAGAGAAAAACAACCTGGTGGTGAGCAGGCCGGGCAGTAATCACCTGCGCCCAACACAACTGGCACCTCCATCTGCCTTTCTGCGGAGATTTGTGTTAAGGGAGAGGATTATTATATTTGGTACCACTCTTTCATTGTTAGCTACTGCTTTCTGACTAAATGAGAAAGTCAAAAGATTCAAGACCTTGTTCATATTTGTTATTTCCAAAATCTACTGAGTATATTCCCCATGAAAATGTATCTCAAAATGTTTTTAAACTTAAAAGGAATATAAAGTATGTTGATTGACTTTAGCAAGTGTTTCCAAACACCTAGACTTCTGAAATGCTCTGAGAAACTAGAAAAATCATTGAATATCAATGTTCTCCTCTGGGTTGACTATGACTTTAGGTAAACCATTTATTTTCCCTTAATTCCCTCTGAAATATCTGAATTTTAGAACACATAGAATAAACAAACCAAAAAACATCATTCATTAAATATAAAATCCCAGAATTAGATGTTGGGATTTTTGAAACTCAAAGCAGAGCATATCCAACACTTTTATTCTAAATCTCCAGAGTTCTAATCTTTTTCTTTAGAAAGCAATCAATACATGATCATAATAATGACAAGTCTTAGAACATAAAACCCTATCAGCTTTCAACTCATCTTCATTCCTATTCCCTAAAATAAATGCTCTAAAACTGGCATGAGAATAAATAATCATAAAATGTATTATTTATCCATTTTCCAATCAGGACATAACTCTAAATATTTTATTAATAGTACTTTATAAAGTAAATTAAAATTTAGTCAACTCTGTGGTTTATAAAAGTGAGACAATGCAGAAATGCTATACATAACTAAATTTTAACAGTTATATTGCCTTTACTAAATCTTTAACTTCCTCAGCTTTACATTCCTCTGAAAGAGTTAAAAGTGAATAAATATTCTTGACTTATATAAAATTTAAGCTTCCAGCTAGAACAATTATTTTTCTAGCTCATTAAGACTTTTGTAAATAAAATTTTAGTTTACCATTTTCCTATTTTGGTAAAAAGCAATATCCATTTTTTTTTAATTTATCTATTTTTATTGGAAAGGCAGATATATAGAGAGGAAGAGAGACAGAGAGCAAGATCCTCCATCCATTGATTCACTCCCCAGGCAATTTTAACTGCCTGAGTTGAACCAATCCGAAGTCAGGAGCCTAGAGCTTCATCTGGGTCTCCCAGGGAGGTGTAGGGTCCCAAGGCTTTGGGTCATCCTGACTGCCTGCCCAGGCCACAAGTAGGGAGCTGAATAGGAAGCAGGGCTGCCAGGACATGAACTGGCACCCACATGGGATCCTGGCACAGGCAAGATGAGGACTTTAACCACTAAACCACTGCATCAGGCCCAGCAACATCCAATTTTAATGGTAGGATGCATGTTGAGACGCAGTGGTTTAAGCTGGCACTTAGGATGCCCACAATTTGCATTAGAATGGCTGGCTCAGGTTCTGGCTGCTTCTGACTCAATTTGCTACTAATGCAAATGTTGAAACAGTTGATGATGGCTCAAGTATTTGATTTTCCATGATTAGTGTGGGCGATATGGATGTTGTGCCTGATTCCTGACTTTGCCTCACCTAGGCCTTACTGCTTATGGGGAACGAGACTCTGGATGACAGATCTGTCTGTGTCTGCCTGTCAGTCTCTTGCTTTTTCCTCTCAGCTTCTTTTCTTCTGATTCGACTCTGCTGATTTAACTTGGAAGGCTGCAGAACTTGGCTTACATGCTTGAGTCCTTGCACCCATATGATGGTCTCAGAAATCTCTTGGCTCTTGGTTTTGATCTGACCATTGATGAACAATGAATAAAAATAATCTCAACATAATGCTAGCAAAATAGATAAAATCAGAGATTGAAAATGATGCACTACTACCATCACAACTGAACACAAAGAATCATAAGAAAATGATATGAAAATCAGTAACCTAATAATGGTGAAAACCTTGAAGAAATAAATGGATAAATTCCTAGATATATATAACCTATCAAGAATAAAGTCCAAAAGAAATAAACTTAGACAACCCATAATAAGCATAATAAGCAATATGACTGAAGCGGTAATCAAAGCTCTTCTGTCAGAAAAAGTCCAGGTTTTGGTGGATTTAAATCTGAGTTACACAAAATATTTATTTATTTTCAAGATTTTTTTTTTACTTGAAAGGCAGATTTTACAGAGAGAAGGAGAGATATAGTCTTCCATCCACTGGTTCATTCTCCAGACAGCTGCAATGACCACAGCTGAACTGTTCTGAAGCTGGGTGCCACGAGTTACTTTCATGTCTCCCACATAGATGCAGGATCCCAAAGATTGAGCTATCCTCCACTGCATTCCCAGGCCACAAGCGAAGAGCTGGATTAGATGTGGAGCAGACGGGGATTAAATAGGTGCCTGTATGGATTATTGGCAATGCAGGGCAATGAATTGACCTGCTGTACCACTGTACCAGCCTCTCTACAAAATATTTATAAGACAAATGGAGAATACACACAAAGTAAATCATGGCTAGCAAGAAGCTCCTGAGTTAACAGTCTGGGGACCCTGTGCTGGCTGCAAAATTCGATTGCTCCCCATAACCACTGCTCTCCATGAGCACTGTTCTCCATTAACCACTCCTCTGCATAACCACTCTTCTCTAGTAACCACTGCTCTCTGTAACCACTTCACCCTAGTAACCACAGCTCTCCAGTAGCCACTTTTCTCCATAACTAGTTTTCTCCATAACCACCTCTCCATACCCACTTCTTTCCATAACCACTGCTCTCTAGTGACCACTGGTTTCCATAACCACTTCTCTCCATAGCCACTGCTCTAGATAATCACTTCTGTCCATAACCATCAGTCTCTAGTAACCACTGCCCTCCAGCAACCACTGCTCCCCAGTTACTCCTGCTCTTCGTAACCACTGCTCTCCAATAATCACTGGATTATTTCTCTCTCCTACTATACTTTGATCTGTCTGGCAGGTCTCACAAGTGTTGTGACTACAACTTCTAATTAAGCCTTATATTGTGCCTTTGCCTTCTCCCCCTTTTATCTGTTGATCCTCTTTATCTCCTCTTGAATGCGAGCATTTTCACTTGACTGTAGAGGCCCTAGAGAAGTTCATTATCAAGACTCCATTTTGGGTCACACTGGGTGGGCATATGACAATCCTCAGTGGACATACCACCCATTTTGACTAACCAGGTAACCTACAACAATTGAAAGAATAAATTTGTATCCTCCTAACTCTGTAATGGAATTAGATTTATCCCTTATCTCCAATGGCCCCTCACCTAATTTCAGCGATCCTAGAACTCTCTGCTTTTCTGGGCACTTCTCCCTGACAAAGATGAAGAAACAGGTCTAGAAAGAGAGTCAATAAACTTGCTCCCTTGCTGAGCTATATATATTTTCGTCCTTCTCTGTGACACCAATTTTCTCATATAGCTACTGAGACTATCTCAAGGGACTGACACCCAGTTTTTCTACCAGCTCGGGGTGATTGGTATAAGTTTTCAAATGACCATAAATGTTTCTCTTCACTCTAATCAATCTGCCTATTTAGAAGGGCTAACACAGCTTCTGATCCCTGCCCAACCTCTTACTAGGTACAGTCTCCTTCTCTATCAATGGACCCTGCACTCTTTGACTGAAACAGCCACAGTATTGCTGCAAAAATAGTTTTGTCAATCTTTGTTTTATATGTTGTCAGATAAGTGACATGTTAAATTTGAGTTAAGAATGTTAAATTTCTGTTGCTTTAATGGTCTATAATTAGAATTTACTGTAAATGGATGAAATCATTCCATTTGATTGTTATAGCTCTTGCACAAACTACGTCTTTTTAGCTTTCTAATTGTTAAACTTTTTTTTGGTGGAGACTAAGCCCTTGACTGTAGTGTAAATTAAAAATATATTATCTCAAAAAAAACCAAAAACAAACAAACAAAAAAAGAAACTAGCACAAATACTTTTCAAACTATTCCAAAATATTGAACTAATGGAATCCTACCAAGCTCTTTTGACGGGATCAGCATCAATTTGATCCAAAAACAGAAGGAAGACACAACAGAAAAGAAAATGCATATCCTTGATTAACACAGATGCAAAGATTCTTAGACAAATCCTAGCAAACTGAATCAAAAAACATGACAAGAAAACCAAATATAATGAGTAAATAACATTTATTCCCAGAAATGCAAGGGCAGGTCAACACATACAATTCAATAAATGGAATACATCACATCAAAAGAATTATGAAAAAAATGATTATCTCAATAGATGCAGATAAAACATTTAGTAATACCCAACATCCTTCAGAATAAAAAGCCCTCCAAAAATTACATTAGATGAAATATACCTGAAAATCATAAAGGACATATGTGACAAACTGACAATCAGTATCATACTGACTAGGGAATCATTGAAATTGTTTTCCCTTAGATGTAGGATAAGACAACTATGTCTACTTTCTTCACTCATGTTTAACAGCAAGAGCAATTAGGAAGCAAAAAAAAGAAATAAAATGCATAAACATTTCAAAACAGAATCAAAATATCCATGCTTTGCTAATTACATGCTGTTTTGTGTGGGAAATCTCTTAAACTTTCCCTGGCCCATGCATGCTCAGGATTCACCCATTGCATGGCAGTAGTGGCTGGGACTATGGCCCCAAGCATTGAGTCTTCCCTGACCCAGGTCCCCCAGAAGCCACCACGATGCTGGGAGGTCCATCCACCCAAACCCTGGGTTGAACTCTCCTGGGCCTGTCCCACCAAGATGATGGTCAAGCTATTTTTTAAGATGAATGAAACCAACTTTTCGCCATATTTACAAAGAGCAACACAAGGGAACAACCAACTAAAATTAGAGATGAAAACAAAGTAACTCCAAATTTCTGATCTTTATGTGGGTCATCACACTGTTGGAATAACAATGATAGAAAGTCTAGTATTTTGTTGTTGAGGTATATTTAGAAGTCTCATTCAGTATCTACTTTTATTCCATAGTATAGATATATTCTGTTGATTTTCTTGGATTAGTGGTACTCTGATCTTCATTACATTTTTCTTTTGTGAGGTTAAAATATGTGTTTATTCACCACTCTTTTTGTTTGTTTGCATTTTTGATAGAAGTTGTCCTATAACAGAGTGAACATATGATATTTTTCCTTTTGGGCTTGGCTCATTTCACTTAGCATAATGGTCTCCAGTCGGGCCCATTTGGTTGGAAACAATAGACTTCTGTTATTTTTAATAGCTGAGTAGTATTTCATAGAGTGGTTGTAGCATAGTGCCTTTATCCAGTTCTCCTTCAATGGGCATCTACGGTGTTTTCTCATGTTTTTGTGATTGTTAATTGTGCTGTTATGAATATAGAGGTTCAGGTTGCTTTTTCTTGTGCATGTATCAGATCTTTGCCAGGAGTGGGATTTCTAGGTCAAATGGCAGGTAACGTTCAGTTGCCTGAGTATTCTCCATTCTGGCTTCCACAGTGGCTGCAGCAGTCTGCAGTCCCATGATCAGTGGGGTAGGGTACCTTTGTCCAGACATCCTCACCAGCAGGTTTTATTAGTGGTTTTCTGTGTGTAGGCCATTCTCACTTGGGTTAAGTGGACTCTCAGTGTTCTTTTTATTTGAATTTCCTTTCTTACTAGGGAGCTTAAACATTTTTTCACATGTCTGCTAACCATTTGGATTGACCAAAGAGCCTGCCATCAATCACAGGTAAAGGGACCCGCAACAGTCTGGACTGGGCAAGGCAGCAGCACCCAAATGTGCATCCTGAATAGGGTGTGGGATGGGCCAGGCTGCAACATTCACCGGCTCATACAAGGCCAAATGGAAGACCAGAGTACGCCGGGAACTGGCCTAAAACCCAATGGCATGTATGTGAACTGGGTCTGGGAGTGGATCAAGTGGAGGCACTTGGGAAACTCCTCTGGCGAGTCATAGCTCTCGCTGGTGAACACATGGTCCAGATCTGGGGGTCGGACAAGCAGGGCATAGTAGCTCCAAAATGTGTAAATTGGTAATGGTATGGAATGTACTGGGCAGGACTGAGTAAACCTTAGCCTACAAGCAAAACTAGAAACCAGCATGAGCTAGGCTCTTGCACCTACTGGTCCTCAGAGCAACCACAGGCAGGTGCGTGATTTATGGCTAGGAACAGGCCCAGTTGGGGAGGTAAGAGGACACCCTAACTGGGTTGAGGTTCCCACCAAGGGGCGCGTGTGCTGGAATGGGGACTGCGTTCTATCTAGGAAAAGTTGTAGTCTCCCGAGGCACTAGTGTGGGCTGGGATTGGATGCACCAGGCCAGTTCAGACCCCAACACCATCTGGTGTCATGGAGAACCAGGATAGATGTGGGACTGACTAGGCTGGGTCTCAATCCCCTACTGAGTCATGTGTGGGCTGTATGTGGGTATGGACGAGCCATGGCTGGGCTGAAACATCCAACAACAAGAACCAGATTTGGGTCAAAGCGAGCCAAGAAAAGACACAGTTCCTGCTAGGACAGGAGGTGAACTGAGTAGGGTTGGCTCAAGGACCCCCTGGTATGCGCAAAATCTGGCATTGGGAGGGGTTCTGATGGAGGAGCCTGGGCAACTCCTCTGGCAGGACACAGTCCCTGCAGATAAGCACAAGAAGCATGATAGGAAACAGCCCAGAATAGGCCATGGAAAGTTTCCCACTGGCACACATTTGGCGTGGGTCAGGGCAGACCAGGCTGAATCAGTTCATGTCATGCACTGGCAAATCCGAACACCAGAATAGAGTATGGGTTGAGCCGGGTTTGGTCGCGACAAAACCAGTGCACATTATGGAATGCCAGGGCGAGGTTGCCTGAACTGGATTTGACTGCAGCACCCCACCAGCACATGTGAGATCCAGGAAGGGAGGGGCAGAGCTGGCAGGGGGATTAGGGGCTGGTCCCCTCACCGGACAGCTACTCCCACTGGAGAGCTTGGGCTGGGATGGGGACAGACCAGACTAAGCAAGGCTGCAACACCTGTGCGCTGCATGTGGACTAGATCAGGGAAAAGCCAGGCTGGGCTGATTATTCCTATGGGTGCAAGCATAAATTAGAGTGGGTGAGGGATGTTTGGGCTTAGCCACAGCATCAGCTGGCAGAAGCTGGCACTGGGGACTAATTCTGTCAAGTCAAATCACAGAACCACCAAAGAGTGCATAAACCGGGACTGCGAGAGACCTGGGAGGGAAAAAGTGGGTTCCCCCCTCTTGGGTCACTACTCCCGCAGGAGGGCATGAAAACTAGGCCGGGGGCTGGGGTGGCTAGACAGAGAGGCACTCAACAACATCCGTGAGGGCTGGATGGTTGAGTTGGTTAGTTGGAACTAAGCTTTAATACCCATTGACAAGTACAAGAGCCAAATGGGATGGGGGACAGACTGTCTACTGCTACACATACTGGCAAATCGGGGTATGGGACGGGCCTGGTGGGGGTTATTGTGGGTCTCCCCGACTAGGCTGCAGCTCTCACTGGTTGATGTAAGGGCTGAGTATGTGCTGGGTCGAACCAGACTGGACTGCAACACCCATTGGTTCCAGTGCAACTCGGGACTGAAAACAGAACCAACTCAGCAATTGAAACCACCAGCTGATTGGGGTGATGGACTGTGCCGGGCCCTGTGCTTGCTAGAACATACAAGAATCTGGTCTGGGAATACCTCAAAATTTCTTTGGCGATCTCCCCAATCGAACCGCTGGACTCAGAGCTCTAACCAGGAAAGGACAGAAGACAGAACAGGTCAAACATTCATCTCAGCTATATGTTGGCAGCAAAATATGGGGCAAACGGAGACCTTATGATGGACCATATCAATCAGTGGACGACCTCATCAAGCGAAACTGGCAGCAATTCATAACTGGAGAACTATTAAAACCACTTGAGCAAATATCTCAGAGCATGCCCCACAACCGGGACTTGGGGTGGGCGGGAAACTGGGTGGGGTTTCTCCCTCAATATCCCCCTTTACCTCAGATATATGATGGAAACAATATGGACATAATAGTATTACCCACTTCCCTATACCCCCTGAACCTTTTTTTTTTTACCGCAATTAACTATGTAAAGATTGCCAACAACAATACAATAAAATAAATTTAAAAAAAAGTGTCTGCTCATTTCCTTCACCCTTTGCTTAACTGGTTTATTTTGTTTCTATGTTTTTCTGGAGTTGTTTGCATATCCTAGATATTAGCCCCCTGTGTGTTGTATAGTCTGTACAGACTTTCTCCTACTCTGTTGGTAGCTTCTGTGCTTTTTTGTTTCCTTTGTTGTGCAGAAACTTCTTAATTTGATGTTCCGTTTGTTTATTTTGGCCTTGACTGCCTGTGCTTTTGGTGATTTTTCTAGGATGTCTGTGCCTATTTCTATGTCTTGTAGAATGTCTCCTACATTTTCTTCTAATAGTTTGATGTTTTGTGGATGTATATTTAGATCATTTAGTGAATTTGATCTTTGTGCATGGTGAAAGGTAAGAGTCTTGCTTCCTACCTAGGCAGGCTGATATGCAATTGTCTAAAAAGCATTTGTTGAAGACATTCTTTCTTTTCTGGGTTGGTTTCTGTTCTCTTCTCAAAGATTAAATAGCTGTACATATGTGGTGTTTCTATTCTGCTCTGGTGTGTGTATTCTGTTCCACTGATCTTTCTCTCCATTTCTGTATCAGTACCAGGCTCTTTTGATTAGTACCACCATATAACATATACTAAGGTCTGAAATTGTGATCTTTCCATCTAAATTCTTATTATTCAAGATAGTTTTGGCTATTCATGGTGTTTCCAGATGAGATTTTGTATCATTTTTTCAGCTCTGTGAAGAATGTTCTTAGTATTTTGTTTCTAACTTCAATGTCCATGGAATGAAATATTCTGTAAATATCAGTTAAATCCATTTGTTCTATTGCCTGTGTGAGATCAGTTGCTGCCTTGAGTTTCTGTCTTGTCCATTGAAGTTATTGGGATGTTAAAGTCACCCATTATTACTGTGTTGGCATCTATATCTCTCCTTATTTCAAACAATCATTGTTTCATGTAGCTAAGTGCCTTTGAATTCAATGTATATATATTTATTAATATTTCTTCTAGTTCGATGGATTCCTTTCTTATTATGTAGAGTCTCTCTTCATTTCTTTTAATGTTTTTTCACAGTGAAGTCTATATCATCTGATATTAGGATGGCTACACCAACTTTTTTTCCTTTTCGTTGGCATGAAATATCCTTTTCCATCCTTTCGTTTACAGTTTCTATGTGTCTTTGCTGATTAAATGTGTCTCTTGCAGGCAACAGATACATGAGTCCTGCTTTTTGATCCATTCTGTTAATCTGTGTCTTTTGATTGATTAGTTTAGCCATTCCTGTTCAAGGTTAATTTGGGTCAGTTGTCATTTGGTCATGCCATTCTTGTGTTGGGATTTCTGTTTAACTTTCCTTAACTTTGCTTTCTTTTGTGCTTCCTATGTTTTCCATTAATAGTTTGATGGTCTCTGGGTGTAGATTTAGGTCCTTGATCCCTTTAGAGCTGATTTTTGTATTAAGCAAAATAACATTTTAAGAATATATGGTTATAAAGTTGTTCAGATCAACATTGATCATTATAATATACAAAAATTTAGATGTATAGATTTCTTATCAATATTTGTACCCTTTATTTATAAAAAAATATTAACAGTGAAAAAGTCAATAACATACTTCAGTGAACCCCTGTGAATAACTTTAATCAGCCCCAGCAACAAGTAACTTCTTGACATTATGTTTTTCATAAGGATTTTCATTTGGTTTTGGTTCAAATGTATTGCATAGATAATAATTAGTGATAACATACATTTAATAGAAATAGAAAATGTAAAAATAATCCTCCTGATATGTAACAGAGAAAAAAATCACAGTAGTTCTTGCATTAGAATTAACTAATTGTTTCATCCTGCAAGCATCATTTCCTTTCAAGACTGAACAGAAACAATAGCCACCCAAGCATAAAGTAAGAAATTCTAGTTTTCCAAATATCAATGTAAAAATAGTTATTTGGATTTTAAGCTGGAGGATGGGATGCATGAAGAACCAGGTCAGGCCAAAACCACCAGTACACAACAGGGCCAAGACAGGGGGCTAACTGAGCTGGGATGGGCTTCAGCACAAACCAGCAGGAGCTGGAACTGGGGAGCAGGATGAACTGAACCAGGCTGAAGCACTCACTGAGCAATGCTGAGGTGAGTCAAGCCATGCGATTCTGGCAGAGGTGAGTGCCAGGTCCATGAGCCTGAGGGGTGGAGGGTCCAGCACGTTCCAGGTCACCTTGTTATGGGGTGCAGCCAGTGATATCCAGCACCCATTGACATGGGCAAATAAAATTTGGCTGTGTTCTCTACCCTCTGTCCTGAAGGTGGGTCCTAACAGCAATGGAATGTTAATTCCATCCTCAACCACTTCCCCCACATCCTAAATGAGCCAGGTTATTGGAAGTCCAATTAGTCTAGGTGTTTTTAGCTACAAGCCCTGTTCCTGTTCCTGCCATCCCAATGCGCACTAATCAACTTCTTAGCCCACAACACTTAGGTATTCGCTCCTGCCCACCTGTGACTCACCTATCAACTGAGAGGGGACAGTATCGTGTTGTCGTGTAACCACTCCCCTCACAAGCCCCTTAAAAAGGCCCATGAAGCAGGGGCTCTCACTCTCTTTCTAGCCAGGTGCTTCCATTACTCTGGCACGTCGACTCTTGGCTGACCCAGGACAGGTAATCCCCTGAACATGGTCCCTGTGTGCTGCTTAGATGAGGCAATGGTTATAATAATGTTGTTTCTGGTCTGTGTACTATCTGGAGTTCCAGGAGGGGTGAGGCCTAGCAGTAGTAGAATGTGGGCAAAGAAGCCAGGCAAAGGTGAATGTCTGCAGCTTTGTAAGTGTGTCCAGGTTATTCGTTGCATGTCTCTTAGGATAACATATATTGTTGGGGAAGCTGGGACATAGGTTTTCAGCTTAATGGATGGACTTAAGGATAATGACCATTTGTTCCTTTTAGGATTATGATTGGGTGGATTGCTGTATGGACTTGTGATTTGCTATTGTGCTCTATTGTCTCCAAGCTTGATTAATAAAGACTCCTTAATAAACCTTAGACATGTCTGGTGTGATCTTGCTCGCACCCTGCAACAACCTGGCCTGGGTCCTTGGCCTACCTGTGTGGTGAATGCTAAATCTGTCAGCCCTGATGATGTGGGGGAATGTGGGGTCAACCTGGCCCTGGTCCTTGGACCCAGCTGCAAGGTGGGTTCTGTATCATGGATCCTTGGAAGTAGGGGTAAAACAGCTTCCTGCTTGCCTGGCCTGGGTCTTTGGGCCTGCCTGTACAATGGGTGCTGAATCCATGAGCCCCTGGGAAAGGAATCTGGCTGGGTCACCTGACTCAGGTAATTGGGTCTGCCTATGTGGTAGGTGCCAGGTCCACAAGTAACTGGGGCTGGGGTCTGGCAGAGTCCAAGTCTCCAGGCCTGGATCCTTGGGCCAACCTGCATAGTGAGTGTCAGGTCTATGAACCACAGAGGTGGTGACCTGGCAGGGTAGATGTCACCTGGCTTGGACTTTTGTGCCCATCTGTGAGAACTGGTCCTCCTCAGTGGATAAGATATAGTAGTAGACAGCTGGCTTAAATCCACATAGAGAATATGGCAACCCACTGGGGTCTTCAGAAGACATCCATTATCATGGCAGAGAAGGAGAATATAATAGAATGGACAATTACCCCAGCCCAACAAAGATAGTAAATATCTAGGTGAATGGAGACCTTAAGGTACTCAATGTCAGCCAATGGACCTTAGATGTGTATCCTTGGATCAGGGAGATTGACAACATTTCAGAACTGCTGAAATCAGCTGGTTAAAACCTTTGGAGTATATGTCACATCAGGACCCTCAGTTGACATTGGGTGGCTGTTCTTAGCCCCAGTACTGGGGCAGTTGGGAGGCTGGGTGTGGCTTTTCCCTTTGTCTTTCCCAACCCCAAAATCAGAAGATAAATGGAAAACTTGGAAACAATGATCATACCCACTTTTCCCTGACTCTTGGTCCTTCCCACCTGTATCAACTATGTAAGCATCATCTAAAATTCAAACAAAACATTTTTAAAAATGATGGAGGTGAGTTGATTTCAAGGTTAGCAAAAATGTGCTGGCATCACGAAATTTCAACACATCTTAATTGTGATGTCTTTATATCATGTGTATGTGTATTTTAAAAAGTTCACCAAACTGTGACTTTAAAATAATTGGATTTTACTGTATCTTTGTTTTCATGTATTTATTTTATTATTGTACAATACATTTCTATAGGTTCTGGGATTTCCTATCTTTGTAGACTTAGGGCCCAGTGCTATGATCCAGTAGCTAAATCCTCAGTTTTAATGAGTCAAGATTCCATAAGGGAGCCAGTTCATGTCCCAGCTGCTCCACTTCCCATGCAGTTCCCTGCTTGTGGCTTGGGAAACCAATAATGGATGGTCCAAAGCCTTGGGACCCTGCATCCATGTAAGATACCTGGAAAAACTTCTGGGCTCCTTGCTCCTGACTGGCTCAGCTTTAGTTATTTTGACCACTTAGGGAGTGAACCAGCAGATAAATACTTTTTCTCTCTGTAACTCTTGCTCTTGTAAGTAAGTTTTCCAATAAGAATAAATTAAAAAAAAATTAAGTGAACTTAAAGCACAAATAACCACGCAACTTTTGAGGATTCAACATGGCATGAATTGCATGGTCAAGGTTGTATAAGACTCCTTCTTTCGCTGCATATAATGAAACTCTTCTTGTTCATGTGCTAACCAGATATGCCAATTCTCCCCCCAGGGTACTGAACTCTTAATGAGAGCAGAGGCTAAAAGGTGAGCACACACTGTCCTGGGACTGCTTACTCTGGGAAAAGGTACAACACCTCCCTCTGAGGTAATCCTCTTAAAGATGTAAATTCACAGGAAACATTTCTTCCAGAGTCCATTCCCTAATTTAGACATTCTTGTTCTGTCTGCTTCCATGCCCCCCTTCCCAGTCTGAGATTCTGCTTCACTTTTAATCCCACTCAGTATGAGGCTGTATTTATAGGCTTGTGGGCTGGGCAAGTAGTGAGATTAATGAATTTGTTATTTCAACATAGAGTCATGTTTATTGATGCAGAAACACTGTGTGGCAAAGAATGGTAAATGAACAAACAGAACTACTAAGAAATGAAAAAAAAAATACAAGGCTGGAGGGAGACCTTGCCTGTCTAACATATACATAATATCAGATAACCCTTAATGATAGCCAGGAAAAGGAAAACCTTTTTGGAATATTTCAGTACTCTTCACATGATTGAAAATTTCATTTTGTTTTTTTGAAAGAGAGGGAAAAGAATGTCGATATTGATCAGGGACTCTGTGCCTTATACATAAATTGTTCTGGCTTGCCTAACAATGGTAACATATCTTCACAGCAGATCCACCTGATATTATTTCTTTCTTATGTCTATAGTAGCTTACTGTCATCCATCAGGATTCGTTCTATTTTTCTGATGGTATGATTTGTGAATTGAATGGAAGCTGATGGAGCCGAAAGCTCCTGAGCTTTCACTTATTCAAATGATAGACTCTTTATCTGCCATTTTGCTGAGAAAATCACTTCTGATTTGCTTTTTTCTGATTATCCTACCTGAAAAAAAAAGGCAGTATCTGAAATTTCCAAAGGCTTTCTTCTTTATAACAGATTTTATCATACAGGTCAAAGAATAATATGAGGGTTTTCTAATTACCAACATTTTCTATTGTTATAATGCTCTTACCAGCAGAGCCAGTAACATGGACAGGGAGAGAGACTGGGGATGAAGCACTGACAGGAGACCAGTGATGGTAGAAGTCACTACCAAGTCTCACTCTATTGTTCCTTCACCTCCCCTTATTTACTCTTCTCCCCACATCCTCATTTAGCAGGATATTGAATACAGATGAGTCCAATTAGTCTAGGTGTTTTTAGCCACAAGTCCAGTTCCTGTTCCTGCCCAGGCTAACGAACACTAATCAACTGCTTAGCCCACAAGATAATAAAAAATTAAGAAATTAGAAAATGAACATTAAATGAGGTCAAGAATACAGACACATTATTGTGAGATGGATTTATTATTATTTTGAGGTAGACCTGCATGTATCCCCAAGTCTGTCCATCAGCTATGATGGCAGTTTCGATTCCCAGCTGTCAATTTCCACTCAAATCTAGGCCTGATTTGTGTCTGCGTGTGTGTGTGAATTGTCTTAATTTCCCCCTTTCCTTAATATATATGTTTACCCAGTTAATACTGATTTTTCCCTTTGATTTTGGACAAAAAAAATCATTGCCAAATAATATATACTACAGATAGATTTTTCAAAAACCTTTTGTAAAATGGAGTTGAATGAGAAGTTTAGGAGCATGAGTTGTGGAGCAAAATGTACTTAGGGCAGTGGCATCCCAATCAGAACACAAGTTTGAGTCTCTTTCTACTCAGCTTCCTGTTAAGGTACCTGGGAATGTGGCAGGTAGTAGCCCAAGTACTTGGTTCTTTGCCATCCATGTGAGGGACCAAGATGGATCTCCTTACACCCAACTTTGGCCTGCCCCAGCTCTGCCTGATGTATTCATCTGGTGAGTGAATCAATAGATAGAAAATTTTTTTATCTCTGCCTTTCAAATAAATAATGTTTTTAGGAGATAAGTTTATCTTGGTACAAAATAATCTTACATGCCTGCATACAAGAGGATAAAAAAATTTAGTGATATGTGCATATTAAGAATGAAAACTGTTCATGAATTTCATAAATTTTTGCATAAGAAAGAGTAGTTAGACTAGTGTTTCAGGTATTGGTTAACATGCTGGCATGCCATTTCAGAGTGCCTAAATTTGATGCCACTCACTCAGGCCTAAATTAAGTTCCCACCTCTTGGCCTTGGTCAAGCAGGTTTTCCCTGTTGTTGGCACTAGGAGTAAGCCCGCATATTGCAGCACTCTATTTTTTGTAATTGCTCTTATTCTTTTTGCTTTTCTTTCTCCTCTCTCTCCAATCAGTAAATAATTTTAAAGTTATGTAACAAAAATATATTTATATTTAATTCCATTTTGCATGAACACTATGAAATATTCTTGTACACATACTACATATATTCACATATTTACTTATACACACTATATATGTATACAGTAAATTAAATAATACTGTAATGTCCTTCCTAAAGTGAATTTAGCTGTTCCTTTTGTCAGTGGATTACACATCCAGAAACTGTGATAAACTTACCAGTTTTATCCTGCTTAATGCCTAGTAAAATTCTGGATTTCAAATCTTTGCTTTAGAATCAGTTCCTCACACACTAGCTATCACGTACATGTGGTGAGCCGCTCCCAGGCTTGCCAGAGCCCCGTCGGCTATCCTCTTTGGGGGTGAATCCCCGGGGTCTGTGAAGCAGGTCTGGGCCTTCCCACTGCTCACCATGCGGCTGGAGCTGGGGGAGGAGTCAGGAGCGGTGGGACCTGGGCCTGAGGAGTTAAACCTCCGGCAGCCGGCAGCCGCCTGGGTGCTGGGGGCCTTGGGATGGCCATGCCTCAAGCCTGGAACACACGCTAGCTACCACATACACGTGGTGAGCTGCTCCCGGGTGGCCAGTGAGCCATTTGGCGCCAGGCTCCGCCTGCTGGCCACCCGACCAGGGAGTTCCGGAATTTTAGTTCTTTGATATGCTGCTTGGGTAGCTCCATGCTGAACCCACAGTGCTTTGGAGACGTGAATCAGTCCTAAAGATTCTCAATAACAGTAAATCTTCCTCTGAAGAACCTGTAATCACTTTATAATGCAGATTACTGAACACCAGTTCATTCAAGAGCCAAAATTCCAGGCTTGTCCAGCAGGATGTCCCCATTGCCTAACAGGATGAGGGATCAGCAGAGGAGTCACAGTAGGCAGGACCATGACATTGACAATAAGATGCTGGACTCTATGTTTGGTATATGCTTGCAATGAGGGAATCCCAATTGAACTTGAACTGTGGTTATGCAACAAGGTGGAGGAATCCACCACGGGGGGGAGAGTTTGGGGAGGGGTGGGGAGAATCCCAGTACCTATGAAACTGTGTCACATAATACAATGTAATTAATGAATAAATTAAAAAAAAAGAATCAGTTTCTGAAGAATCTAACCTAACAAGGAGTATCAATATACTGCTCTGTAAGGAGAATTACCCATCTTACCTTTATAGTTTTTGTCATTTGAATGCTAGGTTAATTGATTTCCAATTATTTTTTCTCTTTATGGACAATTCATATCAATATACTGCTCTGTAAGAAGAATTAGCCATCTTACCTTTATAGTTTTTGTCATTTGAATGCTAGGTTAATTGATTTCCAATTATTTTTTCTCTTTATGGACAATTCATACTTCATGTCAAGGAAAGGACATATTTCTCTTTTCTTGGAATGTGGGTTGGCTTGTATTCAATTCTCACCCATAGAATACAGAATGGATGATGATTTTAATTCCATATCATGTTTTAAAGTGATGAGAAATTTTATTTCTGCCTCTGAGAAGTCAAAGGCAATTAGAGAAACTAAATGAGAAGCACCAAGATGCTCTGATCAAAATTCAGGATTATTTCTCAGCTGACATTCAATATCAAGATCTAACTGTAAGTGAATGAATGTGGATGTTGCAGATGAACTGAATCTTCAGTTAACTGCAACCACAGATATCAAGTGAATCTGAGCATCCATCACATGAATCCAGTAAACTTTCAAAATTGTTAAATATGATTATATAAAATTAGTGCTTTAAGCCTCCAAGATATGCGTCAATTTAGTATTTTGCAAAATATGATTAATAAAAGAATTGATACCTAGAAATGGATTCTACCAGAAACATTATCTAAAACATGTTACAATAGATTGAATAATTCAAGATAATAAAATTGCTATAAGACTAAAATTTCTGAAGGAAATTGCTTTTGGAACCAAGCAAAAAGGTTGCTCAATGTATTTTATAACTTTTACAACGCTATCAATTATGGTAATGTGGAAGATAGCAAATCCATCAAATGGAAATTGAAGACCTGGATTTGCAGGCATACTATTCACAAATATGATTGTCAATAATATCTTGTTGCATACATACCACTGTTTCTTCATCTGTTCATCTGGGGTGGACACCTTGGCTGATTCAATATTTTGGCCATTGTGAACATTGCTGTATTAAACAAGGTGGTGCAGATGCCTATTGGATACAATGTATACGTGCTTTCTTGGTATTCAGGCAGAAGTGAGATTGCTCAGTCAGTTTCATATATATATTTACAGTTTTTTTCTTAATAAACGACTATAGCATTATACATAGTGACTGAACTAATTTATACCCCATTAATACTATGTAAGAATTTCCCTTTCTACATTTATAACGCTCTGTCTTTTGAGTAATACTCATCTGTACAGGAAGAGGTCCTTATCTCTGTGGTTTTGATCTGTCTTTCCCTGGTGACTACTGATGGTGAACATCTTACCATATATTTGTTGTTCACTTCTATTTCTTCTTTTGAGAGTTGTCTGTTGGGGTCCCAGGGTGTCTGTTCTGCTTGTATCAACATTAAATTATCTTGGGAGTTAATGAAATAAAAAGAAAGTTTATAAAATAAAATATGTTTCTGTCAAAGATGAAAAGTAGAAAAAAATGACCACTAAATATAAAGGGGTTGGTGCTTTTGGACTGATAAGTCATAGACACTTTATACAATGATTATTGCCAAAATTAAAAAAAAAAACTAAAGAAATTGAGGCAAAAAAAATTTAGAGCATCTTTTCCTAAGGAGCAATTCAAGGGTGCAAATAATAAAAAAAAGATAGTTCACATAGATCAAAGCTACTGCTTCTGAGTATTACCCAGACTAAAGAAACGCCTTAAACAAAACAAAGCAAAAAAGGATGATTTTATTTTTGTTGTTGTTGGGAAGGCAGATTTACAGAGAGAAGAGACAGAGAAAAAGATCTTCCGTCTGCTGGTTCACTCCCCAACTGGCAATGACTGCGGGAGCTGAGCCAATTCAAAACCAGGATCCAGGAACTTCTGCCCAGGTCTCCCACATCGGGGCAGGGTCCCAAGGCTTTGGGTGGTCCTGTATTGACTTCTCAGACCACAACCAGAGAGCTGCATTGGAAATGGAGCATCTGGGACACAAACTGACATCTGTATGGAATCCTAGTGCTTGCAAGGTGAGGATTTAGCCACTAGGCCATTGCACTGGGCCTAGGAGAGACCATTTAAATATCTTCAAGATCTGTCTCAAAGATCTTCTCAATTAGACATGCAAGATTTTCAGAATTTTAAAGGTATATATATCTCTGTTTCTTAACAGAAAAGTCCAATTTAGAGAGGTCCTGTTCTTGAAGATATCTAGTGTGTGGCTCTTTTCTTTTCTTTTCTTTTCTTTCTTTCTTTCTTTCTTTCTTTCTTTCTTTCTTTCTTTCTTTCTTTCTTTCTTTCTTTCCTTCCTTCCTTCCTTCCTTCCTTCCTTCCTTCCTTCCTTCCTTCCTTCCTTCCTTCTTTTTCTTTTTAAGATTTGTTTCATTTTTATTGGAAACTTATATATACAGAGAGGAGGAGAGACAGAGAGGAAGATCTTTCATCCGATGATTCACTCCCCAAGTGACTGCAATGTCCGGAGCTGAGCTGATTTGAAGCCAGGAGCCTTTTCCGGGTCTCCCACACTGGTGCAGAGTCCCAAAGCTTTGGGCCATCTTTGACTGCTTTCCCAGGCCACAAGCAGGGAGTTGGAGGGCAAGCGGGGCTTCTGGGATTAGAATGGTGCCCATATGGGATCCCGGCACCTTCAATGTGAGGAATTTAGCTGCTAGGTACCGTTCCAGGCCCATGGCTGTTTTCCAATGGAGTAAACAGTAGTAAGACTCACAGAATACCCGAGACATTTTAAAGGTAATTATATTTGAAAAAATGCCATGCATCTTCAACTGAAAGGAACTGGTAAAGAACAGAACTAAAAATAAAATTTTATACTCGTAAACTTTAATAAGAAGGAAGCAGAATACACAGCAGTAGACATGAACTACTACTTTTTGGGGAAAGGGAACAATAACTCAGATGATAAAAATAAAAGTCAGAAAGTAGAATCAAGAAACAAAGAAAAAACATTATTCATACCTTGAATTTTAATCAAGACAGTTACAAAGATGTCCATGGAGATTTCCAATTTGTAACAGTGACTCCTTAGTTCCTGCCTTACTCCCTTTTAAACTGGTAACATCCATAGTCATAGCCCCATGCCCGCCTCACCATCACAGGTTGAGATGTAACGGGGATCATTCTGTCTTGCAGTTTAACCATTCTAGAACTATACTCCAGGAACCAAAAGGAGTTGTTCCCAGGAGGATCATCTGCGCCTAGTTTTAAGACTTTGAGCTTTTGATTAAGAAAGAGAGTGAACACTGAGAATTTTTCAGAAAGATTAAGCATATTTTTCACATACTGCAATGTAAATAAAATGTGGCCAAAAGGCAACGGTGATGATTTTAAAATATGTACACAAATACTTTGATATTGTTCCTTTCAAAAGATAAAGGTTAATCCTCACCTGAGCCTCCTCGGAGTGTTCTAGATTTCTAATATCATGTGGTAGAAATGCTGGTATATCGAGCTTGTCTTTTGGATTATCACTCTGAAGGAATTCATTATGTTGTGAGGACTTGGATCACTGATGGACAATCTTGTGGGATAAACAATGGAGGTTTTGTTATAACTCCCCTTCCCCAGGAATCTGAAAAAATACTTCTAACAAAAGGTCAGGGATTATTCTGAAAATGTGTCCTGAGGTACTAGCCAACATGGTTGGACATTTTATTAGCAACTGCATTGGAGAGCTTCAGCCAAAAGAAAACAGATTTTTTTTTTAATTGTGATGTTAATCCATTTTTGGGAACACTAGTTTGCTATTCAGGGATAGATGACTTACATCATTGCACTAGTGCTATTTGGGTTTATTATTATGCAAAGTCTGAGCAGTTTGAATTCAGCTTTCATGTTTCACTAACAGAACATGCAAGCAACAGGAAGATATATTTTTATAGATAATGCTATTAATGAGCTAATATCCATCTGACAGCTCAAACTAACCTTAAATACAAACACAGACAAAATCAAAAATGTAGAAGCGGTGTTTGGCCTAGCAACTGATGCTCTGTATCCTGTATTATTATTACTTGGTTCAATTCTTGAACTTGGCATTTACCTTCAGCTATGTAACAACTCAGACTCTAGAATTCAGGGATAATGGCTTAAACACCAGGGGCCCTCAAATTGAGAAGGCGACTTGGAGTGAGCTGCTGGCTCACAGACCTGGGGTAGCTCAGCACTGTCCTTCAGGAGCATTTGTGTAATGGAGCAGTGGATGGCAGCTCTGTTTCTCCACCCAAAGAAGCAAATCAGTGAAGAAGGGACTCAAAATAAAAACCATGTGTCCATTTCATAGGTTAATGAAAATGTTAGAAATTTTTAAATAAAATATTTTTCTTTTTTTAAAGATTTGTTTTATTTTTATCGGAAAGTCACATTTAGAGAGTGAAGGAGAGACAAAAAGATCTCTCACGCACTGGTTCACTCCCATCAGTGCTGGGCCAAAGCCAGGAGCCAGGAGCTGCTTCCATGTCTCCCACACTGATGCAGGGTCCCAAGGCTTTGGGCTGTCCTCTACTGCCTTCCCAGACCACAAGCAGGGAGTTGGAAGGGAAATAGAACAGCCAGGATACAAACCAACTCACATATGGGATCCCAGGCATATGCAAGGTGAGGATTTTAGCCACTAAGCTATCACACTGGGCTCAGTATTTTTCTTATATTTATTTTTTAGCTCATTCAATTAAATCAAACAGAGTGCCAGGGATTTTCAGTTGTTGTATTAGTGTCACTCAGAAATGAGAGTTTTTGCACTGTGAAGCTTGACTTTGAAGTCACAAAATTTAAAATAGAATGCCAAATCTTTGACTTTTTTTAGAATTTGTGTACTGCCACAACCTTATTTACATAATGAAAAGTTTGCAGATAACTGCTGGTTAAAGAGAAGCATAATATAGAAAACGAAGAAACAATTTATGAGACCAGCATTTACTGTTACGTGCACAAATTTTAGTTACAGAGAACAGTAGGAAAAAAATTAAAACATTTAAATGCTAATCATATAGGATAACAGAACAGACGTAAGACATTTGTCTTCAGGACATATTTTTCCCAGAATCCAAAACAAACCAGAGTGTATCTAAAGATTTCTTTTATATTTGACAGAGTGAGTAATGATTTCTTTGTACTATAAAGCATATGGATGAAAAGAATAATTCTTGTAGTGATCACGTGCATAGTCCAGGAAAGCAGTACTACTAAGTGATAAATCAGTGGAGACAGTTTTATTGGGGATTGAGAGCTAGAGGTCTGAATAGTTCAAGTTGTAATCATCTTACAATATAGAGTGAAACTTGGAGTTACTGAGATTTTTTGCACAAATCCCTGAATGAAACATTAGAAGTCTTTCACAAACTTTGGTGAATGTGTCTATTACCTGTGATGGGACCAACGTACCAGGCTTAAGTGACAGGCCATGTCCAAACATTTGAAAAAACAAAACTAATCCACACTTTAAAAAATGATTTACTGATTTTATATTTGAAACTCAGCTTTTAAAGAGAGAGAGAGAGAGAGAGAGAAAGAGAGAGGAGACACAGAGAGAAGGTCTTCTGTTTGCTGGTTCACTCCCCCAAATGGCTACAGTGACCAGAGATGAACTGATCTGAAGCTAGGGGCCAGGAGTTTCCTCTAGGTCTCCCATGTGGGTGCAGGGGCCCAAGGACTTGAGCCATTTCTGTTGCTGTCTTGGCCCATATGCAGGGAATTGGATCAAAAACGGAGATGTCAGGACAGGAACCAGCATCCGTATAGGATGCCAGTGCCACAAGACGGAGGATTCGACTACTGTACCGTTATGCTGGCCCCCAAATCCTTTTTTAGTTGAAAACTATCTTTATATTCTAAAATGTATCAGTGATGCCTCATTGTTCTTTTAAAAGTGCTTGGATCATAAAAAATATATGTGTGCATACTTCTGATGTGTAGGTGTGTTTGTGTGTTCAAGCATGTACAATGAGCATGTGCGTCTGTACCAGATCCTATCAACGTAACATTCCGCACGTTCTGAACTCAAAACTCAGAGTGTGACTTCTTCCTTGTGATGAGTCAATCCAGAGCATATTGGGGAAAAAGAAGGCTGTGAAGAATGGTAACAAAATAATTAACAAACCAAAATACACAAAAAGAAGCCATATACTCACTCCCAGTCCCCATGTCATGGTCCTAGGAAACAAGTACCTCAATGGCCATTCAGAAAATTTTCTCCAATTATTACTCACTCCTCCATTCTGTTTTCATACATTTCTTCTTTTCCTCTTCTATTTTTGTATGTCTCTTCATGCAAATTTTCCGCTTTTCACCCACAATTCTTTGCTTCATTTTAATTTTTTTTCCCTTTAATGTTGGCTATATAGTTGAAAGGAATGCATATTCATGTAGGCCTCTGATTAGGATGGGGAGGTTCAGCTATAAAGGAAGGTGGGTGGGACAAATGTTACGTTTTTTTGTTGTTGTTGTTATTTTTGTTTTTCTCTCTCCTGAGTCCACAGGACAGGGCGAGGAGGGTTCTATTCCTTACTGTCAAATTACATTGGCACCCAGGGATGGGAATGGCCATGTGATGATGTCTTAGAGACCCTAATGTGGCAAACAATGTTCTAAGGATGATTTTTGAGTGATTTTGATAGTTCTGAGAAGTTGCTGGCTTTGTTGATCCATGGTTGCAAAAATCTTTCCATGATATATTGGTTTGTAAATCATTTTAGCACATCCACAGCCCAGAAATATGTTGCAAATCTTGGCCAGGAGAATCATCCAACATGTTCTGCTTTCCATCTCCTGAAGAGACAGTTGATGTCTCCTGGTGGTCTAAATGAGCTAGCTGTCATATGCACCTGGACATGCTGTCCACCCCAAAGGCATCAGCAACTGGTTCTTATGCTCAGCAGTGATAGGCAAAACCTAGCAGGGGAGTGTCCATAATTCCTTTGACAAGCATGTTCCCAGTCCCAGATCTCGAGTCTGCCAGGGAGTTCTGAAGTCTAGCCTGACATGATCCACTCCTAGTCCTGTTGCTTGCCAGCTGCTGCTGCTGCAGTATAGCCTGGCTGGGACGTACCCATTCTGGCTCTTGTGCATGCCAGTGGGTACTGTAACTTAGCCCAGATCGTCTCTCTACCAGCCCAGCCCACCCCTATTCCCAACTCTCATCAATGGAAGCAGTGACCCACAAAATGATTCCCCCAAGTTCCCCTACCAGGAATACTATCAGCCTCAGGTCTTAGTGTGCCAGCAGATGCTGTGGTCCAGTCTGAGATGGTTCTTCCCTAGACTCATCATTTGCTAGAGAGTGCTACTGCCTGGCCAGCCCCATCCAATACCAGTTCCAGCTCTTGCTAGTGGGAGCAGAAACCTAGCCAGTGTGTCACACTCCCAGCTCTCAAGAGAACTGCCAGGTGTTGTAGTCTGACCTGGCCTGCCCTGAACCCTGTCCTGGTTTTTATTCATGCCAGTGTATGCTTGGGCTGACCCTACCCCCAGACCCAGATCATACATATGCCAATATTTGCTGCAGCCAAAGCTGGTATAGCCTATTTTCAGGTGTGGCTCTTGTGCCCACCAGCCTAGCAGAAGAGTTCTCCAAGTTACTCTACAAGGCTCGCACAAGCAACGTGTCTTGTGTGTGCTGAGAGTGCTGGGGGTGCTGTATCCAGAGTAACTTAACTATATTGCAGTCCATGGACTGACTGGCGACAGCCTGGTCCAACTGATTTGCATTCATTCTAACTCTCACAATGGATGCAACCACCTACTCGAGTCTGGCCAACCACTAGACTCAACTTTCATGTGAAATTTGTGGGTCCCATGGCCTGTCTCAGCCTGTCCCACACCCATCCTGCCTTTCAGATTGCCAGCAGGTGTTGGAGCTTAGCCCAATCTGGCCACCACCAGACCCACCCCATAAGCAAGCCAATGGTTGCTTCAGCCCTGCCCAACCTGGTCTACCCACAGCCTTGCATGTACAAGTGAGAGTTGCATCCCAGAAATGGAGTCCCCACAACTGCCCTACCAGGCACCCAGGTGTGGGTCTTGCATGTGCTGGCAAGTAATTAACCCATCTTGGCATAATCCACCCATAGCCTCAGCTCTTGTTAGCGAGTATTACAACCTCCCAAGGCACGCACAACCCATATCCTGTCCTTGCTCTCTTGCGTGCCAGTGAGTGCTGACGACTGATCCAGCCTGACTTGTTCCCAGACCCAGCCCACACAAATGGTGACAAGTGCTATAGACTTGCCTGGCCTGGTCTGCCACCAGCGCAGGTGCTTGTGCTTCTTAGTGGGAGCTGTGGTCTAGTAGGGGAGTTCCCCATGTTCCCCTTCCAGGCTTGCTCCCAGCCCTAGATCTCACATGGGTCAATGGGAACAACAGCCCTGATAGCAGGGTGTGCCCTCAGCTCCAGGCCTTACATATGCAGGTGGGTGCTGCTGTCCAGCTCCATCCAGCCTCCTCCTAACCACAGTTCCCATGCGTGTCAAGTGGATTCCTATCATGAGGTTCTATGATCAAGCCTGGCTTGGCCCATCACTGCACCCAGCTCTCTGCATACACTGTGGTGCAGTCCCACAGAGGTGAGCACACAGAATCTACCCCCACATCAAGTTTTCTCAAGTTGTGGCGGGTGTTGCAGCCCAGCTTAAAATGGCACACTTGCTGCTCCCACACTTGTCAGTGGGTATTACAGCCTAGCTAGACAGGCATGCCCTCCAGTCCCAGCTTTTGCATGTGTCAGTGACTGGCAGGTGATGCTGTTTAGCCAGGTCTCCTATGTGGGTGCGTGACTTGACCTGATCTAGACATGCCCTTCAGTTCGTCTCTCTAAACCACTCTGTCCTAGCGCCCTCACCTATTGTGAGTGAAATGGTTTGATTCATGGAAGACTACAGAAGTCATTCCTTCCCTGTCAAACATTCCCTCAGCTGCTCCCACTAAAATATGTCCTCAGACCCTCATCCCTGAGAATCTGAAGTTCCCTGGCTTAGGGTTGGTGTGACATGTCTTTGCCAAGATTTGCCTGCCTTCCCTGCTATCTTAAAAAAAAAAAAAATTGAGCAGCCATGCTGGCCTACTGCTATAGTTAACACAAATTTGATATTAACCAGATCCAATGCCTACAAGTTACTAACTGCTGTTCTTCAAGCAGTGTAACACTTAGGTGAAGCCAACCTACGAAGTTGCCTATCCCTGGGGGACAATTCTTTCTTATTATAGTCTTGAACTCTCTGATAGTCAGCTTCATTTCTAACCTGTAATAATCAAGCAGATAAACATTGATAACCATAATGGCCTATGTTTATCAATTTTTGATCATGTTTTCTTTGACAGATCTTAAAAAAAATCTTTTTAAAGATTTATTTTATTTTTATTGGAAAGTCAGATATATAGAGAAGAGAGACATAGAAGAAGATCTTCCATCCGTTCATTCACTCCCCAAGTAGCCACAATGGCTGGAGCTGAGCCGATCCGAAGCCAGGAGCAAGGAGTCACTTTCAGGTCTCCCATGCGGGTTCAGGGTCCCAAGGCTTCAAGTCATTGTCAATTGCATTCCCAGGCCACAAGCAGGGAGTTAGATGGGAAGCAGAGTCTCCAGGATTAGAACCAACTCCCATATGGGTTCCAGACTCATGCAAGGCAGGGACTGTAGCTACTAGGCTACCGCGCTGGGCCTCGACAGGCACAATCTTAAAGCCTTATATATTCTTATATTCTTTAATAATGTATTATTATTATTTTATTTCCATTTTAGTAATGAAAAACGGGAACATGTGAAGATAAAATAACTGAATCAGGATCACACAGCTAGTGATGACAGAGCCAGCCTAACTTAGTATATCACAATTTTATTCAAAGCATCATATTACATACCTGTGTAATATTTGTTGTACCATTTACTATTGTAATACTGTATGTTCTTGCTTTATAATTTAAAAGCATATGAGTCTTGGGAGATAGCCACAATATGAATTTCCAAATGATAATTAAACAGACAATTTCACAAGAGAACGCATCAAAGATTTTGTAAAAAAAAATATGAAATTGAAAGAAAAGTTTATTTTAATGACAAAATTGAATTTCCACAGCTTTTTCAAATTTTCATTTTATTTTAGAATTGCTCTCAATATAAAAATAACACACTGCTTGTGTTTCATATGTGCAGTAATAAATGATGCCCGTATTTCCTTCCTTCTCCCAGTCCCCTTTTCTCTACCTTGTTTTCCTTTCATTAGTTTTTGCAAACACATAACTTTAATTCACTATGCAATCACGGTCTTAATTCACTACTATTGTTAATATTCATGCAATGAAAGGTAGAAAGACTGTAGTTTCACAAGAGTATAAGAACAAAATAAAACCATCATATCACAAGATGTCCATTTAATCCCTATATATGTTTGTGCTTTTTATTAACTGCCACATATCTAAGGAAAAATAACATCTCTGGCTATTTGAAATGGACTTATTTCACTAAGCATAATTATTTCTAGTTTTAGCTGTTTTTGTACCAAAGACAGGATTTGATTCTTTCATATCTAAACCACATTTTTATATCCAGTTAGTAGTTGCTGGGCATCTGGGTTGATCCTGTATCTCAGTTACTGTGAACTGAGCCATGATAAACATGACAGTACTAGGAACTCTCCCATATACTGATTTCATTCCACTGGGATAATTTCCCAGGAGTAGATGGTTGGGTCAAATGGCAAATCTGTTTTCTGATTCTGGGGGGACCTCTATATAATCTTCCGTGATTGCATGAATTTGCATTCCCACCAGAACTTCAACTGGGATACTTACTAACATTGATTCCACTTGTAAAGTAACAGGCTCAGAGTAGTTCCATGACTTCAGCTTATCTGTCTATAACTAAGAGAAATACCTACAGTAAAGATCTTAACTATAACGACAGATGCTATCCCCTAGCCACTATACTGTACATTGTGGTATCCTTCTACATAAAAACTTCACTGGCATTGGTTGTATTCTTTCATGTTGGGATATTGCAATGATTTAGTAAGATGCTAAATAAATTTCAAAGAATATAAAAGCAAAACTGAAAACTATCTGGCTATTTTATACATCCATGATTTAATTTTATTATAAGCCTACAACATGCTTATAATATCCAGTTGGTGGTTCAGATTTTGCAGAGGTTTGAGTGAGAAACACAAGTTAAGGTCATTCTTCATGAGAATTTCTTATGAAGTTTCTTCCTGATGAAAAAATTCAGCTGAATTTTTCTGTGTGTCTATTTGCTCTTACTGATGCAGTCTTCATTTTTTACACTTCTCTTCTGTAAAAACTTCCATTCTTTGAAAATCAAATTCGCACTCTCTTGGTTTGTCCTCAAGCCCTGTATTTCAAATGCCCAGTATTTAGGATGCACCTCTCTCACAAAGCAATCTCAGAGGAAAGAAGCACTACACAAGTCACTGATGACATCCTGGCTTAGACATGGCTGCCTCCTTGGATGGTCACCTTCTGCTCGCTAACTTTATAAACAAATAGACAAGCTTAAAGATGCAAAAATCGTTTTTGCACCCTTTTCAAAGAATCTTGAAAAAATCAGGTTGTAAAAACAAACCATTATAAAGCACAGTGCTGTAATCCAGAAGGGGGACCCCTAAATAGGACAACACTCTTGCTTTCTACTTCTGTACTTCAGTATTTTATCTCTGGTTCAAGGTCCTAATAGATTAAGCGGGAGTCAAAAGAGAACACAACCCTGACTTTGGATTTATGAGTGTGTCCCTGTTCTGTTTAATTAAAACTGCCTTAAGGCCTTCTAATCCAATTTTTTGATTCACAATATAATAATAAAATATGCTGACTGTTTAAATTGCAGTAAAGAACTCCCTGGCCCTAAAGGAATAATTTAAGTAGAAAGGTATTTGAACAGATAGTAGAAATTTTTCCTATGATTTGACTTGAAAATAAGTTCTGTCCAAAACAACTGCTTAACAATACAATAATGAGTGAACATTTAATCAGGAAAATACAATTGATCATTCCCTGGTCCTACAAAACAGAAATAACTAAGCAAATCATTATGTATGGAGATGAAACTATTTTAGATTGTACATTTGGTACTTACTGTTTTCAAAGGTTTTAATACAAAATACTAAGAAACATTTTGCTCTAGACTGTGAATAGCAATATGCAATTTTAATAACAGTCCAATTTACATGATTAGTGGATGAGATCAGGAAGCTATAAATCAAAACTTAGCAGATCCAGGATTTATTCTTTGCATCTTGCCACTTTACCTAGGACGGTGTCAGCACCTTTGTTCCACCCCAAGGAAAAAAACATTAATCTGTATTTGCCAACGTAATAAATTAAACATGTGACACTGATAAAGAACTAGAGATTTGAGTGTCAGATAGTGGGCAAAACAGTCAGGGTGGGAGTAGACTCTCTCCACCCCAAATCACAGCTGTTACCTCAGCCATGGAGTTCAAGATACCTGAAGTCAAGTTTTGGATCAAATATATTTTATTTTTCCAAGTAAACTCATGTGCGTTACCCTTACCATGTGATATTTAAGTTAATTCATTTCATCAGAAGAGAGAGACTGGGAGAGAGAGAGAGAGAAGAGAATGCTTATATATTTTGGTTCACTCCCCGGTATGCTTGCAACAACCGGAGTTGGACCAAACTGAAGCCAAGAATCCAGAATTCAGCTCATGTCTGCCGTGTGGGTGGCAA
The DNA here is from genome assembly GCF_030435755.1 of Ochotona princeps. Classification (NCBI taxonomy): domain Eukaryota; kingdom Metazoa; phylum Chordata; class Mammalia; order Lagomorpha; family Ochotonidae; genus Ochotona; species Ochotona princeps. The sequence goes on along the minus strand of NC_080834.1, from coordinate 95,916,566 downwards.
AACACAATTACTTGGTTGATCACCTGCTGCCTCCCGGGGTGCATATAGCAGGAAGTGGACTGGAGGTCAAGGAACCAGGATGTGAGCCAGGCACTCCAATGCAGTAGGTTTATGCCACAAAAGGCATTTGTTTCACTTTTTAAAAGTCCTTTAAAAATACAAATATAAAGAAAATGGAATTTATGTATTTCATAGATACAACTCTAAGAAGATAATTCTACTTTCCTCCCTCCCTCCCTCTCTTAATCTCTCCCCTTCAGTCCTTCCTTCCCTCCCCTTTTTTGTCACAATAATGTATTTTGAATTTATAATCATAGGCTTAATGCACCACTAAGCACAATGTTCAATCACTGTGCCAAACACTCATACGTTTGTTCTTTGTAAAACACATGTAAAGTGTTTATAAGTAAACTAACAAAAAAGCCAGATACTACTTAAAATAGAAAGTATAAATACAAAGCAAAAGAACAGGGAACAAAGTTACATGACCGCAAAAGAACAGGGAACAAAGTTACATGACCTAAAGTTTATATCTTTTGTGTATACAGTACTACAAACAGTTTGTGGAAATGCAATTTAAAACTATGTTGCAGAATGTCTCTGCTGGTTTCTTCTAGAAATTTGACCATGTGAGAGTACAGATTTAAATCCTTGATCCATTCTGAGTGAATTTTTGGATAAGATGTAAGGCAGAATCTTGTTTCACACTTTTGTACACATAGATTCCATTTTTCCAGTATAATTTGTTGAAGAGACTGTCCTTTGTCCTTTGATTGATTTCAGGTAGCTTATCAAAAATTAATTGGTTGTAGATGTGTCTGGATGTCCTGTCTATTCCATTCAACTGCATGTCCACTTTTGTTCCAGTGCCAGGCTATTTTAATTACAATTTTCATGCGATATATCTTGAATTCTGGAAATGTGATGCTTCAGGCTTTGTTTTTTGGTGTTTAATATTGATCTACTCATTCTTGGAAAAGAACCAGAAAGCACAAAAGTTAAGATACAATAAACAAATGGAGCTACACCGAGCTAAGAAGTTTTTGTACTCCAAAGGAAACACTGAACAAAGCAGCATAAAACAGACAAACAAACAAAAAACAAAAAACAGAATGGGATAAAATATTTGCAAATTGTGGAGCAAATAGATGATTAATATCCAAAATATATAAATAGCTCAAGAAATTCACCCTTCAGTTCGCATTCAAAAAGTTGGAAATTGGGCCCGGTGTAATAGCGTAGCAGCTAAAGTCCTCGCCTTGAATGCACTGGGATTCCATCTGGGTGCCGGTTCTAATCCTGGCAGCTCCACTTCCCATCCAGCTCCCTGCCTGTGGCCTGGGAAAGCAGTCAAGGATGGCCCAAAGCCTTGGGACCCTGCTCCTGCGTGGGAGACCTGGAAGAAGCTCCTGGCTCCTGGCTTCGGATTGACTCAGTTCCAGCCTTTGTGGTCACTTGGGGAGTGAATCATCAGACTGAAGATATTTCTCTATGTCTCTCCTCTCTGTATGTCAGACTTTCCAATAAAAATAAATAAAATCTTAAAAAACATGGAAATCCTCCAGAACCAGAATGGTTTGTGGGTCATGCCGGATCGGCCTGCAATACCAACCAGTTCACATTAGGGCTAGGACTGGAAGATGGCTGGGTTGGACTAGGCTGTAGCTCCTAACCCCCACCAGAGTGAGCTGTAACTGGAGGTGGGCCAGACCAGGCCGGGCTAAAGCATCCACTGGCAAATGCAGAGATGAGGTTAACTATGCCATACTGGGCCACAGCTCTCACACAGCACACATGAGACCGAGGGAGAGGGAGTGAACCCAGTAGAGGGGCTGTGTGGGGTTCCCCTGCTGGACCAATATTCCCACTAGTGAGCATGAGAGCAGGATCAGAGGCAGATCAGCTGGGCAGAGCTACAATACCTTTTGGCCTCCATGTGAGCTGGACTGGGGGAAAGCCAGGGTGGGCTGACTATCTACTGGTGAATACATAAGCCAGAGACAGTGTGAATTGATTGGGCTTTGCCATAGCATCAGCTGGCAGAAGTTAGCATGCGTTTGGGGGAGGGTAGGGGGATTTGGTCAAGCTAAACTGCAGAACTACCTCGAGAGTACGTGATCTTAGAGTGGAGTGGGTCCATTAGGGAAACAATGGGCACCTCCCTCTTGGGTTGCCACTCTGACTGGTGAGCATGAGAACCAGGACTGGGGCAGGCAAGGCTAGACAGAGTGGCACCCACTGGCACCAGTGTAGACTGGATAGTGGGGTTGACTAGGTTGAACTAGGCTTCAATGCCCACTGTCATGTATGAGAGCTGAATGGGATGTGGGTCAGATTGGACCAGTGTGCTGTATGTATTGGCAAGCATGGGAATCAGGACAGGGGGCAGACCTGGTGGGGGTTATTAGGGGTTCCTCCAACTAGGCTGCAGTTCCCACTTGTGTATGTGAAGGCTGAGTGTGTGGTGGGCAGGATCAGACTGGGCTGCAACACTCATTAGTTTGCATAGAAGACAGGGTTGCAAATAGAACTGACCCAGCATTTGCAACCAGTAGCATTTGCATACGGTGATAGGAGCAACAGACTGTGCCAGACTCTGTACTGGCAAGCACACACAAGAATCAGGTCTGGGATACCACTAACTGAACTGCTGGACCCAGAACACCAACCATGAAAAGAATTGCAGGTTCCATGGTCTGACCGTGGAGTGTATGTGTCAGGGCTGGTCCTCCTCAGTGGCTTAGATAAAGCAATGTACAATATACCCAGGTGCACATGTAAGATATGGCAGAGGATACCTGGTACCATAACAGAGAACAGAACAAATGGATCAACTACCCCAACCAGGTGTTGGCAGTGAATATCTGGCCAAATGGAGACTCTAAGGTGCACTATGTCATCCGGTGGAATCTGAAGAGATTTCATCATGCTTGAAATGACGAGATCAGCAGCAATTCAGAACTCTTGAACTATCAAAACCACTTGAGCAGGACCTTTGGAGAACACTCCACATAGTGGACCCTGGGATGGTTGGAAGGCTGAGTGTGGCTCTTCCCTTTATCACCTCCCTTCTCCCAGACACAAGAAAGTAAAGAGGGAATGTGGAAATAATGGTCTCACCCAAATTTCCTCTGGCCCTTGACTCTTTGCACCCTCATCAACCAGGTAAAATTCATAAAAAATGAAATTATCAATAACAACAACAAATGATGGAAATCCTGTAAGCAAAAGTTAATCTGTAGGGACTTATGCTTTCTAAGATAAAATGCATTTTCCATGTGAGATCATTCACATGTGGAATCTTAGAAGAGTCTCACTCAAGGAGATAGTAGAATAGTTCTCAGGGGCTTGTAGTGGAGGCCTGGGAGATGTTGTTCAAAGGAAAGAAAATTTGATTTACAAGATGCACAAGTTTGGCTGAGATACAGTGTGAGCAGTAATATGTGTGTCAATTAACATGATTGTGATAATAATGACAAAATGGATAGATAAGTCAAATCATGTTTATATTTGCATATATACATCATTTGTTCATTAATTAAAATTCTTTAAATGTATGTTTCTTGTCAATGTTTTTTTACTAGAAAAAAAAATATATATAGCCCCAATATTGAGCCAGGTGCAAAGCTCAATGGCTAAACCCTCACTTAGAAGGATCTGGTACCTCATATGGGCATCAGTTTGTGCCCTGACTGTTCCACTTCCCATTGAGTTTCCTGCTTATGACCTGAGAAGGCAGAGACCCTGTACTTGCATGGGCAAGCCATGGGAACCTTCTGGCTCCTGGCTTCTTATTGGCTCAGCTCTGATTTTTGTGGCTGCCTGGGGATGAAGATATGAATCTTTATCTCCATCTCTTCTCTTCATAAAAGTGATCTGCCTTTTGAATAAAACCAACCTGATTAAGAAAAAATCCTGACTGTTGGGAACATAACTTGAGGTTTGTAGCCCTGATACACACTGAATTTTAAAAATGCCTATACTATATTCACTTTTAAAATACTAATTTGCCATACTGACTGTATAAACACAAATTTGGTCTAATTATACAGATTCTCAAGCAATAATGTACAGTTCCTTTGGATAAGTTAATCTGTCACTAGAATTAACTAAAATTCGTCTGGAACACTGATAAGTGATCACTCCCATAAAATAGTCTTTGGTTTGTTTGTTTTGTTTTTGTTTTAAGTAAACTTTCCTGAAACAATCCTGAAGGATAAACTAGAAGTCAACCAGCTACCAGTTTAAGGTGTCAGCGATTTTTTTTCAGTCACTTGGAAGCTTTGTCCAGAAACCTTTCTCTAAGCTGAGTGCTTCCTAGTTTATCCATATCTATGTTAAGAAGTGAAGGAGGCTTAGGTGAAATGTTTTTGTTTTTCCAATTATCTAGGAACTCAACAATGTCGTGAAAGTTTGGAAAATGGTCGTTTGTAAGGTTACTGCCTTTGCTGAGTTAAAATTTCCCCAAAGAAAGAACGATACAACTGTTAGTGAAGCCTTCAAAAATAGTCTGAAAAATGGGTTAAACAAGCCAAACACAGCATCTGCTTTTTTAACTCTCGACTCAGAAATGGCTTCAGTTATGAAATTTTGCACAGAAACTACCTTGTTTCTCAAAATCCAGGTAGTGACAGTATTCTTCACTCAAGATCTGCTACTTCTCATCATCAGAGTTCCATGAGTCATTCATTTACTACTGGAAAACCTGCATCCTCAGCCGTACTGATGTTCACCATCTCAGAGAAATGATTAAAAGTAGATGTGGCTCCACCTGAACCATTTTTTCAGTATTCCTAATTATTGAAGTTTACACTAACCCAGCTGAGCTTTGTCCTTTAAAAAAAAAAAAGCCATTCTCATTTTTAACAAACAACATAAAATCAATCTGTCTTCTTTTTTTTTTTTTTGATGCTTTGAATCCTTAGACTCAGTACAATGAAAAATATCAATGTCATTTAAATGCTTAAAACGTTCACCATTTTCAAAACTGCTGAATTTAAGTTTGGATTTATAAAAATGTATATTAATGTCTTCACTATCTTCAACACAAAATTCAAGAAAAACATGGTCCCTTTGATCATACCACTTTGTAGAAGCAGGCTGCATTGCAAATGGGGTGTGCGCAAGCCTCGCTGGTTCTTTGATGGGAACTCTGGCCTCACTCCTCTTTGATGGGAACTCTGGTGTTTTCTCCCCAGTCTCATATTACTTCTTTGAATTAAGATTTTAACATTTTGGTTTGTGATTATTCTCCCACAGCTAAATATCCAACTTAAAATATGTATCAGGGACAAATAAATTTAAAAATTGAAAAAAATGTATAGCCACATTAAAAATTAAAGTTACTTCATGACACAAGTCAATAAAGCTGAGACTTTCCTAGTCTCAAGTTCAAAATTACAGTTCACCAAAAGTTCTGAATATGAGTCACAATAACCTTGTATAAGTTAAGCAGAAGAAATTTCTCAGCTGCAGTCAGAGGAATGTCAGCAGAAGGGACATGTGGGTGACCCTCTTCTGATCAGCACACATTTCACATTCTCTTTTGGAAATCTCACTGCAGACCATAAATATTTAGAATTATTCTTAACAAAATTGCAAAAAGTTTTCTGCATTTGAGGAAGAAAAGTTTTGTCATCTGTTGAGGTTTTTTTATCTATTTTGAATCAGTATTCTTGTAGAGTGATAGATGCAGATTTATTAAATGGATAGCCAATGTTTACAGTGCAATTTAATGAAAGACTTTATCTAACATATGGTAGCACTGCTGTTGGCAATCAGTTGGCTGTAGATACATAATTTGTTTCTGATATTGCAACTATGTTCCATTGATGTATTATTATTATTTTTTTTGCCAGTGTCATAGTATTTAGGTCCATGGCTTTATAACTTGTGTTTGAAATGAGATGTTGTGATTCCTCCAGGATTTCTTCTTTGTGCTTAAGATTTTGCAGTGCTTCTGTATGAATTTTATGATTTTATTCTGTTTTGGTGTTTTGAGGAGACTATGTTGAATCTGTGTGTTGCTTTATACCATGAGAAGTCTTTCCATTTTTGTGTGTATACTCCAATTTACTTCAATGTTATTTTATAGTTTCAATCATAACAAATATTCCATTTTTTCAAAATCCCTAATTACTCATTCTTATTTGTATTTTTTTATGAAAGGTACTGTTACAGAGAGGAGAAACACGAAGATTTTCCATCGCTGGTTCACTTTTAACATTGCCTCAAAGTCTGGTGCTGGGGTGATCTGAGGCCAGGTGCCAGGTGCCTGAAGCTTCATCTGTGTTTTGCACATGCATGCAGTGGCCCAAGGACTTGAGCCATCCTCTGCTGCTTTCCCAGGTCTTCAGTATGAAATTGTATTGGAAGTGGAGCAGCTGGGACACAAAATGCTGCTCATATGAAATGATGATCACAGGAGGAAGATATTCAGTACATGAATATCTTACTCTGATGTTTTGTACTATAGGGTATTTAAATTTATAGAATTTTTTTACAACCATTAAGATCATATTATTTTATCTTTAATTCTGTTGGTGTGATTTACTATCTTGATTGATTAGTATATATTAAACAAGCTTTCCCTCTGTTTCGTAAACCCCATTTGATTATGGTAAATGATGCTTTTCATGTGTCATTGGCTCTGATGTGTACATATTTTGGTGAGAATTTTTCAGCTGGGCTCATCAGGGATGTTAGTCTGCAGTTTATATGTATCCTTTTCTGATTTTTGTTTTAGAGTAATTCTGGCATTGTGGAATATGTTAGAAAGAATTGCCAATAGTCTGTCTCCAAGTTTCACAGAATTCAACAGTGATGCCATCTCTACTCCGGATTTCTTTTGTTGGGAGACTTTCATCATTAATTTTATCTCCTTAATCATTCCTGGGCAGATAAGGATGCTTTTCTTCATTGTTCAGTTTTAATAGGGAATATCTATACAGAAACTTATCTATTTCTTCTACAGATTCAAATGTGTTGGCATATAAACATTCATAAAATTCTTTGCCTCTATTTTAGCTTTATGACTTGTCCTGTTTCCTTTCACATCTCTGGCTTTCTTTATTTGACTAGTCTCCTTTTATTGGTTAGCCTAACAAAACGTATGTCATTTTTGTTTTTCTTAAAAAAAAGAAAGCCGTTTTAGTCTATTGATCTTTTGTAATGCTTTTTAGTCTATTTTATTTATCTTTCTCTCACCCTTGTTATTTTTTTTTCCTACTAAATTCAGATAGGCTTTGTTCTTCGTATTCTAGATTTATTTTATTCTAGAGTTCTTCGTATTCTAGAGTTATTTTATTTTTATTAGAAACTCAGATATACAGTGAGAAGGAGAGACAGAGAAACATCTTCCAACCATTGATTCACTCCCCAAGTGTCCATGACGGCCGGAACTAAGCCGATCCCAAACCAGGAGCCCCGGAGTCTCCTCTGTGTCTTCCACGTGGATGCAGGGTCCCAAGGCTTGGTCCTTTCTTGTCTGTTTTCCAAGGCCACAAGTAGGGAGCTGGATGGGAAGTGGGGCTGTCGGGATCCTATATGGGATCCCAACTTGTGCAAAGCAAGAACTTTACCTACTAGGAAACCACGCTGGGCCCCATTCTAGATCTTTGTGGTATTTTGTTAACTTGTTAGGTTATAGATGTTAAATCTTTATTTTTACAGATATGGGCCTTATTTATTAGTACAAATTCTCTCACTATTTTTCAATATCTCATAAAGTTTTAACATTCTGCTTCCAAGTCTCTCATGAGGATTGCAGGGGACAAAGTACTTGAGCCACCCTCTGCTGCCTTTGCCATGTTACTAGCAGGGATCTTGATCAGAAGTAGAGTGACAGGCTTTATCTACAATTCCAGAACCCTGGCCCTATCTCTCCTTACGTGTCCAATAATGACTGCTGTATCAAATTGGGTGCTGCTATTATGTGTATGTAAGTGTGGTCTCTTAAATGTTCCTGGAAAATTTCTTTAGCTCTGTACCAATCCAAAAGTTTTTTTTTTTTTAGTTGAGTAAGATTATCTTTCAATTTCCAACATTTAAAAAAATAATTTTATCTATTTGATAGGCAGAGAGAAATCGTCAGTGAGCCTAAATGTGACTTGGTGTTTTCCCTCTTAAAAAGTTTTCATAATCATGTTTTGAATTTTGGGCAGTGTGGCTGGACCGGTCCCCATTAGGCTCATTAATGTTCATGTCTAAAGGACTCCTATGTGCTTTCTTCCATACAATGATGTCTCTGTCTGTCCCAAGGCTAACGAAGTTTACTGGTAATATTTCATTAAATGATATTTCTGCAGCTTTCTGTTTTTCCTCACCTTCTGAAATGTCAAAAATTGAATAATTATCCAATTTGTGACATCCCACAGGTCTTAGTGTTGACTTTCATTTTTTCTTTTCTTATCTGAGACACTTCAAAAAACCCGTTTTTATTTTTAGCATAAGACATTCAAAAATATGTTGCTATTAGAGTAAGTTGAAAAGCTCCCTTATATTGCTTAGCCCTGAAAATTTCAGTAATTTCTGGTGTACTTCCATAGTGTCATAAATGTTTCAGTGGACACAATATATCTGTGAAGAGCGAGCAAAAAACTTCCAGCAAGGATCACACTCATGAGTTTCAGATAGTTGTTTGGAGTTAGATGATCCATTGAACTGGTGATGCTGAAATGGAAATGCTAAGATGGATGCATCAATTCTGATTATAGCTTACCATTATATAACAAATGAATGTAACTTGAAAGAAAAAGATCTTACACATCATTAATTCAATAGCTGTAAATAATTCTTAATGCTTACTATGTGTTGGATACTCAGCAGATATGAAGTTATTTCAAAGGTAGTATTCACTGAGGTTATTTTACAGATGCCTTCAGTTATCATCTTAATCTCTTGCTTTCAGATACTGCAGATAAAGAACCCACAATTGATTTATGACTTGAATTCCATAGATCTTGCTCTGAAAGTACCCACAATCAATTTATGATTCAAATTCCATAAATCTTGCTCTTTTCATAAATCTTGCTATTTTCATTCATTAGAATTGTTTTATTTCTAGAATCTATTTTTCTTTTTTAAAAGTCTTACTTATATTAAAGTATGCACTCAATGTATGTTAAAAATTATGGCTTTTGTCATTTATAGACTCTTGAGAAAATCCAGGGTCATGAGACTGCTTGGATAGTCCAAGACCTGGAGAGCATTTTAGAGCAAGCATGAACATGCAGAGTCTGCTTGTGGGGGTGCTTGGAATTATACACACTGCTGATTCGTTTCATGTCCAGAAGCTGTTTTCTAACAACTATACTCAGACTCCCATTCACATCCAGCTCAATAAGACATGTGTCAGAAGAGCATCTATACACAATCATTAAAATATTTGCAAAAAAGCATGTTGTCTAACAATAAACATGGCACTATACACATTATTTAGAAGATTGTGAGAATAGTGTGCTATAGCACTTCCAAGAGTTTATGGGAAAATGGAATTAGGAAGTATTTATTTTTGGAAACATTTCAGTTTCTCCTTTCAAAGCACACTGCAGATCTGTAGTGACCTGGGCCTGCATTGTGGGGCAGAGAATACTGTATGAGCACTGGTGTGTCTTGGTTGCTCCACGTCTGACCCCGTTCCCTACTAATGCAGCCAGGAAAGAAACAGAAGATAAGTCAAATGCTTGAGCCCCTGAAATCCTATGGTTAATTTGGATGGAACTCCAGGCTCCTGACTTTGGTCTGTCTCTCTTTACACTCTCTTTCTTTCACAGCGATTACAATATATGTATAAAAAAATATTTGGGGCCTGGTGCAATCACCTAGTGGCTAGAGTCCTCACCTTGCATGTGCCAGGATCCCTATGGGAGCCGGTTCTTTCCAGCGGCCTTCATTCAGCTCTCTGTTTCTGGCTGTGCATAGGAAAAGCACATGTAGACAATGGTGTGGGTGATGACCTCTTGGATAAGATGCCATATGCACAGGCAACAAAAACAGAACTAGACAAGTTGGACTATATCAGATGCATTGACTTCTCTACAATGGAAGATACAATTAATACACTTAGGAGGTACCTGAAGAAAATATTTGTAAGCTGCTTACATGACCAAGGGTTAATACTGAGAAAAAGCAATAATTTTTTAAAAATCAGCAACAGAAATGTCACAAATCTAAGAAATAAGCAAAAGATGAGTATTGTCAGTATTCAAAAGAATTCACACAAATTTTATATATATAGCGCCATCAGGAAAATGCAAGTTAAAGCCACAATAACACATTGTCTCTGCTGCCAGAATGTCTGTTATCCAAAATATAGAGAGCAACAGTGGGCTGGCAAGGATGTTTAGAAAGGAAAATTGTTATACAATACCTGGGGGAATGTACATTATTATAGCAATGCTGAAAGATAACATTGGGATTTCTAAAAAACGGTAATCGGTTCACATCCCAAATTGCCAGCAGATGGATGATTTTTCTCTCTTTCTCTTCTTCTCTTTGTATATCTGGTTTTTAATAAAATAAACACATAAAAAAATTAAACAAAGAAACTATAATTGGAACTACTGTATTATCCAGCAGTCCCAATATTTACTGAATAAATATCCCCCCCCCAAAATTTTTCTAAAGAGATAATGGATCTATTTGTTGATGTCAGCACTGTTCCTAATAGCAAAGATATAGAATCAACTGAGGAGTTCATCTTCATATGAATAAGTAAAGGAAATACAAAATACATGGACGATGGAATGCTATTCAGTCATAAAAAGAAGGAAATACGGTCATTTGCAACAAAGTGGTTGGATGGAGGACAGATGTAGAGTGAATTGAGCCAGACATGTAAAGACAAATATCATATGTTTTTCCTCATAGTTGGAAGATTTAAACAATCTCAATCTCAAAGTAGAAGATTGATTACTAGAGACTGGGATGTAAAACAGTAAAGAAATTTGTATTAAGTTAGATGTGTTCCATTGATTGTAACAAATACACTAAAGTGAGATGCTAATAATAGAGGGAATGGAATGAAGGATTTGTGGAAAGTCCTGGTATAATACATCATCATTTTTCTTTTGTAATTTTAAATCTATAATAAAGTAAATTTAAAAGACATTGACTTTGAAAATTTTGAAATCAATCTAAGTTTTTTCACTATACTTGTTTTTAAGAAGTATGAAGATTGGTTGTATTTTCCTGTCCCATTTCAAAATCTTATACTATGCCAGCATTCAGAGACTTGACTTTTCATAGGACAAATATTTCCAAGTAGTAGATTAGCAGTGAAAATGACAAACTATAGAGTTTAAAATGCTTTTTATAGGGCCCTGCATGGCAGCCTAGTGGCTAGAGTCCTTGCCTTGAAAGCGCCAGGATCCCATATGGGCACTGGGTCTAATCCTGGCAGCCCAGCTTCCTGTCCAGCTCCTTGCTTGTCGCCTGGGAAAACAGTAGAGGGCACCCTAAGGTCTTCGGACCCTGCACCTACATGGGAGACCTGAAAGAGGCTCCTGGCTCCTGGCTTCAGCTCGGCTCAGCCCCAGCCCCAGCTGTTGTGGCCACTTGGGGAGTGAATCAGCAAACAGAAGATCTTTCTCTCTGTCTCTCCTCCTCTCTGTTTCTTCTCCTCTCTGTTTATCTGAATTTGCAATAAAAATAAGTAAATCTTTTTTTAAAAAAATGCTTTTTATAAGACTTAAATTGTGGATCTAGCAATTGCAGGTAAATCCTCCAACCGTAGCGCCACCTTACCATATGAGTTTCAGCTGCTTGGCTTCTGATCCAGCTCCAAGCTAATGACTTGGGAATAGTAAAAGAGCATGGCCCAGATGCTTGGGTCCCTGAGCTCTATTGGGACGTTCAAAGAAGGCTCCTGGCTTGTGGCCTGGCCATGGGCTGGTCATTGTAGCCAACTGAGGAGTAAATCAGCAGAGGGTAGAGACTGTTTCTCCCTCTCTCATTCTGTTTTTCCCCATGTGTCCCTCTTTCACGTTCACTCTGACTTTCAGATATTTAAATAGATCCTTTAAAAAATTCGGTTTTATTGTTAGGATGGACTCTCATTCTCCTTAGCTCCAGGCTTTGTGAAACAAAGAAAGTTTGAGAAGGCTTGTCCTCAGTTTTGTGAAGGTGAGATCTGTTTCTAAGTTGAGTACTCTGATTGTGTTTGTTAGTGTTGCCATGTTTGCCATTTAATGTAAAACTTGCATGTTTTCCATCTACATTTTGGAAGGAAAATTTATCATACCTTTATATGTAGTAATTTATATTCAGGTGGATACTTTATCTTGGAGGGTTTTTTTCCCTTCATTTCAGTTATTGTAGATGCATTGCAAGTGGGATTTAGGTCAATTACGATCTAATTACATCGGGCAGGCACAACTGCTCCATAGGCTAATCTTTTTCCTGCAAGTGCCACATCCCATATGGATGCCAGTTTATGGCTGACACATCCACTTCCCATCAGTTCCATGGTTGTGACCTGGGAAAGCAGTCGAGGATGGCCAAAAAGTTTGGGACCATGCATTTATGTGGGAGACATGGAAGAAACTTCAGGCTCCTGGGTTTGGATTGACTGAGCTTCGGCCATTGTGGCCACTTGGGGAGTGATCCTGAGGTTGAAAGGTCTTTCTCTCATCCTATCTGTAACTCTGCCTCTCCAACTATGTATGTATATATATATATACACACACATATATATATGTATATATATGTGTGTATATATATATATAGTAGCTATATATATAGTTTATATATAGTAGCTGTATATAGTACTATATATATATAGTATGCTATATATAGTAGCTTGGTAATCAAAGAAGAGAAAATACAATTCACTCATTTAGACAACATATATGCGATAGATGGGATAAAGAGAGGGACTAAAAGAGAATGTGAGACAGAGAAAGGGAGGCAGTTAATTGTGAATGTTAAAAGAATTGAGCCAATATACATTGTTTGTTTTTAAATTAATTCGTTAAGCAAAGAGAATTTGATCAGCAACAGGCAAGCCTATGAGAATCAAACTGATTTGATTAGATCTATGCCATCTTTACTTAAACACTTCAAAATGATTCATGCCTTTGGATTCAATCACCTTAAGAAAATAAATTGAAGTAAATAAATTGAAATAAAATTGAAGTATAGGTGAGGTGGTCACAGAAGGTGGCTGGGAACCCGCATTTACTTTTAACATATTGGTTACTCATTACTATGTCAATTAATTCCATAATGATGTAAATTTTTGCTGATGGTATGTTGGAGCTTTCAATTGACTGGGATGATACTCTGCTGGCTCTGTCATCAGACCAGAGAGGGTATACCTAAGAAACCGTTGAACTTGACGGGACAATAAGATGCTGGACTCTATGTTTGGTATACGCTTGCAATGGGGAAATCTCAACTGAACTTGAGCTGTGGTTATGCAATAAGGTGGAGGAATCCACCATGGTGGGAGGGTTTGGGGAGGGGTGGGGAGAACCCAAGTATCTATGTAACTGTGTCACATAATACAATGTAATTACTGAAGTTAAATAATAAATAATTAAAAAAAAAAAAATTCTTACACAGCCAAAAAAAAAAAAAAAAAAAAAAAGAATAGTGATTAAGATGCTCTGTGGAACGCTGGCATTTCACACTGGAGTGCCTAGTTCAAGTCCCAGCTCTACTCTTTGTTCTAGCTTCCTATTAAGCAGACCCTGGGAGTCAACAGTGATGGCTCTACCCGGGTCCCTGCCATCCATGCGGGACACCCAAATTGAGATTTCCACTCCCGGCTTTGGTTTGGTCCAGTCCTGGATGTTGCATGGAGTCTGACGAGTGAACCAACAGCCTGTGTTTCTCTTTCTTTCAAATAAAAAAGCTCATCTTTTTCTTCAAAAAAAAAAAAAAAAAAATATTTTAGAATGTGAAGCAAGTGCTCAAAAATTAGATCAGGCTTCCAAAATAGACTTTGGCAGATAAAATCATGTCTTCCTTTAAGAAGTTAAATTTTATCCTATGTGACATGTGTATTATTTCAATTTGCACAGCAGTCATCCTTTTAAATTAAATCATTGTTTATCAAGGAAAAGTTAATTGAAAAACAGGTTCTTTTTCTGACTAAATGGAAGCCTGCATCATGCAGGCAATAAACATTCTTGCTTGAAAGGAATTCTTGTTCGTTCTTCTGAGACTGCCATGGGAATAAAACAGAAAAAGAAAAATACAGAGGACGAAAAGTCCCACACAGCCTTGAAGTTGTGTCTGGCTGAGAAGCTAAATGGGATTTTGAAGCCTACAAGATGTTTATGCACTTCTAAATTTAGTACCCACAAATTTCCCATTTGGCTATTCATATTTGCCCCAAAGCAAGCCCTTTTTGAGTGATGCTAGTGTTCATTTGGTTCTTCTTAACAACCATGGTTAATTTGCCTCATTGGACATTGGACAGAAGCTTATTTCAGACCCCCTGGATGTCCATGTAGTGTAGGAAGAAAATGAAAGGGAGCAATTGTCCCACACACTAGGTTGTGCAAGGGAAATATTTTCAAGTGCAAACTACAGTGCATCAGGACGCCAGGACTTGTCTTTCTGACAAAGACATAACAGTAAGGAAACTATTTTCCAATTCTTTCCTTCATGTCTTATTGGAGGATACAAATTCTTATCAGCAGCATTTAACACACCTCCCTATGAGTTCTCATAGCATTTTTTCTTGTAGTAGATTCCCAATTCACAAAGCAGTGAGTCGGGGTCTGGCATGGTAGTCTAGTGGCTAAGACCTCACCTTACACGTTCTGGGATCCCATAAGGCCACTGGGTCTAATTCCGGCAGCCCTGCATCCCATCCAGCTCCCTGCTTGCAGCCTGGGAAAACAGTCAAGCATAACCCAAAACCTTGGGGCCCTGCACCTGTGTAGGAGACCCAGAAGAAGCTCCTGGCTCCTGCCTTCAAATCGGCTTAGCACCGGTTGTTCGGGCCACTTAAGGAATGAATCAACAGATGAAAGAGCTTCCTCTCTGTCTCTCTTCCTCTCTGTATATCTGACTTTGCAATAAAAATAAATAACTCTTGTAAAAAAAGGCAGTGAATTGGAACATTTTTTGCATCTGTTTCATTCACTTTTCAATGAACTCTTGGTTTTATTGTTAAATTCCACACAAAATGTTGGAAATAGCTCATGAGAAATGAAGATGACTGCTTTACTCTTTCTCTTGTCTGTTGATCACTTCCTAATCCCAATGGTTTGTTATTCAGAAGGAAGAAGGTGATTCTCTGACAACAACCTGTCACAAATCCACAAGCAGGTGCAATCTGCACTTTGTGTGAAAATTAAAATAAGGTGAACAGAATAAGTGTCTTTTAAAAAAAATTTCTCCTTATTTCAACTTAGCTAATCTTAAATGCTTGTAAATATTATGCTATTATTTCTATCATCTTAAATGAAAAATTTAAAGAAATCAAATCACTCCCCCACACATGCAACTATTTCCTACCAGATATTAAATTGACATATGGATTCAAAACATGTAATTTACCCACTAAACATATTGCAAGGTGGGAAAAAGGATGAATAATGATCAATGATTAGCAACTTCAAAATATGTAGCTTCGAAGAGACAAATGAAGTGGGCATTTGATATACAGTGAAGTTACTGCGTGGGACTCCTGCGTTCCATATTGCTTAGTTTATATCCTAGCTACTTTGTTTCTAATAAAACTTCCTGTTCATGCAAAAAGTAGGGTACAGTAGATGGTGACTCAGATAGGTGGACACATATGTGCCATATGTGTCAGTGGATATATGGCCAGAAATGAGTCTTTGGCTCTATGTTTCTGACTGTCTCAACCAAACCTTGGATCTTGTAAATACTTGGGGAGTGAATTAAAAACTAAAAGAGATCTCTATTTTTTCTATCTTTCAAATAAAATGAGAGGAGATATATGATAAGCAGTAGAATAAGAACACAGAGATAAAGTTACAATAAACAATCTGAATTGCTCATTCATCGGTAGGTTTCTTCCTTTTATTTTTCTCCTTTGGATTATGTAACTTTATTGACTCAGAATAAATAAATTATTATCAGGGCTACTAGTTGCTCAGCCACTGACAACTAGCATCATCTATTCAGCGTTAAACAATATATTGGAAGATAGGCTAATTGTTCCAAGGCTCCTATAAATTTAAATAAAAATGGCAAAACTTTGGAGCCCTTATTTTTGGGATACAAATGGTAGTTAACTTTCAATTTCCACACATCAGTGGGCTTTCTCTAGTGTGTGAATGCAGACACTGCTTTAGAATGAGAATGAAATATTATACATTTCATTGCTAAAATTAAGTGGATTAAACCTGTTTTGTCTATTTAATTGAAGCACTACTTCTCAATACTCAACAAAACAACATAATGAAACCTCATTACTTGACATGTATTCAGCAAAATCAATATTTTAAAATGCAGCAAATATAACAAAATTAGAGATTTCTCAAGAAATATTGCAGAATGAGGACAGAATTACAAAGCTTCATTTGTTTAGGATTGAGGACAAGTTTTTTTTTTTTTTCTCAAAAATTCTAGAGACTGTTAAGAGGGTTTTCTGTTTCTTAGAGATTTAAACACATTCACGTACACAGTTTCTCCTTGGTGGACCAGTAAAGAAATTGCCAATTACCCAAAGAAGGTGACAGAGCATGCCTACCATGGGTTTGGAGGGCCCAACATGGTATCCAGAGCTCTATTCATTCCATACAAACAGTTCTTCAAAATTCCATCTGCACAATTACTGTACTACCTATATTTGTATGAATTGTAACATTTAAAAATCTGTGATTTAGAATAATTTTCAATTTTCAGGAAATTAATCATCAAAGTTCATAAAAGGTTTGTGACACTTTTAGGAACAATTTAAAGACGTGTCCACTTACACAAAGATATATGATGGATAAGTAAGGGATACTTCAAAATTTTAAGGAAAAATACAATTAAAATATAAGTCTGTAAATGGAGTTTTGTCTTCGCCTGATAAGCTACTGCCTATGACACCACTATCTTAAGTGAGCACCAATTAGATTCCTCCGTTTGTGTCCTACTTCCTACTGCTAATGAGCCTGGGAAAGCAGCAGAAGTTGGCACAAGTGTGTTAGATCCTGCCACCCATGTGGGAAATCCAGATGAAGGTGCAGTCTCCTGGGCTTGGCCAGGACAATCCTGGCATTGCAATCATTTAGGAAGCAACTCGGAGAATGGACAATTCCCTCTTTCACATACTAAGTGTCACTCTTTCTCTTGACAGCTCTAATTTCGAAATAAATAAAAAAGTAAATAATCTTGGCAAAATGTTTTATGCAGCCTTTAAGAGACCTATTTCATTGTGCTGAGGTCTCAGACCTGGTTCAATGTCTAAAGATTTATTCCTTTTTATTGGAAAGTCAGACTTACACAGAGAAGCTGAGACAGAGAGAAAGATCTACAGTCCACAGGTTCACTTCAGCAATGGCCAGAGCTGAGCCAATTTGAAGCCTGGAACAAAGAGATTTTTTGCAGTTCTCCCATGTGCATGTAGGGTTCTAAAGCTTTGAGTCCTTACAGCAGTAGAGTCTACTGCTTTTCCAGGCCACAAACAGGGAGTTGGATGGGAAGAGGACTAACTGGGACACAGACTAGTGCCTGTTTGGTATCCTGGAGTGTACACGGTGAGGACTTAACCACGGAAACATTGCTCCAGGCCCCTGGCTATATTTCTGATTTCAGCTACTTGTTCATACATAAATTATAAAGGGATAAGCTTTGTGTGCTTGTGTGTGTGTGTAGACGTTTTAAACCCAAGCAGGTTTGTCCATAATACACATTATCCAAGAATTTTATGAAGATATCTTAGATATACAGCGTCAAAATTTTATACCACAATAAACTTACTTGAATTCTGTTTTTACCAATCAACTATTGAGTCACTTTCATAAATAGCTGTTAGGTAGGTAGATAGATAGATAGATAGACAGAAAAGACAGAAAAAGGCCTATAATCATTTCAGCACAGGGTGCTAAAATTCATTTTTTATGAGGCCTGTAAAAAATCTGTTTTTATGTGTATGAACTATATAGTGTATGAACTATATAGTGTATGAACTATATATGTATTATACTTGAACAGCTACAAAATATATCTGCAGCATTCAAGTTTGAAGGAAAGCTTATTATGACAAAATATTTAATAGTTTTTTAAGAAAGAAGTGATGCTATCCTTGAAAAACTCTGAAAGATTTGGAAAGGGCATGACATACATTCAAATGTCTCTCAATTTCTGTAATTAATTTGTTAATTATTATATAACAAAATTATAATTATATAAGTTATACAAATTTATACATTATTTATAGTTTTATATAATCTAAAATTATTATAACTTATTATATAACAAAATAATAATAATTGCTAATAACAATTTCTCTATTTTGCTGGGTTACGAGAATTTTACATTAATCCTGAAAAATAAATTAGGAATTAAATCTCCTTTTGCTTAAAGGTAGCAAAATATTCAAGATTTGTGTTCTTTATACTACTAGAAGACTCAACCTACTGTGAAAGAATACCAATTTTTTGTTTGTTTCTTTGAGGGATGTAACAATGCAAAAGGAAGTTATTTAGTTAAGTGAAAAAAAAAAAAGGCATGAATGGCCTTACCAGAGATTATTTTCAGAAATACAGGGAATTGGGTCCAGCAAGGTGGCATAACCCCTGAAATCTTGCCTTGCACATGCGGGGATCCCATAGTGTGCTGGATCATGTCCCCATGGCCCCGGATGGGAAACCTGGAAGAGGTTCCTGGCTCTTGGCTTTGGATCATCTTGACTATATCCATTGTGACCGCTTGAGGAGTAAACCAATAGAATGAAATGAAGATCTTCCTTTGTCTCCCCTTCTCTCTATATATCTGCCTTTCTATTAAAAAAAAAAAACCTAGAAAAATCTGTTAACCTGAATATTTTAAATACAAGAAGCCTATACATATATTTTGCTGGCTCAGAGACTACATCACAGAATAGCACCAACTCTCTGTTCTCTCTTCTTTTTTTAAAAGATTTATTTATTTATTTATTTATTTATTTATTTATTTATTTTTATTGGGAAGGCAGACATACAGAAAGAAGGACAGACAGAGAGGAAGATCTTCTGTCTGGTGGTTCACTCCCCAAGTGATCACAAAGGCTGGAACTGAATCAATCCGAAGCCAGGAGCCAGGAGCTCTTCCTACGAGGGTGCAGGGTCCTAAGGCTTTGGGCCATCCTCAACTGCTTTCCCAGGCCACAAGCAGGGAACTGGATGGGAAGCGGGGCTGCCGGGATTAGAACTGATGCCCATATGGGGTCTCCTTGCGTTCAAGGTGAGAACTTTAACTGTTACACTATCACACCAGGCCCAACTCTCTGTTCTCTTAAGGAAGACATGCATAATCTGGGAATGCCTCTGCAAAATGAAAATAGCTAAAAATAAATTGAATATCAAGGCTTTCACTAGGCCTGCATGTTTCTGGATCTCTATTTTTACCTGCATATTTGAAATGGGCTTTTTGGAACTTAGTTGAATATAAAGACGTCATCCTTATGATACTGTCCTTCTGTTAAAATTCAGAATTCTATTTTCTTGTCCCTGCTCTTAGTGTTTTCTGAAAGGGCAGTCCCTGCATTATATCTTGAAATTCTTTTAAGAATAAGGTAATTATTTATCTTGAAAGATTATTTACACAAAAGGTTAATTCTGGTTATGTGCGACTCTATTGATTATGATTATGATTATGATGATCTTTAAATAGTTGATTAGGGTGCAAAGGGTCAACAGCTATAGGAACCTGGGTAAGACCATTGTTTGCACATTCTCTCTCTCTCTCTTGGTTTGTTGTTGTTGTTGTTGTTGTTGTTATCTGGGGGAAGGAGGAACATGAAGGGAGAAGCCCCACTCAGCCTCCCATCCATCCCATGGTCCCCAGTGTGGGGCATGCTCCCAGGGCACTGCTCAAGTGGTTTTGATATTTCAACAGTTCTGAATTGCTGCCAATCTTGCCATTCCAAGCTTAATGTAATCTCTCCAGAATCCACTGGCTGACGTACTCCACCATAGGGTCTCCATTTGCCCAGATTTTCAATGCCAACACTTGGCTGGAGTAGTTGAATGATTTGTTCTGTCCTCCATCCTCTGTTGTGGTACCAGGCGTCCTTTGTAGGCTCCAATGGACTGCCATAACTTCCATGTACACCTGCATATGCTGTACACTGTTAGGTCTGAGTCACTGAGGAGGTTCAACTTTGACACATGCACTCCATGGTCAGACCATGGAACCTGCAATTCTTTTCATGGTTGGGGTTCTGAGTTCAGCAGTTCGGGTGGGGGAATCCCCAAAGAAACTTTGAGGTGATCCCAGACCTGATTCTTGTGTGTGCTTGCCAGTACAGGATCTGGCACAGTTCATCGCCCCTATCAGCTTAAGCATATGCTGCTGCTTGCAAATGCTGGGTCAATTCTGTCTCCAGCCCTGTCTTCTACACTAACCCATGGGTGTTGAAGTCCAGCCCAATCCTGCCCACCATACGCTTGGCCTTCACACAAACCAGTGGGAGCTGCAGCCAAGTTGGGGCCACTCGCAATAACCTCCACCAGGCCTGTCCCTTGCCCTGGTCCCTGTGCTTGTCAGTATATACAGCACACTGTTCCAGTCTTTCCCACATCCCAGTCAGCTCTCATACATGTTATGTATGACCCTATTTTTATTTATTTTTGTTATTTATGAGAGATAGCATATAAAAGAAATAATGAGAGAAACGAAGGCAGAAAGGAAGCAAAAAAGAAAGAAGAAAGAGAAAGAAGAAAGACTAGCCTCCGAATTGCTGATTTGTTTCATAAATGCTAGATACAGACAAGGCTGGGCCAGCCAGATGCAGAAGCGCAAAAGTCTATGCAGGCCTTCCATGTGGTGGCAGAAACCCACATGCTTCATTCATCATCTGCTGTTTCCCAGAACTGGCTTTAAGAGAATGTAGGATCAATAGAGAACCCAGGACTCAATCCCCAATGCTAGAATACGGGATTTACGCAGGCTAACCCATTATATCACAGTTCCCATCTTCACCCTGTACCCACAATTTGGCTTAAATGACTTGGGTAATGCAAAATTTAGGATCATGAAAAACAAAACCTTGCAGCATGTGTCTTTCAATAATGTTATTATAGGTGATTCTGATGTTTTCTTCCAATACATGAATGTGTAGTACAAATAGGCAACTTATAACCAGTCATAGCTAGAAAGGAAGAGAGAAAATATTCATTGTTGCAATAGAGTTGATCACACAAAGACAATTTTCTTTAATAAAGATACAAACCAATTTGCTTTTTAAAACTGAGTGACTCATTGCACAGATGTTCAGTCTATTTCTATCAAAATTTGCTCGTATATGTAAAATAATTCACCTTAAATATGAATCTTTATATTAAAAATTCCTTAGGCAAGGTCTCATGTACTTCAAGGTCAGTACTAACACTTGTCTGCAACAGCTATTGCCTTGTTCCTTTCTGGTTAATAAACCTCAAATTTCTTTCAACTTCCTCAGAGCAATCTTGCCCTTCAGGGTAGCCTGGGCCTCTCTCCAGCTACAGAGAATGAATCGAATCACCTCCTTGCCAATGACTATTTTAGGCAAGGGAGTATGATGAGGCTTTGTCCAACAAAAAGAAAAGAGCATCAAAAGGAATTATGGGAAATGGTTCTAGCTTTTAAATGAAGATGCCTGAAAAAATCTGTCACTTCTAGAACTTCTAGACCCTGCAGTTTTTAAGTGATGCCTGGCAGGTGTGTAATCATTCTGTCACCTGGGAGCCCAGTGTTGGATGGCATGGTAAGTGAATACATAGAGAAGAAGATGGGGACAAGTACTTTATGATTGAATTAGCTGTGCAATGTTTGTGTCTGCATTTCTTTTTATTGGAGATGCACTATTATTATTTTAAAGCTATTTTTATTTGAGGTACATTTTCTTAATTTATACATAGTTATTGTTCCTTTTGTACATTTTTAGTAATGGATATATTGCTTTTTACTGCTGTTAAATATGCTTCAAAGCTCTTTGTAAAATTAAAGATTGTGACTTATAATGAAAATCATAACCATACTTTTACGGGTAATAGCTATGCAGAAACTTGTTGAGAGGTTTTGATCTTCCTACTTAGAAAACAATACTGCAGATAAGCCTGAATTCACAACTTTGCCTTAAATGGTGTGCATACAGAGTCTTCCAGGAGCCCATTTATTCTCTATAAACTGTAGGTTTAGAATCATTTCAACACTCTTCACTGTGGTGTTGGGGACTTTCCTGCACACCACCCCCCCCCCAAAAAAAATGTTCTGCACCTTAATTGTCGACAAATGTCTTGTTAGAGTTACAAGCCAGTCTAGATTATCCTAAAATCTGCCAAGATCAGTAAAATTATACTTCAACACAACATTTGGCTAAATACTAAAATGAAATAGACACGAGACAGCTGAATGGTACCTTATAGCCATTTTAAGGTATATAGCAGCCGGTCCTGTATACAAACTAAAATTGAAATGTCAATGAGCAAATCATAGGTTGTGGTTAAGAACTTGTTTTTTGTTTTTTTTTTAACATACTGGTTACTCAAAACCATGTCAATTCCATAATGTTACAAATTGCTGTTGATGTCATATTGGGACTCTTAATTGACTGGGATGATATTCTATCAGCTCTAACTTTGGACCAGAAATGGTCTCCCCAAGAAACTGTTCAACCCATCTGGACAATAAGTAGCTGGACTCTATGTTTGGTATATGTTTGCAAGGAAAGAATCTTGATTGAATTTGAACTGTAATACTGCACCAAGGTGGAGGAATCCACCAGGGGGGAGGGGCGTGGGGAGGGGTGGGGGGATTCCCAGAGCCTATGAAACTGTCACATAATGCATAATAATTAATAAAAAAAAGGTAAAAAAAAAGAATCATTTCAACAGTGCCTTACTAATATGAAATATTTCCACATCAAATATATTTATCTTTAAGAAAATTCCCTGTTTGGTCTAAATATCTTTTCTATCCTAGGATCAGTCTAAGCAACTTTGAAATTCTTGAGTCACCATCTTGCTCTCTAGAATTGAGCAGTTTATCCCTTCACACTGTTGTTGTTGATGATAATGATAATGTTGATGATAATGTTGATGATAATGATGTTGTTGTTGATGATGATGATGATTAAAAGCACTTTATCTCCCTGGTCAATTATTGCTTGTTCAGGTAAAGTTCTTTGACTTTTCCCTTTCCTCATCTTTTTGCATGTAGGAAGGTACCTTTGATGACATTGGCAAACACAGGGCATTTTAAATTATATTTAATAAATTGTTGTACAAAGAAAATATAAAGGAATCTCTCATTGTCAAAAACATTAATATTGGTTAAAATAAGTTGGGTGGGCTCATTATTTCAGTGTTTGTTTTGCAGCAGTCACAAAGATAGGAAACCAGAACAACCTTTGCTATTGCCATGGCAATATTAGCTCCTTATGTGTATAAGATGGAAAAAGTATTTTCTAAAAACTGAAACATTTGACTGGTCCAAATTTTATTTGCATAAATACAAGTGGAAATAATTAAATATGTGCTTGTGGAATTTGAACCAGATCAACCTACTGGTACTTATTAAAACAGGCTTATTATACTCACAATTCCATTCCCGCAGCCACATGTTTATACTCATGTGCCAATATTGATAATTACTCAGAGTGTGTCTGAACAGTCTCTTTAGTTTGTTTCCTGTAGTGGTACAGCCCTGCCTCTACTCTCCTTCTTTTTTTATCCTGAACAGTGGGATTTGTAATTAATAAGTTGACATCAAAAAGACAATTATCAAACCTACTAGAATCAAAAGCAGTTGAGCATTTACCATGTCTATATGCAATGCTAAACCAATGATGTATATGGTATAATTACTTAGCTACTTAGAGGAAGGAATCACCCATTTTGCAAAAAATGAAATAACTGAGAGATATTATTTATATAGCCCTAGTTTCTGTAATTATTTATAACAAAAGCAATGTTAAAATCCATATCTATAGTATGGTGGCAAGTTACTCTGCATTTGTACATGAATATTATCTATGTGAATGTGCCTGCATTCTATTCATTGAGCCAATTAAATTTACAAGCTTGTGGTGAGTATGCTACCTAGGTTTTATTCTTGTGCCCTCTGATTTCACCACATCTTAAAATAAAACATCCTCTAACTTATACTACTCAACCTTCAACATCAACTTTTGTACAATTGTGGTTAAGTTGATTGCAGATTTTCATAGATTATTTTGTCGTGTATACTGTAAGGATATAAAAACAAATGGCTCTTAAAACTTTTAATAACATAAACAAAAATCAAAGTCTATTATGTTCAAAGACACTTCTTTTCCTTTTCTTTAAGTACTTAGTTACCAGTTCCAGAGCATTGGGAAACTATAAGCTAGTCCTCCAACTATGGAGCCTGCATCTATATGGGTGCCAGCTAGTGTCTCGAATGCTCCACTTCTGATTCAGCTTCCTGTTCATGAATTGGGAAAACAATAGAGGATGACTCAAGTTCTTAGACTCCTATACTCAGGAGGGAGACCCAGAAGAAGCTATTGGCTCCTGTATCAGAAGACAAGACCATCTCTGGCTGTTGCAGCTATCTGGGAAGTGAACCAGAGAATGGAAGATCCCTCTTTCTGTAGCTCCCTCTCTGTAATTCTGTATTCCAAATAAAAACAAATCAATATATATTTTAAAAAATAACTTAATAAACATATCACATAAAGTACTGCATTTTAAAGTTAACTCTGAAAATATAGCTTAAAAAGTTTACACAAAGTAATAGATAAAATTAACTTTGTGATTATTCCATCAGAAAACAGAAATCAGAAAGAATCATTTTGCATTTCTCTGTCGTCATCTCTGACCTAAGAAGTGCTTCTTTGGGGGTCTTGTTTTGTTTTACAAATTCACAGACATCATGTTCATGTTTTTGGTTTACGTTAAAGATTGAAATTACAGAAAGCAAGTCCTATAATGAAGTATTGTGATTTAGTTTATCTAAAGAGCTTCTGGCTCAAATTTAATTTCCAAATCCTGACACCCTAAGTGTCAGCAGTACGCAGCTATTTGCATGGTGCCAGGGCAGCAAGAATGCGTGTAAGGATTTAGTGACCTAGGAATTCCTTGATCTTCTCCATACCTTCTGTACAGTTTAGGAAAAATATTTTACAGAGCAGTCAAATACACAGCTGTTTCTAATTGTCTTTCTTTATTTTTCAACTTTTAAAAATGTCTTCTATATATTGACCTTTAAGGAAAAAGAAGAGGCCATAGTATTTCTCTCATTTTCCTGCACGTTTCTTATCTCTTTCACAATTTCAGCTTACAGAGGAGGAATTGTCATCTTTTTTCTCTAATTTGCACTACACAAAGCCAGAAATAATGGTGTTTTCTGCTTGAATGCGAACCAATCATTTATCTGGACGCCCCTGAAAGGACTTAATTTGCTCAACTAGTCAGTATTCTGCCTTCGTTAAAGGATTTCAGACTCACACTTAGACTTTTCTTTTAACTCACGTTCTCCCCTACCCCTCGACTTCACCCCCACATTCCACCTCCTCAGGCTTTCCCAAGTGAGAGCTGCCTGCCAGCTCCTCCCCTGAAACCCCCTTCACCTCCTTTAGGCTATTATTCTGCACTCTAGTTACCATCAGCACTGTGTTTCAAACTTAAGGCTTACACTTGCCTAAAACAAATAGTAAGCAGAGGGAACAGACAACCAGTTTGTTTCTGCCACCTTTTTTGAGAACATGAGGTAATGCTGACCTATTCAGCAAGTCCCACAAATGGCTGACAGACATTTAGAGAATCTCACTGGTGAGAGATGAGGAATGTCCCAGCAACGCCTTGTAGCTGAGTTCAACATAACACACAACAGGCTTTTCAAAGGCTCAGTAGGAAGAATTTTTAATGTTTCCATTCAGAGGAGGATTTAACTGGTCAAACCACCTAGACATTTTGTTGTGCTCAGAGCTGATATGTGTCTTTTTTTTTTTTTGAAGATTCTTACTGTATTCTGTGTAATTCAGAACAAATCAGTACTTTAATCCACAGCTTGTTCCATAGAAAGTTCATTTCTAGCATGAAGAGATTAAAGGAATGCATTTCAGTATTTGGCATTTTTGTTACCAAGGATGATGAAAGGCAAAAACAATGTACATAGACTTTTCTGAGGATTTCCAAAATTATTTTGTAAAGTACTTCTTCAAATGAATTCAATGTATTTGGTAACTAAATAACGTTAATTGCTTTGAACCAAAGGTGATGAAATAGAATATGACTAGCTAACAGGATAATCCATGAATGCATGTTTTATTTAATCACATGAGTACATTTACTTCTGTAACAGAAGGCTTATGAATATATATTTTTAAGATTTATTTATTTTTATTGCAAAGGCATATTACAGAGAGAAGGAGAGACAGAGAGAAAGATCATCTGTTCGATGGTTTGCTCCCCAAGCGGCCACAGTGGCTGGAGCTGAGCCAAACCAAACCCAGGATCCAGGAGCTCTTCTGGGTTTTTCACAAGGATGCAGGGTACCAAGGCTTTGGGCCGTCCTTGACTGCTTTCCCAAGCCACAAGCAGGGAGCTGGATGGGAAGCAGGGATGCTGGCATTAGAACCAGGGCCAATATGGGATTCCGGTGCGTTAAAGGTGAGGACTTTAGTTACTACGCCATCATACCAGACCCATGAATATATTTCAAGGTGTACATTTTAATAATGTAGACATAGAAGTAATTATCCCAGGTCTTACTACTCTGTCTCAGATTCATTTCTGTAAGGCAGGATTAGCAAGCCAATGTCTTCAAAATTCCTTTTTATATTTAAATATGAGGAATTCTGAAAGCTTTAAAGAGTTGAAACTGAATAGATCTTCAGAGAAAAAACTGACAGCATGGCATTCTTACAAAAATATTTACAAAGAAAGAACTCAAGCTGTGAATTGTAGGATAAGTAGAATGTGTTTGAAGCAAAATAAAAATGTTATGTATTATTGACAAATATGCAATCAAGATTTCCAGTGATTAATGAACTTGGAAGAGTAAGTGATTACCCTGGTGAAATTGGCAATCTTTTCCTTCCCAGTTCAATGAAACTGTAACAGTATCGTGCTTTCAGTGAGGATTTATGATTGGTTATTAGTTTTGGTAGTTGTCAAATACTTATGTATTGGAGGTTTGATCCCATATTGTGTCCCCTGAAGGTAGCTTTTCAGAGTATATTAGTCACATGTAAGCTTAAATCAAGCCCAGTCACTCATATACTTTCTGATCTTCCATGTTACTCTTCCTTTGTAATGATTCTGCTCTCCAGAATCTCGATTGTCAGGTTAATAGGACCACCTAAATTTTGAGGATGTAGCTCCAAAACTGTAAGTCAAAATAAACATTATTCCTTACTAACAAGCTCCTTTCAACTGTCGTATTTGTGATAATGAAAATCTGGTCAGCTATCAAAAAGACATAGGTAAATTGAACTAGTGGGAAAATATTTGTAGTACACCTATCCAACTTCTATCGAAATGCATGGAAAACTGCTATAAATAGCAAAAGAATGTAAAACCCATTTAAAATGAGAAAAATGCTAGACCATCATTTTAGAAAACAGTATATAATTATACCAGCTAGCATCCAAAATTTCTTTAAGGTTTTAGGTATGATAATAATAAAAATTATAACAATAATAAACTACCACTACCCTTCCATGAGAATAAGACTGAGAACTAGCCTAAACAGAAATCAGTTTGGAGAGTGCTAAGGGAGCTGAAGCTTGCTCTGCCATATGATCCAGGTAACCCACTTCTGAGAATATAAGCAAAGGAAATGAAATCTGCATGCGAGAAAGGGATTTGTAATTCTTTATTTACAGCAGCATAATCCAAAACAGCAAAGGTGTGGAAACAACTCTGATGCCCCTCAAAAGAGGAGTGGATAAAGAAACTGTTGTATAACTACTCTATGAAATACCATTCACCCATTAAAAAGAATAAAATTCTATCATTTGAAAGCAAATCGTCTAACTAGAGACCATCTGTGCTTAGTGGAATAAGCCAATCCCAAAAGGAAAAATATCATATATTCTCTCTGATATAAGACAACCTTCATACATATAAGATCAAAAATATTTAGGCAAACATGCATGTACATATAATAATCTAGAAGAACTATATAATAGAGACTGTCATCTCAAATGTGAAGATATAATGCAGTATGTTTCTCTGCTTCCCAAACAAGAGGACTCCCAATGAAACTGTTAAATATATCTTAACAACAGAATGCTGAACTCCACCGTTCTCCATAGCTACAATGTCATGATGCACGTAAAAAGCAGAACAACGGACTTACTTCTATTTTTTAAAGATTATATTATTGTAATAAAATAGGAGAATTTAATGGGGGAGGAATTGAAAATAAATCCACTCTTTGTCTGTGAATGGAAAAGAAAAAAGAAAGAAATCCCAAAAAGACACACAAAACCCACAAGAAACACATTTCCTAGACTTACAACTATGATCTTTTTCTAATTAAAAAAAAAGAAAGAAAAAGTAAGTGGTAAAAAATCACCACGTATGAATGTGCATGTATATGCGCAGAAGTTCTCACATAATTCTTGTATGAATTGATACTAAAAAATATTTTATCAGTACACTGTTTTGGAAATTTAATCAATCTACTCTTTAAAAAAAAGATTAGTTCATTTTTGAGCCTGGTATGATAGCTCAGTGACTAAATCCTCACCTTCTAAACATCAAGATCTCACATGGGCATTGGTTCATGTCACAACTCATCCATTTTCCATATAGCTCTCTACTTGTGGCCTGGGAAATAGTAGAGGATGGCCCAAAGCCTTGAGACCCTGAACCCATTTGGAAGATCCAGAAGAAGCTCTTGGCTCCTGTCTTCAGAACAATTCAGCTCTAGCCATTGCGGCCACTTGGGGAGTGAGCCAGAGGATGGAAGATCTTCCCTCTGGCTCTCCTTCTCTCTGTAATTCTGCCTTTCCAATAAAAATAAATAAATACTCATTTTTGTATGAAAGGCAGAGTCAGAGACTAAGCAGAACAAGGAAAGGGAGAAATAGATCTTTTATGTGTTGGTTCATTCCCCAAATGGATATAAAATTCATTTTTGAGCAAAGCCAAAGTCAGAAACTAGGGGTTTCATATGGGTCTCCCACGTGGTTGCATGCCCAAGGGCTTGGACCAAATTCTGCTGTTTTCCCTGGCACATTAGAAAGGAGCTTGATTGGAAGTGGAGCAGACATTACTCAAACCAGTCACCATAGGGGATGCCAGCAATGTAGGCTGCTACCCCAGAGTGCTAACCCCAGTCATTTTACTCTTATGCTGTATGGCAAGATGTATTAATCTGAACATTCAACGTCCTCTGATGGAATCATTCTATTGCCATGTATGAGCTATATACACATGTATGGTAATGTGGAAAAACATTTCATTTTGATCCATATTTTAATCCATATTTGAATATTAAATTGTAATACATTTGTATTATATGTAAACAAAATACAGATTAACTGTTTTGCAATGGCAAACACATATATTATTGCATGAATTGAACAATGTATGAGAGTGCATGCAATGCATGTAAATATGAATATATGTATACAAATGTCAAAGACCATGAAATCTACCCAATGCACTGTCTATGTTTGTAATGATACTAATATAGACAAATTTGTATTGCAGGTCACATGAAAATATAACGTAAAACTACAACACATAGTTCTTGATAAATAATTGCTACTGGAATATGTGTTTAGCATATTATAAATTGCAATGTAAATTTTTTACTGTTTACAAATGTATTGTAAAATATGGCTACATTATAGTGATAGCTGTCTCATATATCTGATGTTTATGGCATCTCTGGATTGCATCAAAGGGTATGACTACTAAGTCAGGTTACCTTTCTTGATGTTTGTTTTCTTTGCTTTTAACATGCCCTTTAGATTGTAAAAAAAACAAACAATGAATTTGAGAAAAAAATAAACTGTGTTCAATGATTGACCTATACTATCTATATTTGTGTAAATACATTATTTGATGTTTGCACAATAATCAAATTAAGTATTATATTTCTCAGAATACATCCCTGCCAACACTGACACATGATAGTTCTCAACATCATTGATTCCACACTGAACACTGAAGAGCAGGAGACAACAGTAAAAAATATCTCCAGGTGCTAGCATGCTGGCACTGTGGGTAAAGCCACACTCTATGACATAGGCATCCAATATGGGTGCTAGTTGTTGACCCATTGGCTCCATATCTGATTGACCTGCCTACTAATGACTGGAAAAAAGCCATGGAAGATATATCAAGTGTAAAGTTTAGTCCATCTTACTTAGACTCTCCCAAAATTTGGATGATTTATGTTTGGGAAGCATTTAGGAACTCAATCTACTAAAATCTATTGTCACACACACACTGCTAATTGTGGACATTCTACAACAGAGTAAGCATGTTGAATTCCTCGTTCTCACTCTCCTTTCATACCCAGAATTCTTTTTTGCATCTTTTTCCTGAGTGTCCTTTAACTGAGGAGCCTAATCTTCATTCTATCCTCTCCAACAACCAAACTTTTTTTTCCTTGTCATCTCTTCATTGCTCCCAGGGCTTGGAGGCACTCCAAGTACAATGAAATCATGAAGAGATTACCTCCACTCATCCCGTTTAACACTCAGATTCACCTCAATGCTTGGCACCTCCTCCTCTCTGCCCACCTCCCTTCTCTTCACTATTCAAATTTAGTTTTAAGACAAAATAAACTTTGGCATTGATCATCAGCAATTTTTATCACCTCTCTCCTCCCCCCATTCTATGGTTGCTCCCCCTCAACCCCAGCCTCTCTCTGTGTTTAGAGGCTTCTGAGAGGAGATTAAACTAATCCTATCCACCACCTACAAGCTCACTAAGCAATCCTGAGTTAAGTCCAAAATTCCTGCTAAGCAATAGAGCTGGGGAAATTAATGTAACAATCAGCACATTATAGCAATAACTTTTCCATGAAAATTCTTTCCCTTTTAATATTAGCATACGAAGTCAAGAGAAACTATGAAGCATGGAATGTGTATAGGGGAGGATAAATTAGCAAGCAAACAGTTTTTTTTAATATAATCAACATTGTTGGCATTGCAGAGCTCTTCTTTAAAAAGTAATTTAAGCTATTCTTTTTCTTTGCAAAATCGATGGAGTGTGCAAATAGCCAACTTTTAAGTGGTTTTGGATTGGTTCATTTGCTAATTAATACATAAGAAAGCAAAATTAGAAAGCCTGGGCAGGAGTAACTCAATTTGGGAGTGTTGTGCAGGCAGAATATTGATGCCCTGTCTGTGCCTCTAGTACTGAGGATCACGGAGAGCCCCTGAATCATCACTCCACCCTTGGGAGAACAGCAAGCCCTGTCACCTTTCTTACTCCGCAACCTTGGTTAAATGACCAAGCGCACTTCAATTCTCTAGGAAAGAAGCTCTCAACATCATCTCAAAGACAGATGCAGATTTGTCATTCCACAACCTTCCCAGCATCAGGGCAAAATTTTCGTTTTTAAAAAAATAAAAGCTAGTGTGAAATGATTTGAAGTGGACAGCAGCAGTAGTTGCCAGTAGCTGTGTAGGGGGTAAGAAATTTCTATTCAAATATGGGTGAATGCAAATAGTGACTTGAAAAAAAAAAAAAAAAGGAAAGGGCTCAGTTCAGGGGAAAGTTCAGCCTGGAGTGTAAAACCCATGGTTTTGATTTTTGGCATTCATTAAGTGAAAGAGTTTCGTGTGAAAACAAAATGGAAAAAAGTTAAAAATAAACAAGCCTAACAAGTACAAAAGACTGAATTCACATTGAAGTTAAGTTTTAGGTAATGGCTCTGAGAAAAGCAGAGGAAGATCCTACTCTACTAGCCTTTAAGGAAAGCTGCGTGTTAATGCCCTCCACTCCCATAAACAGTGGCCTGCATTCAAAATGGCACTAAAACTGCAGTTATGCAATGTTAGACTTTCCAAAGCAGGCAGTGAATCTTTTCCAAATAGTCCCATGGTTTCCTGAGAAACTTTGGAAAGAAACCATCCCAACACTTCATTTGGTTTTCACTTTATTATATATGTTTTCAGTCAGGCTACATGCAAAGAAGTCAGGCCATTGTAAACCTTTGTTGTCTCCTGGTTGTTGACAAAAACCGAATAAAAAGCATCACATTTTCAACAGTTTTCAAAAGATTTATTTACTTTTATTGAAAAGACAGATTTGCAGAGAGAAGGAGAAACAGAAAGATCTGTCTGTCTACTGGTTCACTCCCCAAGTGGTTGCAACAGTGGGGACTGAGCCGATGCAAACTAGGAACAAGAAGCTTCTTCCAGGTCTCCTACATGGGTACAGGGTCCAAAGGCCTTGGGCTATTGTCTAGTGCTTTTCTAGGCCATAAGCAGGGAACTGGATGGAAATTAGAGTAGCAGGGACACTAATTTGCCCATGTGGGATCCTGGCATATGCAAGGCAAGGATTTAGCCACTGAGCCATTGTGTGTGTCCTCAACAAAGCCAAAACAACCGAAGCCAATATACACTGTTACCTAGGGTATGTATTAGTAAGAGGCTAGAAACGGGAAGTAAAAGCCATAATGAGAATCCATGCAATCTAATTGAGATACGGACACTGCAAAAATGTGTTAACCGTTAACCTAAATGCCATTCTCTGTAGGTTATTTTAAATGAGATATAGGGATAGAAAATAAGCATCTGGATACACAATTCTGTAGCTTAAGGAGAGGAATAGGCAATATTATAAACTTAAGGATATACTCCAGTACATTTCAGAATGACTAGTACAATGAGATCACAAATGCCATACAGAGAAGGCTATGATTGTGAAGAAGTTTTGAGGATTCTGGATTCAAATCCTTTGTTGTCATGCATTTGCTTGTGTTAAGAAAATCATTTAGTGAATAAATGTATTGATCTCTGCTGCTGACTTTTGGACACTGACTGTAGCCAAGGTTGGCCTTGGTGAGTAGCAGTCAGTACTGGTGCATGTCATAGGCACCCACAGCACCCAAACTGGCTTTGGGAATCCCACTGACATTCTTTGGTATTGGTAAGTAGCCTTCATATCCTGTTGGCTTCAGGCACACTGGGACCTCTGATCTCAGTCAGCAGATCCCAGGATTGTGTAGCCTAGCTCAGCACACAAATTGCATCTTAGGCCACCTGCATACCCAGGTGCACAAGAAAGAGAAGTCTCCCTACTCTTGTAGACCAAAGACTTCACATATCTCCTCAAAAGGCAAAAGGTAAGTAACTACTTTCACCATATCAAGGCTACTGCACTTAAACATGATTAAGATGGTAAATCTCATGTTATATGTGTTTTTCCAAGTAAAGACAAAATTAACAAAAAGAATGGAAAAAAAAGTCCGAAGTGAGCATTGCTGACCCCTAACATTGCTTTATCCCAGTAATTTTGGCTACATCCTGTTTATGAGCTTATTGGGCAATAAAGGAATGGCTGGGGATAAATTGTTAG
This sequence comes from Ochotona princeps, assembly GCF_030435755.1. NCBI lineage: Eukaryota > Metazoa > Chordata > Mammalia > Lagomorpha > Ochotonidae > Ochotona > Ochotona princeps. Next base: position 95,882,934 of record NC_080834.1, on the reverse strand, counting down.
TTATCCACAGAACTGATTATCCTACTCATGCTTATTAAAATCCTCTGCTGAGTTCACACTGATGAAAACTTATGTGGTGCACAGTGATCCTTATGCTGGGACAAACATTGTGCCAAAATTTCATAACTTGCCACTTGGGACACACACATTGCATACCGGAATGCTTGGCAGAGAATCCCATCTCAGATTCAAATCCAGCTTCCTGCTAATGGATGGATCTGTGAAATAGCAGATGAAAATCTAAGTACTTAGCTTCCTGCCTCCCATGTGGGAGATAAAATAGAGTTACTGGCATTTCCTTGGCTGTTAAAAACTTTTAAGGGGCAAACAAGCTAGTGGAGGATTCTGTCTCTCTCTTTCATGCTCCATTCCAAATAAATAGATGAATTTCTAAAAATACATTTCCTCTCATTCTTTACTTATTAGCATACCTGTTTCCCATACCTCTGTGTCAACAATTTTCCAATTTTATTTCTTCAAATTTCCTGATCATTAAGCCAAAAAATTGGCCATATTCCGTGGACCAGAAGAATACAGCTTATTTTTCCTTCTAAGGAAAATGAACTAGATGCACTAATCAAATGGCTGCCCACTGACAGGATTTCACCACTTTTTTTTAAGATTGTACTAGAAATGTGAAACTATTTCATTATGTATCTACTTCTGAGTATACCTGTCTGGCACACAGAACCATCTGAACATCTGGCCTCAGTTTCCTTTGTCTAATGACCATAAGAAACTCTCTTTGAAACCATTGCTAAAGGCTGGAAGAGAGATGCTAAAACCTGGAGCAAGGGTGATGGAAATTCGAACCACATTTTATTTTTTCATGAAATTTATTTGTACTTTCAAGTCTTGCTTGAGATTAATTTCAAACATTACATTTTCATTTTGTTATGGAGTGCTACCATGTAAAATTTAAGGCTTGAAGATCCAGTTCTAATGGCCAGACACAGTAACCATCAGTCTCCATAAAGGATTTGTAGGAAGCCAAAAGCTATTTCTACAAAGTGAGTAGAGATCTGTCAGTAGGGGTAGGGCTTTGTTCCAAAATCCTGCACTGTGATTCACTATTGGCAGTCTATCCTCAGATTCAAACAAAATTACTGTGTCACTTTCAGTTCAGTTACCTCCAGATCCTCTGGATCTTATGGATCGAAGTAGCAGAGGTTTGTAGAAGGTCTCAGTCCATAGCAGAACCTTCTCTTGTCCTTGACCTCTCATAAGCAACTGTTTCAAATGATTCACTCAGTAGGTCAGCAAACTAAATGGGAAATACATTAGATCCAAAATCCATTGAAGTCCACTAAGTATTGGACTTATTTTCTGTTGTAGAAAAGGCCTGATTTAGCAACTTTTTCTTTACCTTCTCTCCACGAACCACTTTTATGAATGGTAGACTACAGACATTTTTTTTAAAGATGTATTTATTTTATTACAAAGTCAGATGTACAGAGAGGAGGAGAGGCAGAGAGGCAGATCTTCCCTCCGATGATTCACTCCCCAAGTGAGCCGCAATGGCCGGTGCTGCGCCGGTGCTGCGCCGATCCGAAGCCAGGAACCAGGAACCTCTTCCAGGTCTCCCACGCAGGTGCAGTCCCAATACATTGGGCCGTCCTCGACTACTTTCCCAGACCACAAGCACGGAGCTGGATGGGAAGTGGAGCTGCCAGGATTAGAACCGGCGCCCATATGGGATCCCGGTGTGTTCAAGGGGAGGACTTTAGCCGCTAGGCCATGCCGCCGGGCCTTACAGACATTTTTAATCTCCACCATTTCTTAGCATTTTCCAAGTGATTTTGTAGAAATCCTGGGTGATGTCTATTTCCTTTGATTAATAGAACATATTTTTGACACAAAAGCAGTTATTTCTCAAGGGCATATAGCCTCCTCTATATTAAGGAGATCCAGGACTGAAAACAAACTTGAGCGTGGAAACCCTTGGTTCATTGCTTGGTTTTTATCATTCTAGTTAAACTTTAGAATAGTTGACCTATAAATTTCTCATTATTTAGATAAAATAATGATTTAGTATACTGCAAATTTCACTTCTAGGAATGTTGTAATCTTATTCTCAAAACTAGTGTCATATGTTTCTGCAACTCAGACAATTAGACTGACTCTTTGACTCTTGTGTCCATTATGGAAACTGCATCTTCAGTCACCGAATGCTGCTACCTCACCCTAGTCACACAGAAATAAAATTATTCTCACCACACTTAGATTTCCCAACTCAGGGGCACCAGTTCCCACTGTAATCTTTATCATGGAAAGCAACCACAGGTGTCTTCAAGGATGCCAAGGTTCCATGTACGAATTTAACTCTCAGTATTCATGGTGTAAGACATGAATTCTAGACTTGCAAGGAGTGAGTTAAGAAGTCAATATGATAAACACACATTCAATCTCTCTAGGCCTTTTATATTTTGACTATATGCCAGCTCTGGCATTTCAGCTTCCTTTACTGTAGGCAACCTTTTGGTCACACTCTAGTTGAGGAAATATACAAACAAGAAGTACATTTCTGATGTTCTATGCTGCAACTATAGATCCATAAATGTGTTTAGTATTTCTTTGCAGGTACATTTAGTCTGAACCAACTTTATGCTTTTTCCATTACTCCATATACTGAATATCCATTCTCTCACATGTTAACTGAGATCTTTAATCTGCGTAAATTAGAAAAATCATTGAGATTGTTAGAAATACTTACAGGCATAAGAAAAGAAGGAGTGTAAGGATGAATTGGAGGAGAATCAGTAGTGTCTTTCAAGGCATTCATCTGAAGGGAGGCCATTATTATTTCAGCAGGCAAGGCAAAGCTAATTTCCTAGATATGGGTGCAATAAAACTTCTACCAGCCAAACAGTTACCAGAATTTAGAGATTTACATGTTAAGATACTACCTGTGGTGCGTGCACTTATTTGAGAGCCCATTTTCAAATCCCAGCTGCACATCAAATTCCAGGTTCCTGTTAATACTCATCCTTTGAAGTAGTAGGTGATAGCTCAAGTACTTGAAACTCTCTCACCCTTATGGGTGTCTCATTTATTTATTTATTTATTTATTTATTTATTTATTTATTTAAGATTTATTCATTTTATTACAGCCAGATATACACAGAGGAGGAGAGACAGAGAGGAAGATCTTCCGTCCGATGATTCACTCCCCAAGTGAGCCACAACGGGCTGGTGCTGCGCTGATCCGATGCCGGGAACCAGGAACCTCTTCCAGGTCTCCCACGCAGGTGCAGTGTCCCAAAGCTTTGGGCCATCCTTGACTGTTTTCCCAGGCCACAAGCAGGGAGCAGGATGGGAAGTGGAGCTGCCGGGATTAGAACCGGCGCCCATATGGGATCCCAGGAAGTTCAAGGCGAGGACTTTAGCCACTAGGCCATGCCGCCGGGCCCTGTGTCTCATTTTTTTAAAAGATGTGCCTATTTTTATTGGAAAGGCAAATATACAGAGAGGAGGAGAGACAGACAGGAAGATTTTCCATCTTGGTCACTCCCCAAGCAGCCGCAATGGCCAGAGCTGAGCCAATCTGAAGCCAGGAGCCAGGAGCTTCTTCAGGGTCTGCCACACAGCTGTAGGGTCCCAAGGTTTTGGGCCGTACTCAACTACTTTCCCAGGCCACAAGTAGGGAGCTGGATGAGAAGCAGGGCTGCTGGCATTAGAACCGGCGCCCACATGGGATCCTGGGTGTGCAAGGCTAGGACTTTAACCACTACCCTATTGCGCCGGGCCCTTGGGTGCCTCATTTTTAAATTAGCCTAGCCCTAAATGTTGCAGACAACTGAAACATGAATCAGCAAATAGAATCTCTCTCTTGCAATTCTGTATGTTTCTCTCCCTCTATCTTTAAAATAAATGAAATAAATAAAATAAAAGAAATTAGGGGCACTGTACAGCATATCCAGATGCACATAGAGGATGTGTGGAGGATATGGCAGTACACTAGAGCTTGCAGAGGACACCTAGTACCATAAAAGAGGACAGAGGACAGAATAAATTGATCAACTACTCCAGCCCAGTGTTGGCAGTGAATACCTGGACAAACGGAGACTCTTAGGTGGACTATACTAGCCAATGGATTCTGGAGAGATTTCATTGTGATTGGAGTGGCAAGATAGGCAGCAACACGGAACTGTTAAACTATCAAAACTACTTGAGCAGGACTCTCAAAGCATGCCACACATTGGGGACCCTGGGATTTTTGGGAGACTGGATGTGGCTTCTCCCCTTATTTCTTCCCTCCCCCAAGCCACAGGAAAGAAAAAAGAGAATGTCAAAACAATGGTCTCACCTGCTTTTCTTTAGCCCTTTACACTTCATAACCTAATCAACCATGTAAAAATTATTTTAAAGATTAATACAATTTAAAAAAAAAAGAAATTTGGGATTTAATGTCTCTGGTTTTATGAGGGACTTCCCGCATCTGCTCATTGTCATTTTCAGGATCCCATTGTATGCCAATCAATATCTGTGCTTCAACAACAACAACAACAAAAATACTCTTTGGTGTTAGGAATTCAACTTGTTTTGTACTCCCAACTACTTACATGATAAGATTCTGTGTTTCATTTTCCACAATATTAACAATGTTGAGACAGTTTCCAGTCAGGGTGCACATAAAAACTTTCAGGTCATTTATGCAGTGTTTGAGCTGGGATTTTGAGTCCCCGAGCTTTTCATTCCATACCTTGTTTCCTCCAGAAAAATTAGGAGTAACTTGCAAAACATGTTTTGCTCATTAGCTTGCAAAAGTGCTCTAAGATTTCAAATACACTGTGGTTATTCCTTCTGGATGCACGCATGCACACACACACACAAACACACACATACCCTATTATTACTGTTGTAGATGCATATGAAAATTCAAGAAATATTTATCATTGCTGTTATTATTATAAAGACAGATACACGGAGAGGAGCAAAAGAAAGGAAGATCTTCCGTCCATACTTCACTCCTCAAGCGACCACAATGGCCAGAGCTGAGCCGTTCCAAAGTCAGAGGCTAGGAGCCTCTTCTGGATTTCCCACACAGGTGCATGGTCCCAAGGCTGTGGGCCATCCTTAACTGTTTCCCCAGGCCAAAAGCAGGGAGCTGGATGGGAAGCAGGGCTGCCAGGATTAGAACCAGTGCCTATATGGGATGCCTACTCGTGCAAGATGAGAACTTTATCTGCTAAGCTATCATACTGGGCCCAAAGAATATTTTTTAGATTACTCTGAAGACGTAAGGAAGTCTCTTGAGGCCTTTAAAAGCAATGGGCTAAAAAGTTTACTGAACATACATATGCATTTTGTTATAAACGGAGAATGAGACTTCATGAAGGAAAATGAGGTCATTCAGTAATATTACTGACGACTCTGCCATGTATCCAGTTAATGGTATAAGGGAAAATATCCTCCTTAATTTTTTCTGTGTTGGGTCTTGTGTTGTATGTACTAGGTTAGTTTAACTGATTCAGAACTGCTGGGTACTCAGCAAGAGCCAATATATTTTAACGCAAACATTTTGACATTCTCTTTAGATAAGTTATTATGAAGCAGCTTGTGGCAGAACTACAATATAAATGGCCTGGATTCCAAGTTCATTATTCTTTCCTCTTTATGATTTCACTAAATATTCTTCATTGTTCTGATATCTATCATTTATTACTCATATAGACTTCCATTGAATTCCTACCTGAAAGATGATGTGGGTTGTTTGAAAACATTTTTTTTGATTAGCAATTGGCAAGTCGTATCTATGAAACTACATTATTGTACCAAAGCAGTCATTTTCCCTCATATTTGACAATGCTACACAAAAATAACAGCACTGTGAATAAAATCGCACTGTCTCTGAACTATCAATCATAAAAATGGGTTGTGTCAAACTATCATCTGTTTCATATAATGCACATCCATCTGCTTCTATGAAAGGTGCAAAGAATAACCCCAAATGAACTGGCAATAAATAGATCTTTGTCCTAACGTTCCAACATGTCAAGTGATGAGGATGAAATATAACTGGAAAGTTGTGATACTTCTCAGCTTCTCAATTAAGCACAGTAAAACATGGAAAAAATGGATCCTGTGAAGATAAGGCTTTTTGTGTACTCTGTTTCAAGTAAAAACAATCATTGAGAAAATTTCAGCATCTTTATGCCATTTTCACCAAAATTTTTAAGAACTTTCTGCCTGTTCTGTTTATTCTCATTTAGGATTTGACATTAAATGGGATTATAAATATTAGACATCGCTGGATGTACATTATTTAGTGTATGGCGACCTTCCTCAAGTTGAGTCAAGGGTCTGATGTGGTAAAATCACAGAACTGACCATACTTAGATTAGTAACTTCACTCATATTTTGAGGAAATGGCAGTAAAAATACCAAGGCATAATTACTCCAAATAAAACATAGTGAATTAAAGTTGCAAATGCAACAGTATTTCAAAATAGTCATGGAAACTGGAGTTAAGTTGAAAGTTTATGTGGATGGCCCTGGAACAGTAGCCTAGTGGCTTAAGTCCTCCCCTTGCACATGGGCACCAGTTTGTTGCCAGCTGCTCCACTTCCCTTCCAGCTCCCTGAGTGACCTGGGAAAGAGATAGATGATGGTCCAAAGCCTTGCTACCCTGCATCCATGTGGGAGACATGGGAGAAACTCCTAGCTCCTGGCTTTGGATTGGCTCAGCTCTGGCTCTTGTGGCCATTTGGGGAGTGAATCAGCACATGGAAGATCTTTCTCTCTGTCTCTCTTTCTGTCTGTAAATCTGACTTTCCAATAAAAGAATTAATGTTAAAAAAAAAAAAAAGCTTTCAGGGATGCAAAATAATTCAAATCTTTGCACATTAGGGTTCTTATAAAATTTTGTGAAATATGTGTTTTGAAAAAACCTGCACAGTTTTTGAATAGTTTTCTGTTGAAATAAACTGATATATTGCCATGTTTCATGAACTTTTTGCTGTATGGTTGTACAATTTCTCCTGATTCCCAAGTTTCTATTACAACATAAGGTTTGAAACTTTGTTTTTCGCCAAAAATTAGCTTAATAATGAAATTAAAATGTATTTTGTGTCCGGACATTTACGTAAACATCAGGCATGTGAGTACAATAGGAAATAAACAATAATATTCCCTAGTTGCATTAAACAAAACAAATGTAGATATCATGAAAAAGTTTGGAAACAAGGAAACATGGCGCAGTCTCAAACTGCTGTCTCAAATGTGAATTGATATTTCATGATGAAAGTGGAATAAACGATGATATCTTGGTTTTTACTTGGAGGGTAAATAAAAAAAGCTTGTAGAAGAATGGAGCATATTAGAGGCCACAGTTATGTGTGAGATGCTCTGGATTTAAAATTCCATATATTTTGTAAAACTATGACCAATAAAAGAAGAAAGAGTGGATTTCATTGAACTTACAAAGTTTGTGCTTCAGGAATACTTTGACAAAATTGAAAACATAACCACTATAGTGGAGAAAAATTACAAATTGACATATATTTGATAAGGCAATCATACATAAAATAAAGAATTCTTTAAAATGCAATAACACAAAAATAATTAACTGCATTAGATTGGATTAATTGTTGAAACAAATATTTCCACATAGAAAATATATAAATGTCTAATAAACATATTGAAAGTGTGGCTATGCAAATTAATATTAAAATGAAATGCTACTTCTCACTGGAATGATTGCTAAACTGTAATTGTATTGCTTAAAACATTTTTTTTTAAAGATTTATTTTATTTTTATTACAAAGTCAGATATACTGAGAGGAGGAGAGATAGAGAGGAAGTGGAGCTGCCAGGATTAGAACCAGCGGCCATATGGGATCAAGGCGAGGACCTTAGCCACTAGGCCATGCCGCCAAGCCCGCTTAAAACATTTTTAAAGACTTATATATTTATTTTTTGATTTGAAAGGCAGATTTACTGAAAAAAAGAGAGGCAGAGAGAAAGATCTTCCATCCCCTGGCCCACTCCCCAAGTGGTTGCAGCGGCCAGAACTGAGCTGATCCACAGTTACAGGCCTGGAGCCTCCCCTGAGCTTCCCGTAGGGGCACAGGTCCCAAAGCCCTGTGCCAGCCTCCACTGTCCCCATACGACAAGAAAGGAGGTGGAAGAGAAATGGAGCACCTAGGACACTAACTGGTGGCCACATAGGATCTGGCAGTTGGAAGGTGAGAATTTAGTCACTAGGCTACTGTGCCGGACCCACCTCCAAATATGAATGTTGAAATGCCAGCCCCCAAACAGTGGTACCAGAGTTGGTTTCTTTGGCAGGTGCTTGAGTCATCAAAGTGGAACCTTCACGACTGGGTTTAGTGTTGATCTATTTCTCCTGACGCAGGAGGAGACAGTAAGAAGACTGCCAACCAAGCATGACCCTCGTCTAATGTTGAATCTATTGATTCCTTAAACTTCCAGGCTTCAATTTTATGAGAAATAAATTGTTGTTACTTAGACCAAAAAAACGTTTAAAAAGAATGTAGTGATGTAGTCACAAATTCTGTAACGCTGGCAATCGTCTGAAACTGATGAATCAATCAATGTGTTTTGACTTAAAAACTCCAAAAGAATAACTTAATTTCAGAACACTGATGATTTCGGGCTTCCTCTAGAAGAAAATGGTTTTTCACGGCTTACATCGCTAAGTTTATGGTCACTTCTAACATTTGTCTAAAATTAAAGAAAATGACTATACTGTTCTCTTTTGCCCAGGTATTTGACTCTTTTCCAGCTTCTCCGTTTATACATATAGACATGACAGAAGAAGAGTCTCTTTGGAATTATGAAGGAAGAAGGAGAAACAGAATCCCAGTGTTTTCAAAGTGATTATTATAGGAGTGAAACATGAAAGTTCTGCTGGTCAAACTGGAAAATGAAGCAACATGGGGCTACAGAAAATAAAAATGTAAAAGCCTGAAAGGTTAAAGGTTGACATGGTAAAGGTCTTGACATTACAAACATAAAATATCTGTTAGAAGTCATTACATATTAGTGAATTAAATACAGAATTCAATGTTCTAGTGCATTTCCAAGCTTAAAGCCTAGCATTATATTACAATCAGTAGAGAGCAGCAAACTCAAGTTGGTTTTATTTTTTTTAAGTTTTTTTTAATTATTATCGGAAAGCCGGATATACAGAGAGGCGGAGAGACAGAGAGGAAGATCTTCCATCTGATGTTTCACTCCCCAAGTGAGCCGCGACGGGCCGATGCTGCGCCGATCCGATGCCGGGAACCAGGAACCTCTTCCCGGTCTCCCACGCGGGTGCAGGGTCCCAAGGCTTTGGGCCATCCTCGACTGTTTTCCCAGGCTACAAGCAGGGAGCTGGATGGGAAGTGGAGCTGCCGGGATTAGAACCGGCGCCCATATGGGATCCCAGGGCGTTCAAGGTGAGGACTTTAGCCGCTAGGCCATGCCGCTGGGCCCTCAAGTTGGTTTTAAATTGGAGCTTTCACCAAGGAAGTCACCTGTGAAATCTGAATCAGAAACTTCAACTTGTGGAATAAAAACTAAAATATCAGGATTGCCATCACATCTAATCAACAGATACATAACTCAAGAATTATTAAAAAACTTGCAGAATGAAGCATTTTAAGGCAATGTCCATTTCCTCCTTCCCCCTTGCCATAAAGAAAGTACTTTAATGTAACGTGTTTTGAGTCCAAAAAGAATATATATGTATATAGCAGAAGTTTAAAATCGCTTTTAAAAAATGTTACCTTAGAACTCTGGATCACGGGCCTGGCACAGTGGCCTAGCAGCTAAAATCCTTGCCTTGAATGTGCCAGGATCCCATATGGGTGCTGGTTCTGGTCCCAGCAACTCCACTTCCCATTGAGCTCCCTGCTTTTGGCTTGGGAAAGCAATTGGAGATGGCCCAAAGCCTTGGGACCCTGTACCCACGTGGGAGACCTGGAGGAAGTTTCTGGCTTCTGGCTTCAGTTTGGCACAGCACCGGCTGTTTTGGTCACTTGGTGGGAAGGGGGTGATGAATCATCAGATGGAAGATCTTTCTCTCTGTCTCTCCTCCTTTCTGTATATCTGACTTTGCAATAAAAATAATAATTTTTTTTTTAAAAAAGAAGTCTAGATCACAAGGTAAAAGTACTCCAAATGCGGGCCCAGCATGATGGGTCAGTGACTAAATCCTCACCTTACAAGCATCATATTTTCACATGGGTGCCTGCTCTTGTCTCCGCTGCTCCACTTCCCATTCAGCTCTCTGCTTGTGGCCTGGGAAAGTGGTAGAGAATAGCCCAAAGCCTTGGGACCCTGCACCCACGTGGGAGACCTGGAGGAGTCTGGCTCCTGGCTTCAGATCAGCTCAGCTTCAGCTATGTGGTCACTTGGTAAGTGACTCAGTAGACAGAAGATCTTTGTTTTTGTCTCTCCTTCTCTCTGTGAATCTGCTTTCCCAATAAAAATAAAATATTAAAAAAAAAACGCTCAAAATGCACATAAAAGGTAAGAAATAGAAATTTCAAAGGGATTGCATTTTAAATTTAGTTGGAGCTTTGTAACGTAATTTTTCCATTATCAAAATTATAAGCAATATTATGTTTGCATCTCTAAAGACTTGCTTCATATACGATATTTACATGATATACGATATGCGATCTAGGGTGCTATAACTTAAAGAACAACAAATTACTTTTAATCATAAGCAATTACTGCAAGTACTTTTTTCCGTAGTGCTTAAATCATTTCAGTATGAAGTACTGGAAATGCACTGTGCTTCTCTGCCAGGCAGCTCTGTTCGACTCGGTTAAATGGAACACCTACATACAATATTTACTGAGCGTAAATACTGTGAAAGGCCTGTACTGGACCTAAACAAAGATCTTTCACTGTTGGTCCTCTGCCACAATGCTCTTAGCGTTTAGTAAAGGTAAAGTTTAAAGAAATATACTGGAAAAGTTACCTCATAGACATGTTTACCATCTGGAGCACACATATTTACCCTCCCTGCTGCTGCACAGAATCAGCAAGATTTAAAAAAAAAAAATACTTATTGTCCCATTCATTTAGGGTTTAATACCCGTCAGAGTTAAGAGATACACTAAAAGGAGTAATCCTTCCAGAAGGCATTAAGAAACTCTTGTTTCATATACACTGGGAGTAAGATTTAATATGTGGGATATAGCCAGGGATGTATATCAAATTCACATCTAAATATTTTGTTCCAACCTCTGCGTATTTTCTCCCAAGTTTTTGCTTTTGTTTTGTTTTGTTTTGGTTTGGTTTTTAGTTCTTAAGATCTCTTACTGTAATTGTACTTCACAATTGATAGCTATCTAGAGCTAATCATTGAGACTTACAGACAGGACATGATACTATTATTCAAGATTTGTTTATTTGAAAGAGTTACAGAGAGAGCGCAAATGTGAGTGGGTGGGGAGAGAATCTTCTTCCTACTGTTTCACTCCCCAGTTGACCACAACGGCCAAGCTGAAGCCAGAAGTTTCATGTGGGCACCCTGTAAGTGATATGGGCCCAAACACTTGCCTTCCCTAAATATAATGTCTTGAAGTCTAAATTTTGTTTCTTCAAACAGTAATGTACTAATAGTGTTAAGCATACCTATTGATCATATTCCACTTTTTGCTTCTCTGAATTCAGCTTAGATTTCACATGTAAATGAGATCATCTGGTAGAGTTTTTGATTATGTGTTTGTCAATTATCCCTGTGTTCTCCAGGTATACCCATGCTGGTGCAAATGACAGGATTTTCCTTTATAATCTGAAGAATATTCAATTGCGTACATATACATTTTCTTGATCTATTTATCCACTAATGGACTTAAGTTGATTCCATATCTTGGCGTTTGTGAGGCATTGCAGTGAACTTTGGAGTGTAGATATTTTTAATACTGATTTTTAATTTACAGTTTTTATTATGAGAAATGAACAAGTTTGATGTAGTTTGTACGTACAATCTAAGCATGTGATAAATTCCTTCCCTCCCTTTGTTTTCTATTTTTTATGGTATTTTAAATTTACTTTATTGTCAAAGTGTAGTTAATCTGTTAAATGAAGAGTTCAGATAACAAAAGTAAAGGCTGCTGTTTAGCAGAAATACGGACAAAAATTGTACAATCACCAAATCTAAAAAACTGAATTTCACTCATATACACTAAATTTTCATATCCTATTAAGTATCACAAATCAAAGAAATATGTGATATTGTTATTTTTATGTTTGGCTTATCACACTATATGTGGCAATCTCTAGTTACATCCATTTTCTTGCAAAAGTCGGAATTTCTTCATTTTTTAAATAACTGAATATGATTCTGTTGGGAATGATCATCTCACAATTTCTGTTTTTAAGTTCAAAAGTAATTTTAATTAAGCGATATCAAGCTGTGCAACCACACACACACACATTTACAGAATATATATGTTAATATACACAATATAGATATTGTATATGTACAAAAAACATTATCACACTCAAATTCTACAAAAATCTGGAATTTGTTGACATGGACAATTCCTGCCCATGACAAGGGATTCTGCATAATTTTATTTATGGCTTTGAGAAAATGGACTTCAGTGTGGTCACTTAACTGAGTAAAAAAAAACAACAAAAAGCAAAATCTGCATAAAGATGTATATACTCTGCGTGACACTCACAATTGGTAGTGGATTATTTTAAAGACTGAACACTGTGTAAATAGCAATGCTGTTGGCCCCAATTGGAAGGTTTGAGAACTCAATATTGTGTGTGTGTGTGTGTGTGTGTGTGTGTTACAAAAAGAGCATTAGAGATATTGGACATAAGTGGACAAAGAGAATTTTAGAGAAACTAGAAAAATCAGTTCTGCAATATTATTGAGAAGGAGGCTAAAATTTTAATCAGTTCCCTTTCATAGCTGCATTTGCCTGTAACTCTGACATCCAAATCTAGTAAATTGTCTGCCATTCTTAATCCATGCTTCCTTGGTTTACGTCTAAAGAAATACTGAGATCTGGAGAGGCACAATTGTGTGTGTTGTCCATGTGTCGGCACATATCAGATGGGATCTTTGTATTCTTGTGGTTGCTGTCATCGGTCTCAAAGATGTCAAGTGACCAAGCAAGCTATGGTGTGATGCCTACAAATGATTATAATATTTATTAAGTCAGACCTGAGATTAAAATTCCATAAAGTCATCATATAAAAATAACATTCACATCCTTTCAGTTTTGTCACAGATTTACTATACAACATAAAATGAGTAGAAATGTCAGATAAATTATCTAATTAGCTTATTTCATTTACTCATTTAAATTACCCTGTCAAAAAGCTTATGTTGGTTATTTGACTTGCTTTTTAGTTGTAGTTATCAAATCACTGTAAAATGGCTCCACCATGTGGCTTAACTATGCATTTTGATCACAAAAATTCAAGAATGCAAGGATGCAGCGATATCAGATTAGCTACTGCCGTTTAGTAATCCAGTCAACAAATGTTTATTGAGCCAAATATGTACCAGATTTTTTTTCCTGAATCAGGACATTGTAAGCAAAACAAATACAATCCTCAACTCATTGTATTTCTTTTTTTTCTATTCATTTATTCATTAATTACATTGTATTACATGACACAATTTCATAGGTACTGGGATTCTCCCCCCTTCACCCCAAACTCTTCCCCCATGGTGAGTTCCTTCACCTTGATGCATATCCACAGCTCAAGTTCCGTTGAGATTCCCTAATTAAAAGCTCACACCATACAGAGTCCAGCATCCCACTTGTCCAGTTCAAGTTCAACGGCCTCTTAGGGAGGCCCTTTCAGGTTTGAAGGCAGAGCCAGCAGAGCGTCACCAACTGTTCACATTTCTATTGTTAGGCAGACTATATCAAACATTAGAAACAAAGGGAGAATTTTTCCTTTTTTATTGTATGTCTCTAAAAGAGGCCAACACAGGCTTTGGTTATGTCCCTGTAATTAATCCAGAAATATTCATTTTATCTCTGTGTTGTTCAACATTTTATACATTTCCTGACAAACAACAAATGGTTGCTACTTCTGATAGTCTGATAAAAGCATAAGGTCATTTTTTTCAGGAGAAAAATAAAACCACATGTACTAGCACATCTCAAAGGTTTCACATTTCAAACTGAATGAAGGGAGAGGATGAGATGCTAGCTTTCCTGAAGGACAGCTGTGGCTTCTCTGTCCACATACGGATCATGCACCCAATGTGCATCTGTGAAACAAGATAATTTCTAGTCTTTCCTCCAACTATCAAGATCTTTAGTTTTAAGGCCAAGAATTGTTAATAGAAGAACAAATATTGGAATTGAGCTACTCAGTTCACACTCAGAAATCTTGTCTTTGCGGAAGACCTTCTTCTCTGTCTCTCCTACTCTCTGCATATCTGTCTTTCCAAATAAAAATAAACATTTTTTTTAAAAGATAAAGAAATCTTGTCTTTGGAGCCTTAATCAGCACATACACTAAGCACTAGAGATGCTGTGTTACAACACATCCCTACCTCATTGCAACCTCCCTCCCTCACCACAGGGCAAAAGGCTACATGAGTGGGGTGACCACATAATGTATAGATGACCCAAGATACTTTTTAGTGTAAAAATGGATGTAGAATTTTAAGTAATACTTTTCTTAAATGTTCAGTGTAAAAATTACAATAACTGGTGCATTAAATGAGCTCAGAATAGTAATTGGAGCTTAGTGTGTGCCACATGAACGTTGGTCCTTAATTAATTTCTCTTAATTGTGAGCAACTGGGCATATCTTTCCAATGAATTTACCATTCTTTCCTCTCTCGAACTCACCATTCCCTCTCCTTCCAAAACTATTTTCATAAAGTATAAACATGCAAGTTTTTCCCTTTCTAATAAGTCTATTCATGGACTTCACTGCAAGAACAGACAGATTATCTTCAGTTTGAACCCTGGCCATATTTCAGGCTTTGCTTCTCACCATCAGTCTTCAAACACTTTTCAATTCAGCTTTAACACTTGCAGGCTTAATATCTTGCCTTCTAATCCTTTGTATCCCACTTTGACCGTATTTACCCTTAAGCTGCACTTGTTGAAACCTGTCTCAAATTTGAAGATTTGTCTAACCACTCTTGGGTAACATTAGACCCAGTCTAAGATGGCCCTCCGTATCTCAGCATTTATCAGCAGCTGCTACAGGCTGGCTCAGCCTGTCCAACTCCGAGTGCCCCCTCTCACTGATAGGTGCAGCAACCTAGCCCAGCCTGGTCCACCTCCAGCCCTCATGTGAACTGGAGGGCATTGAGGTCCAATCTGTCCTGGCTTACATCCTGCCATGGCTCTCACTTGTGCAAGTATGTGCTACAGATTTACCCTCCCTAGGCCACCCCCTGATGCAACTCACACATATACCAGTGGATGCTGCAACCCAGCCCAGGACAGCCTGCTCTCACTCCTGGGTTTTACCCTCACCAGTGGGAGCTGAAGCCTAGCAGGGGAATTCCCCACATTCCCCTACCAGGCCTGCTACCAGAAATGGATCTCATATGCGCCATCAAGTGTTTCTGCACAGAATGACATGGCTGACACTAACCAGCAGGAACTGCAGCCTCTCTGGAATCTTTCACATCCATTCCAGCTTTCACTGATGGGTGCTACAACCAAGCCCAGTCTGACCCCAATCCCAACTCTCATGTGACTCAGCAGCTGCTATGGCTTACCTTTGGTGTCCCACAACTATTCTGACTCTTGTGATCACCAGAGGGTGCTAGAACCTAGGCCAGTCTGGCCTGCCTCTAGACCCAGTCCATAGTCATGCTGATGGATATTTCAGCGTTCCATATCCTGGTCTGCCCACACATCTGGCTTTTGTATTCACTAGTGGGAGCTTAGTAGAGGAATCCCCAGGGTTCCCCTACCAGACCCATTCCCAGGCCTGGTACTTTTGCTTGCTGTTTGGTGCTAAGAACCAGCCTGCCATGGCCTACCCACATCCTCAGCCCTCACTGATGGGTGTTGCTGTCTAGTGCAGTCCCAGGCAGATATGGTTCATGTGTTGTCCGACTCTCCTGTACACCAGTAAAAGCTGAACCCTGGCGAGTCTGGCCTGTGCCCAGATCCAACCCACACAAAGGCTGACAAATGTCACAGACTTCCTAGCCTACTCTGTCCCCAGCCCAGGCTCTATTACTCCCCTTTGGGAGCTGCAGCCCACCAGTTCCCCAAGTTCCCTTACGGGCCTTCTCCTATGTCTAGATCTCATTTGTGCCATTAGGGGCAGTGACGTTACTTATCTGCTCTCAATAGCAGTACCTGTGTGTGCTGGTGGATGCTTCAGTCATAACCCGACCATGCTCCTTCTAGCCCCAGATCTCATGTCAGGTGGATACTTGTCAGGTGACTTTTGTGGTCCAGCCTGGCTCAACCTATCACCACCCCAACGCTCTGTGTAAACCAACAGGTGCTGCAGTCCCACAGAGGTAAACCCACAATTCTCTTACAGAATCTGACTACAGATCCAGTTATCTCATATTCTAGTGTGTGCTGTGGCCTAACTTCATGTGGTAACTTCATCCTGATGTAGCCCACTCCAAACTGTGACATTCATGGGCAGATACTGTCCTATCCTGCTTTTTTAGTGCAACAGCAGGCTTAGGCAATTCTATTTAGCTTAATTCAGGTCTCGCACATAGGTGGCTGCCTTGGCCTGATCCAGAGATACCCTCCAGTCCCCCTACCCTTCCTAAGTCATCCCATCTCAGTTCCCTCACCTAACTGTGAGTGCAGTGGCCTGGTCTGTGGAAGACCCAAGAAGTCATTCCCTCCCTGTTATGTATGTCCTCAGCAACTCCCACTCCAACAAGTCCCAAGACCCACTCTCCCAGATAATCTTCAGAACACACGCCTGGAGGCTGGAGTATCGTAGCTTAGAGTTCCTTGCCTTTCCCAATTATCTATATTTTTTTATTTATTTTTTATTTTACTTCTTTTTATTATTATCATTTTATGATACAGTTCCTTAGATTGTGGGATTTCCCTTTTCTCCTCCCCAATTCCCTCCCCCTGTCATTGAGTTCCCCTATATGATTACTATATGTATAGTTCTTCATACACTATCATATGTCCATCATTGTGGGCATGGACAATAACAGAGACTCCAGCATTCTATTGTCAAGATATAGTAAATAGTTTAATTGAAAGTCCATCTTTCCTGGATCTCGCGTGTGCTGGTTGGGTGCTGCATTCAAATCCAGTATAGGCAACCTCACTCTAGCATTCCATAGTGTGCACTGGTTTTGTCGCGACCAGTCCCGGCTCAACCCACACTCTGTTCTGGTGTTCGGATTTGCCAGTGTATGACATGAACTGATTCAGCCTGGTCTGCCCCTGACCCATGCCAAATGAATGCCAATGGGAAACTTTCCAGCTCGCGCGAGATCCAGGAAAGGAGGGGCAGAGCCGGCAGGGGGATTAAGGGGCTGGTCCTCTTGCTGGACAGCTACTCCCACTGGAGAGCTTGGGCTGGGATGCGGACAGACCAGACTAAGCAAGGCTGCAACACCTGTGCACTGCACGTGGACTAGATCAGGGAAAAGCCAGGCTAGGCGGATTATTCCTGCTGGTGAAAGCATAAATTAGAGTGGGTGAGGGATGTTTGGGCTTAGCCACAGCATCAGCTGGCAGAAGCTGGCACTGGGGACTAATTCTGTCAAGTCAAATCACAGAACCACCAAAGAGTGCATAAACCGGGACTGCGAGAGACCTGGGAGGGAAAAAGTGGGTTCCCCCCCTCTTGGGTCACTACTCCCGCAGGAGGGCATGAAAACTAGGATGGGGGCTGGGGTGGCTAGACAGAGAGGCACTCAACAACATCTGTGAGGGCTGGATAGTTGAGTTGGTTAGATGGAACTAAGATTTAATGCCCACTGACAAGTACAAGAGCCAAATGGGGTGGGGGACAGACTGGACTAGTCTGCTATACATACTGGCAAACCAGGGTAGGGGACGGGCCTGGTGGGGGTTATTGTGGGTCTCCCCAACTAGGCTGCAGCTCTCACTGGTTGATGTAAAAGCTGAGTATGTGCTGGGCAGAACCAGGCTGGACTGCAACACCCATTGGTTCCAGTGCAACTCAGGACCAAAAACAGAACCAACCCAGCAATTGAAACCACCAGCTGATCGGGGTGATGGACTGTGCTGGGCCCTGTGCTTGCTTCAACATACAAGAATCTGGTCTGGGAATACCTCAATGTTTCTTTGGCTATCTCCCCAATCGAACCGCTGGACTTAGAGCTCTAACCAAGAAAAGACAGAGGACAGAGCAAGTCAATCAACCACCTCAGCTATATGTTGACAGCGAAATACTGGGCAAATGAAGACTCTATGAAGGACTGTGTCAATCAGTGGACAACCTCATCGAGCGAAACTGGCAGCAATTCATAACTGGAGAACTATTAAAACCATTTGAGCAAGGATCTCAGAGCACGCCCCACATCCGGGACTTGGGGTGGGTGGGAAACTGGGTGGGGCTTCTCCCTCAATATCCCCCTTTACCTCAGATACATGATGGAAACAATATGGACATAATAGTATTACCCACTTCCCTATACCCCTGAACCTTTTTTTTTTTTACCGCAATTAACTATGTAAAGATTGTCAACAAAAATACAATAAAAAAAGAAAAGAAAAGAAAAAAAAAAAAGAAAGTCCATCTTTGCCTGGAAGTAGAGATGCATATTGCATTGTATCCTCACATCTGGATAGGATAATCTCCATTGCAGTTATTATACATCCCTTTAGATAAAGTCATTTCACTTCATTTTTTAATTTCTAATTTATTCAATTATTTTATTTTTATCTGAAATGCATTTCCAGAGAGAAGGCGAGACAGAGAAAGATCTTCCATCAACAGTCGCTCCCAAATGACCGCAAATGGAAATCAGCTGACTCAATGCCAGGTAGCCAGTCACTTCCTTTGAGTTTTCCATGTGAGTGCAGTGTCCCAAGGCTTTGGGCTGTCCTCCACTGCTTTCCCAAGCCATAAGCAGGAGGCTGATGGGAAGTAGAGTAGCCAGGACAGAAACCAACCCATATGGGATCCTGGCATTTACAAGGTGAGGATTTAGCCAATTAAATCATCTGCTGGGCCCATCACACTTAAATGTCAGTGACTAGGCCAAGAATGCCTGGCAGCTACTTATGGCTTTTCTCTCAGCAGTGTAATACTTGCCTAGGTCCAAGGCAACCTATGCAGTTGCCTATAGTTGGGGGTATATAATGTATCTGTAATGTACATACACAGTAAGTTATATTGACTTTGTATAAAGGCCTGTTAACATGAATGTGATGTCCTAGAAGATATTTAATTTATAGCTCGAGGTATCCTTTTTATGTATGTATCAAATATAACTTACTGTTGACCTCTCACTAACTGCAAGATGCAGAGCAGAATTGATTTACTGATTGCAACTAAGACCCTTGTGTTTGTATTGAACACTCTAAGTAGAGCTAGCTTAAAGTCATGTTTCTGTTTTTTTATAATACTCACTGTCAGAAAAGTCCTTGTTCAAATTAAAACCTTGCCATTCCAATGATAAGCACCACATTCAGATTTTTACTATCTCATTTGAAAGTTATTATACACAAATAATTTTATAAATAAGTTGTCATTTATAAATGTATTATGATAGCATTAAGTTTTTATTATTCATTTAAGAGCAATGTTAAAATATGTATTTTACTGTTTATTATTTCATACTGTTATGATTTTAACAGCATCAGAATATTCCTATCCCTCCCTTGGATATTCATTTCATTCTGTTTATTTCACTGTTTTACTAATTTCCTCATTCTTTGTACCATGTAAAACTGTAGAGGGCAAGAATCATGGGATTTCCATTAGAATGAACATGATTGATTCTATGCAATTATTTTTGAATGGCAACAAATAAAAGTGTGTGAAACAAAGAATATGAGGTATATTTGATTTATTTCTCTTAATTTAAGATGAGCTATCCAAATACATTTCCTTAGATAAATGTACTTATGTAATCATTTCTACAACTCTTGCAAGTTAAGAAAAAATCATTTCTGAGGTTACTAGCAAATTCAGCAACTAATAAATAGAATTAATAATTTAAAAAAGAACTAGAGACAATAGCTGATGGAGTTTTTTTTTTTCTTTTTATCAGTTACCTCTATCAAAGACAAGGACCCAGCTCATCTTTATTGAACTTCTTTAATCTGGCAGTAAGTCTGATGAGATTTGTGCAGACTTTCAGCATCAAAGACCTGAAAAAGACTAATTGAATTGTGATATGTGCCTCTATCTCCAGTAATCTATACAAAATTTCACTTTTAGTTATGAATTTGATCTTTGAAAGGGAAAGACGTTTTTTTTCTTTCTTTCTTTCTTTCTTTCTTTCTTTCTTTCTCTTATCTTTCTTTCTTTCCTTCTTTCTTTCTTTCTTTCTTTCTTCCTGTTTCTTTCCCTTCCTTCCTTCCTTCCTTCCTTCCTTCTTCCCTTCCTTACTTTTCTTGCCAAGGACATTTTCTTACAGTACAGAGAACATAAAGTATAAACAAGAATGTATGATTGCCTTATATTACAAGCATAACAAGACTGGACTACGTGAAGACTAGTCGAGTAAAGGAAATGATTTATCTGAATTAGAAGCAAACATGAGACTCCCACTTGTCCCAGTTTGAGGCGTTCTGGTAAATCAGGCAGCTTATAATTATATTTTTTCATATCCCCATATATATGAGAAATGAACTATGTAATTTCACACGCTTTTTGAGTTTTTTTTTTCTACATGCACCAAAATCAACCTAATTGCCTAGGAATGTATTTTGTAAGTTATACTAATTTGAGAATTTAAAAAAAAAACCTAAAATGTTTTTACAGTACATTCATTCTTTCAAGATTTATTTATTTATTTTTATTGGAAAGGCAGATATACAGAGGGAAGCAGATAGAGAGAGGAAGATCTTGCTTCTGCTGCTTCACTGCCCAAGCGGCCACAACGGCTGTTGCTGAGCTGATTTAAAGCCAGGAGCCAAGAGCTTCTTCTGGGTCTCTCACAAGGGCACAGAGTCCCAAGGCCGTGGGCCATGCTCTACTACTTTCCCACGCCATAGGCAGGGAGCTGGATGGGAAATGGAAGAGCTGGGATTAGAACAGGCAACCCATGTGGGATCTCTGCTTTTGCAAAATGAGGACTAAGCCACTGCACCAGGAAGAGTCCATTCTTAAAACAAACAAACAAACAAACAAACAAACAAAGAATCCAGGGATTCATGCTGTGGCACTGCCTGATAAACCTCTATCAGTGATGCCAACAGCACGTATGCGCTCTGGTTCAAGTTCCCATGGCTCCACTTCCAAGCCAGCTTCCTGCTAGTGGCCTGTGAAGTCAACAGAAGAGAACTTGAGTTTTTGGGACTCTGTGTCAATCTGGGAGTCTCAGAGGAAGAGTCTAACAACTGGTTTCAGATCAGCCCAGTTCCAGCAGATGGAAGATCTATTTCTCTCTGTCTCTCCTTTCCTCTCTGTCACTCTTTCAAATAAAAATAAGTACATCATTTAAAAATAAATAAATAAATAAGTCAGACAGCTATACCTGTAAAATCTTTGAGCTCTCATATATTTACTAAAGTTAAAAGAAAAATACAAAATAATAAAGATAATGTGAGCTTTTTCTCAGGTTTTAAATTACTCGTTTTTTTTCAAAGAGCCAAAATTGAGAGGCTCTGAGTCTCCTTTGACTTATTTCTCATTCATCCTTCTAATTAGACTCTGTTAAATCCTTAACAAAAAAATGGTAAGAAACAAATGAACCACTCTAATATCACATTTGCAAACTCACACAATTAAAATCAAAAGTACATGAAGAAGTAAACATCAAAATGTTCTTATATTCATAATACATGATATGTTTGAGAAAAATTATTCTGTATTTTTGTTTTATTTCTTGTATATTACACTGTAAACATTTATAACATGACATCTCTCACATTAAAAATTCTTAAGATTTGTGGGGGTGATGCAGGGGCTCCATAAACTAATCCTCCTCCTGCAAGGAGTAGCCCATATGGGCACCAGTTTGGGTCCTGGCTGACCCACCTCACTTCCAGCTCCCTGCTTATGGACTGGGGAAGCAGTCGAGAAAGGCTCAATTCCTTAGCCCCTTGCCAGCACATGGGAGACCCAGAAGCTCCTGGCTCCTGGCTTTGAATCTTAATCAGGCCAGCTTGACTGGTGATTTGGACAGTGAACCAGTTGCTGGAAGATCTTTCTCTGCCTCTTATTCTCCCTGTAAATCTGCCTTTCAAATAAAAATAAATATTTTTTTAAAAAAATCAGTAATATGTAGCAGATAATATGCCATTATATAATTTTTATTCACCAACACTAGACACTTAAATTTATTTTTATATTTATGTGGATAGGTATTCTTCAGGTACAAGAATATTCACAGAACATTTTAAAACATGAAAGGGAAGCCCCTGTCAATTTTAGTTGCACAATGGATGCATACAAAACTTTAATGGAACTCAAGAAAACAATGACATTTATTTATAAAACATCAGATTTTCAAGTTATGGAGTATTAATAAGGAATATCCTTGACAATTTAAAAATAAAAATGTATCATGAATCTTAATGTATTTAGAAAATAGTACTTGAATTCTCCTCACATATGATAAACTTCCATACACTTAGCAGAATAAAGCAACACATTTATTGGCTATAATGCAGTGGCTATGTCCTCTCCCAGGCTGTCTGCTGTTCATCAAAGTATTTTACAAAATGAAGTCATGGCCAAGTTCCATTAGCTTCATTTAAATGAGAGATCATCTCAAAGAGGAGAAGAGGATGTAATTAATTATTCTATGATCAATTTGTCTGACTTTTAATCCAACAGTAAAACTTTTTCATCTCATCTCATCTCTCCTGCTTTAAGTGACATTATTCTGAAGCAATAAAATGATTTCAATGTACTAATCAGATTTGAAACAAGAATGCAGTTTGTTTTATAATTACATGCATATTTCTACGAAGAGGAATTGTGTCTTTTCAGTTTCCATCAGATTTCTGTAAACTGTTCCTGCTTACGGGAATTACAGGTCATGTGTCAGTGTGGTGTTTGTGGAGATTCTCCTTTTCTTTTCCCAGGAACAGTTTGGGATGCTGCAAAGCACAGTAGCATCAAATACAGGAGACTTGCTTCCTCTATAGCACGGAAAAGTCCTTTAATATTAGTAAATAGGAATAGTATTTTCCTTATCTTTCTCACGACAGCATATTGAGGGTAACTTAGCACAAACAGAAAAAGGTAATTTACAAATCTAAAAAAATGTGAGCAAGTTTTGGATAGTATTGTTATCTTAGCCAGAATTATTGTCACCAATAAGAAAAAAGTAACCAATGTGACCTTTAAGTATTAAATCCAGAAATCATGCCAATGACCGAAGACAAAGATATCCTTGTTTTAGGTTCTATGGATTGAAGATCTTATCAATTTAAATGGTTTATTTTTATTCATGTGAACTTGAAATGAATAAAAGAGAACAAATAAATATATTTCATACAATTCTGAGAATATAGTGATTTCCTCTTTCTCTCTCCCTCCCTCTCCTTTTCATCCCTTCTATCTAGGTTGTTTCCATGCCTTCACTACTTCGGATTACACTGCTGTAAATATAGGATTACAGATCATTTTCTCTTAAGTATATTTAAAGGAAAGTATGTTTAAAGGAAATGAAATATAGAAAGCTAGAAAGCTTTCAGTATCTTACCATTCAGCGTTCATCACAAATTAATATTTAATAAAGGCACTGATCATTTCTGTTTATATTTCCTAGGTTCCTTTTCTAAGCTCATGGACACTAGTATCTTTATTCAAACACAATGAGTAGATATGGAAAGAATTTAATGTGTTACTCCAATATTAAAATCTCAATAGTGTGAACAGTTATGTGTCTTTAATTAAAATGTAACTCAAAATTATGAGAGTTGGGGCTGGTGTTGTGGCACAGCAGGTTAATGCTAGTATCCCACATGAATATCAGGATGGTTAGTGGGTACAAAAGCACAATAAATAGGGGACATAATGTGTGGTTTAGATAAAAAGATGATTGTAGCTAAACAATATTGTTATGTAAGTCAAAATAGCAAGAGGAGATTTTTAACATTCATTTTACTCAAAAAATAATAACTGCTGGAGATGATGGCTGACCTCAAACTCTGAACTGATTAATGTGCAAGGAATACATATTATACTCCACAAATGTACATTTATTATCTTTAAATTTAAATTTTAAAGAAAAAAATCATAGTTTTTTTTAGTAAATTTAAGCTTTGTTTCTTTGCCATCCATTTGCTCTTATAAACAGGAAGTGTATGATATGTAAATGTACTGACCATTTGAATTTATTGATAACAGAATATTCTGAAATAACTTGGATCATGCTACTCCATTATCTTTTTCCTTTTTGCTTTGTTCCCTTTTTCTTTTTCAAATTATTTTCATTTCTGATGTTGTAGTTGACAAGGATGCATGCCCATGAACATCACTGGTTAGAGAGGAATGTTGAGGCATGGGAGATGATGGGTGCGATTAATGTTTCCAATTTTTATTTTCTTCCCTTTTCTCCAGAATTGGGAGGAGGTAGAAAGTGAGGTGGTGGGGGGCTGCTCCAAGCTGCCAAACTACACCAGTACCAAGAAAAATAGGAGATGCCCATGTGATGTCATCTTAGAAGCCCAATGCAAATAAGAATGTTCCAAGGGTATTGTTTCAATGATTTGAATAGTTTTGAGATGCATTTGGCATCCTTGCTTCAAGATTTTGGAAAATCTTTTCAAGATTCACTGGCTGACAGAGTCTACCCTAGTGTGTCAACTCATTCAGACACTCCCTGTCAAAGTTTGACCAGGAGAGCTGTCCAACCTGCTCTGATCTCTATCTCCTGACATGGCACCAACATGATGATCTAATGAGGTGGCCATCATGTTCCCCATATGCACCTGGGTATTCATGCACAGGCATGAACAATTGACAAGGCACAGTTCTAATACATGCCTTTCAAAGTCAGACCACAAATTCCGTGATTTTCCCTGTAGCTGGAGTTTTGCATCTCATGGTCCAGTTGGGAAATCCCCCAAGAATCCTAAACTAGAATAATCCCAGACATGACTCTTACACGTGTCATCCAATACAGGATCTGGTTCTGCCAGTCACCTGTATCAGCCTTTGCGCACACTGATAACTGTAGTTGCCTGATCAGTTCCCTCCCCAGCCCCATGTCCTGCCTGTCTGCCTGGGGCCTATGTACATGGATACTCAGATCTGGTCAACCAACATCTACCACAGTGCAAATGTCTCTGTGTTCTTGCTGTTATATGGTCAATTGTATAGATTCTCCCTCATTCAATGAATAGAGGCTGCATCACACAAGCATTTGAAATTCTTTTATTTTCTTTCTTAAAAGAGATTTCCAGCATTTTTTTTTTGTATTTGTAGATTTGCACTTTTACTTATCTCCTAATGGAGAACTCAGTCTATTTACCTTTCAATTCATTTATCTTTCCTTCAGCAATTTAACCTCATTATATCTACAGCTGTCACTGTATGTGTGGATTGGAATGCTTTGTCTACTGTGGTGTGAAGTCTGTTCCAGATAGATAGATAAATTAGATAAATAGAGATGATACACAGAAAATATCTAAGATTTAATATTTAAGTTTTTAAACTTAAGTCACTCATAGTCACAGTTCATACATTATAAAATTCATTTCTTCAACTGTGAACAGGTTTATTAAGGATACATACTATGCAAAGTGTAGAAAGGACATCACACTGAGCATTTGTATTTGTCATATTGGAAATTAAGTCACCCATATTTATATTTGCACACATATATTTTTCAATATTATTTGGAAAAACTGAAAAAAACATTTTAAGAAAATAATACAACAGGGGAAAGTGAATTGTGGGTTTTTTTTTTTGTCTCTAATTTTTGTAGAGAGTAGTTACCTAATAGATTTCAGAACAATTCTGGTAGTGAAACACTTTTAAATATGGAATTAAGCATGAGTTTATTACAAATTAGGGAATTCGACCATAAAAATGAAGTGTTTGAAAAATGATGTAGATGATTAAATTTATGGTTGATTAAAGTGAAATCAACCAAGATAATTGCTTGAAAAGAGAATGTGCAGCTTCTTATCCATTGACTGCATTAAGGGGATTTGACGAAAAGATCACCATCAAATTCTATTTGTAAGACTTATTTTTGTGTAAGACAGAATCTGACTGGTTATCTGAGGCAGTCAGGTTACTGTTTTTAGATAAAAAAGAATGAGGAATGGTAGAGACAATGAAGATCACTGTCTTTGAAAACACATGTTGTTGTACTAACAAATCCCATGAGAAGAGCAATCCCATATCAATGGGGAAATACCACAAGATGCAACCAGCACTGGAGCCACTCAGGTGGTAGAATAAAAGAAGGTAATTGTGGTCAAGGGTCTTGGCTTTTCCAATATGAGGAGCAGATAGAGCAGGATAAGCAAGCTTAGGACTAGCTAATACTAATAATGTCATAGGGTTCTGTGGCTTAGGAGCAGCTCCTAGTTGTGTGCCACCTGACCCTGGAGTCATAAAGGAAGGTAACTAGTGGCCCAGATTATGAGATCCCAACAAAAGGGCTGATTGGAATGTAAATTATGAATTAATCAGTTTTCATTTGAAAGACTTATTCCTGGATGAGTTATGACTATCTCATCCTGGGACAGGTCAATCTGCTAACTCAACAAGGTTACAAAAGCATCAAAATTGAGAAAACCAAATGCATGATTTACACACACACACACACACACAAGACAAATTTAACAGCAAGTTTTAATTGTTCTATCATATTTGCAATATGACTAACTTTTAAAATGGAACAATGAATAATGTAATGAAAGCTTAATTAATAATGTAATGAAAACCTAATTAGAGGCAAGCATTACAGTTTGTCTCCTAATTAGCATTGTCTCTTCCTATTCTTCTATAGAAAACATGATGACTTAGTGTTTGTGATTTATTTATGTTTGCCTTTCTATCCTTCAGCCAAATGCAGTTACATACCATGTGATATTTACAGCAAATATGGATATATCTTTATGTGTTATTCATCACCTTCTTTCATTTTGCTTGTATTATGTTAGTGAAGTTCATCCTCTTTGATTTCACTCCTTCAACTGCTCCCAAAAGTATAAAACCCCATGTATTTGCATGTCAATTTATTTTTCTCTTCTTGTTAGACTGATTTTTACTCTAATGTTTGACTATTATATCAAATTTTGTAGACTTTCATGAACATTCTACATGGACATGTTTTGGTGTCTCTTAATAGACTTTTGCCAGATCACATTGAACTTCTTGAACATTACCAAATTTTCTTTAACTTGATTTTACTAGATTACATCAAAATATGATTGTGTGAATCTTCCATGCTGTACGTTATCAACACAACTTCCCTGCCAAAGTTAATTTTATCAGTGTGATAGGAAAAAATTCTTCTAATTCTTGAAAAGTCTGAAAAGTTCATACTGTGTTGGTCAACCAATTTTTTCTATGAAGTGCTTATATTTACCATTTGTTCTTATTTTTCCCTGTTGCATTGTTTATCTTTTTCTTTTAATTTGAGGAAGAAACTGATATACTCTTAATATTAATCCTATTGCAGTTATTTGTCTTTAAATTACTGTTATACTATTGTCCAATTTATAAATTTTATTATTTCATTCTCATATAGAACTACCAATTAACATATATACAAACTTATCAAAATTTTTTCTTGTTTTGTGTTTTTTGTATCATGTAACTAGAATGATATATTTTCTTTTAATATTTGTATATTATTACAAATCACATTATATTTTTACCCAAACTGAAATAAAATTGAGATTATTTTTTTCCTGCGCTCAAAGTCAATTGACCAAAATAACTACTAAACATTTTATCCCTAGCTCCACTTATCCAAAATCATCTATTTTCATGTAAAACCTTTGCCTTTAGCTTGAGTTTGCTCTCATCTGCACATTCTTTTTCATAGGCTTTCATGTATCTTTTTCACAGTCCATTTGTAAACACCTTTTACAAATGCACTTATATTTTTAAATTTTAACTTATATTAAGCCATCTGTAAGCAACTACCTAGGTTGTCTTTTACCTAGGCAAGTATTCCATACCTGGGAGAAAAGCCACTATTCTATGACGCATCCAAAACAGGCATGATGTAAACACCCGCCAGCATGCACAAGACCTGGCTGAGAATGGAACTGGCAGAGGAACACTGGTGACTCCCCTGGTGGGCTGTGGCTCCCACTGGTGAATGTGAGAGCTAGGATTGTGCACTGATTAGGTTGGGCAAGCCTGCAACACTTGTTATTGGCATGCATGTAGGCTGGATCTGTGGGTAGGTCAGACTTGGCTAGGTTCCAGTGCCCACTGATTGTGAGATCCAATATGGGTCTGGGAGAGGCTGCGCTAGACTATGGTACCCACCAGATCACATTAGGACCAGGTCTGAGGGTGCCCCAAGCTGGGCTAGGTTGTAGCACCCATTGGTGAGAGCCAAGAATGGGTGTGGCCCAGTCGGGCTATGCCACAATTCCTGTTTATTAGTGCCAAAACTGAGAACCAGTCACATCAGTCTGTACTGCAGCACATAAATGTACAGTTGAGTTCTTTTTCTGGGAGCAGATCTAGTAGGGCACATCGGAAAACTGCCCTACTAATTTGTAGGGCTAGTGACGGGACAGGAACCAAAAATATGCAGCACCCTCAGCACCCACTGATCTTCAGGAGAGCCAAGATAGGGTGTGGGCCATACTCGGCAGGGCTAGGCTGTGAAATCTCCAGCAAGAGCTGAGACTACAGGTAGACCATGCCAGGCTGGGTTGAATCACCCACCAGTACATGCAAGACCTGAGTGTGGGAATGGGTCTGGTAGGGGGAAATCTGAGACCTCCCCACAAGGCTGCAGCTCACACTGGTGAGTGCATGAGCTGGGGATGTGGGAAGATGGGGCTGGGTAAGGCTGTAGTACCCATTGTAGACATGTGTGTAGGCACTGCACCTTTGGTCAGGCAAGAGCAGGATTGGGCTAGGATGCAGCACCCACTTGACATTGCAAGAGCTGGCTGCTTCACTTCCCCCTCTAGCCCTCTGCTTGTGGCCTGGGAAAGCAGTAGAGGATGGCCTAAAGCCTTAGGACCTTGCACCCACTTGGGAAACCTGGAAGAAGCTCCTAACCCCTGGATTCAGATGGGCTCAGCTCCAGCCATTGCGGCCACTTGAGGAATGAACCAGCAGATAGAAAATCTTTCTCTCTGTTTTTGCTTCTCCCTGTAAATCTTCCTGTCTGGTAAAAATAAGTGAATCTTAAAAAAAGAATTTCCTCAAGAAAATAAATATCAAACTTTTTCTCATACTTTTTAAAAGGAAAACAGCTAGACTTCCATGACTCTGTGAATATTCATCACCACACACTTGAAGAGAAATTGTTTATTGAGAGTAAGCATGATCTGACTCTTAAGCAAGACTTAAAATTTTTGTTAAAAAGTAGGTACACAACTGTCAGCTTATTTATAAAAACGTAGTAGATATGTAAAACCAAGAAAATATCCAAAATATATGCTACTTTGTATATTTGTTTTCCCTCAAAATCCAGGAAGATTATAGTTATCGGAATATATTCATGATACAAAGGAACTAAGGCATCAATAGATTTATTCATTTTATAATTTTGACATCTATTCATTTTTCTTCTTAGTATAAATGGCAATACCAGATTTCTTAAACAAAGTTCATGCATTCATCATGACGTCCATTAAACATTTTCTCCTTCTTTGATGTTGATTATACATTAGTAGCATACATTTATGAAAATTTAGTAAAACTTAACTTTTAAAATAAGCCACAAAAGAGAAACATTGGCAAATACTACACTTTGCATTGACTAACGTAATGGTAGTCCATAATCACAGACTCCAGTGTGCCCCCAAACAAATTACACTGTGACAGAAACTGTCTACAAGAGAAAAATCAAAATGAATTCAGTATTGGAATAAGCCTCAGCAGAGCACTCCAATGGAATAGTCATCAAAGATTAAAATGGGTGTTGACAACAAGGCAAGACATGATTCCTAGGTTCAAAATGCAGAGGTTTAATGCCAGTGCTGAGCTGGAGTCTTGTCCTGGAAAGAAAGGATGTCCAGAAGGAAGCCGCATTGGGATTGGGAAGCAGGCATTTGCCCATAAAGTTTAGTAATGTTGAAACCTCAAAAGCCTCAGAGGTTCAAACTGGGTAAGTCAGTACTTCACAGGGGCAGGGTGGAGTGACCAGTAAGGTTCTGCTGAGTAGCTGAGAACACCACAATCTGGAGACAGATATTTGGGTTCTGTCCTCAGCCCTGGCACTCATCCTACTAAGAATTCAGTTGTCCACTTAATACTCTCTCCCCCAGTTTTCTTCTAAGAGTAATTAGATGAATGCATCTGCCACATATCGAATTTACTAGGATGTCACCATTTTGTGTCTTAAAATAGAAAGGGATAAAATAGAACAGACCGTAAATGATAGAGCTATAAGAGATTTTTACAGATCCAGTAGTCCAAGCCTGTCAACACTACGTCACAGAGAGAAAGAACATATCCCAAATCACATATAGTTAGTGCTCTGAAAGCTTCTCTTCTTCAAATTGGAATTACAGACTAGAATATGTTCTTTTAGTTTCATTGTATTTGTCATGAACAGATTTGTGTTGCTTTCTGGAAAGATAAAAATTATGTTGCAAAAACAGTGACATTATAAATGCTAACAATACATGATTTGAGAAAAGGTATTATAAAATATTGTGTACAACATCAGTCTGCTTTAATTAAAATTTTAAGTTTTAACTTTCCTGATAAAATATAAGAGACATATACAAAAATAATCATGGGGTTATATGTTATTTTTATATTACTTTTTTGAGTTACTTGTGATTTTTAGTAAGGTGAGTATGCATTTTGTAGTAAAAAGAACATATGTCTACTTCAAAAACTCCTTAGAGAATGGAATTAAAAGATAAACTTACCTTAAAAAATACTGTCTACACATACTACACAATACATCCTAAAATGGAAACCGGAGCAAATATTGAAATTTCTGTTTTGATTCTTTTATTGATCTCTTATATCCTGATAAATCTCAACACTACACAATCAAATTAGACCTCTTTTTTAAGACCCAGGCTCATGGGGCCAACATTGTGGCACAAAAAGCTAAACATCTGTGCAAGCATGCCACATGTGAACACTGATAGATAGGACTTGATCATTTCCTCTTGAAAATCATTACATAGCTTGGCATTACAAGTGAGGAAAAGACCACATTCTTAGCAAACTCTGGAATATCCCACCTGGCTTGCTGACTGCTAGTTTCCCGTAAAAAAAAAAAAAAAAAAAAAACAAAAAATTGATGATAGTTGTCTCTATAAAAATGTAGCAGTAGGGGGGTAGGGGCCGCCTCAGGAGGCCAGTGGGTGCCGAGCCGTGTGGGAGTGATGGCACCCCCTGGAACATTTTCCGGGGTGTGTCTGTCCTTTAAGGTGAGCATTTGAAGGGGATTCTCCCTCCTTTATAAAGGCTCCAGGTGGAGCATGTTTAACCCATTCAAAAGGGAAAGATGACAGCTGTGCCTAAGAACACGATGTGATTGGCAATCTGTCACCATGCAAATCCTCCAACACTGAGCAGACCTTAAAAACAGCTCTCATTTCCAAGAACTTTGTGCTCGTGCCTCAGTAGAAGTTCAATGCCGAGGAGCAGCGTCTGATGAACGAGCCTTCCAGTCCACTGGTGACCTCTTTGGACCTATAATCTTGCATTCCCAGTCAGACTGGATCACCTCACCTGCTGAGACACCCCAAGACTTTGAGATGTTTTTCGGTGATGCTTACAGAAACACACCTCTTCAGAGAAACGTAGCATCTGTATATAGGCTATTGGCTCCCTAGGAAACACCAAGATTATCAGTGAAGAGCATATTACATGGCTTAAGGGCTTACGGGCTACTGTGAAGCATTTTTATATGGCTTGACGGTAAAACTCCTTGAACCAGTTTCTCTTTCTGCGACAAGATGCCCCTTTACAATCAGTGATAACACTCAAAACCTACAGATCCCCACAGGGCACATTCTGAAGTCCTTAAAAAAGAAGAAACCCCAAGACGTCTTCTGTGTTGTGGGGATAACAATGATTGATGT
Source organism: Ochotona princeps (assembly GCF_030435755.1). Lineage (NCBI taxonomy): Eukaryota > Metazoa > Chordata > Mammalia > Lagomorpha > Ochotonidae > Ochotona > Ochotona princeps. Next base: position 95,850,664 of record NC_080834.1, on the reverse strand, counting down.
GTACCCAAGAGATTCTTAAATTTTGTCTTTGGACATGTCTCTCTGAAAGATGATTTGGCGAATATTCAGCTTCACCAGGTGTGGCTTGGACTTTTACGAAGGCAAAGTGTAGAAGCTCCACAAAAATCTTCCAATGACTATTTAATTTTTGATAGCTATTATATTCCTGAAGTTACTAATGTGTTGTTGCTTTGATCCTGTAAGACCGTGATGCACGAGATCGGGTACATATTTGGACTGCGACACTGCCAGTGGCTCACATGTTCGATGCCAGGTTCCAACCGCCTAGAAGCTGACCGTCTGAAGATCGACCCCACCTGTTTACACAAGTTGCAGTTGGCTGTTGAATCAGCACTGTAGAAAGAATCTGCCGGCACCCGGCGGTCACCCGGAGACACAGTCATGAGGATAATGTGAATTTCCGCAAAGCTGTGGAAGCTTTACAGGACTGGAGAGAGTGTAAGTCAAATGCCTTGCCATCTTTCAACAGTGAAGGCCTTCATGTAGGAGTCAGCATAAATGCGTACACCTGTGGCTTCGCTGCAGGTGTGCTCGCGTGGGGACACACCTCGCCGAGTCCCTGAGCCCGCGGTAGAGCCGGGCACACACAATGCGGCCATCCCGGCTATCACATAGAGACTGCGCACTCCGTGGCTTCCATCCCATGGGACTGAGCTGTGTCAGTAAGCCCCTGGTTTCCGTTCTTCATGTGTGTTTACGTCTCAGCAGAGAGCTAGGACTAGCGGTAACTAGCAAGTTAATAAATACTCTATAACCAGTATAATTTCCAGAAGTAACTAGCAAGTAAATATTTCCAAAAAAATGTAGCAGTGAGGAGGGCAAGAATGACTAGCTCAGTTAGAAATGTGATTCTCAGATATTATTTTCAGATTTTCAGATGCTTAGGCAGTAGAGCCAAAATTCCAGATTAGTCAAGTTATTCCTCATACTCATTTTTAGAATACAACCTTATCACCTTATACGTCATTGTCAATTTAAGACACCACTAAAATCAAATTTTTCAAATCATGGACTATGTTTTCTGATACAAAACAAAAATTTAGTACACAAAATATGCTTATGAGTTCATTTAATGTCAAATATTAGCAGGTACCCTAGTGTTAATAGGCATGATATCAAAAAACAATAAGCGTTGGACTTGCTGTTTAAGATTTATTTGTTTTTATTGGAAAGCCAGAAATATAATACAGAAAGATTTTTTTGTCTGCTGGTTCACTGCCCAAGAGTTCGCAACAGCCAGAGTTGAGCTGACCTGAACCCAGGAGCCAGGACCTTCTTCTGGGTCTCCCATGTGGGTGCAGGGTCCCAAAGCTTTTGGCTGTCCTTGACTGCTTTCCCACACCACAAGCAGGAAGCTGGATGGAAAACAGGACTGCTGAGTTTAGAACCAATGCCATATGGGATCCTGATGCATGCAAGGCTTGGATTTCAGCCACTAGGCTACTGCGCCAGGCCCATGCTTTAGACTTAATAAGAATACTTTACACATTAACACATGTCGTTCTTGTGATGAGCATAGCAAAGACCATTAATATTATACTTGAGTCATGCAGATTTAACCTATTTTTCAAAAGTTGCAAAGTAGAAGAGCCATGATTTACTTCAGGCTATATACTTCCAGAGCAATTTTTTAATCCTAGTGTAGAAATCTTGCTTGCAATTTAAATATTTATAAATGCCCTCAGGGAAAATGTCTCAGACTTTCACCTACTTCTGCAGATGTGTGTGTTCCATATCACCTTCCACTTGCACTGTGTAGACGTCACAGGTGGTATCACTCCCAAATCCCTGACCCCGGCCCGAGTTTTCTGAGTTACAGGCATATGACCCTGTTGTTATGCAAATACCTTGCCATATCATCTTTCTTCTTTATAATTTTAATTGAGTGTTGATAGAAAAAGCACATTAAAAAGTTGCTCTGATTGTGTTAAGCTTGATTCTTACTGCAGAGAAAAGAAATATGAATATTAAAGCTATATATTTTAAAATATCTAGTTCTCTATTGAAAGAGTGAGAGTGGTGTGTGTGTGTGTGTGTGTGTGTTACCTGTGAATTCACTCCCCACAGGTTCTCCCAACAGTCAGAGCTAGGCCAAGCTGAAGCCAGGAGCCAGGAACTCCATCTGGGTCTCCCACATGGCTGACAGAATTTCTAGCACTGGAGTTGTGATTAGCAGGAAGCTGGATCAGAAGTACAGAGTAGGTGGGACTTTAAACATTTCTCTGATACCTGACATATTCCCTCAAAACCTTATCCCATTGTGCTACAATGGCTGACCTTAAATTTGTAAATTAGTGTCGCGAAGTAAAATCATGATTTATCTCCCCATAAATAATTTAACTTTTCCACAAATGTAGACCAAAACAATAAATGTCTATGTGAGAGAGAGAGAATGTTGAAAAAACAGCAATAAAATGTTGAAAATGTGACTTCCAGAAAGTGATTTGTATCACATAAAAATATTCAGGTATAAGGAAATTGATAATTATGATCAATGTGTTTATGTAAAAAAACAGATTTCTGAAATCCACACTGACAAAATGAACCACAGATTCTACATTCACAGTAAGTAATAACAGTATCCTTACAAGGTTTTCTCATATTGAGGAACAATAGTTTTCCCTTCTTACTTGCTGTAGATATGATGAAATTTTATTGAGATTTTTTTTTCCCCTCTTTGAACATAGAAGGGAAATAAACTGGTAGCTCTGTATTTAGCATATAGCCCTGTGTTTGGCCTATAATTTAAATGAATAAACTTGGTGTCTGGTTCTTACCTCCATATGCTATTTTTTTCCAATAGCAATCTGATATACAGAGAGCCTTGGATTCTCACAGAGGCAAAGAACATAGACTAAGAAAGAGAGAAGTGGCTGGCAGCAGCAGTGTGGTTAGAAGAAATCTGGAGAAGCAATAAAGATACTTGTCTCTTTGGCTCTGTCTTTCAACTCCTTAGAGAAAATAGCCCCTCAATTATGATTTTGGGATTTGCACCATGACTTCAAAGATTTTTCCTTGTTTTCTGAGATTGTATGATCCTATGTCAAGTGTGGAAAATTCAACAAAGCTTTATTCCTCAGCCCTTGTCCCCATCATCCTTTGACAAGCAACAAAGGGAAATTAGTAGCTCTAAAATTCCAATCTGAAAAATCAGAATTAAAGCCATGATACTGATCATGTTTCATGTGTAATTTTAGCTTTCATTTTAATCTATCCAAAATTTATCCAGTAATATGAAAGCATAGGGATCTTGGGAAAGTCTACAGCATTAATATCTTCATGCACTCAAGCTGGGTTTTTTTTTTTCCTTTAAAGAATTATGAAGGGCCAGACAGGGAAATCTGAATTCTTAACATATGGCTTTGGTCAAACTTCTTTAGAAGGAAAAATGAACCTTACTTGCTTTTAGGGATACTCTACAACATCCTAATTTTGAAGAGGATTTCAGGCCAGATTCCAGTATCTGTGATTCCAAGAGAACCAGAAAAGAGTACTCAAAGTAGCAAAAAGAAGGAAAATGAAATCCCAAAATTAAGTCTGACCATCCAATTGGCACATGTTCCTGGGCCACTTGGCAGTGGCAATGCCTTGCTCTTAAGGTTCAGAAGCTCTTACCACAAGAAAATCATGGGTTTTAAAATGCAAGAATTACAAAGCACATTGATGTAATTTTGGTTCAGGAGCATTTAGAGAAATGTATGTTTGTCTTTGAAGATTGGCTATTTAAGAATGTTTTAGACTTGAAATGAGACATCGGTGTTGGTTCTACTGTCTCTCAAGAAATTGGAATATTGACCATCTCCAAAGCATACCCTTAAACTTATGCCCTTTTCACCATTCCATACCCAGGAATGGCAATATGCTTAAAATTCTTCTTAAAATTTGAAGTAATTTCTACACACACAAACACACAAACATTCCCCAGAATCTTACATTATCAAAAATTAAATTAGCTCTTGGAAATTTAAAAAAACAGACTTCCAAATGTTGATAAGCTCTGTTTGAATCATCACTTTAAGAGGAAATACTAGGATACTCTTCGAGATGAAAGAATTAAGCTTTGTCTCTGTTTAATTGTACTCATCCATTTTCGTTATTGCTCTAACACAAAAAGTAATCTATCATCTTTATTATGCACAATCTGCACTCCCAATTTACTTTGCAGGCTAACCATTCTGAATGTTTCACCAGACATTGTGATTTCAAGTGTTTTCTTAACAAGCATTTATATGTACATATATATGTATATATAATGGAATACTGTTCAAGCTTAATAGAAATTTTAACATTTGTAATAACACGAATGAATCTGGTGGGCATACAGCAAAGTCAAATGAGCAAGAAACATAAAGACATACTCTATATGGTTTCACTTTATGTGATATCTAAAAACGTCAAGCACATGGAACAGAGCACAAGGGTGGTGAGAGATGAAGTTGAGAAATGCTGATCAAAAGACACAAAAGATTTTTTTTTTTACGAGAAAGAGTCATTCTGGAAATGTAATATGCAATGTGGTGACTTTAGTTAATGATTATAGATTGTATAGCTAAATTTCACTACAGAGTAAATCCTCATAAGAAAGGTAACTATGCAAGGGGGAGGAATATGTTAATTTTATTCTGAATTCATATTAATGTATCTAAAAACATCACACAGCACATAGTAATTCTACATAGTTGCAAGCAAGTATACTTTAATACAGCTGAAAGAAAGCAGTGTTTTAAAATAATACTTTTTTCCCTATGTGTTAGAAATTTAGGCATTTTGAGAACTTTCACAGACTGCTTTATTCACATAGTTGGGACATTATCTGGGAAGGTTGAACTGGTGATGACGGCTGGGGTGATGTTGCTTCTGTTCATGTCGTGTCAGACAAATCCCCATGTACAGCTTCTGATGCAGTTTCTTCTTGTCCCCTCTCTCTCCAGCTGCATTCAAACCTGGCAATTTTACATTGTATGAGTTACACTTCAGTAACAGTAGATTTGATAACACTCAAATCTGAACTCAGAAGTACCAAAGGGCCTATTCCAACATTTCTTATTAGTCAGTCAAATTGGAATGCCGAACTCTGATTCAAGTATGGGAAAATAACTCAATAACCTACAAAGACACTGACAGAAATCATGACCACCTGCACTCCCCAAGATGAGATTAAAGTACAGGAATAGAGAAAAGCATGCATGCTTACCTTGTTTTTAAAATGTATTTATTTTACTTGAAAATAGAGCAAACTAAAGAGTTACAAAGAGAGAGCAGAAGAGAAATACATAGATCTTCCTTCTGCTAATTCACCTAAGTGGTTGTAATTGCCAGAACTGGGCTGATCCAAAGCCAGGAGACAGAAGCAAGGAATTTCTGGGCAACCTACATAGGTGCAGGGGCTCAAGGACATGGGCTATCCTTAGCCTATTTCCAGGCCATAAACAGGGAACTGAATCAGAAATGGGGAACCAGGACAGAAGAAGCACCCATACAGAATGCCAGCACTGCAGATGAAGGAACAGCGTGCTATGCCACCACCAGGCCACACATCTTTTCTTTTGAAGGAGTGACACTGCATCAGATTGTCGTTTTATCTACAGCATTAATATTTACATTTTATCTAATATTTACAGTTTATCTAATATTTACAGTTTATCTAATATTTACATTTTATCTAATATTTACAGCTTATCAACCTGATGAAAAATAAACTACAAATGGTTTGCAATATATTTTTGCTCTCAAATATATTTTTAAATTTATGTTGGCAAAAAACTGTCTAAACTCTCCTATGAAGAGGTTTATAATTAGCAATATTAAATAAAATAACATTTCAAATAGCCAATTATTGGGAAAAACAAAATATTCAATGTTAACAAAGAAAATTATATTGGTAGATCATAAAGTACAATACAGCTTTAGCAGATCAAGAACTAGACTTAGATTCAGTTAGGCAATCAAGCATTCGTACAAAGTACTGAAAGTTTTGGTGAACTTTGTTAGACTCTTTATATTCCTTTTACATCATTTGTAAACATTGTTCTGCTGCAGTAAAATGCTATCTCACGAGGTTTTGGACATATTTATCTAAAAATCTCTGCCAAATGCTAGAATAATTCATGTCTACCAAACAAATATGTCCTCAAATTTGTTTTTTCTAACATTTAGTATTAAAATTAATTTTTAGTCACAAATAATTACTTTAATAAAAGCAATTTTATTCTTCTCAGATTTATTTCTTTGATTATTAACAAGCATTATTTTCTTGAAATTTTATGGCATGCAATAAAAATATTATCGTCCAACAGTGACAACTTAGTCACTTTCTACTAAATAGGAGGACTTCATAAAAATCGTGAAAAACACATACTAGAAAAAAACTGTGCTTGAATTTAAAAATCTTTTGCACTGAAATTAATTTATCTTTTACTTTCATTTTCCACCATCTACTTTAAATAACTTTATAGAAGAAACATGCATTTATTTGTAGTGAATACTTTGAGTCCTTGGTGATGAGTGAATATTTCCTATGCATTTTGCCAATATTCTCTGTAAAGATAAATACATAAAGACATATAATACAATGTTGAGGCACTTAGAACTTGCTATTTGCAATCTTTTTGCAATGGGATTCCTTCTGAACTTTTTAAATACTTCAAAAGAAATGGGAAGTAACTAGAACCTACCTCAATGCATCATTTGTGAGATTTGATAAGCATGATTTAATCATATAGAATAGAAAGATAAGCCTTCATAAATTCACCAAATGTGGCTTCAACATTCAAAACGCTCATATCAAGAAGAGAGTACAGAGTAGGAAAAAGAGCTGCCGATCAGTCCCCAGTATGTGTGAGTTAGATCATGAAGCCCTTTCACTCCAACATCATCTTATTTCACATTCCTGGATATAGATGTGGTTAACTGGTTTCTTTTCCTTCTTTTCTTTTCACAAATTCTAATTTTTCAGTTTTTAACAGAATAAATGAAGTTCGCAGATGAGATTCTAAGAACATAACGATAATCCCTTCCTTGTCCCTCTCCATTTATCCCTCTCACCTTCCTTGCCTTTCCCTTTCGATTTTAACTTTCAAGATAACACATTTCCATTTATATTAAAGTAAATGCTTACTATTTCTCCAAATAATAAGTTTTTGCAAGTAAAAAGACTCTGTTTAGTGGGAATATGAACAATGGCTATAAATAATAATCAAATGGAAAGATGACAATTAATGTATATTCAGTCAATTTTAAAGTAATCATAGTTCATTAAAATTATATTAGTACAGCATTTAAAAATATAAAATAAATTTCATAAAACTGTATTTGCAACAACGCTAATACACACATGCATGTCTTTCTTTCCATAGAATGTGCTTTCTACAGACTCAGCGTGGTCACTACAAAAATGTAGTATTTTGAATATTAAAATAAATTGATCAGCATTGTGGAGTAGCAGGTAAAACCATCTATACTCTGTATGCATGCCAGTTCGTGTCCTAATTGTTCCAATCCATCTCATTGCTACAGCCTGGGAAATGCAGCAGTAGATGACCCAAGTGTCTGTATCATTGCCACCCACGTAGGAACCTGGACAAAGCTCTTGATGACAGTCTTCCATCTGACCAGTCCCGGCTGTTGCAGTCATCTGGGGAGTAAACCAGCAGATGGAATTACTCTGTGTGTGTGTGTGTGTGTGTGTGTGTGTGTGTTCCTCCCTCCCTGTTTAAAATCATACTTTTCAAATAAATAGATTTAAAATTTTTAATACATGCTTTATATATTTATGATTTAACCTTGTGCCTGAGATTAATCACACTTACCTATGTTTCGTTTATGAAAACCACTCATGATGTTTTTGATAGGATGAATAATCAATAACATAGTTAGGTATCAAAAGTTGAGCAAATGATCCACACTAGATAGAAGAAACTTCTTGTTCAAGCAAAAATCAATCTCAGCCAACTTGGATGGCTAAAGAAGGTAATGAAATAGTTTTAGAGGCAGCAATGAAACACAATACTTCTTGTTTCAGGAAAAATATTATTATGTTTCCCTGAATCTTTAAAAAAAATCATGTATGCTCTCTATAATTCATATCGCACATTTATTAAGAAACAAAATGATCAATAGAGCAATCTAGATGATCTTCTGTAGTTAAGATATTTTCAAAGTCCAATTAGATATTATTCAGGTTTAATCTAAAATTTAACATGTGAATTATCCCTGAAGACAAATGAACCTTAGAGCTAGGAGAAGAAATTGCCTTTAACAAGCTCTCAGTTACTTTTTTCTGGATCTTCAATCTTGAATCGCATCTGAGGATAAAATTGCATTCCACATTTGTTGAAGTCACTCATTTTGAAATGTTCTCCATACGTTCACTGTGCTGATGAGTTTCTTTCTTTAATACATTTATTAAATATAAATTTTTTTAAAACACCTTTATTTGCTTTAAAAACATAAGACTTCTTGTACAATAAAGCATAAGCATGTTTCATCTACAAAGTCAGAATATCTTCCTCATGGAACATGCAGGAAGAAAGGAAAAACACACACATGGCAAAATAGTCACAGATTACCTCTAAAATAATTAAGACTTTCGGTCAGAAAAATTAATCTTTTGAAAACAAAAGTATAACAATAACAAAAGCCATATTTCACACCTGGTACTAACAGTAAACATTCATAGTACAAAATTATCTGTTAAAATCAAATTCCTATATATTGAAAGTATTAATGTCATCAAAATACCCATCATACTTAAAGCAATTTAGAAGCTTATTGCAATCTCAAAATATCAAAGACATTTTTTTCCTCATATCTAGAACATTTTTTTTTCATTCTTTTTTTTTTTTAATTATTGTTTAACTTCAGTAATTACATTGTATTATGTGACACAATTACATAGATACTTGGGTTCTCCCCACCCCTCCCCAAACCCTCCCACCATGGTGGATTCCTCCACCTTGTTGCATAACCACAGCTCAAGTTCAGTTGAGATTTCCCCATTGCAAGCGTATACCAAACATAGAGTCCAGCATCTTATTGTCCCGTCAAGTTCAACGGCTTCTTAGGTATACCCTCTCTGGTCTGATGACAGAGCCAGCAGAGCATCATCCCAGTCAATTGAAAGCTCCAACATACCATCAGCAAAAATTTACATCATTATGGAATTAATTGACATAGTAATGAGTAACCAATATGTTAAAAGTAAATGCGGGTTCCCAGCCACCTTCTGTGACCACCTCACCTATACTTCAATTTTAGTTTATACACAACATATAACATTCAAAACATAACATGTTATACTTAACATCATATCATCTTAAATTAAGGCAACATACCGTATGATCCAGCAATAGCACTCCTAGGAATATATCCAGAACACTTGTTCTATGAGAAACCAACATGCACTCCTATGTTCATAGCAGCACAATCAGTAATTGCAAAAACATGGAAACAACCAAAATGCCCATCAACAGAGGATTGGATAAGAAAGCTATGGTTCATCTACTCCATGGAATACTACTCAGCTATTAAAAAAAACAAAATGCAGTTCTTTGTGGCCAAATGGGCCAAACTGGAAACCATAATGCTAAGGGAAATGAGCCAATCCCAAAAGGTTAAATACCACATGTTTGCCTTAATTTAAGATGATATGATGTTAAGTAGAACATTTTTTTAACTATTTTTCGGATTGACATCATTTCATAACAGCCACATCAATCACAGCATGAATAACAACAGCAACAACGTCAACAACAAATTGTAGCACCTTGATTAAGTAATGTGCCACTGAGTAGGCAGCACATGCTTAACTAAAAGGAAACACAGAAATCTCTTAGGAACTATGTTGCCATCGCATACTCCATGGGCACTTGATGAACTCCACTAGAGAAAAGAAATTATTTGGAAGCAAACAAACCGACATAAAACATCAAAACATCTGAGACACAGCCAAAACAGCCAACAGATGCTCAAAAAAAACCAGTATAGATTGGACTATTGAAGTTATCCTTTCCATGTTGGCTTCCTTATATGAGAGAGAATATATGGTATTTATTCTTTTGTGATTGATTCATTTCGCTGAGCATAATGGTTTCTAGTCGGGACCACCTGGTTTTAAATAGAATAATATCGTTCTTCCTGACAGCTGAATAATATTCCATTGAGTAGATGTATCACAGTTTTTTAACCACTCTTCCTTAGACGCACATCTGGTTTGTTTCCATGTCATTGCTATTGTAGATTGTGCTGCTGTAAATATAGGATTACAGATTCCCTTCTCATATGCAGATTTTACTTCTGTTGGGTATATTCCTAAGAGCGGGATTGCTGGGTCATATGGCAGGTTTATTTGCAATTTTCCAAGCACTCTCCATATGGATTTCCACAATGATTGTACTAGCCTACACTCCCACCAGCAGTGAAGGAGGGTACCTTTCTCCCCACATCCACGCCAGCATATGTTGTTATTCGAATTCTGAATGTAGGCCAGTCTCACAGGAGTTAGGTGGTACCTCAAGGTGGTTTTCATTTGTATCTCTCTGATGGCTAGAGAGCCTGAGCATCTTTTCATATGTTTGTTATACATTTGAATCTGTTCTTTTGAGAAATGTCTGTTCATTTCCTTTGCCCATTTTGCTACAGGGTTTGTTTTTTCACTATCCCTGGGTTTCTGAAGCTCTTTGTAGATCCTAGATATTACTCCAAGATATAAGAACAGGGAAAGACTTTTCAGAAAAGACGCCTAAAGAAACAGCGATCAAATCCAAAATGAACAAATGGGACTATATCAAACTAAAAAGTTTCTGTACAGCAAAGGAAACAATTAAAAAAGTGAAGAAGCAACCAATAGAATGGGAGAAAATTTTTGCATTAAATATAAAATTTTGCATTAATAGTGTTATTTTAAAGGCCTACATTTTAAATTCTTACCCAATAAATGAGCAAATAAAATTATTTTTCTTTGGAGAAACACTGCAGTTATAGAGTTCAGGCAGTACAACAGTGTTCTTATTCATTAGATATATTGCTCTGATACAAGCTAGAATAGGTGAAAAATCTGGAGTTAGCGGGAGGACTATATTTTGAGTAGCACTACTTACTCACCCTCCATTCTGACTCTTCTTTGGGTATGCCTACCCACAGGATGAGGCATCTGAGGGAGTTATACCGCAAGTATGACCAAAATTGCTCCCCACCATGTAAACTGAAGTGGCCACTTAAGACCTTGGAGGGGTTTGCCCAAACTGACTAAGCTCTCTTGAGCCTCCTCCTTAGTCTTTACTCCAAAGCGGTAGGTGCTACACCAGAATTCAACCCTTTGTGAGTATGTAGAGACTATTTTTTCAGAAAACGATGACAACATCCCAGCATCTGTGTGGGAGATCTGGAAGAAACTCCTGACTCCTGGCTTCACATTGGCTCAGCTCCTGCTTTTGTGGCCATTTGGGGAGTGAATCAGCAGATGGAAGATCTTTCTCTCTGTGTCTCCGTCTCTCTGTAAATCTTTCCAGTAAAAATGGACAAAACTCTTAAAAAGAAGAAGCTTTTTTATCTGATTCACTAGTCAATCATAGAAATCATTAAGGGAATTCAAATTTGAAATGAGGAAGTTAAAATATTGCTACTCACAGACAACATGATTCTATACATAGGAGAACCAAAGAACTCAATACAGACACTATTGGAACTCATAAAATAGTGTGGCAGGACAGCAGGGTGCAAAATCAGTGAACCAAATCATTGATTTTTGTATATAAAAATGAATCCATGCCTGAGAAAGAACTTGTAAGAACAATTTTATTTGGAATAATGGAGAAGAATCTAAAATATCTTGGAGTAAACCTAACCGAAGATATGGAAGACCTCTACGATGAATATTATAAAACATTAAGGAAAGAAAAGATATTAAAAGAAATTTTGCTCCTGGATTGGTTGAATCAACCTCATTCAAATCTCCATGTTACCAAAAGTTCTATACAGATTTAATGTGATTCCAAACAAAATCCCAACGTTCTTCTCAGAAACAGAACATACAAAAATGTGTCTGGAACCACAAGATATCATGAATAGTTAAAGCTCTCTTGAAAAATAAAAATCAAACTGGAGGAATCACAATTCCAGGCCTCAAGCTATACTACAGAGCGGTGGTCATCACAACCATCTGATATTTGTGTAAAAACAAAGAAGATTGAGGGAACAGAATCAAACCCCAGACGTAAGCCTACACATGTACAGCCAACTAATCTTGAGCAAGAGAACTAAAAATAACCCAGAAAAAAGTCTTGTCTCTTCAACAAAAGCTACTGGAAGAATCGAGTATCCACCTGAAAAAGCAAGAAGCAAGAGCCCCATCTGACACCTTCTACAAAAATCAGTTCTTAGTGGATCAAGGACCTAAATGTGCACCCAGAAACTATCACACTATTAGAGGAAAGCATGGGTACTCCAGTAAATATGGGCATTTGTGAAGACTTCTTAGTAGGCCCCAAAAGAACAGTCAAAGCCCAAATAAACAAATGAAACTACATCAAACTAAGAAGCTCCTTCATCACAAAGGAAATTATCAAAAAGCAAAGAGGCTATCAACAGAATGGGAGAAAAAATCTTTACACACTACACAACCCAAGGGGGACTAACATTCAGAATTTACAAAGAGCTTCAGAAACACTACAGCAAAACAACCCTGTAAGGAAATGGGCAAAGGAAATCAACAGACAATTTTTGAAAGAACAAATTCAAATGGCTGATAAAAATGAAAAAATGCTCAGGCTCCCTATTAGGGAAATAACAATTAAAATCACATTTATGTCCCATCTAACTCCAGTAAGAATGGCCTACATAGAGAAATCTACATGCACCTGCTGGTGAGGATGTGGGGGAAAAGGTACCCTACTTTGGTACCTGTTGGTAGGAATTTAAACTAGGACAGGTAATACAGAAATCAATATGGAGATTACTATGCGACAAAACAGTGTATTATATGACCACTAAACTATTTCTGGGAATATGTCCAAAGGAAGTGAAATTTTCGTATGAAAAATGTGACTTGCATTCCTTTATTTATAGCAAGATAATCTACAATAATAAAGGCATGAAAACAATACAGAATTTCCTACCTGTACTAACTGTTCTTTATCACCCTCTAACACATTTTACTGCTCTTGCTTAGAAACAAGGTGTATTCCCATAGTTGGTCAGAATATCCCAGGCTGTTGGCTGCTTTCTTCAATTTGCTCATTAGAGAATATTGTTTAAATTTCTAAGCCTTAAACAACCATTTCATAATTCATTGTTGTATTTTTCTCCCTTTCTACCTATCTTGGAAATGTGTAGTTGTGTCTTTAAAAATTGATGGAAAAATAATTAGTGAAATCCCTAACTTCTACAAAAAAAAGTATCATGTAATTTCACCTTCCATTCATATTTAAACTATCTTAACATCCATGTTCCACTGTATGTATCAAGATATTTATGGATGTATGGTTTAACTTTATGTCTAGTCTTTGCCCTTGATTGTACAATAGCTACATGTGATTATTCTTTCTTCACAGAACCAAAAATAGTATAAGAAGATAGTAAATAATTTAAAATAATCTGTATTATTTACATAAGTCAAAAAATGAGGTTTTGTCTATTATAAGAATGTAGTTTGCAAAGAAAAAAAAACCCTGAATACTTAAGATTTCAAATCACACTGCAGTGACACAGAGAAAAATACAAAGGTAGCAGGTGTTCAGCCTAACAGTTGAAATGCTGGCATAATATATCAGAACGTATGGGCTTAATTCCCAGTTCTGGATCATTTTAATGCAAACCTAAGAGGCAGCATTGATAGCTCACTCAAATAGTTGGGTTACATAGGCTATCTGGATTGCATTCACGGCTTTGGCCCTTTCCCAGTCCAGTCCCATTTTTTCAGATATTTGGGATGATAACTCATTTCTCTCTCTCTCTCTCTCTCTCTCTCTCTCTCTCTCTCTCTCTCTCTCTCTCTCTCTTTCTCTCGCTCACCTCCTCTTTTTACCCCTCTCTTACCGCTTCCATCTCCATCACTGCCTCTGTCTCCATCTCTATTTCTATCTATCTCTATCTCTGTTATCTCTACCCTCATAAAATGGAATGTCCAACTGAAGGCACAAGCAAAAAGTTGATAGAGGTATAGTAACCGAACAATCTGAAGATTTAGAATGGGAAAATAATTTTTAATTCCGTTGTCATTGTTTTTGCAAAAACTGCTGTCTTCAAACGTTATTTAAAGATCTGAAGGTTTCTTGGTGGTACAAAATTATCTCTCCCTTTCTATCTACATTTGGCTTCCCTTTCAAACCATTTATTTATTCAGTTTTTGTAAAACCTCTAATAACTTTAATTTTTTTTCTGTTCTTGGCTCTTCTTAAAATCATAAATACAACTTTGAAAACTCAACATGATTTCTGTTCCAATAATTCTTCTCTCTGTGCCCATCCCCACTAATTGCTAAGGAGCTCAACTACGTCCATCAATTTTATTTATGATGGGCTCACATTTCACTCCCCTTAGGAAATGGAAGGCCTGCTATAGGTCATATTGTATCAAAACATTGTAACTACAAGATCTCTCTAAATCAGATAATGAGAATGACTGAAAGTAAGGCAGTAGGAAGTTTCACTCTTAAAACATGATTCAAATGCATTTTCAAATTACTTTGTTATGCATGCTGTTTCTAATCTGAAAAGTTAAATTCAAATAACGTAAAATAATTTTATAAGGAAATTAAATTGTATGTTTGCAAATAATACCATAATGTTTAGGTTGTTACATTTGCAAAATACTATGTGGTCATTTTTGCCATGGATATAGGTATATTTGTCATGCACAAAAATCTTTTAAATTTATTACTGTAACCACAGTGTACTTAAAAGTTTAGGTAGCTGTTTTTATAATAACACTTAAAAAGATTTTCTATCTATTCCCCTGGACTATGGATATCTTTATATTATGTCACCTCAAATTAATTTCCAGTTACTGCAATCTAACACCTTGATAACCTTGGTAATATTCTTAGATATATGCTTTAGAATTTCTGTACATCAAAACAAAACAAAATCCTCTCTGGAAGAAAGGAGTACTTTTTCCAACACTTGAAATACTTACAGTGATAAGTTAAAATATGATTTTGTACACTTTCATTCCTTTATAAAGTTTCCTTTGCTTAGATGATACGTTATATGCAAGGCAAAGTGTTGTAGCCATTAACGGAGACATTTACAATGGAAATTATGAATAAAATCAGTAATAATAGTAGGTAACATTCTTTTATGCTTTTTCATAATTATTGAATCATAACTATCCTATGAATTCCTTATTATCATTTTCTATGTTTTGTAGTTGAGAAAATTAAGGTTTAGAAGGATACAAGCAACTCGTGTTCTAATACTTACCTTAGTCTATTTGTCTAATTATTCCAGTCTATTTCACCAGACTGGCAAATATTCTGCTAAAACTGGAACTACCAAATTATTGAATGTGTCACAACTCCATGTTTATGGTATTCCATCCCCAAATTCAAGTTACAATTCAGCTAATACTGAAATCATGTTTGTGATCATTCCGAAAGTTGAAATAGTAATATTTTTATTAGCACAAAATAATTCTCCCTCAACCTGTATAAAGGTATAATATCATGTTTGACATATGACAGAAGTCTAAACTAAAAAATTCCAATGTTACATATCCTAATTCTATGTTAGAGGGAAAATAGCTTTCTATATATAATGCCTTCTATGATACTGCTAATGTATTGAATTTGTTGTTTCCTGTTTCTTAACCAAAATGTTAGGAAAATTTTCCTACATAAAAAAAATCTGTTGTAAGTCTTCATTGATTTAGGATTTCTTGGCTATAAGTAAAACTCCCTCATACAGTTTGACATTTTTCTGTCTGATGCTTCAGAAATGCACATAGACATACTTGCATCTATTCAGCATCATTCTTAGGATATTTTTAAATTGTTCTTTAAAATTTAAACTTTTCCAGAATTAATAAATCTAGGTCTCCATTGATTGTGAGAGGATAAACAAATTTCACAGCCAAGTAATTTTCTCTTTCATGTCATTAAATAAAATTATAACCCAGAATCACTTTAAAAGATTTGAGATTTGAGAGTTTAAAATTGTTCTTTCACCACAATTATTTTGAAAGCCTAGGAAGTTATTTAGATACAAATTATGATATGTTGCTGTCGCTGTTTGTAGTGTTACTACTTTATTATTCTGTTTCAGAATGTACTGACTTCTGTGACCTAAAAAATCACAAAAGAAAACCCATAAGGATTAAAGGCAGTGTATACCAGATGAAAAGCTACCCATTATAAAATCTGCTATGATGCTACTAAAGGAATTGAAAGACATTTATGAAACATTTGCAATGAACTAGGTTATGCTCTCCGAGGCAGCAATTTTTACTACCAAACATTTCAGACATTATAAAGCATCTTTTTTCATGCCAGTATATATTTCAAATAAGCAAATCAAAGAATGTGTTAAGATCATTGGGTCATGAAATATGCACCACCATGACTTTAATTAATGTCGTCAAAGAATATATTGGTAGCTGTATATCATGTATCAGTTGTAGGCTAGAATTCCAGGTGTTTCACATTCTTTCAAATTTGGCATTGTTTATCATTTTCTTCTCAGCCACTTTATTCAGTGTGGATTACTATTACATTATGATTCTAATTTGTACTTATTAAACACCTCATTGACCACTTGAATATCATCCTTTAATGTGCCTTTTCAGGTTTTATGGGTTATTTTGTATTTTTTATTTAGTTAATAGTAATTCCACATACGTAAAAATATCAATGTTATATGAGGTACAAGTATTGTGACTTTCCAATTAATGTCTTTTCAAAGATAGAATATCTACATTTTAATAAAACTTAAGTTTCCAAAATTTTCCTTCTTGAGAAAAAAGCTTAAAACGCTCTATGATTTAAAATAATAATATTTGTGTTTCATTTTTAAGGGCAGAAAGAGTCACAGAGATATAGAGAGGGAGAAAAAAACAGCAATCTTCCATTTCCTGATTGAGTCGGCATATATCCAATCAGCAAAGACTGGGTCAGGCCATAGCCAGGAGAGGAACTGATTTGTAGAGTGGGGGAAGGGACCCAAATATGCGAGCCAACAACTATTTGTTCCTAAGTTACACATTGGCAAGTAGCAAGATGTGAAATCCATGCCAGTCCCAGTCACTCTGTTAAATGTGGGTGTCCCAACAACTGCACCAACAATCCTGCCCTCTGCATCCCCTCCTTGAAAAATATTTATCTACGGGCCCAGCGCCGTGGCCTAGCAACTAAATTCCTCATCTTGAACGCGCCGGCATCCTATATTGTCGCTGGTTATAACCCCGGCGGCTCCACTTCTCATCCAGCTCCCTGCTTGTGGCCTGGGAGGGCAGTCGAGGACGGCCCGAAGCCTTGGGATCCTGCACCCATGTGGGAGACCCGGAGGAGCTCCTGGCTCCTTGCTTCAGATCGGCGCAGCACTGGCTGTTGCGGTCACTTGGGTAGTAAATCATCGGACAGAGGATCTTCTTCTCTGTCTCTCCTTCTCTCTGTATATCTGACTTCACAATAAATATAAAATAAATCTTAAAAAAAAAGAAAAATGTTTGTCTATTCTAAAATAAGAAATGCATTCTTGCTCCTCTTTTCACTTACAGTATTTATCTTTTTGTCTTTCACAGTTACATCTACAATAAACCTGGAGTTAGTAGGATTACAGTATGATGTAGAGGTCAGGATTGCTTCTACAACAGATATCCAACTGATTTACCATCATTTAAGGAAATTAGGCAAGGAAGATAGGCAAAGTTGTTCTTAAATGCTGCAATGGTTTGTGAAAATAAATTCATGTATATACATATATGATATATACATACATATATATATGTAGTGAGTGTGCATGTTGATCAGATAAATCCAGTAGAAAAGAGAAAATTGATAATGTGAGAAAGAGCACATAGAATGAACTGGGACGTTACTGTGGATGTGAATGAAAGCAGAATGAAGATGGTGATATTATTAAGACCATTGTCATTATTAATAGCAGTCAACAATCATTGACAAGGCATGTTAGTTAACAGGAATCAGGAACTTAATATTCAAAATATTTCATTTGTAAGATGTAAACAGACATATCAGCATAGATGTATGAAATTATGTGTATGTATTATGCTTTTATAAGTGGATAGTAATGTAAATCATTATATTTATATAATTTCACCAACAATATTGCCTGTATATGTACATATATATGCAGTGTCACTAAAGAGTATATACATGTACTGAGAATAAATTTTATGTGTGAGTATATATTATACACCATGCACTCTATCGTCACTTAATAACACTGTGTGAAATATACTGATTGTATATAAGAAGTGTCAGAGACAGAGGGAATTCAAATACTTGAATAAGAGATGTGAAGTTGGTCTTTAAACCCAAGCAGACACATTGCAAAATCTGTAATTTTAAACTGATAAATTCATCCAATTTTGGATCATATTAATTATAACTAATATATATTAGTACATCATGTATATATAATTAGCAGGTATTTAACTCAACATCTAATCTAACAAACATCTAAACAACCTTAAAATAAAACAAAAGATGTTATTACAATGCTTACATGTCTTTCTAAATTTATATTGGTAAAGGCAAGAAAATCAAACCTTTTGATCACTTTTGATTTCCTGATTTAAAGAAGTGGAGAATTCACCTTCTACTTTGGAAGTTCATTATTCAGAAAAATGTCAGTAATGGTACAGCTTTCAAAATTCCATTTTTGTTTCTATCCTGATACGCTTTTAAATGTGATTTGAAACTTGCCAGATGAATTAAGCTCTACAAAAAGTTTCTTTCAAAAACTTGTTCTGTGTTACTTGTTTTATCTAATGTGGTAGAATGGAATATATGCACTTTTTTAAAGTACACATTTTGGTTAAATACTAGGTTCTAACGTCAGCACAATATCCATGTGGTTTTGCAATAATAAAATCTGAATAAGCTTCTTAGGCCTCATTCTAAATTCTGGAAAGCAAACTGCAGCATGACACACATCAAATACTGCAAGTTATATTTTTCTGTAATACACTGGAACTTGTGCTGAATAAATGCACATCCTTCACCAGTTTGTCTCTAGTGGTTCTGTGGCTAAAGAATACGATTGCCTCACACACGATGGCCTGGGGTCTACCCGTCAGGAAGCACTGGAGACTGAGGAACTACCTGGAGAGTACGTGAAGCAGTTCAGCCAAGATTACTGCTAGACACATTAAAGAAAAAAAAAGTGTATATATATATATATGTGTGTATGTGTGTGTGTGTGTGTGTGTGTGTGTGTAGTCACTTCTTGCTATGTGGTAAGGCAGATTTTACTCAATATTTCCATAATGAGACATATTTGAAATGCAAAAATGTCTAATATTCAAAACAGGAGACTTGGTAACTATACAAACCATGTGAAACATATTAAATCAGGTGTCTTCAGGGGAGTTGCAAGACCTTCAATATCTTTCCAAAGAGTAGAGCAAGTATACTCTTGGTTCCTTGTGATTGGTAATTGAGGAGCAATTGCAGAAGCCAGAAAATAACATTGCCTTTCAGCCTAACTAAATCTTTAGTGAATCAGATCTAGCTTGTTGAGAGACCTACGTAAGTTAAAGTCTGTATTTAGAGTGTCACATTGTTTGATGTAGTAGAGTGTGAGGTAAGCTTTTCTCCCAACACTTACTGCAACTTTGAGATGCCTCTGAGTCAACTGTGGCTATTGGAAATACGAATTCTATTTGAAAAAAAAAGAAAGATTTTTTTTTGAAAACTTCATACCATGCTACTCTTTGTAGGAAAGTTTACACAAACTATTAGGCTTTCAGACTAGAGAGTAGCAAGAAATATACATATTATTGATTGTGTAGAACATTATTAACTGACTTTAGGAATCCAGGATGCCAGAGAAATGACTGGTTGGCCAAAAATCTCAAGGGATAAGTACATGGAGCGACTGCTTCTTTCTGCCTCCGTCTCCAGTTGACAAAAATCAACACACAAGACATAGAAATCAAATTACTCATTGGAGTGTAGAGGTCTCAAATGTATCTATGTTTGTGACTCTAATCATTTGAGAGAATTACTTTGTTCTTTATGCAAAGAGAAAAATAACAGTATATACAATGAATGAATCTCATTATGTACACAAACAAAAGAGAAACTAAAAAATCATTGAACTGAACAAAGAGACCCATAGTATTACTTGCCCCTCACTTCCACTAAGCAAACCTGCATAAATTTCCATGAAGTTAACCTGGAAGCCTTGGGAAAGTACTGAATATAATGCTCACTTGCAGGTGATGTTTCAATCAATGAAATAGATATTTAATTATCCAAATGCTCCCAACATTTTCAAGTGATATCCTTGAACTTCAGTGCATCCTAGGTACCTGAGAAACATTGTCTTTATCTTAAATATCTTGATTTATTAAAAGGTTAAATTTTAGATCTGTGAGTAATGGGAGAGCCATTGTTTAACAGGAAGCAAACAGCACTCACTTTTCATTTTATATCATATCACATCAGCTTATATCTCAGCCATGTTTTTCTCTTTTGTCCAACATAAGTGTTATATCTTCTGTATAGCAATGTCCTTATTAAAGACATCTTCTATTCCAGCTCTTGGAACTTCCCTACTCCATTCATAATGATGTCTCCATATGAAGATACAGTGTTTGTATCCTTTACTTGAATTGTGATCACATGATGGATGCTTTAACAAATGAATTCCTTCACATGGGTCCTTTGTTGTCTCATAGTTACAGAACATTTTAATTCTGAGATGGCTATATACCTTAAAAAGATAGAGCACTTTCCTGAATGGTGAGACTAACAGAGTTAATTTAAATTACACTGGGGTAATTTCTTATTCTCCAGTTAGACTTCCCAATGTTGTAAATTCAAGGCAGTTAGACTTCATGTCTAGGCAAAACCTCAAGCAGGATCTCTCATACAAATTTGTAAGTTTTCCTCATTTGGAAAAAACTCAAAATCAGAATTCATTGTAAAACTGTAAGACCTGCTATCTTCGTATCTGAATAAAGCAAAGTGTCATTACAGATTGAAGGTAGGTCTGAATTTAGGAGAAGACTCATTTCTCACCATTCCTCCTTTTGCTACTATTATACAACCTTCAGCTTCATTATACAAGAGAATCAGTTAAAATTTTAATGATTTTCCTTGGTTTTGCCAGAAAATCATGAATTCTTCTTTGGCACTAATTAATCATAGGTGCATCCTTCTATATCTGAAAGAGATCATAATCGCAGGATGTGTAAGATTTCCTGTTTAGTACTAGCTACTGCAGTGAACTAAAATTGAGGATGACTGCTGGGAATTCCACTTGAGAGAAAGTGATTGTCAACAAATAGGTCACCTTTTAAGCAACTGCTTTGAAATTACTCATCCAACAACCAGATCTTGAATTGTTTCTCATGCCAAAGAAATAAAGTAACAGGTTTTTATTGTCCTGCTGCCTGTATAATTCAAAAGATAAGCTCTCACACTTGCTATTGATTTCTATGTACGTCCTTCAAATCCCATTAATAGGACTACAAGTCTTTTATCTTTCTCTCACAGTAGTCATATACCTGCCAGCATGCTACTTGTGTGGTTGTCCTGGGTATAAACCTATCCCTTAAAAATGTTGGAAAGGATGTGTATACCTTAATTAGTATCTAAGTCATCCTTAGAAAAAAAAAACGTACAACAAGGCCAGAAGAGTGAAATCAGAACACTACAATATCTACCTGAACAAGAAAATAATTGCATGCTAAATATTTTGCAAATGGGTAGTTTTCACAGGAAATGAAACCTGACTTGAAGGAGTCCCATGCAACAGACATGAGAATATTTTGAGATTCAAAGTGAGTAACACGAATCAAAATGACACATTTAAACAGATGGAGAAACAGTAGCCAAGGTGAAGAAGAGAGGCCACATTCCAGGAAATAGGAAAGGACAGGCCAATGGCAGAGGGGCACCTGGAGACTGAATGATACGAGAAAGCAGTAGAGAACAGTGTGGTGTTGCAGTGAGCAGATACTCCAGTAGCAATCTGTATGCAAAGATCTGAATTCCACAGATGGCTGGAGCTTCACCTTCAGACAGTTGGGAAGGGTAGTTCACTGGCAGCTCGCAAAGAACTGCCCATCCTGCTGGTTTGTTTGATTTGACCAGGAGCAGAGACAGAGCAACAGATATCAAATTGGCGGTTTGGGAACCTGGTGGATTTCAAACCCAGATCCCCACTAGAGCCTAATCAGGTGCCATTTTGTGTATTGAGGTAGAGTATGGGACAGGACTGTGTGTGTACTAAGCTGGGAGTAAATTCATTTCTAGCTCAATGCATTGCACCAATGTGGCATCCTACAGGTTCTACCCATATTAAGTTTAGGTAGCCCCAGACCTAATGGCCGGCAGATCCAGAATTCCACCACTGGCACATCAGACACCATTTGTACATGATGGCAAAACCTTTGAGACAGCAGGGACAACAGTGAGCTGTGCATGCACTGAGCTGGGAGCAAACTCACTGAACTCAATGCATCGCACTGGTCCAACGGGAAAATAATAGCAACTTTGGCATATCACGACTCAAAATAGGTCCATGTGGCCCTCAGACCTAATGGCAAGCAGGTTCCAGCGAGATCAGCACCACCAACAACCCAGTTATTTAGGAAACCAGGTGTTTCCCTAATCCTAAGAACTGTCCAAGCTGGAAGTAGAAGAAAGGCTGTCCTTAGTGTTAAATGAGGAATATATTGAGGAAATGGGGGATGGAGAATTCAGAGAACTCATTATAAAGTTTCTTATCAAAAATGAGAAGCACATACAGGAGTTCAAGTAATGTAAGGAGTATGTCACACAGCTAATAGCAGCGCTGAGGATCAACCTAACCCCAGTGAGACTGGCCTACATTCAGAACTCTACTAACAATAGTTGCTGCTTTGGATATGGGATAAGGATTACCTTCATTCACTATCAGCATACACTTAAATAGCAGAATGATGAACTCAGGACTGCTTATGAAGGACTGTACTATTGTAATAACATAGGGGAACTCAGTAGGGGAGGGAAGAAATTTGGGGAAGGAGTCACTAAAAAGAATGAAATTCTACCATTTGCAACCAAATGGTCCCAACTAGAGACCATTATGCTCAGTGAAGTAAGTCCATCCCAAAAGGACAAATACCATATGCTCTCTCTGATATAAGGCAAACTTCATGCAAATTATAAGTTTGTTAGCCCTTTCAGTACTGTTTTTGCTGCATTTCATGGGTTCTGACATTTTTGTTTTTATTTTCAGTTGTTCAAATACTTTGTTTTCTCTTATTAAATTCTTCACTGATTCATACATCATACAGTAGCATCATTTTCTCCAAGAAGGATTTTTGTTTTCTTTTTCATTTCTTCGACACATTGATTATTAAGCAACATGCTATTAACTTTCCTAGTGTTGCATAAGTTTTAATTTTATTCCTGTTGCTGATTTTGTCTCATGGCTTTTCATTTAAGGGAATGTGTAATAAATTTCTAATAGACTATCATATTCGGATGTGAAGATATAATGCAGTATGTATCTCTACTTCCAAATCAAACATGGTCTCCTAATGAAACTGTTAAATATATTTTGAGAGCAGGATCCTGGACTGTCTGCCATTGTCCGTACCCCCAGTGTCAGGATACACTTAAATATCAGAATGATAGACTCAAGACTGTTTGTGAAGGACTGTATTATTGCAATAATACAGGAGAACTCATTGGGAGGCGCAGGAATTTGGAGAGAAATCACAGAACCTATTGAATTTTATCGTAAAATAAAATTTTAAAAAGGATAAGAACATTAAATAGCAACAAACCTGTGAGTCAAATTATGGAAGTGTTTAGGTGGCAACAAAAAGATGGTGGATTCCTCGGTTCTACTGATTCTCACTCGAATTTTGCAACAAGGGACTGAGTTTGATAAATTAATAATCTGAACAGATAACTCTGATGGCAAAGTGAACAAAGCACCAGACATATGATGAAAATCAATGAAAGAAATAAAGTTTAGAAGATGCTATAAACAGATAACAAATGATGTGTATCTGAATTAAAATATTAGCAATGATTCAGGCAAAAAATATATAAATATTAAAATTCATTTACTTGGGGGCCCAGTTCAATAACCTAATGACTAAATCCTCATCTTGCAACTGCCTGGATCCCATATGGGCACTTGTTTGTGTCCCAGCCACTCCACTTCCCATCCAGCTCCCTGCTTGTAGACTGGAGAAGCCTTGGGACTCTGAACCCATGTGGGAGACCAGAAAGAGGATCCTGGCTCTTGGCTTCAAATAGGCTCAGCTCCTGCCATTGTGACAGTTTGGAAGTAGGCCAGAAGGAAGAAGATCTTTCTCTCTGTCTCTTTTTCTCTCTGTGAATCTGACTTGTCAATAAAAATAATAAACCTTAAAAAATAGTATTTGCTTGGCATCCTTATTTTTTGCATTTATCCCTTATCTGACACTTTTGGGGTTTAGGCCTGCCAATAGGCCCCGAGGTCACCGAGGATAAGGCAAACCGTAGCCTTCGGCCACAACAACCATCAGAGACAAGCTGGTGAGGAATATCTGTTTTATTACGCACAGGTTACAGGTTTTAAAGGGTAAGGAAGGGAGAGCAGGAGGGAGCCTTCCAGCAGACCCCATGCCCACCAAAGACACTGTTATTGGCTGTATGACATGTCTATTTCCCTAGATCTTCTGGTCATGTCATAGGTCATGTTCCAGATGTACTTCCCTTGACCTTCTAGCCATGTTGGAGGTCACACTCCACGTGGGGAAGGCTAGACTTAAGCCACACACCCTAGGCAGTGGGGCAGAGGCCTGGGGTGATCGCCCACATCTCCCTGTTCTGTTTTTGGAACAAATTCTGCCACAAAGACTTCCATCATAAGGGCAGTCACAAGTCCTGGGATTCTGGAATGTTGGGACAGACATTTGAGCGCAACATTTAACGTAAGAGCATCAAATGCCATAGCATCACATTGCAGGCAGAATCCCTATCACAGCAATGTAGAATGTCCTTGATATTAAGTCCAATATACTGTTGAAATTAAAAGGTAGCCCTCAGATATAATGGCCAGCAGATCAAGAACTCTAGTAGTGGCACATTAAGCACCATTTCATACGGTGTGGCAAAGAATTTAAGATTGCAGAAACAACAGTGCGCTGCACATGTGGTGAGCTCTGCGAGAACTCACTGAGCTCAGTGCATTGCACTGGTCCCACAGGAGAATAATACTGACTATGGCATTGAACGGGTCAAAATAAGTCCATGTAGCTCTCAGACCTAACAGCCAACAAGTTCTGGCAAGATAAGTACCACCAATAACCTAGCTAAATAGGACACCTGTTGTCTCCCTAATCCTGGAACCTGCTCCACCCAGAAGTGGGAAAAAGGTTGTACAAACAATGGTGCATCCTCAGCACGGTATCAAAGGAAGTGGAGACTGGTGATCCAGGAGTTGGAGTTACAGAGACTATGGTGGAAATCTAACATAAGAAGCCCTACCTGGAACTCGCTGGAGGGAGTGGTGTGACTGCAAACAAAGAACCATGTGCAATCTACAATAAGCAAAATCGAACAGTAGACCTGTGGGTGACACAGATTAGAAACCTGTCCCTAGGAGAAGAATCTGATAACCAGAAGTACAATGACCAATAGCAAAAGAAGAGACAGAGGCATAATGGATATTACTGAAGACTTCATTGCAAAGGACCAAAACCCTTTGCCAACCTCAGAGTTCACTGAGGAAGACATTGAGAAAATGGGAAACACAGAATTTGTTATAAAGCTTCTTATCAACAATGAGAAGCACATAAAGTAGGCATTCAAGGAATTCAAGGAATATGTCACATTGGAGATGAATCAAATGAAAGCTGATATATTAAGAATGAAGAATACAGTGGAACAAATTAAAAGTACAGTGGAGGGTTTCCAAAATAGAATGAAGGAGTCAGAAGAAAGAATCTCAAAATTAGAAGATATTTCCTGTCACCAGGAGGAACAAACAAAAAGCTGGAAGCAGGCTTAAACAAAGTATTCAAGAATTGAAAGACATTATCAAGAGACCTAATATAAGAGTTATGGGAGTCCCAGAAGGTGCAGAAAGAGAATCTGGGTTTACATATTAAAATATGTTAAATGAAACAGTAAGAGAAAAATTCCCTAATCTAGAGAAAGAATTGGGAAACAACATCCAAGAGGGGCACAGAACTCCCAACAGGCTTGAACAAAAGCGATCTTTACCATAGCACATGATAATCAAGCTCTCTTCAGTTGAACATAGGGAAAATATCCTTAAATGTGCACGTGAAAAAAATCAACTGACATATAAAGGAATGCCAATTAAACTCACAGGAGACCTCTCACAGGAAACTCTACAAGCCAGAAGGGAATGGAGCGACCTATTACAGATTCTAAAAGCAAAAAAATTGTCGGCCCAGGATAGCGTACCCAGCAAAACTTTCCTTTGTCTTTGAAAATGAAATTAAATTCTTTTACAGTAAAGAAAAGTAAAAAGAACATGCCTCTTCCAAATCTGCCCTACAAGTGATACTTAAAATATGTTCTCTTGACAGAGAAAAGACTAGTGCCTACCAAAACCAAAGGCAAATGTGAAGAACATCCCAGTAAAATAACAACAGAAGACTAAATTAATGAACAACCCATTGCTAAAATGACAGGACCAAATTGCCACCTATTTGTACTAACCATAAATGTAAATGGCTTAAACTCATCAATTAAATGTCATAGATTAGTAGACGGGATTAAAAAACAAGATCCACCTATTTGTTCCCTACAGGAGACACATTTCACCAACGAAGATCAGCGAAAACTGTATCTCATGGTTTTGATTTTTTTTGATAGTTTCATCTCTTCAAAGTACTTTCTTCTGATTAAATTCTTCAATGACTCATAGATCATGCAGTAGCATTGTTTTCTTCAAGAAAGTTCTTGATTTTCTTTTCCATTTCTTCAGCAGCACATTGGTCATTCAATAGCCTGTTATTTAACTTAATGATGTTGCTAATTTCTTTTTTTTTTCTTCCTTCCTGCTGTTTATTTTGTTTTGTGGCTTTTTATTTGAATAAATGTACAGTAACTGTGTAATGGAGACTGTCATATCTAGCAACATATTATTTAGCTTCATGGCATTGTGAATTCCTATTTTTATTCCTGCGGTTGATTTTGTAATGTGGCTTTTCATTAAAGGGGATGTATAGTAACTGTGTAATGGAGACCATCATATCCAGATGTGACGATACAATGAAGTATGCATCTCTACTTTCAGACTAAAGATGGACTCCCAATGACACTGTTTAGTATATCTTGACGATAAGATGCTGAACTCTGTGCCATTGTCTATGCACACAATGATGGACATAGACTGTTTAAGAAGAACTATGCTATAGTAATGATATAGGGGGACTCAGTAAGGGGGGAGGGAATTGGGGAGAGGATAAGGGAAATCCCAGGGCCCATGGAGTGCATCGTAAAATGATAATAATAAAAAGAAGCAAAATTTAAAAATTCTTTAAATATATTATGTCTTTCAACCATTTATTTAAGATCTTCTTACATATTTAAGACACATACTTAAATACTTGCTTTTGCCATATCCCACAAGTTTTCAATTGATGTATTTTAATTTTTGTTTAAGTTAAGAAACATTTGTTCTAAACATAAAATTTGTTTATTTCTTTGCTTGTTTATTTGTTGCAAAGTCAGATATACAGAGAGAAGGCGAGACAGAGAGGAAGATCTTCTGTCCATTGATTCAATTCCCAAGCAGCCACAGTGGTCAGGGCAGAGTTGATCTGAAACCAGGAGCCTGGTGCTTCTTCTGGTTCCCCCCCGTGGGTGCAGGTTTCAAGGCTTTCGACCTTCCTCAACTGCCTTCCCAGGTCACAAACAGGAAGCTGGATGGGAAGTAGGGTTGCCAGGATTAGAACTGGTGCCCATATGGAATCCCAGCACTGCAAAATGAGGATTTTAGCTGCGAGGTTACGGTGCCAGGCCCAAAGCTCATTTATTTTTATATATACTTTATACAGAGCATAAATTTTCACAATATTTTCAGTGCATTTATCTTTTTAACTTACTTTATTCATATAAAGTGAATACATTTTGTGCAATTCGCAGTGTAGATTCAAGGAGCATAGTGATGCCCTGCATGCTCTCCTTGCCCACATTTCCTTCCGCTTTCATCTTCTCCCCTTTCTATTTATTTTCACAATGGCATGCTCTCATTTTACTCCACAACCACAGGCCTACCAGTCAATCAGGTAAGGAAATCAACAAAATCATGGATGGCAAGAAAAGCTACTGTCCCTCAACTGAAATGGCTAATTGTGAATGTCAATGTATTCCTGGAACTCTGGAATCTGCCAAGAAACAACTACACCCTGTTTATGGGAAAACCTTGCTCCTTGGAACACAAGGAAGCAAAACAGGAGACAGGAATGATCTTGACGTTTTTTAGAATTCCTTGGAAGGGCAGTTACCTTTGAGAAATGCTGTTTACTGTCTACCTTGAGGTAATTGGATTGGAATTCTGAGATTTTTTACATTGTACATCTTTGTTGAAATAATTACATCACAATCCCGTACATTGTGAACTTTTTGCCTGCTTTTTGCTCTTTGTCACAAAATGAGCCCTCATTACATATTTGCCCAATTGCATGTAGCTGTTGATATTCTCATAGATAATTGCTATAAAACCCCCGTTTACTTTGTCCAATGCCCTTCTTGTTCATGAAAAGAGGTGGCCACCCAACTGGACATTAAAATCATTTCACTTGTCTTGGATTTTCACAAGATTGCTTTGAACCCCAAAACTCAAGTGTACAAGGGTTATTAAAAAATCAAACCTCAAAATTTCAGTCATATGATTACATTTTTTTCTACTCTGTGAATTAGTTACCACAGATCAAGGAAAACATTTTTGTCTTTTGGGAACTGGCTTATTTCACCAAGTATAATGGTTTTCAGTTTCATCCATTTTGTTGCAGAAGACAGAATTTTGCTATTTATGGATGCATAGCATTCCATGAGGCATATATCAAATTTTATTTATCCAACCACCCATTGATGGATATCTGGGTTGATTCAGTGTCTTAATTGTAATAAATGGAGCTGCAATAAACAGGGGTGTACAAGTAACTCTCATGCTTATTTTATTTCATTTGTGTACATTCTCAGGAACAGAAGATAGCATGATTTCAGTCATTTTATACTGAGACTTGATTTGTGCTCCAATATATGATCGTTCATGGAGACTGTTTTCGTTTCATATGCTGATGAGAAGAACGTGAATTTCATCACTGTTGGGTAAAATCATGTGAAATACTGATTAGGCTCATTTTCTCTTCCATGTTGCTCAATTCTAGTATATTTTTGATGACTTCCTTTCTGAATGATCTGACCACTGATGAGATTGAAATAAACCCCCTACTATTGTGTTGAGCTCTAGCTCTCCCTTCAGATCCTATAGTTATTAATGTATAGTATACACCCTGGCATTCTGGCATGCACAAATATTTACAATTTTTAACTTTTCTTGTTCTATTGATGCTTCTATCCTTCTTGTGTCCTTTTCAAGTTTTTTACTTGTAGGCTGTTTTATCTAATCCAAGTATAGCTCCTTGTGTTTGATTTTGGCTCCTGCTTCTGTGATATATCTTTTCCAACACTTCACTCAGGGTATGTACATCTTTAATTGTAAAACAAATTTATTTTAGGCAAAATATAGTTGAGTCTTGGCTTCACAACCAGTCAGTCCACCTAAGCCTTCAGCTGATGAAATTAACTCATTTACATTCAAGGAATGACAGATAAGAAGTAACACCTACCAATTGGGTAATGAGTTATTGATTTTTACTGAGTCCATTAGTGAATTTAGTAGTGTTATGTATTTTCATGATGCTAACTTCTAATGTAAGTTGACTTTTAGAATTTCTTATAAGGCTGATTTAGTGGTGGTGAATTCTTGTTTCTACTTATCTGGAAAATAGTTCTCCTTCACTTCTACAGCTTAGCTTCACTGGATATATTACTTTGTTCGGAGTTTTTCTTTCACTCTTTTTATCAAGATTTTGAGTACATCATCCTAGCCTATGGGGTTACTGCTGAGAAGTTCATTTGTTGCTCTAACTGGTTTTCTTGTATGTAACATGGTGTTGTTATGCACTCTTTTTCTTTTCCTATGCTTAATTTGAGTGTTTGCATACAGTATGACTTGGAAAAATATTTCAGAGTTGTATCTATTTAGGTGCCTTTTGGTTTCCAGTATTTAGAAGCCCATGTCTCATTTGACATCTGCATTTCTTCTCTTTTTATTAGTATTCATGAGACAATTCCACAGGTACACAGATTCGCTCTCCATCTCCTCTATTCTCTGTCACAGTTTTCCCCCATATTATTAAAATAATAATGTCCTTCAACAACAGTAACAAATCCAATAGTCTGCTAGGATCTGTTAGGATTGTGTTTAATCTGTATTATTATTTTAAGTAATATGAATATTTTGATGCTGTTGATTCTACCCACCAGACACATGATAAATTTCTCCATCTTTTTAATATCTTCTATTTATTTTTTAATTCTTTTAATTTTGTTTTGTGATTCTCATCACAGAGGTCCTCTACATCTTTGGTTATGTTTATTACGAGGTATTCAAGATTCTTCTCCACTGTTTTATAAGGGACTATACTTACCTGTTCTTTCTTTCTTTTTTTTTTTTTTTTTCCAAATCTATGAACGGATGTTTTATTTTTAAGATTGCTAAAATCTGCCGTGAGTACTGTAACAGAATTTAGGTTTGCAATAAATTTTACATTGATGTATAGTAGACTATTAAATAAGCTGTGCCAAAGCATTCCAAAATGTCCATGATCATCTGGAGACATAGGTAGTTTACTGAAAATAAAGATACCCGATATTCTGTAACATAAACAATTCTCAGAAAACTGAATCCACTTTACAAAAGTACATATCCTTCTACAAAGTATTCATTCAAGCTACATGCTTTGGCCTTTACCATATCAAATATCTATTTATCAGCAATAATTTCCTATTTACTTAAAACCTTTGCAAGGCATCGCTGCTATCAGAATTATCCCACATTTTGGGGTCAGGGTTAGGCTCTGTAAATCTGAAGGACTGACAAAAGAAAGAAGAATGGGCCTCTCTGATGTTCAGTTTACCTGTTCTTTCTTAGCATGGAGTTATTTGCTCATACTAGGGCCCTCAGTTTATGTTCATTTGTTCTCATACCTTTCTTATGAGTTCCAGTGGTCTCTTGATTGACTGCTTTGGTTCTCATTTCTGTTCACATGATCATCTGAGAACAGAAATAATTTTCATTCCTCTTTTCCAACTTGAGTTCCTTTAATTTCTTTCTCTTGCCTAATAGCTCTAGCAAGGACTTCCAATACTATGCTGAAAAGCAATGGAGACAGTAGACACCATGTCTAGTTCTAGATCTCAGTGTAAAAATATCATTTTCTCTCATTTGGCGTGACACTGGCATTGGATTTTTCATATATAAACTTAGTGGTATTACAGTGCTTCTTCTATGCTGTCTTGCTCAGGGGTTTAAGTATGGAATGGTGTTGGATTTTATAAACTGCCTTCTCTATTTTTATTTAAATTATGATATTATTTTTATCAATTTGATGTGGTGTGTCACATTTATTGATTTGCATATGTTGAACCATCCCTGCACCCCTGGTATAAATCCCACACTTACATTTAGCAGAAGAGCGTGAGTTTTTGCAATTGTTGTAATACTAACAATAGCAGTTCCATTTGCAAAAAGCAAAGATGGAAGTGCCCCCGCTTCTTACAGGGCATGCATGCTTAAAGCTGCAATGTGTACACAGGGCTCCCAGCACCATGAACTAGCGGTACAGAGGGAATTTCTTCAGGTCAGGGTTATCAGCATTAGTCCCGAGAAGCTGGTGGAGAGCTTCCTGGATTATGTAAAATGAGTATGCTCAGGTCTAGGATTGATGTTCAGAAACCCCGGTTTCAGGATGCAGTGGATCAGTCCACTGTCCTGGACCAACCCACACCAAATCACAAGGAAATAACATAAAACAACAGTTAGATAAGTAAACAAACAATGATGCATACATACACTGATAACACAAAAAGTTAGCCTGTAAAATCTAAAAAAGAAATTCATGACTGTTGTGAGGTAGGCAGCTAGTTCAGGGGCATGAGCTTGGAAGCCACTCTCCACCACTGTCTCGGTGTTCCCTCCTGCCTACCTGTGATGCGCTTCTATCATCCCCTGGAACCTGAGAGGGAGCAGTATTGCATGGTTGTGCAATCACTCCCCTCACAAACCTCTATTAAGGCCCATGATAGAGACAGGCCCACTGCCTTGCTTCTGTGCTTCCGTGGCTTTGACATTCTGTCTCTTGACTTCCTGAGTACCTACTTGATCTCTGGATTCCTGAGGACAGACTCGTAGGACAGGTAGCCCCCAAGCATGGCCCCAGTTAGTCTGTATTCCTTACCCTTTGTTCAGGAGAGTAAAGATAGCAATATTAAGATGCTTTGTATTTCTAATTTGTGTACTATCAAGAGTTCCAGGAGAGGTGAGGCCTGCCGGTAATGGAATGTGGGCAGAGAAGCCAGGGAAAAGTGAATGTCTGCAGCTTTCTAAATGTGCCCAGGTTGTTCTGTGCATGTCTCATACTGCTGGGGAAGCTGGAACATAGGGTTTTGATTGATTGCATTGTCATATGGACTTGTCATTTGCTAATTTCAAATGAGCCCTGTTATCACCAAATTTGGTTAATAAAGACTCCTTAATAAATCCTAGACTTGTCTGGTTTGGTCTTGCTCGCACCCCACAACAGCTCCTGAGTCCCTTGCAGTACTCAGCCAGATTTTCATTGTGGTTTATATCCACCAAAAAATCAATATGAGTTTAATAGTAAAGGCTTTTCTGAGTGACCCTGTCTGTTCTGTGGTATTGGAAACTCAAAAACTGTCTGCAATGCACAGGATCTTTCAGAGGCATAAATATCATCGTCCTGTGTAAGGCAGACAGTTGTCTGTACAGGGCATGCATAAATCCTCACTCTCCCTGCCTGTTTTCTTTCACTTTCCCATAAATCATACAAATACCATTTACTCTGAGAATTGACATTACATTTCGCACAGTCATGAATATTAAATCAGCTTATTCTAAATCAGTTACCGTTAGAATCTTTGTAATGGAAGTGCCTCAAAAATGTAATCTAAAATCTGTTGTATGACTGTGGCACTGAAGCATATGATCCGATAAGACAAAGGCACAGTGATATTTATACCTGTCAAATGCTTTGTTCTATAAACCTAAGCGGTCAATGGTATTTCTGATACAGATCACACAGAGTCACAAACACATGCGTGAAGACGTGGAGAAAATGACACACATAACTCATTCATTGTCTCATCCTCATTTTCTTTTTTTGTGTTCATTTGGTTTGTGCATTCTCCCACAGGAGGAGCAAAGATTACCTCACAAGATAAACCTCTGAAAATTTCTATTCCCATTTAGCAATCTCTATCCAACCTATAAAACATCCACCATGCAATCATTCCTTCTGAAGCACTTTAATAAAATCAGTGCCTTGCAGAGACACTACAAAGACTCAATCGGTTAGTCCTTGTGCTGAGAAAAACATTCATGCAAAAAAAAAAAAAAAAACAGGAAAAATTACAGTTCTTTCTCATACGAGAGAATTTTCAGGCAGACAATTTCAGTAAGAAAAGCCAAATTTATTAAAGATGTTAAAAACATGGTCCCAGCATAAAGGCCTAGTGGCTATAATTCTTGCCTTGCATCTGCCGGGACCTCATATGGGTGCTGGTTCTAATTCTAGCTGCTCCATTTCCCCCCAGCTCCATGCTTGTAACTCTGGCAGTGGTAGATGGCCCAAAGCCTTGAGATTTTGCACCCGAGAAGGAGACTTGGGCAAGGCTCCTGGCTCCTGGCTTTGAATCTGCTCAGCTCTGGAATGAAGCAGCAGGTAGAAGATCTTTATCCCAGTATCTCCTTCTCTCTGTATAACTGCCTTTCTAATAAATAATAAAGTAAATCTAAAAACATAAATAAGAGATGATAAAGACAGTAACCTCCTGCACAGCGTCAGGAGGGTCTGCTCCAAGAGAGGAACAACCCTGGAAAATAGTAGACTGGGTGTCTTTTAAGCATGATTCAGGTAAGCAGAACAATGGCTAACAATTAACAAGAGGGCAGGGACAAAGTATAGCTTGCTATTGATAAAACAAAAAAACCATCAGAAGTATGTGACTGACAACTTCGTTCCATTCTCATGATAAACTAAAAACTGTGAAGAGTGTGAAGGCATGGCAGGCTTGGTAAGAGTGCCCTCTGGGCAGAAGCAGACATTTTGTAACAGAACTCCCCACAACAGAGAGGGGATTCTGACAAGTTCTTAGCCCATAGAACTGCCACACTTGCCCCATCATAGTCTGAAAGTTTCTTTTTAAAATGTCCTACGTATTTTTTTTTATTTATTCCTCTTTCAATACATCAAATTTGCCATTGCTAAACAATCCTAAATTTCCTAAATTTCTCAATCTGTATCATTCTGCTTGTTAAGTTGGATGTTTAGTCATCTTGTCTATCATTATGTCATAATATACAGGAACAGATATTTGTCACAGGGATTAAAATGCCGCGAGAGACACCAACATGCTATTCCAAATCCCAAGTCTGCTGCAGATTACAGCTTTCTGTTAATGTTTATCTTTGAAGATAGCAAATGATAGTTAAAGTGCTTAAGTCCCTGCCACTCATGAAAGTGGCACATGTTTAAATCCCAACACTGGTTGCATTGGCCCAGAGTTCGTTGTTGTGGACATTTGAAGAGTGTACCAGCAAATGAAAGATCTCTCTCTCTTCTCTAGCTCTCTTTATATTTCTCTGTTTCTCTCTCTCACTCTTAAATAAAAATAAAAAATAAATGAAGGCTTTTTTAACGGAAAAGAGATTTACGTATTTTGTTGGACTCTCAACCACTTGTTTGTATCTGGACATTTCATACCCTATGTTATCTAATACAAATTTACACATGGAAAGCTAGGCACACGTTTCAGCTTCTGAGAAATCTAGAAATCTATTCTGAATGATTCTATGTGAATTTATGCTATTTGGGAGAAGACAATTAATGAAAATAATATTTGTATTCTCCCTAGAAATGTTGATTTTTCAGAGTATAAAGAGAAAATGTATATGCCAATATATATGTATATTCCATGCATATATTAGATATAAATATATCATTTATTCTATAAACATATATATGGATTAATCTTCACCTATAAAAATTATGGGAGAAACTATAAAGTAATGGAAAATATAGATTAATAGGAATTTATATTTCTCATGAGTAATGTAACATAGTCATAACACAAGGTAGAAAAGAATCTAGCATTGAGAGAGAAAAAGAAAACCTTGTTAAAACAATGAAGATATTGTTTCTACTTGGGAGGAATCCAGAAAGCTTCCACTTGTCTTCAGCAAATGTCAACCACAATGGAAAAACATCTTGACAGCTAAGTAGAAAACCCTTCAAACTAGATCTGTTTCCATGGTGTCAGTTCCATATATTTATGTCGATTTTTTTCTTAGTCTCATGAAGATTTTAATAAGTACACAAATACAAAAGAATTGAAAGCCACATTTACCACAAAATGCCAAAGTGCTTAAATATGAGTGATGGGATATTACTCTGTATTCCCATCCTAGACTAGTAATTTTTAAACATTTCAGGAATTATTTTGAAACTCTTTTCCCTTAGAAATCATCCAATTACAGTGTCTTTGGTGGGTGGGGGGCCTGCCGGAAGATGTTCTCCTGCCCTCCCCTTACTTAGTCTTTATAATTTGTAACCTATGGATGTTAAAGCAGACATTCCTCATCAGATTGTCTCCCATGGTTCTTACAGCTGAAGAACATGTCACCTCACCTCGGTGACCTCGGGGCCTGCTGGCAGGCTTACACCCCAAGATTCAATTAATTTTATGTTGTAATAATAGTCTGAGCTGATCAGGATGACAGCAGATGACTGAAGTGAAGGGCGTAAAACTTTAATTGTAAAAATTCATAAGATAAGGGTGGTGTGTGGTCGCTGAGACCCTCTGCCTAAAGCCACAGCTGTGCACCAAACTAGGAACAAGCTAGGGGGGAGCGGATAGTGTGGGCTATTTGAGGTATATAGAATGGTTACTAAACACTTGAACAGAAGAAGCCACTACACTCACCTGTAGTAAGAGAATTCAGAGAGATAATGAAGCAGATGGGGAACAGAGGCATGGATGGTCTCCCAATACTTGGCAGCTATGTCTACTAACACACAGGAAAGTTAGCCTGGGGGTGAGGCAGGTAAGGTGCTTGGAGAATCTCCCAGGGGTGGGATCTTACACCGTCAGTTCACATAATGTCAGAGACTGGGAAGGGTGGGGCTGGGTGCACCAGAATGCATCACTGGTTTGTGCATGTGAATACTAGGTATGTGGCCACCCTGGTAGGGATTCTGGAGATGTGCCCTTCTAGGTCAAGGTACCCACCAGTGAATACAAGAGGCAGATCTGGGGGTGACCTGAGCTAGGTTGCTTCACCAGCCAGTATAAGAGAAAGCCAGGATGGGGACTGGGCTGGGTCATTGCTTACAATCATGGCTATACATAAGAACCAGGTCTGGGGACTGGTCCAGTACAGGTCCACAGGGCTTCACGTGATTAAGCATCTGTATCCACCTGTACATGCAAAAGCCACTGCTGATGATAGGCTGGGCTAGGCCATAACACCCACTAAAGCACATGGGAACCAGGTCTGGGTTATGATTTGGAGAGTCCTAAGGAATATCATACACTGAGATGTAGCATCTGCCAGCAAGAGAGTCATATCTGGGCAGCCAGGGAAGAACATAGCACCTTCCAGTGAGCATCATAGCCAGGCCTTAGGGCCACTCTGGTAGGGGTTCTGGAGGGTCACCTCAATAAGGCAAGAGCACCCAATGGTAAGCACTAGAGTTGGGTCTAGGGGCAGGCTATGTTGGCTCATTGTACCTACTCGTGTACATGAGGACCAGAGGAGGTCAGACTGGGACTGGCCTCCACACCCACTGGCACACAGAAGAGCCATATCAGTGGAATAACCCTAGTAGAGGCTAAGGGGTCAATTCACAATGGTACACATATGAGCTAGGCCTGGCAATGGGCCATCTCAGACCATTGTACCCAACAGCACTCACAGGAACTGGGACTGTATGTGAGGGCTGACTTGGTAGGTGTTCAGGAGGAATTTCCCAACCAGGCTACCATTCCTGGAGACATATATGAGAGGTAGGGCAGGAAACATTCTGGACCAGGCTGTAGTACATGCCAAGGAGCACAAGAACCAAGGTAAATACCTTAGACTAGCAGGAACCCTGACACCACAGAACATCCCATGAGCCTGTGGTCTGACCACACATATTGCAAGAGCAGCACCCCCAATGTTGACTCCAGAGAAAGGATGAAAACCATATCCAGATATGAAAGACAAGATAATTGCCTCCTCAAATCCAAAAGAAGACCTCAAGCACCTCTTCAAAGGGATGAAAGAAAAGCAAGTGGCACAGCATTTCTGGACAGGTTCTACAGAAAGCATCTAAGTCTATGGATACTCTGAGGCAGACACAGACAACCATCAGGCCTCAGAACTTACACAGAGCAACAATGAAGGGCTCCTCTGAGGACAGTGTCTGTTACCACTTATACGATGACCACTCAAGTAACACTCTAGGACATCAGTGCCTACACCAAGGCCCATAGAGGGCAACAAAAGACCCTCTCCGTTTCCAATACTAATGTAGTCTGACAATAAAAAATAGTATACCGTATCCTCCAAGCCTCCACACACCTGTCTGTCACAGACACATCCCCCTCACACCTCTTTCCCTCCCTGGCCTTCTCCATCACTACCAGAGGCTGACCTGAGACTGCAATCTCTACCTCCTCACTGCCATAATAAACATTAGAAAATTAAAGGAACAGTCCAGTGCAATAGCATAGCAGATAAAGTCATCACCTTGAGGTGCTGGGATTCCATATGGGTGCCGGTTCGTGTCCTGGCAGGCCCACTTCCAATCTAGCTCCTTGCTTGTGGCATGGAAAGCAGTCGAGAATAGTCCAAAGTCTTGGGTACATGCACCCACATGGAAGACCTGAAGAAACTCCTGGTTATGAACTGGCTCAGTACCAACCACTGTGGCCACTTGGGGAGTGAACCATTGGACGGAAGATCTTTCTCTCTGTCTCTCTTCCTCTCTGTATATCTGCTTTTCCAATAAAAATAAATAGATCTTATAAAAAAATGAAGGAAAGAGTTGATAAGATCATGTAGGGAAGGTGTTTAAGTTTATATCCTATATATAAAGTTTGGATTTATGTAAGGTTTTAATTGTTTATTGATTGATTGATTGATTTTAAATACAGAGAGAGAGAAACAGAGAGGGAAAGAGAAATTTTCATCTAGTGATTCACTCCCTAGATTTTCACAAAAGCCAAGGATAGGCCAGGATGAAGCCAGGAGCCAAGCGCCTCATCCAAGTCTCCCACGGGTAGCAGGTACCACACACTTCGACCATGCTCTGTTACTTTTTTTCAGGTCATTAGCAGAAAGCTGGATTTGACGTGAAGCTGCTCACACGCAAACTGGTGCCTCTTTGGGATGCCAGTGTTGCAAGTGGCAACATTATCTGTTATTCGAGGACACCAGTCCCTGTTTCTTAAATCCTGATTTGAAATCATGGGAAAGATTTCTATACATCACCATATATTAGTAAGATAAAACCTCAAGTTAGGCACTTCAGAAGTGGGGCAGCAGTAAACTACAGCAAACAGAAAGGTAAACAGCTGGTACTCTCCAGGCACTATCTTGTTAATCTTGTTTGGCAGGCTAGTTGCATTAAGTGCATTTCTGACTCACGGTATTTTCAATTCATAACCTCTGCATATGCTAAGAAAAAATATTAATTTGTAGGGTGATAAAAATGGTAAATGAACTAAGCACAATGCATTTATAAAGAACTATAGATATTCAAAGATTAATATAATTTCTGGTGGATAAGATCTTTGCCTTGGAAGATAAATATGACTTAGCATGTGAAAAAGGGCTAGTGGATGATGTTAGAGGCCTTTAATGTAATGAAAGTAATAGCATATGACCAAGCTGAGATAGTCAAAATATGTGTGGTTATGGAGAGAAGTTCATTCAACTATTAAATATTTACTTAGCAAGTTTTGTGGAAGGGCAGCTCTGACTGCTGAGCACAGAGGTGAAGACTCTTCTTATGAATTAGCCCAGTAGGGGGAGACAGACAACAAACAAATAAGTAAACACAACCCACAAGGTAGTAATAAATGGTAAGAAGAGAATTAACAGGGAGATAAAGGGAATGCAGTTTGTAGGGATTAAACTTACAAAAGGTGGGGTTAGAGCAAAGACCTGAAGGACATTTGAAGAAAATTCAACCAAGTAAAAAATGCGGGAGATGCAGATGCTGTGAAGAACATACTTGGAATATTCAAGAAACAGTGCCAGCATGAGTAAAACTAAACTATTATGAGTAACCATGAGTGCAATAATCAGAAAGATTGTGCTGGAGTTGAGGGTTGGTATAGATCTGCAGAACCTTGTGGATCAAAAGCAAATGGAGAACTGAGTGGAGGGCAATAAAATCATAATATAGCACAATTTCAGTCTTCTTCTCAGAGAACAGCATGGCCACTATATTGAGAGGATTTCAAAAGCCTTGTACCAGGAAGAGGGGCCAAGTAGTAGATTACTGAAGTTACTCACGTTGTGCTTTAGAGTTGAGTGATTATAGAGAAGGTGAGAGAAGCCAAGTCCTAGATACTGCCTGAACTGATTCGACTTCATAATGCATCAATGTCTCATGAAATGCACACCAGGTAATCTGCTTGGTTCCATTTTGTTTTGTTTTGTTTTCATAGCAGCTAAAGTGAAGTTGACATTCACTAGGAAAGCCTCAGAAGGAATAAGCACTTATTAGGCAATCCAGATTCAGTTTTAGACACCAGATTAATAAATTTACACAGAATGATTTAGCATGATAGCAAATATTTATAGCTCAATGTTTCTGAGGTTAGAAAGCTTAATCAAGGTGTCAGTATTTCTGGTGACTGAGATGAGGTTTATATCTCTTATTTTCAAAAGTACATTGTGGGGGCCTAGAACAATAGTCTAGTGGTAAAATCCTCGCCTTACATATACCCAGCTCCTATATGTTTGCCAGTTCATGTCCTGCTTGCTCCACTTCCCATCCAGCTATCTGTGTTCTGGGAAAGCAGTTGAGGATGGCCCGAAGCCTTGGGACCCTGCACCTCTGTGTGAGACACAGAAGAGGCTCCTGAATCCTGACTCCTAAAACCAGATCGGCTCAGCTCCAGCTGTTGCAGTTATTTGGGGAAGGAACAAGCAGATGGAAGATCTTTCTGTCTCTCCTTCTCTCTGTATATCTGCCTTTCTAATAAAAAATAATTAAATAAATTTTTAAAAATGCATTGTGAAATATTTGTAATCTACCCCGAACTCCCTATCAAACCCCTCATCCCTAAATTTCATGACTTTAGGAAGTAGAATTTCAGTGTATGAATATTGAGAAGGCACAATTAACATATAATAAAATGTTTAAAATGCCTATTTACAGCAATAACCAGAGGTATTGATTAGTCACCCACAAATATTCATCAGAAATCAAGCAAGATGTCTAGAGTAGACACAAGGTAGCACCTCATCAAGAGATAGCCATTTAACGTTTTGTGACTGGATTAAATAAATCTTGATATAAACTGTGGGAGGTCTCTATGAAAAATTCTAGCGAATTGAGCCCTGAAGCCGCAAAATTTGGAGATTTCATCACTGTTAGTTAACCTTGTATCAATGAAAAAAAGGAAATATGTGATAGCACCCCTGAACCAACATTTTCCAATGTTTGTTTCTTTGTTTGACCCAGTTTTGCATTTGTAAAATGACCAGGTTTGGGATGGGATGCTGATACACTTTGTAACTGTAGGATGCTTTTCATGTTTGTAAATGTGATGGTTGCCCAAGTAGGCCAAAGTGAAATTACAAATAGAATTCTATCATGAACATAAACACAGCAATAAATAAATAAATAAATAAAAGTGGGCATTCTTCTTTTCTCAATTTAAAAAAAAACAAAATATAAAATCAAGCTTCAGGGCACATAGTCAACATCTGGAAGGTGAGCAATTGAATGAAGTGCAGGAATTCTCACACTGATTCTCAACAGCAGCTTGCTGGACGAATGAATAGGGAAAATATGATAGCAATACACAGTGGAATATCAACAACCCACAAAGTACAGTGAAATTATAACAGTTGCAGAAAAATGAATGGG
The DNA here is from genome assembly GCF_030435755.1 of Ochotona princeps. Classification (NCBI taxonomy): domain Eukaryota; kingdom Metazoa; phylum Chordata; class Mammalia; order Lagomorpha; family Ochotonidae; genus Ochotona; species Ochotona princeps. The sequence goes on along the minus strand of NC_080834.1, from coordinate 95,809,042 downwards.
AAAATAAATCATTTTGTGAAAGAGAAATAACCAAGATACCAAAATCAGACTCATATTCCCATAGGTCATTGTTACACAAAAAGACAATAGAAACCAAAAGAAGAGCAAAAGAAAAAGGAGAAAAAGAGAGGAGGGAGGGAGGGAGGGAGGGAATGAGGAAGGTATCCGTTGTATGTAAAAGACATGAATGAAACAGTTGAACCTAAAGATTGGCTAGAGGTCCTGGAGAAGCAGCACCAGAACCCAAATGTGGATCCCTGGATCTTATCCCAGGAGCAGTGCAGAGAGAAGTCAACCTGGCCGCATGAGAACCAGAGTTGCAAGAAATTATAGGGTGAAAATAGGCAATTACCTAAATTTTTGCATGCTTTGGACAATAACTCCAGTACAAATGCCCAAGAAAGTCTGATCAAGCTAAGATAAAGCTGTCATTCCAACTTATTATTAGTGTTTGATATTTTGCACATCACTTTATCCTTACTGTCTTGAAATTAAGACAATAGTCTCAGAGTCTTAAATGATGTATAAAAATCTACCTGAACTCTGTAACAATCGAATCCTAACAAAATTATTTGAACTTATATTGCTTGTATTTATCATTTAGTACAACAATAACTAGAAATTCATCTGGAAAAAGGATCCGTAATTAGGCTATTCCACATTTGTTTCACCTTATTATCACTTTATCCAGTCTTAAAGAAGCCAGAAAAGTACCTGGTATAGTACTCACAATAACCTGTTCCCCTCAGGTGACACCAGACATAAAATACAAATTCTGTAAAAGCATTCAAACAATGCAGCTATAATTTTAGAAAAAGCAGAGAAGTTACTCTTTTCTTATTCATCAGCTCGGTAGAATGTCTTGGACTGGAGGTCTACTTGGAACAATCTCTCATAATACTGACTGGTTATCAGTTTATATAACAGGTCTCCAGAAGCCAGGGGAACATGTCAACTCTGGAAAGTGATTTTATGAAGCAGCCCATTTAACTTTTATATTTTCACAAGGGCAATTATAATGTCTACTGTTCATAAAAGTTTCTAAAATTAGATTAGTGTCAAAATGTTAAGTTTAGGATGTAAGTGATTTGATGAATACTAAATAAAAGGGACTGATAATAAACCTGTGCCTGCAATTCTCCAATAAGCTGACTGGTTTGAGAGCAGGGCATACTTTGATGCCAAATCAACTGTTAAAAATAACCTGGACTCTGAAACACTTGAGTCTGTATAGTAATTTATAAGTATCAACTTAGAATCCAATAGAGTGCTTTGGAAATTTATTTAGGTAGACTTTATTCCAGGAAAATTTCATCATATAAATTTGATAGCTAAAACAGTGTCCTAAATGTCCAGCACAATTGAAATCTTGCACGCTCAAAATGTTTTGGTCCCTAAGTTTTTAAAGAAAACAATGACAAACTTATTTTATTTTATTTTATCTTCTCTTCAATTATGCAGTACATTTATAAATTCATCTTCCTAAATAATTAGGAGTAAGAAGGGGTTCAAATAGCATCTGATCTGTCTGACTAAGGCCTGGGGTGTAGGTATTACTCTGGTTATGCTGACATTTACTGTAGGGTTAAGAATAAAATACAACTTTCCCTACCAGTGTTGTTTCAACTGTACCATATTTCTTACTGGGTGTGATTGTAAACAGTTGTGATCAGTGTCCAAGCATGTGAAATTCCAATCTTTAGTTGTAGCATAGCAACTACTCAAATTAAATGAACTATCTTCTTTTCAAACAAAAATAAGCAAATGAAATTAAGTGGTTTTTTAAAGTTTTATTTATTTTGAGAATCAAGATGATGGAATAGGGTAAGGACACGTTTATACAGACGGAAAAACATTTAACCAGGATGAAGCAGAGAGGACATATTTCAGGAAATAGGAAAGGACAGAACAACAGCAGAGGGGCACCTGGAGACTGACAGACACAGAAAAGCAGCGGACACAACGGTGTGGTTTTGCAGAGACTGATATTCCAGCACGGCGATCTGAACTCCACAGCAGCTGGAACTCCACCAGCAACCAGGTGGGAAGGGACTTTCACTGGGAGCTCGGGTGGTGAACCCAGACAAAGAAATGTCCATTCTGCTGGTCCGTTTGATTTATTTGACCAGGAGCAGAGACAGAGCAGCAGATCTCAGATGGGCAGTGCGAGAACAGAGTGCATTTCACAGTCAAGTCAAGTCAGCCCCCTAGAGCTGGATTAGGCACCATTTTGCGTAAGGAGGAAAGGGCGAGGGAGAGGACTGAGCATGCGCTGAGCTGGGAGTGAGCTCATTTTTGTCTGGGTGAACTGCAACGATGTGGCATTCTATGGGTTCCACTCAGGGCAGGTCTGGGATAGCCCTCAGATCTGACGGCCAGCAAATCAAGAACCTTAGTGGTTGTATGGCAGGCGCCATTTTGGGCACTGTGGCAATAGCTTTGGGACTGCAGGGGACAACAGTGAACTGCACATGTGCTGATCTCGCCAGAACTTGCTGAGGTCTGAGATTGCACTGGTCCCGCAGGAAAATAATACTGACTGTGACATCATACGGGTCAAAATAAGTCCGTGTGGCACCCAGATCTAATGTCCAACAGGTTCCAGCAAGATCAGCGCCACCAACAACCTAATTATATAGGACACCTGGTGTCTCTCTAATCCTGGGACCTGCTCCAACTGGAAGTGGGAGAAAGGTTGCAGAGACAACGGTGCAGCCTCACCATGGTATCACAGGAGGTGGTGAGTGGTGAGCCAAGAGCTGGGGCTGTGGAGACCACAGTGGGAATCTGACATAAGAACCCAGACCTGGAACTTGCTGGAGGTTGTGGCACAAGTGGCTGCAAGCAGAGTTGTGTACCAGCCGCAATAAGTAAAATCGCATTGTAGACCTGTGGGTGACAGAGCTTAGAAACCTGCCAAAAGGAGAAGACTCTGCTAACCAGAAGTACAATGATCAAGAGCAAAAGAAGAGACAAAGGCACAATGAATATTGCTGAAAACTCTCCTGCAAGGGAGCAAAACCCTATGCCAACCTCAGAGTTAACTCAGGAAGACATCGAGAAAATGGGGCACACAGAATCCATAAGACTCATTTTAAAGATTCTGATCAACAATGAGAAGCTCATGCAAGAGTTCAAAGAATTTAAGGAAGCAATAAAGCAAATCAAGGCTGGTATATCAGAAATTAAGAACACAGTAGAGCAAATTAAGAGTACAGTAGAGAGTCTCCAAAATAGAATGAAGCAAGCAGAAGAAAGAATCTCAGAACTGGAAGGTATTTCCTGTCACCAGGGGGAAGCAAACAAAAAGCTGGAAGCAGAGCTGGATCAGGCCAAAAAAAGTATTCAAGAATTGAAAGACACTATTAAGAGGCCAAATCTAAGAGTTATGGGAGTCCCAGAAGGTGCAGAAAGAGAAGCTGAGTTTGCAAATGTATTTAATAAAATAATAAAGGAAAATTTCCCTAATCCAGAGGAAGAATTGGGAAACAAGTTCCAGGAGGGGCGCAGAACTCCCAACAGGCTTGACCAAAAGTGATCTTCACTAAGACACATGATAATCAAGCTCTCTTCAATTGAACATAAGGAAAAGATCCTTAAATGTGCACATGAAAAAAATCAATTGACATATAAAGGAATGCCAATTAAGCTCACAGGAGATCTCTCACAGGAAACTCTACAGGCAAGAAGAGAATGGAGTGACATATTCCAGATTCTAAAAGAAAAAAATTGTCAGCCCAGGATAACATATCCAGCAAAGCTTTCTTTCGTCTTTGAAAATGAAATTAAATTCTTCCACAGTAAAGAAAAGATAAAAGAATTTGCCTGTTCCAAACCTGCCCTACAAATGATACTTCAAGATGTTCTCTTGGCAGAGAGGAGGAACAGCACCTACCAAAATCAAAGGCAAACGGGAAGAACATCCCAGTAAAATGACAACAGAAGACGAAACCAATGAACAACCCATTCCTAAAATGACAGGACCAACGTCACACCCATGTATATTAAACTCTGAATGTAAATGGCTTAAGCTTAATCAAACATCATAGAGTAGTAGACTGGATTATAAAACAAAACCCATCTGTTTATTGTCTGGAGGAAACACACTTCAACAAAGATTAGCGGAAACTGTATCACATGGGTTTTGTTATTCTCTGTTAGTTTCATCTCTTCAAAACACTTCCTTCTGATTAAATCATTCAATGACTCGTATATCATACAGTGGCATCATTTTCTTCAAGAAGGTTCTTGATTTTCATTTCTTCAGCTACACATTAGTCATTTAATAGCATGTTATTTAACTTCTTGGTGTTGTTAATTTCTTTTTTCTTCCTGTTGTTGATTTTGTTTTGTGGCTCTACATTTAAGGGGATGTATAGTAGCTGTGTAATCGAGACTGTCATATCTAGTAACATGTCATTTAACTGCAGGCATTGTAAATTTCTATTTGTTGATTTTGAAACATGACTTTTCATTTAAGGGGATGTATGGTAGTTGTGTAATGGAGACTATCATATCTAGTAACATGTCATTTAACTTCATGGCATTGTAAATTTCCTCTTTTCTTTCTATTGTTGATTTTGAAACATGACTTTTCATTTAAGGGGATGTACAGTAGCTGTGAAATGGAGACTAACATTCAGATGTTAGGATGTAGTGTGGTATGCATTTCTGCTTCCAGACAAAGATGGACTTACAATGAAACTGTTTACTATTTCTTGACAATAGGATTCTGGACTCTCTACCATTGTCCAGGCCCGCAATGATGGACATATGACTGAGTATGAAGAACTATATGTTAGTAATGATATGGAGGAACTGGGGGGGAGGGAACTGGGGAGGGGATAAGGGAATATGAAACTGTACTATAAAATAATAAGAATAATAATAAAGTGAATAAAAAATAAAAAAATAAAAATAAAAAAATAAAGATTTATTTATTTTTATTGGAAAGTCTAATTTACATAAGTGAAGGGGAGACAGGGAGAAAGATCTTCCATCTACCAGTTGACTTCCCAAATGGTTGCCACTGCTGGAGCTGAGCTGATTAAAATCCAGGAGACAGGAATCTCCTCTGGGTCTCCCACATAAGTGCTGGGCCCCAGTGCTCTGGGTTGCCCCCCATCGCTTTCCAAGGCTTCACGCAGGGAGCTGGATAGAATGTGGAGCAACTAGGGCCTGAACTATTGCCCACATGGGATCATGACACTTGGAGAGAGAGGATTAACCAATTGATCCATCATGCCTGTCCCAGAAATAAAAGCTTTTAAAGAAAAGAAACAACAAAAACATTTTACTGTTATAAACAAGTCAATTTATCATTTGAGTCCTTATAAAACTTGAATTTTGAAGTCCTAGTCTTCAGATATTAAATAAATAAATAAATACCAAAACAAGAGTGAAATTGGATAGCCACTAAGATATATTTATTCAAATGTAGCTAGTCAACCATTAACTCTGCCTTACAATGAAGCTGTAACTACAAATGATGCAAAACACTTAGAGATAAATGTTTCCTTCATTGAGTCTTTTGGTTTATTGAATTACATCCTCCTGTAATCCAGTCTAAAATATAATACTGAGTAGAAAAGTTTTTGGACTTTTTTTTATCAATTGCTTATGTGATTTCTTAAAAAATAGAAATATATTTTTAAAGATTTTTATTTCATAACTTTCATTTTAATTTCAGGGCAATGAGACAGAGGCAAACACACAGAGACCTTACTTCTATTGGGTTACTCACCACATCCCCAAGACAGCCAAGGCTGGGTCAGTCTGGAGTGAGAAGTTCCGAATTCCAATCTGGTCTCCCACATTAGTGGCAGGGATGCCAATATTTGAACAATCACTTGCTGCTCCCAGGGTTTACCGTAGTAAAAAGCCAAATTACAGAAGAGTCAACAACCTGAACCAGTCCCTGCAATCTGGGATTTGGGTAATGCATGCAGTGACTTAAGTACCATGTCAAATGCCTGCTTAATGTCACCAATTTTTATTAAGAAGTTACAAAAATTTTACTCTAGGGTCTTGTGTGATTGCTCAACTGGCTAATCCTCCACCTATAAGCCTACTCATCATGGCAAGTTCCTGACCTTCCTGCAGAGCGGTGACTCGATATTCCTGGATGGGAGGGTCCGTTGAAGTTTTGCAGGGTGGCAGAGTCACTTTTGCTCTGCCCAACCTAACACATTAATTTAAATTACAATTTTACCTATTAGTAATACCTTACTGCTGTGTAAGATATCTGCAAGAAGTAAAAAATAAAAAATCACCTAACAAAAAATCATTTTATATAAGAAGTAAAAATCAAATAAAATCATACAAGATTGGTCAAAAAGATTATTTTTCTATTAATGAATAAAATGTAAGTTTATAAAGATGAAAGAACCCCTCCAAATTAACTGACACAATCCTATGGATTTGAATCAATATCCAAAAGATCCTTCAGAGGAAATCTATATATTTATTTTAAAAATTTGATTAAAGAATGAAAGTGTAGAATTATTATCTCAGTTCTAAAGAAGTACAAAGTTTCATCTTACCACATTATAAAGCAAATTAATAAAATATTTTATGGAACTAGTTCATGAACAAAAAAAGAGCTGAAAAGATTGCATATAAAATGCAGTTTGGGGGCTGGCACAGTGGCATAGCAAACTAATTCTCTACCTGCAGTACCATATGGTATTTCATATGGGTCCTAGTTCATGTACGGGATATTTCACCTCTGATCTACTCCCTGTCTATGAGCTAGAAAAACAGAGGAGGTTGGCTCAAGTCCTCGGGCCTTTGCAACCAGGTGGAGACCTATATGAAACTCCTGGTTCCTGGCTTCAGATCAGCTCAATTTTGACTGTTGCAGCCATTTGGGGAGTGAACCAGGGGATGAAAAATATTTCTCCCTCCACCCTGCCTCCTTCTTTCTGTGCAGATCTGTCTTTCAGATAAAAAGAAATAAACCTCTCTCAAAAAAAAAAAAAAGATTGTCAAAAATAGTTTCATGATATTGGTCCATTATTTATCTCATTATCGTTGCTTCAGTATCCTGTTACATAATACAACAGTTTAAAATTGTTTCTTCCTTATGGAGTTATTGCAACTATTAGTGGAGTACAACACTTAGAGGGTTTGTGAGTATAGTGTTGATGGTCAACAAAGTTAAATAATAAAAATCTAGCAGAAAGAAGTTGTGCACCTTTTGGTAGATGCATTGTAAGTATTGGATCACTAACTGGTAAAAAGACGATAAGGGAAACTTCAGGAGAATTTTTTTTTTAAGGAAACTTTTTTTTTTATTACAAAGTCAGATATACAGAGAGGAGGAGAGACAGAGAGGAAGATCTTCCATCCGATAATTCACTCCCCAAGTGAGCCACAACGGCCGGTGCTGCGCCAATCCGAAGCCAGGAACCAAGAACCTCTTCTGGGTCTCCCACACGGGTGCAGGGTCCCAAAGCACTGCGCCGTCCTCGACTGCTTTCCCAGGCCACAAGCAGGGAACTGGATGGGAAGTGGAGCTGCCGGGATTAGAACCGGCGCCCAGATGGGATCCCGGTGTGTTTAAGGCAAGGACTTTAGCCGCTAGGCCATGCAGCCGGGCCCACTCCAAGCGAATTTTTAAAAAATTATAGGAGCAAGATAAAATCATAAAAGTGAAAATCCTTTATAAAATTAAAATGTATAAATAAAAGGACAAGTTCTTGATGACTTTATTGTAATAAAACAAAGAAAATTTGCTGATGACTGATGCCACTGTCACATAGGAGGAAAAAGAACAGGAGAGGACATTTGTAACACCTAATGCCAGTAATTATGTCTAGAGTATAAAAATGATAGCTAAAACTTGACAATTCCAAAATTTTGTGTTATCAGCTCCACTGTTTTTTACTTGTTTCCAACAGAGATTGACAAGAGGATGATGTGCCATCTAAGCAAGACTTATCAGGGATTATTCTCAAATACAAGGGAGACAGTAAGGTGAGTAGAGAAGAAAGGTAAACAGGAATAGATTGGGTGGTGAGGTGTTGTGGTCTGCACTGGGAACTGCTCCCAGCCAGAAGTTTTAGCTCACCAATCTTGGCTCGCAGGATTTGGTTTGCACCTGGCCCAGTGTTCTTCAGACTCAGGATTATTTTTCCACATGGCCTCCCAGATATGAAGTATTGTTTCTCATCCCAGAAAGGTCACATGCAACTCAAACTCATCTCTTCTAGACACACCTATGGGTCAGAGATAATTGCAGTTGGAATTGGGATTCTACTTGTTCCTGATTGGCTTAGAAGGGATGATGGATGTGCAGTTGAGGAGACTGATACAGATTAGTCAGAAGAGACTTGATTTAATGCGTCCTGTGTTTGTCTGGTCTCACAAGGTGCAAACATCTTCCACAGCCACCACTTTGGACATGAGCATCTTACATCAGAGTGTGCCTACGTTCCAGTTTGGCTCAGCTTCCAGCGCAAGTTTCCCATTTGTGTGCATTCTAGGGGCAGCAGACGACTGCCCAAATACTTGGTCTCCTGCCACCCATGTCGGTGACTTGTATCACGTTCCAGACTTGGCTTTAGCCTTGTCCAGCACCAGATGTTATGAGTTCTTAAGGAGCAAATCACCAGATAAAAGAACTGTTTGTCTGTTCTCTCTTTGCTATCAAATAAATCATTTTTAAAAAGTTAAGTAATGCGAAAACCCACCAAAACAAAACCACAGAAAAACCACAAAACAAGTCTAAGTGGAAGAAGTTGTTATGTAAACAAACTTCTGTGAGCAACTTTTAAATATAAATAAGATGAAACTATCAACATGAGGAACTCTATTTTGAAACTAACACATTTCTAGCAGAAAATGTAAGTGCAACACGGCAAAACATGGGCGTAAGCAAAGATTTTTTTGGCTAAGACACAAGAAGGATGGAAAAATGCAGAAAAAGTGGACAAATGGAATTACATCAAGCCAAGAAGCTTTTGCACAAGAAACACTGAACCAAGTGAAGAGGTAACTGAAAGAATGGGAGAAAAGATTTGAAAACTGTATCTGATAAAAGAATATATAAAGAGCTCAGGAAATCCAACAACAAAATAAATATTCTATTTAACAGATGTGCTGAAAAAAATGAGCATGCACTTTTCAAAGGATGTAATACAAATAATTAATTGACACATGTAATGTGTTTAGATCACTAGGTATTAGGGAAATACAGATAAAAACCACAATGAAGATTTATCCCATCCTGATTAGAATGGCTATCATCCAAAACTTTCAAAAATAGTAAGTGCTGATGAGGATGTGGAGGAAAGGTTTCTATATAATGATTCTGAGCTTCTTTTGGGCCTATAATTTCAATCTCTGTTTTTTATGTACTCAACATCTTTTCAAATACTTTTTAAAGATTTATTTTTATTGGAAAGTCAGATATACAAAGGAAAAGAGACAGAGAGGAAGATCTTCCGTACATTGATTCACTTCCCAAGTGGTCTCAACAACTAGTGCAGAGCCAATTCGAAGCCAGGAGCCTGGAGCTTCTCCAGGCCCCCCATGTGGGTGCAATGTCCCAAGGCTTTGGGTTGTCCCCAACTGCTTTTCTAGGACACAAGCAGGGAGCTGGATGGGAAGCGAGGCCTCCAGGACCAGAACTGGCGCCCATATGGGATCCTGGCACATGCAAGTTGACAACTTCAGCCACTAGGCTACTATGCCAGGCCCTCAAATAAAATCTTTGAAGCAGTCTGTTGTGAACTCATATAAGTAGTTGTCAGGCTTAGATCTTATTTTGTGTTTTTTTTCTGGTTATAAAATTGAGACTATGATTTTTATTTTGTTCTATGAATATTAAGCCATTGACTGACTGGGATAGTTCTCTATTCAATAGCAGTTTCCGGAGCAGGAGATTCTTGTTGGAGTGATGATCTATCTTTCTCTCTGCAAAGCATATTCAAAAAATACATCTAAACAGTAGCTTCTTTATTGCCTTCTATTACAGACAACCCTTTAGTGCCAAATATCTTATGACCATTTTACCACATCATTAGTAAGGACAGATACTCTGAACTGAGGATAACATAAAAGCCAAAATTCGTTCTCTACTTTAAAAGATAGGATCAAGCTGCATTGTACTTGAATTGTGTTCATCCGACTGTCTTAAGATCTAGACTATTCCACTAGTTCCCCTTTGGTCACTACAGTTGCTGGTACTCCAGGCTCCAGGCATCTCTCTTGGGATGGACCGGTATTGGGAGTTAGCTAATATTTTGGGGGTGTGTGCCTGGAATGTAGAATACCAGGCAGAAATCAAGTCAGGTATTGGAGATGTGAAATCTGTGATGGCCCCTTGAGCTTAGGGTATCTGGAAATTCGCAGCAGCTGCTCACATCAGAGCCCCAAGAATAACGCCAACTCCAATGGCAGAAGTGATAGTCTCCTCTCAGATGCTGTCTGAGAGTGATTGGTTTTGTGTGAGTGTATTTGATTCCATAAGAACCAAACTATTTGAGCCCACTTCCTGTGTTTCACTTACTGGCTTGATTTGGGTGCAGGCCTGAAAACTGAGCGAGCAACAGTGTTCATACTCTGGTCGCTTCTGAGGCTGAGGCTGTACAGAAGCCACATTCCTCAATTCCAAAGTGTCTGATGCAATAACTAGGTTTTTGCACCAAAAAACCCAGCGAGCAATAGTATTGCATAGCTAGGCTTAGCACAATATATGCTGGGAGTCTTGAATAGTGAGGTATTGCTGATCCAGGCAGAGCAGGTAAGCAGTTTCTGAGTTTCAGGAGAGGGGCCCAAGGGATCCAGCTACTGTGTAGGGAGCTGGAGTCCAGAGTGATGTAGGAGATGTGCAAGATGGAAAACCTCTGGCTGTAGACAGTGGAGCACATCCAGGAAGAATTGTAACTACCTGGCTGAATCCAATTAGATCTGTATGGTGTCTCTCCCAGTACAATGCAAGAATATCTTTGCAATTCCTGAAAAGAAGACTGAAATACCTTACTGGCAGCTCCTCTTTTAAGATTAGGACTCTCTGTCATGGTCCCTGCTTCGGGCAGTTTGTGAAAAAGAAAAAAAAATGACAGTGTGACTTGATAAAGAAGAACAGGACAGACTACATCTGGACTCTTGAGTTCGCAGACAGCTAGTGCCGGAGACCGAAGTCAAACTCTGCAGGCAATTATCTGTGAGTGGGCAGAAGCCAAAGGTCTCGGCCTGTGGGTGAGGGTTCACAGTTGGTCAACAGTCAAATGCCACAGGACTGCGTCCTTTAGGAGGTCCTTGAGACAATCCTACACTGACTTCTGTACTTGGGTGACACTTTTGTTTCTAGATCATCAAACATTGGCTGGTTAACATCAATATGAGATTTAGCTAACAATGTTTGTGCCACGTCATTCCTGCAATTTGACTCCTCAAGCAGTTCAAAGAAACATTGAGGCAGGACTGGCATGGTGGCCTTGCTGCTAAAGTCCTTGTCTTGAAAGCACTCTGGATTTCGTATGGATGCCAGTTCTAATCCTGGCAGCCCTGCTTCCTATCCAGCTCCCTGCTTGTGGCCTGGGAAAGCAGTCGAGGGCGCCCCAAAGTCCTGGAATTCTGCACCCGTGTGGGAGACCTGGAAGAAGTTTCTGGCTCCTGGCTTCAGGTTGGAGCAGCACAGGTTGTTTCAGTCACTTAGGGAGGGAGTCACTGGACATAAGATCTTCCTCTCTGTCTCTCCTGTTCTCTGTATATCTAACTTTCCAATAAAAATAAATAAGTCTTAAAAAAATTTTAGGTATGAAGCCTTGTGGGTCGACCCCCTTCTCAGAGAAGGAGGCTTCTCGTTGGCCGCCCTCTTTTTAGTCTTTATCTTGTGTCTCTTTCCTTGTTTCTCAGTTGCACATTGGCACTCTCCAATCCTGTTTTAGCTCTTGTGGGCAGTGGTAATCTTTGCTTTGTAGGGTATTCTATTAGTGGCTCTGCATACTAAAATTTTCCATTTAAACACATAAAATCTAAGACATACCACCTAAATAGATGGTAGGGCTTAAAAAAAAATAACCTCAACAAACATATTTTTCTTTTCATTTGGAAACAAACACATAACCCAAGCCAAGCCCAGCGGTTAGCACAGGCCTGGGGAAGGCGGGATACACATCAGGGCACACTGCGCAGGATGCCTTTCCTGTAACACAGGTGTGCTTCTGTATCACTTTCCTGTCCTCCAGCAAAGCACACACACACACACACACATCTGAGCCCTGGTCTCAGAAGAAGACATCATCCCAAGCAGGCCTGGTCTACATGGCAGAAATAGCCCCGGGCCCACTCCCGTGTGGACTGAGTGTGGACCAGTGCACCGGGAAGACTCGGCAGCTATCAGCACCTCTAACCTTACCCATCAGACCGTTTAGCTGTAGTCTTTTTACTATCTGGTTCTTTGAAGAAGTTTATAAACCCTGCCATAAGCACCCCACTATTTTTAAGTCATATATATTATCCGCCTTGAGTTTCCTAGGCAGCAAAATAAAAAGTAAAAAAACAATAGATTTTCCTTCAATAACTTGAGGGCATTCAAAAAATTCCTGAAAAAAACTGGAATTACAAGCCTAGTTCATTTTGCATGCAGAATAAATTTGAAATCCATGAATGATTTCCTTGTCATAGGCATTTTTGTGATCCTGTCAAGGCCCTCACAACAGGAAATAATTTTAGACATGGTGCTAAAATTTTAATTGGAAATCTATGTTAATTTGCACAGCACAGTGGAACTTGGAATGCATTCTTCAGAATCCACCCTTTAGATAGACACATTTATCTGGACAGAGCAAATTTGAGATAAAGAATTGTTGGCTATTAGAAGATACTTAGCTACTAATGAAAATATAAAAGAACTGGTTGGAAATCTGCAAATTACAGGTACAGGAAAGTAGCTACTACCTCTTGAGACGGCACATAGTAAAAGAACTAATTCTCCTCCTAAAATGAAAATTTAGGCCTCATTGTCATAACAAGGCAAGCCTGGAAAACACGTCTCCCTTGACCAGAAACTTGTTAGAATGTTTAGCCTGCTGTTGCTCTGTAAACACAACCAATCAACGCACAAACTATGGCCTGTCAGAATTGCTCTGTTGAAGCGCTGGGATGCATACCAGTGGTTTCTCCTAGGTAAGCATTATGTGAAGATGAAGCACAGCCTGCTTTTCTGGACAGTACTAACAAGGTTTAACCAGAAGGGAAGAACTCTCTTTCTCCATAATCTTGCTGTTTTACTTCTATACCCTTGATTTATGAACAATTACATTCCTCCAGCTGGCAAGAGCCATAAGATCAAACCTCAGTACCATAAAACATCACAAATAGGATTTGGCAGAGATGTGAGCAACAATAGATTGATAACTGGCAATTTTTGGAAGACTAAGCTGACCGATAAATGTGCATCTTTTTTTTCAATGGATTCAATTAACATAATTAACAAGTCCATTGTAGATCATACTGTTAGATTGATTGGATTCAGCGGGAATGTTTTCTGACAGAAGGTTAACTGTCTGAGGAGGTAGTCAGCCATTAACTACTGATGTAAGTTGATAATAAGACACTATTTAGAAAATGCAGGTATAAAACAATAAGTATGTTGTATAGAATAAATAGAGTTCAGTTACACTTCATTTTTATCTAGAGAGAAAAGAACATCTGGAAGAAGAAATTTTAGAAAAATAGTGCTAGGTGATTTTATTATATTCGTACCAAATAATGTTCTCTTCTGCTTTTATGAAATGTTATGAAACATTTCAAGTTGCTTCAAATTCTAGCATCGTAATTTAAAGTGTTTGCCAAAAGTGTCATAAATGTGCTCCCAATTATACAATTCCTCCCAGTAATCGTGTGTTATCTGCCATTTTTCTCCTCATCTGTTTCAGATAAATGGGAAAGATTACTGCTGAGAATGCTAAAATCACCGCAAAGCCGCAGAAACACTGCCAGACGAACCAGGGCTCCCTGCACCCTGGCCAAAATTGTGGGTGCCTTTGCAAGAGACGACATGATGCCCGAGCTGTTGTGAGAGCTGCCCATAAGTGTTAAAGCCTGGCATCTTCCCCTCCACTTATTCTGGCTCATTTGTTGGAGGGTGTTCCCCACTTGGGCTACCCTCTTTACCACCACTATGTGTTGAACATATGCTGTACTTTGTATACATTTTAAAAGCTATTTAGAGAGTTGAATCTCTTTTTCTGCTTTTCTGTTTCCCTTGGGATAAAACCACATGTCGGTAAGAATTCAGTCAAATCAAAGTCCCCTCTTCCACTGACACACAGGCCTGTATTATACATCTCAATCCATTCTTGTCCTTGGGTCACTTGCACCAAGTATTTTTGCAGTCTTGTGCAAATTCCAAATGTGTCCCCCACCACCACACTGAAGCTTCAGAAAACTTTACCTAAATCCTCTAGTTATCATTATGCCAAATCTGTGAGTTCTTGATTTAAAAAAAAGAGGGTTTTTACTAAAAACAAATGGAGATTTAACATTGCGCTGCATCATGTTGCTTCTTATACCATTCTTACACAAATCAAGGATTGGATGTACCTCTCTCACTGGTTGGTAAATTTCTCAAGATCAGGACCTTTATCATTTTAAAGACCATTTTTCCTAGGCACTTAATACAATGCTCAGGCAAGTAAATACATAGCTAATGTTTATTGTTCACATCTTCATGAAAATGAAATAAAATAGCAAGTGAAGTCAAAAGATAGGGGGAATAAAAAGAAGATCTGCCAGTTGCAGTACCCACTAGGCTGAAGTCCTCACCTTGCATGTGCCCTGGATACCACATAGGTGCCAGTTCATGTTCCAGTGGCTCTCCTTCCCATTCAACTCCCTGCTTGTAGCCTGGGAAAGCAGTCAAAGACAGCCCAAAACCTTGGGAACCTGCACCTGCATGGAAAACCCAGAGGAAGCTTCTGACTCCTGCCTTCAGATCAGCTAAGCTCTGGCATTCAGGGCCACCTGGGGAGTGAATCAGCCAGTGAAAGATCTTTCTCTGTCTCTCCTCCTCTCTGTATAGCCATCTTTCCAATAAAAATAAATAAATCTTTGAAAGAGAGAGAGAGAGAGAGAGAGAGAAAGGAAAACCCAACATCCTATCCCCATTAAACCATTAACATTGTTTATACTAAATAAGTATAATTTTCTTAATCCTCATCTGCATTTCTTGTATTTAAATACTCACAAAATACTAAAGATCACGTCTGCTATATGTGTGGAATTTTTCCCTAAAACTATTACATTGGCAACGTTTTCCACCTTTTCAGAAGAATTTGGTGACTATCGGAACACAGAAGGAGAGTAACAGCAGTTGCTAATGGAAACATGTCCTGAAGAAAAACAGGAGAGAGAGCCTGGGAAGCAGCATGGAGAAAATTGTAAAGTTAAAGAGAAGATATCAAAGTAAAAATAGAATAATTTCGAAATCACCAGCTTTCTTTGAATGGGCATCCTGTCAATCAAAGTCCCTAAACAGAATCTACTTGAGCCAAGACTTCCTTTGAAACCACTTCTATTTCATGGAAACTAATTGTTAAAACGCTCAGTGGTTTAGGAACATGAAGAATCAGTTTACAAATCATCATCCACTTGGTGAAAAGAAAAAGAAATTATCAAGGACCCAGATTTTAAAACCATATGACAAAGTTAAGCATTAAGTCATGTGACAAATTAGAGGGACACCAAAGTAATTTCAACACAGTCAAATTATCAGCTCCAACCCTCATAGTGATTATGCTCTCAGCTTACATATATCTCTGCATCACTGTGGTGTCTTAATAACATCTGTTAAAAATCCTGACATGTCTGTAATATGAGGAGAGGACATCCTCCAGGGTACCTATGCCAATAAGCAAATGTCTGTTCTAGTTCCTGAGGTTTCTTCGTCTTTAGGACTATTTATAGTTCCTACTTCTCTAATATCCTTTCTTCAGGCCAGGGTATATTTAATAGCTCAATGAAAATAAGTAAGTAGAAATTATTAACTGTAACTGGTTCATGTGTTGGTTTAGACTTCATGTTTATGGCAAAATGCTATAATAATATATAAAGTTCGTATGTGTTAAGTCTGGCTATGGGAGGACATATAGTTTAACTTTATGTATGATGCTCCCGTTTTACTAGTTAGTAAAATAAGATCTTATTTTTCATTTTCAATGTTAAAAGATTATTTTCCCAATTATTTTACATTCTAACTCAAATATAATATTCACTTCTCCTAGACCATGTACATCATTTTGAGCTGTCTTTCTGCGTAGCACTTAGTAATTTTACATGTCCACTAAGTAACTCAAGTACCTTCTTTATGAAACCTTACTCCTCAAAACAAAACAAAAGCAGTTACATTTTTTTTATGTTCTCACTGAATTAACAGAAACCATTGCACTTGTAATCACATGCATATATTTCTACATCCTCTTGCCAAATGTATTTCTCAAGGGCAGGGATGAAATTCTCTTTTTATCCCAATAGATCTATGTTGTTTATCAGAATTCTGGATCATAGCTGGGAACAAATAATGATTTGTCACATAAGTGAAACTGCCTTCTGGATTTTATCTCCTATATGTTTCACTTCAGTATCATATGCACATGCTGTATGTGCATTTTAAAACTTCTCACATCTTTGGCATAATTAATTTTGTCCAAACACTTGTGTCAGGCTGGATTGATCATCTCTTCTCTGAGACAGAAAGATCCATGGATATCAATATAGGAACGGAGTTCCTTTATATATATATTTCTTAAAATATATATATATATATTATATATAATATATATTATATATATATTATATTATATATATTTATATATATATATTTCTTAAAATATATATATATTTTAAGAAAAAAGCCCTGAGAAATTTCTAGGCCACTAGAATCTATTCCAGCACTGTATATCCACTTGCAGAGATTTGCAGTCTTATTTTAACTTTCAAATTCTTCTGAAAAGATTAAATATTTATTTCCCTATATGTTAACATGTGTGAAACTTTCCTGTATGTCTGATAATCAGAGAAAAATTGGTTAAATTGGTAAATGGTCTCTGAGTGTTACTAGATATGTGATATGGAGTCAATTATTTCATGTTGAGTCATATCATCAACTTAAGAATTATGGTAACAATAAATATCTCAAAGTTTGAAATGTTCAAATGGAAATGAAAATATGATGATAGTTGTCATTTATTGAATATTTATATGATGTATTTAACCTACTTCATATACATCATCAAATGTAGTCACCCATAGACTCACCATATTTTTTTAAAGATATGTTTTGTCCTTATTTGAAAGGCAAATTTTACAGGGAGAGGAGAAACAAAAAGAAAGGTCTTCCATCCACTATTTCACTCCCCCAAAGACTACAGCAGGCAAAGCTGAACAGATACCAAATTTAGAGTCAGGTGCTCCTTCCAGGTTGTCCATGTGGGTGCAGGGAACACAAGCAGTTCAGCCATCCCCCATTGCTTTACTAGGTCATAAGCAGGGAGCTGGATTGGCATGAAGAAGCCAGGATAGGAACTGACATCCAAATGTAATACTGTCACCATAGGTAGAGGATTATCCTGAAATGCCACCATGCCAGCTCCAACTATACATACAGTCTTTAGAAAAAAAGATTTATTTTATTTTTATTGGAAAGTCAGCTATACAGAAAGGAGGAGAGACAGAGAGGAAGATTTTCCATCCGTTGATTCACTCCCCAAGCGGCCCCAATGACTGGAGCTGAGCTGATCCGAAGCCAGGAGTCTGGAGCTTCATCTGGGTCTCCCATGTGAATGCATGAATCCAAGAATTTGAGCCATCCTCAACTGCTTCCCCAGGCTACAACCAGGGATCTGGATGGGAAGTGGGGCTGCCAGAATTAGAAGCAGTGCCCACAAGGGATCCAGGACGCTTTCAAGGTGAGGATCTTAGCCACTAAGCTATCGCACTGGGTCCTACACATACAGTCTTGCAGAAACATATTTGTACGTATCTTTTCTGGAAAAGTTCATCAGAATCCTGTGTGTGTGTGTGTATGTGTGTGCACATGCACATGTATATGTGTGTACCTGCATGTAGGTGTTTGTTGGGGTTGAATAATA
This sequence comes from Ochotona princeps, assembly GCF_030435755.1. Taxonomy (NCBI): domain Eukaryota; kingdom Metazoa; phylum Chordata; class Mammalia; order Lagomorpha; family Ochotonidae; genus Ochotona; species Ochotona princeps. The sequence continues at coordinate 95,790,941 of NC_080834.1, read as the reverse complement.
GAAAGATCAGTATGGAAATGTGGTCAAAGTCATTTGAAATATGACAAGTGAACAACTAGAATATAACATGAAGATGTGACCACTTAATATGGATTTTTATCAGGTATAATCCCAAAGTTGTTAAAATATGAAATCAATTCATCATGCTCAAACAGAAGCTACTATCAGTAACAAAATAATTATCAAGGTAAGAATACTGCCGCAAGGCCTGACATGATGGGTCAGTTGCTAAATCCTCATCTTGCATGTGCTGGATCTCTGACGGGTGCCAGTTTGCGTCCCAGCTACTTCACTTCCCATCAAGCTCCCTGCTTGCAGTCTGGGAAAACAATAGAAGATGGCCCAAAGCCTTGGGATCTTGTAACTATTTAAGAGACCTGAAAGAAGCTCCTGGTTCTTGGCTTCAGAATGGCTCAACTCTAGCCCTATGACCATTTGAGGAGTGAGCCAGAAATATGGGAGACATTTCTCTGTCTCTTCTGCTCAATGTAAATCTAATCTTCCTTTTCAATTAAAAAAATGAATCTTAAGAAAAAGAATATTGCAGCATAAACCAAGAAATATGAGATATAACTTCAAGAACAGACCACATAATTGTGATAAACTTAAAATAAATCATGGTTACTTAAGAGAAAATTTTAAATTACTTTAACACAAAGCAAATATTATTATGTTCTTTTGCTATGTAAAGAAAATTTTCAGACAATGCTGTTGTCATACAATATCTAATAATAAAGCTAAGAAATCAGAATTACAGCTGAAACTTGAAACAAATAGATGGTATAAAGTAAAAGCACTTGTTTTATGAAATGTCTGAGCAAGAAACAGATCATTCCAATGAAATATTAGACTAACAGAAAAATATTAATGATCTTTGGCAACTGAAACATTTTAATAGATGGAAAATGGAGATATTAAACCTCAACATATAAAATCCTATTTAGATACTCCCTTGAAAACCTGGCATGCTTGGAAAATATTGAGAGGCCATTTCATAATTGTATATAAAAAAGGCATGTGTGTCAAAAGTTGAATTGAGATCTAGACACACCTTAGGTACTGCCATTATGTGACCATGTTATTGCATAAATAATATAAAATGCTATTCTTTACTTAATTTAAAAGTGTGAAACCAGCAAGTGCTAAAATGGCAAAAAAAGTTTTAGTTATATTTTACATTTTCCCCACAAATAAGCCAAATATGGAATGCAAAGCCTAATTTCACTTTAAATAAAATCTGTGCCTCAAGAAATGAGACAAATATCTTAAAAAGAAATTAATTATGAGGCTATATTCTAAAGTAATATTTAGTAAATAGATTACATAAATATCAATGTTATGCATAATTTTTTCAACCACAGCTCTTGGCTTCCTCCACATACTCTACTCCATTTGGTTAAAATAATAATAATAATTTCTGTCCTCTTATCTGTAAGCATAAATGTAAGGATATGTTAAGACATGTTTTCCTGGGAGGAAACAGCTCAGAAATAGTAAACTTGAATCTTCACATCTCTAGTATAGAGAGCAGGTATCAGAAGCTACACACTCAAGATTAAGGTGCATTGACTACCTGGGTTCAACTACAACTCCTGACTCAAGCTTCCAGTAAGTGTAGACCTCAGAGACAGCAGTGGTGATTCAAGTAATGAGGTTCCTGTTATCCATATAAGAAGCTTAAATTGAGTTCCTTATTCCAGACTTCAACCTTGCCCCAGAGTCAACTATTGCAGGCATTTGGGAAACATCAGTTGAGGAGAGATCCCAATGTGTGAGTGCTCCACTCCCTTGTGCTCTGCCATCTAGTTTTGTCTCTCCCTCTTCCACCTCTCACATTTGAAAATTGCAAACACATGATAATGGAAAATCTAAACAATTGTAACTAGATCACGCATCGAGTGCAACAGTTAGTCACTGCTTAGGATGCTTTCATTCAGTATGTCTCAGTTTAAGTAGCGGCACTGCTTCCAACTCATTTCAGGCTAAAATTCACATTGGGAAGCAGCAGGTAAAGCCTGAAGTAGTTAGGTCCCTGTAACACATGTGGATGATCTAACTTATATTCCATAAACTTTACTTTAAGCCTGGCCTCCAACCTGCACCTATTACTGGATTTGGACAGTGGACAAAAGATGGAAGGAACATTTCTCTTTATCTCTTTCTCTAGCTCTCTCTTCCTATCTTTTAAATAAAACTAAAATAATGAACTGTTTTTTAAAATAGTCAAATCAAACACTAAGGTAATCAGTAGGGTTCAATAACAAAAGCAACACTATTTAAGAAACCAGAAAATCTAATGAAAGAGTACAGTGGACAAAAAAGTGAACCGGGCATCTGCTGAAGCGGAGGGAAAATGTTTCCTGAAGGCAAACCAAAATCAGGTGGATTTTCGAAGTTAGGAGTATTTGATTAAATGAAAGATGAAAACGAAGAGCATTAACCACATTCTGGGCCACAGGGTTGAGGCCATATATTCTCAAATTTTAATTCCCAAATATTGGCGTAAGTTTTTCAGTTGTGTTATCAGGATCTATGGCAGCAGACTTCTTTCCCTAAATCTCCCTGAAGAGACACATTAGAAAAACTGAGATTTTTTTCTCTGCTTCAAGAAGGGCTTGTTGATGTATGAGATTTCACAACAGGTTAAATCTCAGCGATGGCCACATCACAAACTGGTGTATTTGTTCTAATGTCAGTACCTCTGCTTCTGATCAAGCTTCGTGCTCATATCACATGACAGGCAGCAGTTTTCTTAAGTACCCAACTCCTGCCACATAGTGGGAGACCAGCAGACTGCTCAGCTTGACTTAGACCTATCCTGGCTGTTACACACATTTCGTGGGTGAACCTATGACACAAGATCTCTCTCTTCCGTCACGCTGCCTGTTAAGTTGATGAAGAAAAGTAATCATTTTTAAAATGTAAGGTAACTTTATTTTGTTGCTCAAAAATTTAAAATTTATACATAATATTTCATAAGGTATAGAGTACGTAAACTTTTTGAAGACCCCGAATAAAACAATAAAGCTAAAATCTTTGAAATATCCAGTTGCCTTTGGAGATGAATTAATCAGATAAAACAATAGTGAAAAATTGTACTACTCTTTACTTTTAAACTCAGTATTCATGCTCTTACATTTAAACATCTAATTTCACAGTTTATATCCAGAATTAGTATTTCGAAAGAACAACATATATGCTAAGCAGATAATTTTTGATTATGTTAACAAAGTTTTCCTTTTAAGGCATTTCAGATGTTCACAAAAATTATTTTTTTCCCAAATAAGACAGGGTCATTAAATCATAATTATTAAATAGTTATATGACAAAGGATTCTCAATATAATTTTAGCAAGTGCTTTTTCAGAATTCTGTTGCTTAATGAATGCAGAATATTTGTAAAGATAACAGCTAGAAGACATATTTTCAAGTTTTCTTTCATATATATATATTTTTTGATAATCTTCACATAGTTGATTAGGGCACAAAGGACGAAAGACTACAGGAGAGTGGGTAAGACCATTGTTTCCACACCAATATCATCTTTTTTTTTTTTTTTTTCTGTATCTGGGGTAAGAGGAGAGACAAAGGGAGAAGCCCCACCCAGCCTCCCAGCAATCCCAGGTCCCTAATGTGGGGTACTCTCCGAGGGTCCTGCTCAAGCAGTTTTGACAGTTCAACAGTTCTGAATTGCTGCCAATCTTGGTGTTCCACGCATGATGAAATCTCTTCAGAATCCCCTGGCTGGCATAGTCCCTTCAGGGTTGGAATTCTGAGATCAGCAGTTCAGTTGGAGGGATCGCCAAAGAAACTTCATCTGAGATGATCCCAGACTTGATTCCTGTGTGTGCATGCCAGTACAGAGTCCAGCACAATCAGTCGCCCCAATCAGCTTATGAACATGCTGGTGGTTGTAATTGCTGAGTCAGTTCTGTTTCCAGCCCTATGGATTGGACCAATGTGTGTTACACTCCAGCCCGATTCTGCCCAGCACACACTCAGCCCTCTCGCAAACCAGTGGGAGCTGCAACCTAGTCAGGGTGACTCCCAATAACCCCCACCAGGTTTGCCACCTACCCTGGATCCCATGCTTGCAAGTACGTACAGCAGATTGGTCCAGTCTGTCCCACATCCCATTCAGCTCGCCTAAATGTCAATGGGCCATGAAGCCTAGTCCAACCCAACCAACCCCACTATCCAGCCCTCACACATGCTGGTGGGTGCTTTTCTGTCTGGCTACATTTGCCCCAGTCCTGGTTGTCATGGTAGAGCACAGTTTAATACACTTTCTTATTTCCTTCACCAGCTGTAAATCTTACTTACTTGGTGAAGTTTGGTGAATAAGGCTATATTGGTTTATTTAGATATGAAATCACCA